>NC_091842.1:12172858-12789287 GCF_037783145.1 Equus przewalskii | reverse complement strand
ACTGTGCAGAGCGAGTTGTTTCTTAGCTTCCCAAAGAGCTGGAAGCAATATGCTGTGGGGCCCAACTCGCCCTTTGGAAAGTAGCCTGCACGTTGTGCCTTTCAGCTCCAGGGCAATGTAGCACAACCAGAGCAGAAGTCATACTTCAGCCTGATCAGGCCTGCAAAGAAACTGCGTTTCACAGGCCTTTGGAAGAGATGTTTTCCGTAGGCTGCAAGAGCACTGCGCAGAGCGAGTTGTTTCTTAGCTTCCCAAAGAGCTGGAAGCAAGATGCTGTGGGGCCCAACTCAACATTTGGAAAGAAGCCTGCACGTTGTCCCTTTCAGCTCTAGGGCAAGGTAGCACACCCAGAGCAGAAGTCCTACTTCAGCCAGATCAGGCCTGCAAAGAAACGGCGTTTCACAGGCCTTTGTACCAGATGTTCCCGGTAGGCTGTAAGAGCACTGTGCAGAGCGAGTTGTTTCTTAGCTTCCCAAAGAGGTGGAAGCAAGATGCTGTGGGGCCCAACTCGCCCTTTGGAAAGAAGCCTGCACGTTGGGCCTTTCAGCTCTAGGGCAATGTACCACACCCAGAGCAGAAGTCCTACTTCAGCCAGATCAGGCCTGCAAAGAAACTGCGTTTCACAGGCCTTTGGAAGAGATGTTCCCGGTAGGCTGTAAGAGCACTGTGCAGAGCGAGTTGTTTCTTAGCTTCCCAAAGAGCTGGAAGCAAGATGCTGTGGGGCCCAACTCGCCCTTTGGAAAGAAGCCTGCACGTTGCACCTTTCAGCTCTAGGGTAAAGTAGCACACCCAGAGCAGAAGTCCTACTTCAGCCAGATGAGGCCTGCAAAGAAACAGCGTTTCACAGGCCTTTGGAAGAGATGTTCCCGGTAGGCTGTAAGAGGACTGTGCAGAGCGAGTTGTTTCTGAGCTTACCAAAGAGCTGGAAGCAAGATGCTGTGGGGCCCAACTCGCCCTTTGGAAAGAAGCCTGCACGTTGTGCCTTTCAGCTGTAGTGCAATGTAGCACACCCAGAGCAGAAGTCCAACTTCAGCCAGATCAGGCCTGCAAAGAAACTGCGTTTCACAGGCCTTTGGAAGAGATGTTCCCGGTAGGCTGTAAGAGCACTGTGCAGAGCGAGTTGTTTCTTAGCTTCCCAAAGAGCTGGAAGCAAGATGCTGTGGGGCCCAACTCGCCCTTTGGAAAGAAGCCTGCACGTTGGGCCTTTCAGCTCTAGGGCAATGTACCACACCCAGAGCAGAAGTCCTACTTCAGCCACATCAGGCCTAGCAAAGAAACTGCGTTTCACAGGCCTTTGGGAGAGATGTTCCCACTAGGCTGTAAGAGCACTGTGCAGAGCGAGTTGTTTCTTAGCTTCCCAAAGAGCTGGAAGCAAGATGCTGTCGGGCCCAACTCGCCCTTTGGAAAGAAGCCTGCACGTTGGGCCTTTCAGCTCTAGGGCAATGTAGCACTCCTAGAGCAGAAGTCCTACTTCAGCCAGATCAGGCCTGCAAAGAAACTGCGTTTCACAGGCCTTTGGAAGAGATGTTCCCGGTAGGCTGTAGGAGCACTGTGCTGAACGAGTTGTTTCTTAGCTTCCCAAAGAGCTGGAAGCAAGATGCTATGGGGCCTAACTCGCCCTTTGGAAAGAAGCCTGCACGTTGTGCCTTTCAGCTCTAGGGCAATGTAGCACACCCAGAGCAGAAGTCCTACTTCAGCCAGATCAGGCCTTCAAAGAAACTGCGTTTCACAGGCCTTTGGAAGAGATGTTCCCGGTAGGCTGTAAGAGCACTGTGCAGAGCGAGTTGTTTCTTAGCTTCCCACAGAGCTGGAAGCAAGATGCTGTGGGGCCCAACTCGCCCTTTGGAAAGAAGCCTGCACGTTGTGCCTTTCTCCTCTAGGGCAATGTAGCACACCCAGAGCAGAAGTGCTACTTCAGCCAGATCAGGCCTGTAAAGAAACTGCGTTTCACAGGCCTTTGGAAGAGATGTTCCCGGTAGGCTGTAAGAGCACTGTGCAGAGCGAGTTGTTTCTTAGCTTCCCAAAGAGCTGGAAGCAAGATGCTGTGGGGCCCAACTCGCCCTTTTTAAAGAAGCCTGCAAGTTCTGCCTTTCAGCTCTAGGGCAATGTAGCACACCCAGAGCAGAACTCCTACTTCAGCCAGATCAGGCCTGCAAAGAAACTGCGTTTCACAGGCCTTTGGAAGAGATGTTCGCGGTAGGCTGTAAGAGCACTGTGCAGAGCGAGTTGTTTCTTAGCTTCCCAAAGAGCTGGAAGCAAGATGCTGTGGGGACCAAATCGCCCTTTGTAAAGAAGCCTGCACGTTGGGCCTTTCAGCTCTATGGCAATGTAAGACACCCAGAGCAGAAGTCCTACTTCAGCCAGATCAGGCCTGCAAAGAAACTGCGTTTCACAGGCCTTTGGAAGAGATGTTCCCGGTAGGCTGTAAGAGCACTGTGCAGAGCGAGTTGTTTCTAAGCTTCCCAAAGAGCTGGAAGCAAGATGCTGTGGGGCCCAACTCGCCCTTTGGAAAGAAGCCTGCACGTTGGGCCTTTCAGCTCTAGGGCAATGTAGCACACCCAGAGCAGAAGTCCTACTTCAGCCAGATCAGGCCTGCAAAGAAACTGCGTTCCACAGGCCTTTGGAAGAGATGTTCCCACTAGGCTGTAAGAGCACTGAGCAGAGCGAGTTGTTTCTTAGCTTCCCAAAGAGCTGGAAGCAAGATGCTGTGCGGCCGAACTCGCCCTTTGGAAAGAAGCCCGCACGTTGAGCCTTTCAGCTCTAGGGCAATGCAGCACACCCAGAGCAGAAGTCCTACTTCAGCCAGATCAGGCCTGCAAAGAAACTGCGTTTCACAGGCCTTTGGAAGAGATGTTCCCGGTAGGCTGTAAGAGCACTGTGCAGAGCGAGTTGTTTCTTAGCTTCCCAAAGAGCTGGAAGCAAGATGCTGTGGGGCCCAACTCGCCCTTTGGAAAGAAGCCTGCACGTTGTGCCTTTCAGCTCTAGGGCAATGTAGCACACCCAGAGCAGAAGTCCTACTTCAGCCAGATCAGGCCTGCAAAGAAACTGCGTTTCACAGGCCTTTGGAAGAGATGTTCCCTTTAGGCTGTAAGAGCACTGTGCACAGCGAGTTGTTTCTTACCTTCCCAAAGAGCTGGAAGCAAGATGCTGTGGGGCCGAACTCGCCCGTTGGAAAGAAGCCTGCACGTTGTGCCTTTCAGCTCTAGGGCAAGGTAGCACACCCAGAGCAGAAGTCCTACTTCAGCCAGATCAGGCCTGCAAAGAAACTGCGTTTCACAGGCCTTTGGAACAGACGTTCCCGGTAGGCTGTAAGAGCACTGTGCAGAGCGAGTTGTTTCTTAGCTTCCCAAAGAGCTGGAAGCAAGATGCTGTGGGGCCCAACTCGCCCTTTGGAAAGAAGCCTGCACGTTGTGCCTTTCAGCTCTAGGGCAAAGTAGCACACCCAGAGCAGAAGTCCTACTTCAGCCAGATCAGGCCTGCAAAGAAACGGCGTTTCACAGGCCTTTGGAAGAGATGTTTCCGGTAGGCTGTAAGAGCACTGTGCAGAGCGAGTTGTTTCTTAGCTTCCCAAAGAGCTGGAAGCAAGATGCTGTGGGGCCCAACTCGCCCTTTGGAAAGAAGCCTGCACGTTGTGCCTTTCAGCTCTAGGGCAAGGTAGCACACCCAGAGCAGAAGTCCTACTTCAGCCAGATCAGGCCTGCAAAGAAACTGCGTTTCACAGGCCTTTGTAAGAGATGTTCCCGGTAGGCTGTAAGAGCACTGTGCAGAGCGAGTTGTTTCTTAGCTTCCCAAAGAGGTGGAAGCAAGATGCTGTGGGGCCCAACTCGCCCTTTGGAAAGAAGCCTGCACGTTGTGCCTTTCAGCTCTAGGGCAATGTACCACACCCAGAGCAGAAGTCCTACTTCAGCCAGATAAGTCCTGCAAAGAAACTGCGTTTCACAGGCCTTTGGAAGAGATGTTCCCGGTAGGCTGTAAGAGCACTGTGCAGAGCGAGTTGTTTCTTAGCTTCCCAAAGAGCTGGAAGCAAGATGCTGTGGGGCCCAACTCGCCCTTTGGAAAGAAGCCTGCACGTTGCACCTTTCAGCTCTAGGGTAAAGTAGCACACCCAGAGCAGAAGTCCTACTTCAGCCAGATCAGGCCTGCAAAGAAACAGCGTTTCACAGGCCTTTGGAAGAGATGTTCCCGGTAGGCTGTAAGAGCACTGTGCAGAGCGAGTTGTTTCTGAGCTTACCAAAGAGCTGGAAGCAAGATGCTGTGGGGCCCAACTCGCCCTTTGGAAAGAAGCCTGCACGTTGTGCCTTTCAGCTGTAGTGCAATGTAGCACACCCAGAGCAGAAGTCCTACTTCAGCCAGATCAGGCCTGCAAAGAAACTGCGTTTCACAGTCCTTTGGAAGAGATGTTCCCGGTAGGCTGTAAGAGCACTGTGCAGAGCGAGTTGTTTCTTAGCTTCCCACAGAGCTGGAAGCAAGATGCTGTGGGGCCCAACTCGCCCTTTGGAAAGAAGCCTGCACATTGTGCCTTTCAGCTCTAGGGCAATGTAGCACACCCAGAGCAGAAGTCCTACTTCAGCCAGATCAGGCCTGCAAAGAAACTGCGTTTCACAGGCCTTTGGAAGAGATGTTCCCGGTAGGCTGTAAGAGCACTGTGCAGGGCGAGTTGTTTCTTAGCTTCCCAAAGAGCTGGAAGTAAGATGCTGTGGAGTCCAACTCGACCTTGGGAAAGAAGCCTGCACGTTGTGCCTTTCAGCTCTAGGGCAATGTAGCACACCCAGAGCAGAAGTCCTACTTCAGCCAGATCAGGCCTGCAAAGAAACTGCGTTTCACAGGCCTTTGGAAGAGATGTTCCCGGTAGGCTGTAAGAGCACTGTGCAGAGCGAGTTGTTTCTTAGCTTCCCAAAGAGCTGGAAGCAAGATGCTGTGGGGCCCAACTCGCCCTTTGGAAAGAAGCCTGCACGTTGGGCCTTTCAGCTCTAGGGCAATGTAGCACACCCAGAGCAGAAGTCCTACTTCAGCCACATCAGGCCTAGCAAAGAAACTGCATTTCACAGGCCTTTGGGAGAGATGTTCCCACTAAGCTGTAAGAGCACTGTGCAGAGCGAGTTGTTTCTTAGCTTCCCAAAGAGCTGGAAGCAAGATGCTGTGGGGCCCAACTCGCCCTTTGGAAAGAAGCCTGCACGTTGTGCCTTTCAGCTCTAGGGCAATGTAGCACACCCAGAGCAGAAGTCCTACTTCAGCCAGATCAGGCCTTCAAAGAAACTGCGTTTCACAGGCCTTTGGAAGAGATGTTCCCGGTAGGCTGTAAGAGCACTGTGCTGAGCGAGTTGTTTCTTATCTTCCCAAAGAGCTGGAAGCAAGATGCTGTGGGGCCCAACTCGCCCTTTGGAAAGAAGCCTGCACGTTGTGCCTTTCAGCTCTAGGGCAAAGTAGCACACCCAGAGCAGAAGTCCTACTTCAGCCAGATCAGGCCTGCAAAGAAACTGCGTTTCACAGGCCTTTGGAAGAGATGTTCCCGGTAGGCTGCAAGAGCACTGTGCAGGGCGAGTTGTTTCGTAGCTTCCCAAAGAGCTGGAAGTAAGATGCTGTGGGGCCCAACTCGACCTTGGGAAATAAGCCTGCACGTTGTGCCTTTCAGCTCTAGTGCAATGTAGCACACCCAGAGCAGAAGTCCTACTTCAGCCAGATCAGGCCTGCAAAGAAACTGCGTTTCACAGGCCTTTGGAAGAGATGTTCCCGGTAGGCTGCAAGAGCACTGTGCAGAGCGAGTAGTTTCTTAGCTTCCCAAAGAGCTGGAAGCAAGATGCTGTGGGGCCCAACTCGCCCTTTGGAAAGAAGCCTGCACGTTGTGCCTTTCAGCTCTAGGGCAATGTAGCACACCCAGAGCAGAAGTCCTACTTCAGCCACATCAGGCCTAGCAAAGAAACTGCATTTCACAGGCCTTTGGGAGAGATGTTCCCACTAGGCTGTAAGAGCACTGTGCAGAGCGAGTTGTTTCTTAGCTTCCCAAAGAGCTGGAAGCAAGATGCTGTGGGGCCCAACTCGCCCTTTGGAAAGAAGCCTGCACGTTGTGCCTTTCAGCTCTAGGGCAATGTAGCACACCCAGAGCAGAAGTCCTACTTCAGCCAGATCAGGCCTGCAAAGAAACTGCGTTTCACAGGCCTTTGGAAGAGATGTTCCCGGTAGGCTGTAAGAGCACTGTGCTGAGCGAGTTGTTTCTTAGCTTCCCAAAGAGCTGGAAGCAAGATGCTGTGGGGCCCAACTCGCCCTTTGGAAAGAAGCCTGCACGTTGTGCCTTTCAGCTCTAGGGCAATGTAGCACACCCAGAGCAGAAGTCCTACTTCAGCCAGATCAGGCCTGCAAAGAAACTGCGTTTCACAGGCCTTTGGAAGAGATGTTCCCAGTAGGCTGTAAGAGCACTGTGCAGAGCGAGTTGTTTCTTAGCTTCCCAAAGAGCTGGAAGCAATATGCTGTGGGGCCCAACTCGCCCTTTGGAAAGTAGCCTGCACGTTGTGCCTTTCAGCTCCAGGGCAATGTAGCACACCCAGAGCAGAAGTCCTACTTCAGCCAGATCAGGCCTGCAAAGAAACTGCGTTTCACAGGCCTTTGGAAGAGATGTTTTCCGTAGGCTGCAAGAGCACTGCGCAGAGCGAGTTGTTTCTTAGCTTCCCAAAGAGCTGGAAGCAAGATGCTGTGGGGCCCAACTCACCATTTGGAAAGAAGCCTGCACGTTGTGCCTTTCAGCTCTAGGGCAAGGTAGCACACCCAGAGCAGAAGTCCTACTTCAGCCAGATCAGGCCTGCAAAGAAACGGCGTTTCACAGGCCTTTGTAACAGATGTTCCCGGTAGGCTGTAAGAGCACTGTGCAGAGCGAGTTGTTTCTTAGCTTCCCAAAGAGCTGGAAGCAAGATGCTGTGGGGCCCAAATCGCCCTTTGGAAAGAAGCCTGCACGTTGTGCCTTTCAGCTCTAGGGCAAAGTACCACACCCAGAGCAGAAGTCCTACTTCAGCCAGATCAGGCCTGCAAAGAAACTGCGTTTCACAGGCCTTTGGAAGAGATGTTCCCGGTAGGCTGTAAGAGCACTGTGCACAGCGAGTTGTTTCTTAGCTTCCCAAAGAGCTGGAAGCAAGATGCTGTGGGGCCCAACTCGCCCGTTGGAAAGAAGCCTGCACGTTGTGCCTTTCAGCTCTAGGGCAATGTAGCACACCCAGAGCAGAAGTCCTACTTCAGCCACATCAGGCCTGCAAAGAAACTGCGTTTCACAGGCCTTTGGTAGAGATGTTCCCGGTAGGCTGTAAGAGCACTGTGCAGAGCGAGATGTTTCTTAGCTTCCCAAAGAGCTGGAAGCAAGATGCTGTGGGGCCCAACTCGCCCTTTGGAAAGAAGCCTGCACGTTGTGCCTTTCAGCTCCAGGGCAAAGTAGCACACCCAGAGCAGAAGTCCGACTTCAGCCAGATCAGGCCTGCAAAGATACAGCGTTTCACAGGCCTTTGGAAGAGATGTTCCCACTAGGCTGTAAGATCACTGTGCAGACCGAGTTGTTTCTTAGCTTCCCAAAGAGCTGGAAGCAAGATGCTGTGGGGCCCAACTCGCCCTTTGGAAAGAAGCCTGCACGTTGTGCCTTTCAGCTCTAGGGCAAAGTAGCACACCCAGAGCAGAAGTCCTACTTCAGCCAGATCAGGCCTGCAAAGAAACTGCGTTTCACAGGCCTTTGGAAGAGATGTTCCCGGTAGGCTGTAAGAGCACTGTGCAGAGCGAGTTGTTTCTTAGCTTCCCACAGAGCTGGAAGCAAGATGCTGTGGGGCCCAACTCGCCCTTTGGAAAGAAGCCTGCACGTTGTGCCTTTCAGCTCTAGGGCAAAGTAGCACACCCAGAGCAGAAGTCCTACTTCAGCCAGATCAGGCCTGCAAAGAAACTGCGTTTCACAGGCCTTTGGAAGAGATGTTCCCGGTAGGCTGTAAGAGCACTGTGCAGAGCGAATTGTTTCTTAGCTTCCCAAAGAGCTGGAAGCAAGATGCTGTGGAGCCCAACTCGCCCTTTGGAAAAGAGCCTGCACGTTGTGCCTTTCAGCTCTAGGGCAAAGTAGCACACCCAGAGCAGAAGTCCTACTTCAGCCAGATCAGGCCTGCAAAGAAACTGCGTTTCACAGGCCTTTGGAAGAGATGTTCCCGGTAGGCTGTAAGAGCACTGTGCAGAGCGAGTTGTTTCTTAGCTTCCCAAAGAGCTGGAAGCAAGATGCTGTGGGGCCCAACTCGCCCTTTTTAAAGAAGCCTGCACGTTGTGCCTTTCAGCTCTAGGGCAAAGTAGCACACCCAGAGCAGAAGTCCTACTTCAGCCAGATCAGGCCTGCAAAGAAACTGCGTTTCACAGGCCTTTGGAAGAGATGTTCCCGGTAGGCTGCAAGAGCACTGTGCAGAGCTAGTTGTTTCTTAGCTTCCCAAAGAGCTGGAAGCAAGATGCTGTGGCGCCCAACTCGCCCTTTGGAAAGAAGCCTGCACGTTGTGCCTTTCAGCTCTAGTGCAAAGTAGCACACCCAGAGCAGAAGTCCTACTTCAGCCAGATCAGGCCTGCAAAGAAACTGCGTTTCACAGGCCTTTGGAAGAGATGTTCCCGGTAGGCTGTAAGAGCACTGTGCAGAGCGAGTTGTTTCTTAGCTTCCCACAGAGCTGGAAGCAAGATGCTGTGGGGCCCAACTCGCCCTTTGGAAAGAAGCCTGCACGTTGTGCCTTTCAGCTCTAGGGCAAAGTAGCACACCCAGAGCAGAAGTCCTACTTCAGCCAGATCAGGCCTGCAAATAAACTGCGTTTCACAGGCCTTTGGAAGAGATGTTCCCGGTAGGCTGTAAGAGCACTGTGCAGAGCGAGTTGTTTCTTAGCTTCCCAAAGAGCTGGAAGCAAGATGCTGTGGGGCCCAACTCGCCCTTTGGAAAGAAGCCTGCACGTTGTGCCTTTCAGCTCTAGGGCAAAGTAGCACACCCAGAGCAGAAGTCCGACTTCAGCCAGATCAGGCCTGCAAAGAAACTGCGTTTCACAGGCCTTTGGAAGAGATGTTCCCGGTAGGCTGTAAGAGCACTGTGCAGAGCGAGTTGTTTCTTAGCTTCCCAAAGAGCTGGAAGCAAGATGCTGTGGGGCCCAACTCGCCCTTTGGAAAGAAGCCTGCACGTTGTGCCTTTCAGCTCTAGGGCAAAGTAGCACACCCAGAGCAGAAGTCCTACTTCAGCCAGATCAGGCCTGCAAAGAAACTGCGTTTCACAGGCCTTTGGAAGAGATGTTCCCGGTAGGCTGTAAGAGCACTGTGCAGAGCGAGTTGTTTCTTAGCTTCCCAAAGAGCTGGAAGCAAGATGCTGTGGGGCCCAACTCGCCCTTTGGAAAGAAGCCTGCACGTTGTGCCTTTCAGCTCTAGGGCAAAGTAGCACACCCAGAGCAGAAGTCCTACTTCAGCCAGATCAGGCCTGCAAAGAAACTGCGTTTCACAGGCCTTTGGAAGAGATGTTCCCGGTAGGCTGTAAGAGCACTGTGCAGAGCGAGTTGTTTCTTAGCTTCCCAAAGAGCTGGAAGCAAGATGCTGTGGGGCCCAACTCGCCCTTTGGAAAGAAGCCTGCACGTTGTGCCTTTCAGCTCTAGGGCAAAGTAGCACACCCAGAGCAGAAGTCCTACTTCAGCCAGATCAGGCCTGCAAAGAAACTGCGTTTCACAGGCCTTTGGAAGAGATGTTCCCACTAGGCTGTAAGAGCACTGTGCAGAGCGAGTTGTTTCTTAGCTTCCCAAAGAGCTGGAAGCAAGATGCTGTGGGGCCCAACTCGCCCTTTGGAAAGAAGCCTGCACGTTGTGCCTTTCAGCTCTAGGGCAAAGTAGCACACCCAGAGCAGAAGTCCTACTTCAGCCAGATCAGGCCTGCAAAGAAACTGCGTTTCACAGGCCTTTGGAAGAGATGTTCCCGCTAGGCTGTAAGAGCACTGTGCAGAGCGAGTTGTTTCTTAGCTTCCCAAAGAGCTGGAAGCAAGATGCTGTGGGGCCCAACTCGCCCTTTGGAAAGAAGCCTGCACGTTGTGCCTTTCAGCTCTAGGGCAAAGTAGCACACCCAGAGCAGAAGTCCTACTTCAGCCAGATCAGGCCTGCAAAGAAACTGCGTTTCACAGGCCTTTGGAAGAGATGTTCCCACTAGGCTGTAAGAGCACTGTGCAGAGCGAGTTGTTTCTTAGCTTCCCAAAGAGCTGGAAGCAAGATGCTGTGGGGCCCAACTCGCCCTTTGGAAAGAAGCCTGCACGTTGTGCCTTTCAGCTCTAGGGCAAAGTAGCACACCCAGAGCAGAAGTCCTACTTCAGCCAGATCAGGCCTGCAAAGAAACTGCGTTTCACAGGCCTTTGGAAGAGATGTTCCCGGTAGGCTGTAAGAGCACTGTGCAGAGCGAGTTGTTTCTTAGCTTCCCAAAGAGCTGGAAGCAAGATGCTGTGGGGCCCAACTCGCCCTTTGGAAAGAAGCCTGCACGTTGTGCCTTTCAGCTCTAGGGCAAAGTAGCACACCCAGAGCAGAAGTCCTACTTCAGCCAGATCAGGCCTGCAAAGAAACTGCGTTTCACAGGCCTTTGGAAGAGATGTTCCCGGTAGGCTGTAAGAGCACTGTGCAGAGCGAGTTGTTTCTTAGCTTCCCAAAGAGCTGGAAGCAAGATGCTGTGGGGCCCAACTCGCCCTTTGGAAAGAAGCCTGCACGTTGTGCCTTTCAGCTCTAGGGCAAAGTAGCACACCCAGAGCAGAAGTCCTACTTCAGCCAGATCAGGCCTGCAAAGAAACTGCGTTTCACAGGCCTTTGGAAGAGATGTTCCCGCTAGGCTGTAAGAGCACTGTGCAGAGCGAGTTGTTTCTTAGCTTCCCAAAGAGCTGGAAGCAAGATGCTGTGGGGCCCAACTCGCCCTTTGGAAAGAAGCCTGCACGTTGTGCCTTTCAGCTCTAGGGTAAAGTAGCACACCCAGAGCAGAAGTCCTACTTCAGCCAGATCAGGCCTGCAAAGAAACTGCGTTTCACAGGCCTTTGGAAGAGATGTTCCCACTAGGCTGTAAGAGCACTGTGCAGAGCGAGTTGTTTCTTAGCTTCCCAAAGAGCTGGAAGCAAGATGCTGTGGGGCCCAACTCGCCCTTTGGAAAGAAGCCTGCACGTTGTGCCTTTCAGCTCTAGGGCAAAGTAGCACACCCAGAGCAGAAGTCCTACTTCAGCCAGATCAGGCCTGCAAAGAAACTGCGTTTCACAGGCCTTTGGAAGAGATGTTCCCGGTAGGCTGTAAGAGCACTGTGCAGAGCGAGTTGTTTCTTAGCTTCCCACAGAGCTGGAAGCAAGATGCTGTGGGGCCCAACTCGCCCTTTGGAAAGAAGCCTGCACGTTGTGCCTTTCAGCTCTAGGGCAAAGTAGCACACCCAGAGCAGAAGTCCTACTTCAGCCAGATCAGGCCTGCAAAGAAACTGCGTTTCACAGGCCTTTGGAAGAGATGTTCCCGGTAGGCTGTAAGAGCACTGTGCAGAGCGAGTTGTTTCTTAGCTTCCCAAAGAGCTGGAAGCAAGATGCTGTGGGGCCCAACTCGCCCTTTGGAAAGGAGCCTGCACGTTGTGCCTTTCAGCTCTAGGGCAAAGTAGCACACCCAGAGCAGAAGTCCTACTTCAGCCAGATCAGGCCTGCAAAGAAACTGCGTTTCACAGGCCTTTGGAAGAGATGTTCCCGGTAGGCTGTAAGAGCACTGTGCAGAGCGAGTTGTTTCTTAGCTTCCCAAAGAGCTGGAAGCAAGATGCTGTGGGGCCCAACTCGCCCTTTGGAAAGAAGCCTGCACGTTGTGCCTTTCAGCTCTAGGGCAAAGTAGCACACCCAGAGCAGAAGTCCTACTTCAGCCAGATCAGGCCTGCAAAGAAACTGCGTTTCACAGGCCTTTGGAAGAGATGTTCCCGGTAGGCTGTAAGAGCACTGTGCAGAGCGAGTTGTTTCTTAGCTTCCCAAAGAGCTGGAAGCAAGATGCTGTGGGGCCCAACTCGCCCTTTGGAAAGAAGCCTGCACGTTGTGCCTTTCAGCTCTAGTGCAAAGTAGCACACCCAGAGCAGAAGTCCTACTTCAGCCAGATCAGGCCTGCAAAGAAACTGCGTTTCACAGGCCTTTGGAAGAGATGTTCCCGGTAGGCTGTAAGAGCACTGTGCAGAGCGAGTTGTTTCTTAGCTTCCCACAGAGCTGGAAGCAAGATGCTGTGGGGCCCAACTCGCCCTTTGGAAAGAAGCCTGCACGTTGTGCCTTTCAGCTCTAGGGCAAAGTAGCACACCCAGAGCAGAAGTCCTACTTCAGCCAGATCAGGCCTGCAAAGAAACTGCGTTTCACAGGCCTTTGGAAGAGATGTTCCCGGTAGGCTGTAAGAGCACTGTGCAGAGCGAGTTGTTTCTTAGCTTCCCAAAGAGCTGGAAGCAAGATGCTGTGGGGCCCAACTCGCCCTTTGGAAAGAAGCCTGCACGTTGTGCCTTTCAGCTCTAGGGCAAAGTAGCACACCCAGAGCAGAAGTCCTACTTCAGCCAGATCAGGCCTGCAAAGAAACTGCGTTTCACAGGCCTTTGGAAGAGATGTTCCCACTAGGCTGTAAGATCACTGTGCAGAGCGAGTTGTTTCTTAGCTTCCCAAAGAGCTGGAAGCAAGATGCTGTGGGGCCCAACTCGCCCTTTGGAAAGAAGCCTGCACGTTGTGCCTTTCAGCTCTAGGGCAAAGTAGCACACCCAGAGCAGAAGTCCTACTTCAGCCAGATCAGGCCTGCAAAGAAACTGCGTTTCACAGGCCTTTGGAAGAGATGTTCCCGGTAGGCTGTAAGAGCACTGTGCAGAGCGAGTTGTTTCTTAGCTTCCCAAAGAGCTGGAAGCAAGATGCTGTGGGGCCCAACTCGCCCTTTGGAAAGAAGCCTGCACGTTGTGCCTTTCAGCTCTAGGGCAAAGTAGCACACCCAGAGCAGAAGTCCTACTTCAGCCAGATCAGGCCTGCAAAGAAACTGCGTTTCACAGGCCTTTGGAAGAGATGTTCCCACTAGGCTGTAAGAGCACTGTGCAGAGCGAGTTGTTTCTTAGCTTCCCAAAGAGCTGGAAGCAAGATGCTGTGGGGCCCAACTCGCCCTTTGGAAAGAAGCCTGCACGTTGTGCCTTTCAGCTCTAGGGCAAAGTAGCACACCCAGAGCAGAAGTCCTACTTCAGCCAGATCAGGCCTGCAAAGAAACTGCGTTTCACAGGCCTTTGGAAGAGATGTTCCCGGTAGGCTGTAAGAGCACTGTGCAGAGCGAGTTGTTTCTTAGCTTCCCAAAGAGCTGGAAGCAAGATGCTGTGGGGCCCAACTCGCCCTTTGGAAAGAAGCCTGCACGTTGTGCCTTTCAGCTCTAGGGCAAAGTAGCACACCCAGAGCAGAAGTCCGACTTCAGCCAGATCAGGCCTGCAAAGAAACTGCGTTTCACAGGCCTTTGGAAGAGATGTTCCCACTAGGCTGTAAGAGCACTGTGCAGAGCGAGTTGTTTCTTAGCTTCCCAAAGAGCTGGAAGCAAGATGCTGTGGGGCCCAACTCGCCCTTTGGAAAGAAGCCTGCACGTTGTGCCTTTCAGCTCTAGGGCAAAGTAGCACACCCAGAGCAGAAGTCCTACTTCAGCCAGATCAGGCCTGCAAAGAAACTGCGTTTCACAGGCCTTTGGAAGAGATGTTCCCGGTAGGCTGTAAGAGCACTGTGCAGAGCGAGTTGTTTCTTAGCTTCCCACAGAGCTGGAAGCAAGATGCTGTGGGGCCCAACTCGCCCTTTGGAAAGAAGCCTGCACGTTGTGCCTTTCAGCTCTAGGGCAAAGTAGCACACCCAGAGCAGAAGTCCTACTTCAGCCAGATCAGGCCTGCAAAGAAACTGCGTTTCACAGGCCTTTGGAAGAGATGTTCCCGGTAGGCTGTAAGAGCACTGTGCAGAGCGAGTTGTTTCTTAGCTTCCCAAAGAGCTGGAAGCAAGATGCTGTGGGGCCCAACTCGCCCTTTGGAAAGAAGCCTGCACGTTGTGCCTTTCAGCTCTAGGGCAAAGTAGCACACCCAGAGCAGAAGTCCTACTTCAGCCAGATCAGGCCTGCAAAGAAACTGCGTTTCACAGGCCTTTGGAAGAGATGTTCCCGGTAGGCTGTAAGAGCACTGTGCAGAGCGAGTTGTTTCTTAGCTTCCCAAAGAGCTGGAAGCAAGATGCTGTGGGGCCCAACTCGCCCTTTGGAAAGAAGCCTGCACGTTGTGCCTTTCAGCTCTAGGGCAAAGTAGCACACCCAGAGCAGAAGTCCTACTTCAGCCAGATCAGGCCTGCAAAGAAACTGCGTTTCACAGGCCTTTGGAAGAGATGTTCCCGGTAGGCTGTAAGAGCACTGTGCAGAGCGAGTTGTTTCTTAGCTTCCCAAAGAGCTGGAAGCAAGATGCTGTGGGGCCCAACTCGCCCTTTGGAAAGAAGCCTGCACGTTGTGCCTTTCAGCTCTAGGGCAAAGTAGCACACCCAGAGCAGAAGTCCTACTTCAGCCAGATCAGGCCTGCAAAGAAACTGCGTTTCACAGGCCTTTGGAAGAGATGTTCCCGGTAGGCTGTAAGAGCACTGTGCAGAGCGAGTTGTTTCTTAGCTTCCCACAGAGCTGGAAGCAAGATGCTGTGGGGCCCAACTCGCCCTTTGGAAAGAAGCCTGCACGTTGTGCCTTTCAGCTCTAGGGCAAAGTAGCACACCCAGAGCAGAAGTCCTACTTCAGCCAGATCAGGCCTGCAAAGAAACTGCGTTTCACAGGCCTTTGGAAGAGATGTTCCCGGTAGGCTGTAAGAGCACTGTGCAGAGCGAGTTGTTTCTTAGCTTCCCAAAGAGCTGGAAGCAAGATGCTGTGGGGCCCAACTCGCCCTTTGGAAAGAAGCCTGCACGTTGTGCCTTTCAGCTCTAGGGCAAAGTAGCACACCCAGAGCAGAAGTCCTACTTCAGCCAGATCAGGCCTGCAAAGAAACTGCGTTTCACAGGCCTTTGGAAGAGATGTTCCCACTAGGCTGTAAGAGCACTGTGCAGAGCGAGTTGTTTCTTAGCTTCCCAAAGAGCTGGAAGCAAGATGCTGTGGGGCCCAACTCGCCCTTTGGAAAGAAGCCTGCACGTTGTGCCTTTCAGCTCTAGGGCAAAGTAGCACACCCAGAGCAGAAGTCCTACTTCAGCCAGATCAGGCCTGCAAAGAAACTGCGTTTCACAGGCCTTTGGAAGAGATGTTCCCGGTAGGCTGTAAGAGCACTGTGCAGAGCGAGTTGTTTCTTAGCTTCCCAAAGAGCTGGAAGCAAGATGCTGTGGGGCCCAACTCGCCCTTTGGAAAGAAGCCTGCACGTTGTGCCTTTCAGCTCTAGGGCAAAGTAGCACACCCAGAGCAGAAGTCCTACTTCAGCCAGATCAGGCCTGCAAAGAAACTGCGTTTCACAGGCCTTTGGAAGAGATGTTCCCACTAGGCTGTAAGAGCACTGTGCAGAGCGAGTTGTTTCTTAGCTTCCCAAAGAGCTGGAAGCAAGATGCTGTGGGGCCCAACTCGCCCTTTGGAAAGAAGCCTGCACGTTGTGCCTTTCAGCTCTAGGGCAAAGTAGCACACCCAGAGCAGAAGTCCTACTTCAGCCAGATCAGGCCTGCAAAGAAACTGCGTTTCACAGGCCTTTGGAAGAGATGTTCCCACTAGGCTGTAAGAGCACTGTGCAGAGCGAGTTGTTTCTTAGCTTCCCAAAGAGCTGGAAGCAAGATGCTGTGGGGCCCAACTCGCCCTTTGGAAAGAAGCCTGCACGTTGTGCCTTTCAGCTCTAGGGCAAAGTAGCACACCCAGAGCAGAAGTCCTACTTCAGCCAGATCAGGCCTGCAAAGAAACTGCGTTTCACAGGCCTTTGGAAGAGATGTTCCCGGTAGGCTGTAAGAGCACTGTGCAGAGCGAGTTGTTTCTTAGCTTCCCAAAGAGCTGGAAGCAAGATGCTGTGGGGCCCAACTCGCCCTTTGGAAAGAAGCCTGCACGTTGTGCCTTTCAGCTCTAGGGCAAAGTAGCACACCCAGAGCAGAAGTCCTACTTCAGCCAGATCAGGCCTGCAAAGAAACTGCGTTTCACAGGCCTTTGGAAGAGATGTTCCCGGTAGGCTGTAAGAGCACTGTGCAGAGCGAGTTGTTTCTTAGCTTCCCAAAGAGCTGGAAGCAAGATGCTGTGGGGCCCAACTCGCCCTTTGGAAAGAAGCCTGCACGTTGTGCCTTTCAGCTCTAGGGCAAAGTAGCACACCCAGAGCAGAAGTCCTACTTCAGCCAGATCAGGCCTGCAAAGAAACTGCGTTTCACAGGCCTTTGGAAGAGATGTTCCCGGTAGGCTGTAAGAGCACTGTGCAGAGCGAGTTGTTTCTTAGCTTCCCAAAGAGCTGGAAGCAAGATGCTGTGGGGCCCAACTCGCCCTTTGGAAAGAAGCCTGCACGTTGTGCCTTTCAGCTCTAGGGCAAAGTAGCACACCCAGAGCAGAAGTCCTACTTCAGCCAGATCAGGCCTGCAAAGAAACTGCGTTTCACAGGCCTTTGGAAGAGATGTTCCCGGTAGGCTGTAAGAGCACTGTGCAGAGCGAGTTGTTTCTTAGCTTCCCAAAGAGCTGGAAGCAAGATGCTGTGGGGCCCAACTCGCCCTTTGGAAAGAAGCCTGCACGTTGTGCCTTTCAGCTCTAGGGCAAAGTAGCACACCCAGAGCAGAAGTCCGACTTCAGCCAGATCAGGCCTGCAAAGAAACTGCGTTTCACAGGCCTTTGGAAGAGATGTTCCCACTAGGCTGTAAGAGCACTGTGCAGAGCGAGTTGTTTCTTAGCTTCCCAAAGAGCTGGAAGCAAGATGCTGTGGGGCCCAACTCGCCCTTTGGAAAGAAGCCTGCACGTTGTGCCTTTCAGCTCTAGGGCAAAGTAGCACACCCAGAGCAGAAGTCCTACTTCAGCCAGATCAGGCCTGCAAAGAAACTGCGTTTCACAGGCCTTTGGAAGAGATGTTCCCGGTAGGCTGTAAGAGCACTGTGCAGAGCGAGTTGTTTCTTAGCTTCCCAAAGAGCTGGAAGCAAGATGCTGTGGGGCCCAACTCGCCCTTTGGAAAGAAGCCTGCACGTTGTGCCTTTCAGCTCTAGGGCAAAGTAGCACACCCAGAGCAGAAGTCCTACTTCAGCCAGATCAGGCCTGCAAAGAAACTGCGTTTCACAGGCCTTTGGAAGAGATGTTCCCGGTAGGCTGTAAGAGCACTGTGCAGAGCGAGTTGTTTCTTAGCTTCCCAAAGAGCTGGAAGCAAGATGCTGTGGGGCCCAACTCGCCCTTTGGAAAGAAGCCTGCACGTTGTGCCTTTCAGCTCTAGGGCAAAGTAGCACACCCAGAGCAGAAGTCCTACTTCAGCCAGATCAGGCCTGCAAAGAAACTGCGTTTCACAGGCCTTTGGAAGAGATGTTCCCACTAGGCTGTAAGAGCACTGTGCAGAGCGAGTTGTTTCTTAGCTTCCCAAAGAGCTGGAAGCAAGATGCTGTGGGGCCCAACTCGCCCTTTGGAAAGAAGCCTGCACGTTGTGCCTTTCAGCTCTAGGGCAAAGTAGCACACCCAGAGCAGAAGTCCTACTTCAGCCAGATCAGGCCTGCAAAGAAACTGCGTTTCACAGGCCTTTGGAAGAGATGTTCCCGGTAGGCTGTAAGAGCACTGTGCAGAGCGAGTTGTTTCTTAGCTTCCCAAAGAGCTGGAAGCAAGATGCTGTGGGGCCCAACTCGCCCTTTGGAAAGAAGCCTGCACGTTGTGCCTTTCA
This sequence comes from Equus przewalskii, assembly GCF_037783145.1. Lineage (NCBI taxonomy): Eukaryota > Metazoa > Chordata > Mammalia > Perissodactyla > Equidae > Equus > Equus przewalskii. The sequence continues at coordinate 12,771,500 of NC_091842.1, read as the reverse complement.
GCTCTAGGGCAAAGTAGCACACCCAGAGCAGAAGTCCTACTTCAGCCAGATCAGGCCTGCAAAGAAACTGCGTTTCACAGGCCTTTGGAAGAGATGTTCCCACTAGGCTGTAAGATCACTGTGCAGAGCGAGTTGTTTCTTAGCTTCCCAAAGAGCTGGAAGCAAGATGCTGTGGGGCCCAACTCGCCCTTTGGAAAGAAGCCTGCACGTTGTGCCTTTCAGCTCTAGGGCAAAGTAGCACACCCAGAGCAGAAGTCCTACTTCAGCCAGATCAGGCCTGCAAAGAAACTGCGTTTCACAGGCCTTTGGAAGAGATGTTCCCGGTAGGCTGTAAGAGCACTGTGCAGAGCGAGTTGTTTCTTAGCTTCCCAAAGAGCTGGAAGCAAGATGCTGTGGGGCCCAACTCGCCCTTTGGAAAGAAGCCTGCACGTTGTGCCTTTCAGCTCTAGGGCAAAGTAGCACACCCAGAGCAGAAGTCCTACTTCAGCCAGATCAGGCCTGCAAAGAAACTGCGTTTCACAGGCCTTTGGAAGAGATGTTCCCGGTAGGCTGTAAGAGCACTGTGCAGAGCGAGTTGTTTCTTAGCTTCCCAAAGAGCTGGAAGCAAGATGCTGTGGGGCCCAACTCGCCCTTTGGAAAGAAGCCTGCACGTTGTGCCTTTCAGCTCTAGGGCAAAGTAGCACACCCAGAGCAGAAGTCCTACTTCAGCCAGATCAGGCCTGCAAAGAAACTGCGTTTCACAGGCCTTTGGAAGAGATGTTCCCACTAGGCTGTAAGAGCACTGTGCAGAGCGAGTTGTTTCTTAGCTTCCCAAAGAGCTGGAAGCAAGATGCTGTGGGGCCCAACTCGCCCTTTGGAAAGAAGCCTGCACGTTGTGCCTTTCAGCTCTAGGGCAAAGTAGCACACCCAGAGCAGAAGTCCTACTTCAGCCAGATCAGGCCTGCAAAGAAACTGCGTTTCACAGGCCTTTGGAAGAGATGTTCCCGGTAGGCTGTAAGAGCACTGTGCAGAGCGAGTTGTTTCTTAGCTTCCCAAAGAGCTGGAAGCAAGATGCTGTGGGGCCCAACTCGCCCTTTGGAAAGAAGCCTGCACGTTGTGCCTTTCAGCTCTAGGGCAAAGTAGCACACCCAGAGCAGAAGTCCTACTTCAGCCAGATCAGGCCTGCAAAGAAACTGCGTTTCACAGGCCTTTGGAAGAGATGTTCCCGGTAGGCTGTAAGAGCACTGTGCAGAGCGAGTTGTTTCTTAGCTTCCCAAAGAGCTGGAAGCAAGATGCTGTGGGGCCCAACTCGCCCTTTGGAAAGAAGCCTGCACGTTGTGCCTTTCAGCTCTAGGGCAAAGTAGCACACCCAGAGCAGAAGTCCTACTTCAGCCAGATCAGGCCTGCAAAGAAACTGCGTTTCACAGGCCTTTGGAAGAGATGTTCCCGGTAGGCTGTAAGAGCACTGTGCAGAGCGAGTTGTTTCTTAGCTTCCCAAAGAGCTGGAAGCAAGATGCTGTGGGGCCCAACTCGCCCTTTGGAAAGAAGCCTGCACGTTGTGCCTTTCAGCTCTAGGGCAAAGTAGCACACCCAGAGCAGAAGTCCGACTTCAGCCAGATCAGGCCTGCAAAGAAACTGCGTTTCACAGGCCTTTGGAAGAGATTTTCCCACTAGGCTGTAAGAGCACTGTGCAGAGCGAGTTGTTTCTTAGCTTCCCAAAGAGCTGGAAGCAAGATGCTGTGGGGCCCAACTCGCCCTTTGGAAAGAAGCCTGCACGTTGTGCCTTTCAGCTCTAGGGCAAAGTAGCACACCCAGAGCAGAAGTCCTACTTCAGCCAGATCAGGCCTGCAAAGAAACTGCGTTTCACAGGCCTTTGGAAGAGATGTTCCCGGTAGGCTGTAAGAGCACTGTGCAGAGCGAGTTGTTTCTTAGCTTCCCAAAGAGCTGGAAGCAAGATGCTGTGGGGCCCAACTCGCCCTTTGGAAAGAAGCCTGCACGTTGTGCCTTTCAGCTCTAGGGCAAAGTAGCACACCCAGAGCAGAAGTCCTACTTCAGCCAGATCAGGCCTGCAAAGAAACTGCGTTTCACAGGCCTTTGGAAGAGATGTTCCCACTAGGCTGTAAGAGCACTGTGCAGAGCGAGTTGTTTCTTAGCTTCCCAAAGAGCTGGAAGCAAGATGCTGTGGGGCCCAACTCGCCCTTTGGAAAGAAGCCTGCACGTTGTGCCTTTCAGCTCTAGGGCAAAGTAGCACACCCAGAGCAGAAGTCCTACTTCAGCCAGATCAGGCCTGCAAAGAAACTGCGTTTCACAGGCCTTTGGAAGAGATGTTCCCGATAGGCTGTAAGAGCACTGTGCAGAGCGAGTTGTTTCTTAGCTTCCCAAAGAGCTGGAAGCAAGATGCTGTGGGGCCCAACTCGCCCTTTGGAAAGAAGCCTGCACGTTGTGCCTTTCAGCTCTAGGGCAAAGTAGCACACCCAGAGCAGAAGTCCTACTTCAGCCAGATCAGGCCTGCAAAGAAACTGTGTTTCACAGGCCTTTGGAACAGATGTTCCCGGTAGGCTGTAAGAGCACTGTGCAGAGCGAGTTGTTTCTTAGCTTCCCAAAGAGCTGGAAGCAAGATGCTGTGGGGCCCAACTCGCCCTTTGGAAAGAAGCCTGCACGTTGTGCCTTTCAGCTCTAGGGCAAAGTAGCACACCCAGAGCAGAAGTCCTACTTCAGTCAGATCAGGCCTGCAAAGAAACTGCGTTTCACAGGCCTTTGGAAGAGATGTTCCCACTAGGCTGTAAGAGCACTGTGCAGAGCGAGTTGTTTCTTAGCTTCCCAAAGAGCTGGAAGCAAGATGCTGTGGGGCCCACTCGCCCTTTGGAAAGAAGCCTGCACGTTGTGCCTTTCAGCTCTAGGGCAATGTAGCACAGCCAGAGCAGAAGTCCTACTTCAGCCAGATCAGGCCTGCAAGGAAACTGCGTTTCACAGCCCTTTGGAAGTGATGTTCCCGGTAGGCTGTAAGAGCACTGTGCAGAGCGAGTTGTTTCTTAGCTTCCCAAAGAGCTGGAAGCAAGATGCTGTGGGGCCCAACTCGCCCTTTGGAATGAAGATTGCACGTTGTGCCTTTCAGCACTACGGCAATGTCACACACCCAGAGCAGCAGTCCTACTTCAGCCAGATCAGGCCTTCAAAGAAACTGCGTTTCACAGCCCTTTGGAAGAGATGTTCCCACTAGGCTGTAAGATCACTGTGCATAGCGAGTTGATTCTTAGCTTCCCAAACAGCTGGAAGCAAGATGCTGTGGGGCCCAACTCGCCCTTTGGAAAGAAGCCTGCACGTTGTGCCTTTCAGCTCTAGGGCAATGTAGCACACCCAGAGCAGAAGTCCTACTTCAGCCAGATCAGGCCTGCAAAGAAACTGCGTTTCACAGGCCTTTGGAAAAGATGTTCCCGGTAGGCTGTAAGAGCGCTGTGCAGAGCGAGTTGTTTCTTAGCTTCCCAAAGAGCTGGAAGCAAGATGCTGTGGGGCCCAACTCGCACTTTGGAAAGAAGCCTGAACGTTGTGCCTTTCAGCTCTAGGGCAATGTAGCACACCCAGAGCAGAAGTCCTACTTCAGCCAGATCAGGCCTGCAAAGAAACTGCGTTTCACAGGCCTTTGGAAGAGATGTTCCCGGTAGGCTGTAAGAGCACTGTGCAGAGCGAGTTGTTTCTTAGCTTCCGAAAGAGCTGGAAGCAAGATGCTGTGGGGCCCAACTCGCCCTTTGGAAAGAAGCCTGCACGTTGTGCCTTTCAGCTCTAGGGCAATGTAGCACACCCAGAGCAGAAGTCCTACTTCAGCCAGATCAGGCCTGCAAAGAAACTGCGTTACACAGGCCTTTGGAAGAGATGTTCCCACTAGGCTGTAAGAGCACTGAGCAGAGCGAGTTGTTTCTTAGCTTCCCAAAGAGCTGGCAGCAAGATGCTGTGGGGCCCAACTCGCCCTTTGGAAAGAAGCCTGCACGTTGTGCCTTTCAGCTCTAGGGCAAAGTAGCACACCCAGAGCAGAAGTCCTACTTCAGCCAGATCAGGCCTGCAAAGAAACTGTGTTTCACTGGCCTTTGTAAGAGATGTTCACGGTAGGCTGTAAGAGCACTGTGCAGAGCGAGTTGTTTCTTAGCTTCCCAAAGAGCTGGAAGCAAGATGCTGTGGGGCAGAACTCGCCCTTTGGAAAGAAGCCTGCACGTTGTGCCTTTCAGCTCTAGTGCAATGAAGCACACCCAGAGCAGAAGTCCTACTTCAGTCAGATCAGGCCTGCAAAGAAACTGCGTTTCACAGGCCTTTGGAACAGATGTTCCCACTAGGCTGTAAGAGCACTGAGCAGAGCGAGTTGTTTCTTAGCTTCCCAAAGAGCTGGAAGCAGGATGCTGTGGGGCCCACTAGCCCTTTGGAAAGAAGCCTGCACGTTGTGCCTTTCAGCTCTAGGGCAATCTAGCACAGCCATAGCAGAAGTCCTACTTCAGCCAGATCAGGCCTGCAAGGAAACTGCCTTTCACAGCCCTTTGGAAGAGATGTTCCCGGTAGGCTGTAAGAGCACTGTGCAGAGCGAGTTGTTTCTTAGCTTCCCAAAGAGCTGGAAGCAAGATGCTGTGGGGCCCAACTCGCCCTTTGGAATGAAGCTTGCACGTTGTCCCTTTCAGCACTAGGGCAATGTCACACACCCAGAGCAGCAGTCCTAGTTCAGCCTGATCAGGCCTGCAAAGAAACTGCGTTTCACAGGCCTTTGGAAGAGATGATCCCGGTAGGCTGCAAGAGCACTGTGCAGAGCGAGTTGTTTCTTACCTTCCCAAAGAGCTGTAAGCAAGGTGCTGTGGGGCCCAACTCGCCCTTTGGAAAGAAGCCTGCACGTTGTGCCTTTCAGCTCTAGGGCAATGTAGCACACCCAGAGCAGAAGTCCTACTTCAGCCAGATCAGGCCTGCAAGGAAACTGCGTTTCACAGGCATTTGGAAGAGATGTTCCCACTATGCTGTAAGAGCACTGAGCAGAGCGAGTTGTTTCTTAGCTTCCCAAAGAGCTGGAAGCAAGATGCTGTGGGGCCCAACTCGCCCTCTGGAAAGAAGCCTGCACGTTGTGCCTTTCAGCTCTAGGGCAATGTAGCACACCCAGAGCAGAAGTCCTACTTCAGCCAGATGAGGCCTGCAAAGAAACTGCGTTTCACAGGCCTTTGGAAGAGATGTTCCCACTAGGCTGTCAGATCACTGAGCAGAGCGAGTTATTTCTTAGCTTCCCAAAGAGCTGGAAGCAAGATGCTGTGGGGCCCAACTCGCCCTTTGGAAAGAAGCCTGCACGTTGTGCCTTTCAGCTCTAGGTCAATGTAGCACACCCATAGCAGAAGTCCTACTTCAGCCAGATCAGGCCTTCAAAGAAACTGCGTTTCACAGGTCTTTGGAATAGATGTTCCCGGTAGGCTGTAACAGCACTGAGCAGAGCGAGTTGTTTCTTAGCTTCCAAAAGAGCTGGAAGCAAGATGCTGTGGGGCCCACTCGCCCTTTGGAAAGAAGCCTGCACGTTGTGCCTTTCAGCTCTAGGGCAATGTCACACACCCAGAGCAGCAGTCCTACTTCAGCCAGATCAGGCCTGCAAATAAACTGCGTTTCACAGGCCTTTGTAAGAGATGTTCCTGGTAGGCTGTAAGAGCACTGTGCAGAGCGAGTTGTATCTTAGCTTCCCAAAGACCTGGAAGAAAGATGCTGTGGGGCCCAACTCGCCCTTTGGAAAGAAGCCTGCACGTTGTGCCTTTCACCTCTAGGGCAATGTAGCACACCCAGAGCAGGAGTCCTACTTCAGTCAGATCAGGCCTGCAAAGAAACTGCATTTCACAGGCCTTTGGAGGAGATGTTCCCACTAGGCTGTAAGGCCACTGAGCAGAGCGAGTTGTTTCTTAGCTTCCCAAAGAGATGGAAGCAAGATGCTGTGGGGCCCAACTCGCCCTTTGGAAAGAAGCCTGCACGTTGTGCCTTTCAGCTCTAGGGCAATGTAGCACACCCAGAGCAGAAGTCCTACTTCAGCCAGATCAGGCCTGCAAAGAAACTGCGTTACACAGGCCTTTCGAAGAGATGTTCCCACTAGGCTGTAAGAGCACTGAGCAGAGCGAGTTGTTTCTTAGCTTCCCAAAGAGCTGGAAGCAAGATGCTGTGGGGCCCAACTCGCCCTTTGGAAAGAACCCTGCACGTTGTGCCTTTCTGCTCTAGGGCAATGTCACACACCCAGAGCAGCAGTCCTACTTCAGCCAGATCAGGCCTTCCAAGAAACTGCGTTTCACAGGCCTTTGGAAGAGATGTTCCCGGTAGGCTGTAAGAGGACTGAGCAGAGCGAGTTGTTTCTTAGCTTCCCAAAGAGCTGGAAGCAAGATGCGGTTGGGCCCAACCCACCCTTTCGAAAGAAGCCTTCACGTTGTGCCTTTCATCTCTAGGGCAATGTAGCACACCCAGAGCAGAAGTCCTACTTCAGCCAGATCAGGCCTGCAAAGAAAGTGCGTTTCACAGGCCTTAGTAAGAGATGTTCCCACTAGGCTGTAACAGCACTGAGCAGAGCGAATTGGTTCTTAGCTTCCCAAAGACCTGGAAGAAAGATTCTGTGGGGCCCAACTCGCCCCTTGGAAAGAAGCCTGCATATTGTGCCTTTCAGCTCTAGGGCAATGTAGCACAACCTGAGCAGAAGTCCTACTTCAGACAGATCAGGCCTGCAAAGAAACTGCGTTTCACAGGCCTTTGGAAGAGATGTTCCCGGTAGGCTGTAAGAGAACTGTGCAGTGCGAGTTGTTTCTTAGCTTCCCAAAGAGCTGGAAGCAAGATGCTGTGGGGCCCAACTCGCCCTTTGGAAAGATGCCTGCACGTTGCGCCTTTCAGCTCTAGGGCAGTGTAGCACACCCAGAGCAGAAGTCCTACTTCAGCCAGATCAGGCCTGCAAAGAAACTGCGTTTCACAGGCCTTTGGAAGAGATGTTCCCGGTCGGCTGTAAGAGCACTGTGCAGAGCGAGTTGTTTCTTAGCTTCCCAAAGAGCTGGAAGCAAGATGCTGTGGGGCCCAACTCGCCCTTTGGAAAGAAGCCTGCACGTTGTTCCTTTCAGCTCTAGGGCAATGTAGCACACCCAGAGCAGAAGTCCTACTTCAGCGAGATCAGGCCTGCAAAGAAACTGCGTTTCACAGGCCTTTGGTAGAGATGTTCCCGGTAGGCTGTAAGAGAACTGTGCAGAGCGAGTTGTTTTGTAGCTTCCCAAAGAGCTGGAAGCAAGATGCTGTGGCGCCCAACTCGCCCTTTGGAAAGAAGCCTGCACGTTGTGCCTTTCAGCTCTAGGGCAATGTAGCACACCCAGAGCAGAAGTCCTACTTCAGCCAGATCAGGCCTGCAAAGAAACTGCGTTTCACAGGCCTTTGGAAGAGATGTTCCTGGTAGGCTGTAAGAGCACTGTGCAGAGCGAGTTGTTTCTGATCTTCCCAAAGAGCTGGAAGCAAGATGCTGTGTGGCCCAACTCGCCCTTTGGAAAGAAGCCTGCACGTTGTGCCTTTCAGCTCTAGGGCAATGTAGCACACCCAGAGCAGAAGTCCTACTTCAGCCAGATCAGGACTGCAAAGAAACTGCGTTTCACAGGCCTTTGGAAGAGATGTTCCCGGTAGGCTGTAAGAGCACTGTGCAGAGCGAGTTGTTTCCTAGCTTCCCAAAGAGCTGGAAGCAAGATGCTTTGGGACCCAACTCGCCCTTTGGAAAGAAGCCTGCACGTTGTGCCTTTCAGCTCTAGGGCAATGTAGCACACCCACAGCAGAAGTTCTACTTCAGCCAGATCAGGCCTGCAAAGTAACTGCGTTGCACAGGCCTTTGGAAGAGATGTTCCCGGTAGACTGTAAGAGCACTGTGCAGAGCGAGTTGTTTGTTAGCTTCCCAAAGAGCTGGAAGCAAGATGCTGTGGGGCCCAACTCGCCCTTTGGAAAGAAGCCTGCACGTTGTGCCTTTCAGCTCTAGGGCAATGTAGCACACCCAGTGCAGAAGTCCTACTTCAGCCAGATCAGGCCTGCAAAGAAACTGTGTTTCACAGGCCTTTGGAAGAGATTTTCCCGGTAGGCTGTAAGAGCACTGTGCAGTGCGAGTTGTTTCTTAGCTTCCCAAAGAGCTGGAAGCAAGATGCTGTGGGGCCCAACTCGCCCTTTGGAAAGTAGCCTGCACGTTGGGCCTTTCAGCTCTAGGGCAATGTAGCACACCCAGAGCAGAAGTCCTACTTCAGCCAGATCAGGCCTGCAAAGAAACTGCGTTTCACAGGCCTTTGGAAGAGATGTTCCCGGTAGGCTGTAAGAGCACTGTGCAGAGCGAGTTGTTTCTTAGCTTCCCAAAGAGCTGGAAGCAAGATGCTGTGGGGCCCAACTCGCCCTTTGGAAAGAAGCCTGCACGTTGGGCGTTTCAGCTCTAGGGCAATGTAGCACACCCAGAGCAGAAGTCCTACTTCAGGCAGATCAGGCCTGCCAAGAAACTGCGTTTCACAGGCCTTTGGAAGAGATGTTCCCGGTAGGCTATAAGAGCACTGTGCAGAGCGAGTTGTTTCTTAGCTTCCCAAAGAGCTGGAAGCAAGATGCTGTGGGTCCCAACTCGCCCTTTGCAAAGAAGCCTGCACGTTGGGCCTTTCAGCTCTAGGGCAATGCAGCACACCCAGAGCAGAAGTCCTACTTCAGCCAGATCAGGCCTGCAAAGAAACTGCGTTCCACAGGCCTTTGGAAGAGATGTTCCCACTAGGCTGTAAGAGCACTGAGCAGAGCGAGTTGTTTCGTAGCTTCCCAAAGAGCTGGAAGCAAGATGCTGTGGGGCCCAACTCGCCCTTTTGAAAGAAGCCTGCACGTTGTGCCTTTCAGCTCTAGGGCAATGTCACACACCCTGAGCAGCAGTCCTACTTCAGCCAGATGAGGCCTGCAAAGAAACTGCGTTTCACAGGCCTTTGGAAGAGATGTTCCCGGTAGGCTGTAAGAGGACTGAGCAGAGCGAGTTGTTTCTTAGCTTCCCAAAGAGCTGGAAGCAAGATGCGGTTGGGCCCAACCCACCCTTTCGAAAGAAGCCTTCACGTTGTGCCTTTCATCTCTAGGGCAATGTAGCACACCCAGAGCAGAAGTCCTACTTCAGCCAGATCAGGCCTGCAAAGAAACTGCGTTTCACAGGCCTTAGTAAGAGATGTTCCCACTAGGCTGTAACAGCACTGAGCAGAGCGAGTTGTTTCTTAGCTTCCCAAAGACCTGGAAGAAAGATGCTGTGGGGCCCAACTCGCCCCTTGGAAAGAAGCCTGCATATTGTGCCTTTCAGCTCTAGGGCAATGTAGCACACCCTGAGCAGAAGTCCTACTTCAGCCAGATCAGGCCTGCAAAGAAACTGCGTTTCACAGGCCTTTGGAAGAGATGTTCCCGGTAGGCTGTAAGAGAACTGTGCAGTGCGAGTCGTTTCTTAGCTTCCCAAAGAGCTGGAAGCAAGATGCTGTGGGGCCCAACTCGCCCTTTGGAAAGATGCCTGCACGTTGCGCCTTTCAGCTCTAGGGCAATGTAGCACACCCAGAGCAGAAGTCCTACTTCAGCCAGATCAGGCCTGCAAAGAAACTGCGTTTCACAGGCCTTTGGAAGAGATGTTCCCGGTCGGCTGTAAGAGCACTGTGCAGAGCGAGTTGTTTCTTAGCTTCCCAAAGAGCTGGAAGCAAGATGCTGTGGGGCCCAACTCGCCCTTTGGAAAGAAGCCTGCACGTTGTTCCTTTCAGCTCTAGGGCAATGTAGCACACCCAGAGCAGAAGTCCTACTTCAGCGAGATCAGGCCTGCAAAGAAACTGCGTTTCACAGGTCTTTGGTAGAGATGTTCCCGGTAGGCTGTAAGAGAACTGTGCAGAGCGAGTTGTTTCGTAGCTTCCAAAAGAGCTGGAAGCAAGATGCTGTGGGGCCCAACTCGCCCTTTGGAAAGAAGCCTGCACGTTGTGCCTTTCAGCTCTAGGGCAATGTAGCACACCCAGAGCAGAAGTCCTACTTCAGCCAGATCAGGCCTGCAAAGAAACTGCGTTTCACAGGCCTTTGGAATAGATGTTCCCTGTAGGCTGTAAGAGCACTGAGCAGAGCGAGTTGTTTCTTAGCTTCCCAAAGAGCTGACAGCATGATGCTGTGGGGCCCACTCGCCCTTTGGAAAGAAGCCTGCACGTTGTGCCTTTCAGCTCTAGGGCAATGTAGCACACCCAGAGCAGAAGTCCTACTTCAGCCAGATTAGGCATGCAAAGAAACTGCGTTTCACATACCTTTGGAAGAGATGTTCCCGGTAGGCTGTAAGAGCACTGTGCAGAGCGAGTTGTATCTTAGCTTCCCAAAGAGCTGGAAGCAAGATGCTGTGGGGCCGAACTCGCCCTTTGGAATGAAGCCTGCACGTTGTGCCTTTCACCTATAGGGCAATGTCACACACCCAGAGCAGCAGTCCTACTTCAGCCAGATCAGGCCTGCAAAGAAACTGCGTTTCACAGGCCTTTGGAAGAGATGTTCCCACTAGGCTGTAAGAGCACTGAGCAGAGCGAGTCGTTTCTTAACTTCCCAAAGAGCTGGAAGGAAGATGCTGTGGGGCCCAACTCGCCCTTTGCAAAGAAGCCTGCACGTTGTGCCTTTCACCTCTAGGGCAATGTAGCACACCCAGAGCAGGAGTCCTACTTCAGCCAGATCAGGCCTGCAAAGAAACTGCGTTTCAGAGGCCTTTGGAAGAGATGTTCCCTGTAGGCTGTAAGAGCACTGTGCAGAGCGAGTTGTTTCTTAGCTTGCCAAAGAGCTAGAAGCAAGATGCTGTGGTGCCCAACTCGCCCTTTGGAAAGAAGCCTGCACGTTGTGCCTTTCAGCTCTAGGGCAAGGTAGCACACCCAGAGCAGAAGTCCTACTTCAGCCATATCAGGCCTGCAAAGAAACTGCGTTTCACAGGTCTTTGGTAGAGATGTTCCCGGTAGGCTGTAAGAGAACTGTGCAGAGCGAGTTGTTTCGTAGCTTCCAAAAGAGCTGGAAGCAAGATGCTGTGGGGCCCAACTCGCCCTTTGGAAAGAAGCCTGCACGTTGTGCCTTTCAGCTCTAGGGCAATGTAGCACACCCAGAGCAGAAGTCCTACTTCAGCCAGATCAGGCCTGCCAAGAAACTGCGTTTCACAGGCCTTTGGAAGAGATGTTCCTGGTAGGCTGTAAGAGCACTGTGCAGAGCGAGTTGTTTCTTAGCTTCCCAAAGAGCTGGAAGCAAGATGCTGTGGGGCCCAACTCGCCCTTTGGAAAGAAGCCTGCACGTCGTGCCTTTCAGCTCTAGGGCAAGGTTGCACACCCAGAGCAGAAGTCCTACTTCAGCCAGATCAGGCCTGCAAAGAAACTGCGTTTCACAGGCCTTTGGAAGAGATGTTCCCACTAGGCTGTAAGAGCACTGTGCACAGCGAGTTGTTTCTTAGCTTCCCAAAGAGCTGGAAGCAAGATGCTGTGGGGCCCAACTCGCCCTTTGGAAAGAAGCCTGCACGTTGGGCCTTTCAGCTCTAGGGCAATGTAGCACACCCAGAGCAGAAGTCCTACTTCAGCCAGATCAGGCCTGCAAAGAACCTGCGTTTCACAGGCCTTTGGAAGAGATGTTCCCGGTAGGCTGTAAGAGCACTGTGCAGAGCGAGTTGTTTCTTAGCTTCCCAAAGAGCTGGAAGCAAGATGCTGTGGGGCCCAACTTGCCCTTTGGAAAGAAGCCTGCACGTTGTGCCTTTCAGCTCTAGGGCCATGTAGCACACCCAGAGCAGAAGTCCTACTTCAGCCAGATCAGGCCTGCAAGGAAACTGCATTTCACAGGCCTTTGGAACAGATGCTCCCGGCAGGCTGTAAGAGCACTGTGCAGAGCGAGTTGTTTCTTAGCTTCCCAAAGAGCTGGAAGCAAGATGCTGTGGGGCCCAACTCGCCCTTTGGAAAGAAGCCTGCACGTTGTGCCTTTCAGCTCTAGGGCAATGTAGCACACCCAGAGCAGAAGTCCTACTTCAGCCAGATCGGGCCTGCAAAGGAACTGCGTTTCACAGGCCTTTGGAAGAGATGTTCCCGGTAGGCTGTAAGAGCACTGTGCAGAGCGAGTTGTTTCTTAGCTTCCCAAAGAGCTGGAAGCAAGATGCTGTGGGGCCCAACTCGCCCTTTGGAAAGAAGCCTGCACGTTGTGCCTTTCAGCTCTAGGGCAATGTAGCACACCCAGAGCAGAAGTCCTACTTCAGCCAGATCAGGCCTGCCAAGAAACTGCGTTTCACAGGCCTTTGGAAGAGAAGTTCACGGTAAGCTGTAAGAGCACTGTGCAGAGCGAGTTGTTTCTTAGCTTCCCAAAGAGCTGGAAGCAAGATGCTGTGGGTCCCAACTCGCCCTTTGCAAAGAAGCCTGCACGTTGGGCCTTTCAGCTCTAGGGCAATGCAGCACACCCAGAGCAGAAGTCCTACTTCAGCCAGATCAGGCCTGCAAAGAAACTGCGTTCCACAGGCCTTTGGAAGAGATGTTCCCACTAGGCTGTAACAGCACTGAGCAGAGCGAGTTGTTTCGTAGCTTCCCAAAGAGCTGGAAGCAAGATGCTGTGGGGTCCAACTCGCCCTTTGGAAAGAAGCCTGCACGTTGTGCCTTTCAGCTCTAGGGCAATGTCACACACCCTGAGCAGCAGTCCTACTTCAGCCAGATGAGGCCTGCAAAGAAACTGCGTTTCACAGGCTTTTGGAAGAGATGTTCCCACTAGGCTGTCAGATCACTGAGCAGAGCGAGTTATTTCTTAGCTTCCCAAAGAGCTGGAAGCAAGATGCTGTGGGGCCCAACTCGCCCTTTGGAAAGAAGCCTGCACGTTGTGCCTTTCAGCTCTAGGGCAATGTTGCACACCCAGAGCAGAAGTCCTACTTCAGCCAGATCAGGCCTGCAAAGAAACTGCGTTTCACAGGCCTTTGGAATAGATGTTCCCTGTAGGCTGTAAGAGCACTGAGCAGAGCGAGTTGTTTCTTAGCTTCCCAAAGAGCTGACAGCAAGATGCTGTGGGGCCCACTCGCCCTTTGGAAAGAAGCCTGCACGTTGTGCCTTTCAGCTCTAGGGCAATGTAGCACACCCAGAGCAGAAGTCCTACTTCAGCCAGATTAGGCATGCAAAGAAACTGCGTTTCACAGACCTTTGGAAGAGATGTTCCCGGTAGGCTGTAAGAGCACTGTGCAGAGCGAGTTGTATCTTAGCTTCCCAAAGAGCTGGAAGCAAGATGCTGTGGGGCTGAACTCGCCCTTTGGAATGAAGCCTGCACGTTGTGCCTTTCACCTCTAGGGCAAGGTCACACACCCAGAGCAGCAGTCCTACTTCAGCCAGATCAGGCCTGCAAAGAAACTGCGTTTCACAGGCCTTTGGAAGAGATGTTCCCACTAGGCTGTAAGAGCACTGAGCAGAGCGAGTCGTTTCTTAACTTCCCAAAGAGCTGGAAGGAAGATGCTGTGGGGCCCAACTCGCCCTTTGCAAAGAAGCCTGCACGTTGTGCCTTTCACCTCTAGGTCAATGTAGCACACCCAGAGCAGGAGTCCTACTTCAGCCAGATCAGGCCTGCAAAGAAACTGCGTTTCAGAGGCCTTTGGAAGAGATGTTCCCTGTAGGCTGTAAGAGCACTGTGCAGAGCGAGTTGTTTCTTAGCTTGCCAAAGAGCTGGAAGCAAGATGCTGTGGTGCCCAACTCGCCCTTTGGAAAGAAGCCTGCACGTTGTGCCTTTCAGCTCTAGGGCAAGGTAGCACACCCAGAGCAGAAGTCCTACTTCAGCCATATCAGGCCTGCAAAGAAACTGCGTTTCACAGGCCTTTGGAAGAGATGTTCCCACTAGGCTGTAAGAGCACTGTGCAGAGCGAGTTGTTTCTTAGCTTCCCAAAGAGCTGGAAGCAAGATGCTGTGGGGCCCAACTCGCCCTTTGGAAAGAAGCCTGCACGTTGTGCCTTTCAGCTCAAGGGCAATGTAGCACACACAGAGCAGAAGTCCTACTTCAGCCAGATCAGGCCTGCCAAGAAACTGCCTTTCACAGGCCTTTGGAAGAAATGTTCCCGGTAGGCTGTAAGAGCACTGTGCAGAGCGAGTTGTTTCTTAGCTTCCCAAAGAGCTGGAAGCAAGATGCTGTGGGGCCCAACTCGCCCTTTGGAAAGAAGACTGCACGTTGTGCCTTTCAGCTCTAGGGCAAGGTTGCACACCCAGAGCAGAAGTCCTACTTCAGCCAGATCAGGCCTGCAAAGAAACTGCGTTTCACAGGCCTTTGGAAGAGATGTTCCCACTAGGCTGTAAGAGCACTGTGCACAGCGAGTTGTTTCTTAGCTTCCCAAAGAGCTGGAAGCAAGATGCTGTGGGGCCCAACTCGCCCTTTGGAAAGAAGCCTGCACGTTGGGCCTTTCAGCTCTAGGGCAATGTAGCACACCCAGAGCAGAAGTCCTACTTCAGCCAGATCAGGCCTGCAAAGAACCTGCGTTTCACAGGCCTTTGGAAGAGATGTTCCCGGTAGGCTGTAAGAGCACTGTGCAGAGCGAGTTGTTTCTTAGCTTCCCAAAGAGCTGGAAGCAAGATGCTGTGGGGCCCAACTCGCCCTTTGGAAAGAAGCCTGCACGTTGTGCCTTTCAGCTCTAGGGCCATGTAGCACACCCAGAGCAGAAGTCCTACTTCAGCCAGATCAGGCCTGCAAGGAAACTGCATTTCACAGGCCTTTGGAACAGATGTTCCCGGTAGGCTGTAAGAGCACTGTGCAGAGCGAGTTGTTTCTTAGCTTCCCAAAGAGCTGGAAGCAAGATGCTGTGGGGCCCAACTCGCCCTTTGGAAAGAAGCCTGCACGTTGTGCCTTTCAGCTCTAGGGCAATGTAGCACACCCAGAGCAGAAGTCCTACTTCAGCCAGATCGGGCCTGCTAAGAAACTGCGTTTCACAGGCCTTTGGAAGAGATGTTACCTGTAGGCTGTAAGAGCACTGTGCAGAGCGAGTTGTTTCTTAGCTTCCCAAAGAGCTGGAAGCAAGATGCTGTGGGGCCCAACTCGGCCTTTGAAAGAAGCCTGCACGTTGTGCCTTTCAGCTCTAGGGCAGTGTATCACACCCAGGGCAGAAGTCCTACTTCAGCCAGATCAGGCCTGCAAAGAAACTGCGTTTCACAGGCTTTTGGAAGAGATGTTCCCACTAGGCTGTCAGATCACTGAGCAGAGCGAGTTATTTCTTAGCTTCCCAAAGAGCTGGAAGCAAGATGCTGTGGGGCCCAACTCGCCCTTTGGAAAGAAGCCTGCACGTTGTGCCTTTCAGCTCTAGGACAATGTTGCACACCCAGAGCAGAAGTCCTACTTCAGCAAGATCAGGCCTGCAAAGAAACTGCGTTACACAGGCGTTTGGAAGAGATGATCATACTAGGCTGTAAGAGCACTGAGCAGAGCGAGTTGTTTCTTACCTTCCCAAAGAGCTGGAAGCATGATGCTGTGGGGCCCAACTCGCCCTTTGGAAAGAAGCCTGCACGTTAGGCCTTTATGCTCAAGGGCCATGTAGCACACCCAGAGCAGAAGTCCTACTTCAGCCAGATCAGGACTGCAAAGAAGCTGCGTTACACAGGCCTTTGGAAGAGATGTTCCCACTAGGCTGTAAGAGCACGGAGGAGAGCGAGTTGTTTCTTAGCTTCCCAAAGAGCTGGAAGCAAGATGCTGTGGCGCCCAACTCACCCATTGGAAAGGAGCCTGCACGTTGTGCCTTTCAGCTCTAGGGCAATGTAGCACACCCAGAGCAGAAGTCCTACTTCAGACAGATAAGGAGTTCAAAGAAACTGCGTTTCACAGGCCTTTGGAAGAGATGTTCCCGGTAGGCTGTAAGAGCACTGTGCAGAGCGAGTTGTTTCTTAGCTTCCCAAAGAGCTGGAAGCAAGATGCTTTGGGGCCCAACTCGCCCTTTGGAAAGAAGCCTGCACGTTGTGCCTTTCAGCTCTAGGGCAATGTAGCACACCCAGAGCAGAAGTCCTACTTCAGCCAGATCAGGCCTGCAAAGAAACTGCGTCTCACAGGCCTTTGGAAGAGATGTTCCCGGTAGGCTGTAAGAGCACTGTGCAGAGCGAGTTGTTTCTTAGCTTCCCAAAGAGCTGGAAGCAAGATGCTTTGGGGCCCAACTCGCCCTTTGGAAAGAAGCCTGCACGTTGTGCCTTTCAGCTCTAGGGCCATGTAGCACACCCAGAGCAGAAGTCCTACTTCAGCCAGATCAGGCCTGCAAGGAAACTGCATTTCACAGGCCTTTGGAAGAGATGTTCCCGGTAGGCTGTAAGAGCACTGTGCAGAGCGAGTTGTTTCTTAGCTTCCCAAAGAGCTGGAAGCAAGATGCTGTGGGGCCCAACTCGCCCTTTGGAAAGAAGCCTGCACGTTGTGCCTTTCAGCTCTAGGGCAATGTAGCACACCCAGAGCAGAAGTCCTACTTCAGCCAGATCGGGCCTGCAAAGAAACTGCGTTTCACAGGCCTTTGGAAGAGATGTTCCCGGTAGGCTGTAAGAGCACTGTGCAGAGCGAGTTGTTTCTTAGCTTCCCAAAGAGCTGGAAGCAAGATGCTGTGGGGCCCAACTCGGCCTTTGGAAAGAAGCCTGCACGTTGGGCCTTTCAGCTCTAGGGCAATGTAGCACACCCAGAGCAGAAGCCCTACTTCAGCCAGATCAGGCCTGCAAGGAAACTGCGTTTCACAGGCCTTTGGAACAGATGTTCCCGGTAGGCTGTAGGAGCACTGTGCAGAGCGAGTTGTTTCTTAGCTTACCAAAGAGCTGGAAGGATGATGCTGTGGGGCCCAACTCGCCCTTTGGAAAGAAGCCTGCACGTTGTGCCTTTCAGCTCTAGGGCAGTGTAGCACACCCAGAGCAGAAGGACTACTTCAGCCAGATCAGGCCTGCAAAGAAACTGCATTTCACAGGCCTTTGGAAGAGATGTTCCCGGTAGGCTGTAAGAGCACTGTGCAGAGCGAGTTGTTTCTTAGCTTCCGAAAGAGCTGGAAGCAAGATGCTGTGGGGCCCAGCTCGCCATTTGGAAGGAAGCCTGCACGTTGTGCCTTTCAGCTCTAGGGCAATGTAGCACACCCAGAGCAGAAGTCCTACTTCAGCCAGATCAGGCCTGCAAAGAAACTGCGTTTCACAGGCCTTTGGAAGAGATGTTCCCGGTAGGCTGTAAGAGCACTGTGCAGAGCGAGTTGTCTGTTAGCTTCCCAAGGAGCTGGAAGCAAGATGCTGTGGGGCCCAACTCGCCCTTTGGAAAGAAGCCTGCACGTTGTGCCTTTCAGCTCTAGGGCAACGTAGCACACCCAGAGCAGAAGTCCTACTTCAGCCAGATCAGGCCTGCAAAGAAACTGCGTTTCACAGGCCTTTGGAAGATGTGTTCCCGGTAGGCTGTAAGAGCACTGTGCAGAGCGAGTTGTTTCTTAGCTTCCCAAAGAGCTGGAAGCAAGATGCTGTGGGGCCCAGCTCGCCATTTGGCAGGAAGCCTGCACGTTGTGCCTTTCAGCTCTAGGGCAATGTAGCACACCCAGAGCAGAAGTCCTACTTCAGCCAGATCAGGCCTGCAAAGAAACTGCGTTTCACAGGCCTTTGGAAGAGATGTTCCCTGTAGGCTGTAAGAGCACTGTGCAGAGCGAGTTGTTTCTTAGCTTCCCAAAGAGCTGGAAGCATGATGCTGTGGGGACCAGCTCGCCTTTCGAAAGAAGCCTGCACGTTGTGCTTTTCAGCTCTAGGGCAATGTAGCACACCCAGAGCAGAAGTCCTACTTCAGCCAGGTCAGGCCTGCAAAGAAACTGCGTTTCACAGGCCTTTGGAAGAGTTGTTCCCACTAGGCTGTAAGAGCACTGTCCACAGCGAGTTGTTTCTTAGCTTGCCAACGAGCTGGAAGCAAGATGCTTTGGGGCCCAACTCGCCCTTTGGAAAGAGGCCTGCACGTTGTGCCTTTCAGCTCTAGGGCAGTGTAGCACACCCAGAGCAGAAGTTCTACTTCAGCCAGATCTGGCCTGCAAAGAGACTGCATTACACAGGCCCTTGGAATAGATGTTCCCACTATTCTGTAAGAGCACTGAGCAGAGCGAGTTGTTTCTTAGCTTCCCAAAGAGCTGGAAGCAAGATGCTGTGGGGCCCAACTCGCCCTTTGGAAAGAAGCCTGCACGTTGTGCCTTTCAGCTCTAGGGCAATTTAGCACACCCAGAGCAGAAGTCTTACTTCAGCCAGATCAGGACTGCAAAGAAACTGCGTTTCACAGGCCTTTGGAAGAGATGTTCCCGGTAGGCTGTAAGAGCACTGTGTAGAGCGAGTTGTTTCTTAGCTTCCGAAAGAGCTGGAAGCAAGATGCTGTGGGGCCCAGCTCGCCCTTTGGAAGGAAGCCTGCACGTTGTGCCTTTCAGCTCTAGGGACATGTAGCACACCCAGAGCAGAAGTCCTACTTCAGCCAGATCAGGCCTGCAAAGAAACTGCGTTTCACAGGCCTTTGGAAGAGATGTTCCCGGTAGGCTGTAAGAGCACTGTGCAGAGCGAGTTGTTTCTTAGCTTCCCAAAGAGCTGGAAGCAAGATGCTGTGGGGCCCAACTTGCCCTTTGGAAAGAAGCCTGCACGTTGTGCCTTTCAGCTCTAGGGCAATGTAGCACACCCAGAGCAGAAGTCCTACTTCAGCCAGATCACGCCTGCAAAGAAACTGCCTTTCACAGGCCTTTGTAAGAGATGTTCCCACTAGGCTGTAAGAGCACTGAGCAGAGCGAGTTGTTTCTTAGCTTCCCAAAGAGCTGGAAGCAAGATGCTGTGGGGCACAACTCGCCCTTTGCAAAGAAGCCCGCACGTTGTGCCTTTCAGCTCTAGGGCAATGTAGCACACCCAGAGCAGAAGTCCTACTTCAGCCAGATCAGGCCTGCAAAGAAACTGCGTTTCACAGGCCTTTGGAAGAGATGTTCATACTAGGCTGTAAGAGCACTGTGCAGAGCGAGTTGTTTCTTAGCTTCCCAAAGAGCTGGAAGCAAGATGCTGTGGGGCCCAACTCACCCTTTGGAAAGAAGCCTGCACGTTGTGCCTTTCAGCTCTAGGGCAATGTAGCACACCCAGAGCAGAAGTCCTGCTTCAGCCAGATCAGGCCTGCAAAGAAACTGCGTTTCACAGGCCTTTGGAAGAGATGTTCCCGGTAGGCTGTAAGAGCACTGTGCAGAGCGAGTTGTTTCTTAGCTTCCCAAAGAGCTGGAAGCAAGATGCTGTGTTGCCCAACTCGCCCTTTGGAAAGAAGCCTGCACGTTGTGCCTTTCAGCTCTAGGGCAATTTAGCACACCCAGAGCAGAAGTCCTACTTCAGCCAGATCAGGACTGCAAAGAAACTGCGTTTCACAGGCCTTTGGAAGATGTGTTCCCGGTAGGCTGTAAGAGCACTGTGCAGAGCGAGTTGTTTCTTAGCTTCCCAAAGAGCTGGAAGCAAGATGCTGTGGGGCCCAGCTCGCCCTTTGGAAGGAAGCCTGCACGTTGTGCCTTTCAGCTCTAGGGCAATGTAGCACACCCAGAGCAGAAGTCCTACTTCAGCCAGATCAGACCTGCCAAGAAACTGCCTTTCACAGGCCTTTGGAAGAGATGTTCCCGGTAGGCTGTAAGAGCACTGTGCAGAGCTAGTTGTTTGCTAGCTTCAAAAGGAGCTGGAAGCAAGATGCTGTGGGGCCCAACTCGCCCTTTGGAAAGAAGCCTGCACGTTGTGCCTTTCAGCTCTAGGGCAATGTAGCACACCCAGAGCAGAAGTCCTACTTCAGCCAGATAAGGCCTGCAAAGAAACTGCGTTTCACAGGACTTTGGAAGAGATGTTCCCGGTAGGCTGTAAGAGCACTGTGCAGAGCGAGTTGTTTCTTAGCTTCCCAAAGAGCTGGAAGCAAGATGCTGTGGGGCCCAGCTCGCCCTTAGGCAGGAAGCCTGCACGTTGTGCCTTTCAGCTCTAGGGCAATGTAGCACACCCAGAGCAAAAGTCCTACTTCAGACAGATCAGGAGATCAAAGAAACTGCGTTACACCGGCATTTGGAAGAGATGTTCCCACTAGGCTGTAAGAGCACTGAGCAGAGCGAGTTGTTTCTTAGCTTCCCAAAGAGCTGGAAGCAAGATGCTGTGGCGCCCAACTCACCAATTGGAAAGAAGCCTGCACGTTGTGCCTTTCAGCTCTAGGGCAATGTAGCACACCCAGAGCAGAAGTCCTACTTCAGCAAGATCAGGCCTGCAAAGAAACTGCGTTACACAGGCGTTTGGAAGAGATGTTCATACTAGGCTGTAAGAGCACTGTGCAGAGCGAGTTGTTTCTTAGCTTCCCAAAGAGCTGGAAGCATGATGCTGTGGGGACCAGCTCGCCCTTTGGAAAGAAGCCTGCACGTTGGGCCTTTCTGCTCAAGGGCAATGTAGCACACGCAGAGCAGAAGTCCTACTTCAGCCAGTTCAGGACTGCAAAGAAGCTGTGTTACACAGGCCTTTGGAAGAGATGTTCCCACTAGGCTGTAAGAGCACGGAGCAGAGCGAGTTGTTTCTTAGCTTCCCAAAGAGCTGGAAGCAAGATGCTGTGGCGCCCAACTCACCCATTGGAAAGAAGCCTGCACGTTGTGCCTTTCAGCTCTAGGGCAATGTAGCACACCCAGAGCAGAAGTCCTACTTCAGCCAGATCAGGCCTGCAAAAAAACTGCGTTACACAGGCGTTTGGAAGAGATGTTCATACTAGGCTGTAAGAGCACTGAGCAGAGCGAGTTGTTTCTTACATTCCCAAAGAGCTGGAAGCAAGATGCTGTGGGGGCCAAGTCCCCCTTGGAAAGAAGCCTGCACGTTGTGCCTTTCAGCTCTAGGGCAATGTAGCACACCCAGAGCAGAAGTCCTACTTCAGCCAGATCAGGCCTGCAAAGAACCTGCGTTTCACAGGCCTTTGGAAGAGATGTTCCCGGTAGGCTGAAAGAGCACTGAG
The DNA here is from genome assembly GCF_037783145.1 of Equus przewalskii. NCBI lineage: Eukaryota > Metazoa > Chordata > Mammalia > Perissodactyla > Equidae > Equus > Equus przewalskii. Next base: position 12,750,611 of record NC_091842.1, on the reverse strand, counting down.
CAGAGCGAGTTGTTTCTTAGCTTCCCAAAGAGCTGGAAGCAAGATGCGGTGGGGCCCAACCCACCCTTTCGAAAGAAGCCTTCACGTTGTGCCTTTCAGCTCTAAGGCAATGTAGCACACCCAGAGCAGAAGTCCTACTTCAGCCAGATCAGGACTGCAAAGAAACTGCGTTTCACAGGCCTTTGGAAGAGATGTTCCCACTAGGCTGTAACAGCACTGAGCAGAGCGAGTTGTTTCTTAGCTTCCCAAAGAGCTGGAAGAAAGATGCTGTGGGGCCCAACTCGCCCCTTGGAAAGAAGACTGCACGTTGTGCCGTTCAGCTCTAGGGCAATGTAGCACACCCAGAGCAGAAGTCCTACTTCAGCCAGATCAGGCCTGCAAAGAAACTGCGTTTCACAGGCCTTTGGAAGAGATGTTCCCGGTAGGCTGTAAGAGAACTGTGCAGAGCGAGTTGTTTCTTAGCTTCCCAAAGAGCTGGAAGCAAGATGCTGTGGGGCCCAACTCGCCCTTTGGAAAGAAGCCTGCACGTTGTGCCTTTCAGCTCTAGGGCAATGTAGCACACCCAGAGCAGAAGTCCTACTTCAGCCAGATCAGGCCTGCAAAGAAACTGCGTTTCGCAGGCCTTTGGAAGAGATGTTCCCGGTAGGCTGTAAGAGCACTGTGCAGAGCGAGTGGTTTCTTAGCTTCTCAAAGAGCTGGAAGCAAGATGCTTTGGGGCCCAACTCGCCCTTTGGAAAGAAGCCTGCACGTTGTACCTTTCAGCTCTAGGGCCATGTAGCACACCTAGAGCAGAAGACCTACTTCAGCCAGATCAGGCCTGCAAGGAAACTGCGTTTCACAGGCCTTTGGAACAGATGTTCCCGGTAGGCTGTAAGAGCACTGTGCAGAGCGAGTTGTTTCTTAGCTTCCCAAAGAGCTGGAAGCAAGATGCTGTGGGGCCCAACTCGCCCTTTGGAAAGAAGCCTGCACGTTGTGCCTTTCAGCTCTAGGGCAATGTAGCACACCCAGAGCAGAAGTCCTACTTCAGCCAGATCAGGCCTGCAAAGAAACTGCGTTTCACAGGCCTTTGGAAGAGATGTTCCCGGTAGGCTGTAAGAGCACTGTGCAGAGCGAGTGGTTTCTTAGCTTCCCAAAGAGCTGGAAGCAAGATGCTGTGGGGCCCAACTCGCCCTTTGGAAAGAAGCCTGCACGTTGTGCCTTTCAGCTGTAGGGCAGTGTAGCACACCCAGGGCAGAAGTCCTACTTCAGCCAGATCAGGCCTGCAAAGAAACTGCGTTACAAAGGCCTTTGGAAGAGAAGTTCACGGTAAGCTGTAAGAGCACTGTGAAGAGCGAGTTGTTTCTTAGCTTCCCAAAAAGATGGAAGAAAGATGCTGTGGGGCCCAACTCGCCCTTTGGAAAGAAGCCTGCACTTTGGGCCTTTCAGCTCTAGGGCAATGTAGCACACCCAGAACAGAAGTCCTACTTCAGCCAGATCAGGCCTGCAAAGAAACTGTGTTTCATAGGCCTTTGGAAGAGATGTTCGCTGTAGGCTGTAAGAGCACTGTGCAGAGCGAGTTGTTTCTTAGCTTCCCAAAGAGCTGAAAGCAAGATGCTGTGGGGCCCAACTCGTCCTTTGGAAAGAAGCCTGCACGTTGTGCCTTTCAGCTCTAGGGCAATGTAGCACACCCAGAGCAGAAGTCCTACTACAGCCAGATCAGGCCTGCAAAGAAACTAGATTACACAGGCCTTTAGAAGAGATGTTCCCACTAGGCTGTAAGAGCACTGAGCAGAGCGAGTTGTTTCTTAGCTTCCCAAAGAGCTGGAAGCAAGATGCTGTGTTGCCCAACTCGCCCTTTGGAAAGAAGCCTGCACGTTGTGCCTTTCAGCTCTAGGGCAATTTAGCACACCCAGAGCAGAAGTCCTACTTCAGCCAGATCAGGACTGCAAAGAAACTGCGTTTCACAGGCCTTTGGAAGATGTGTTCCCGGTAGGCTGTAAGAGCACTGTGCAGAGCGAGTTGTTTCTTAGCTTCCCAAAGAGCTGGAAGCAAGATGCTGTGGGGCCCAGCTCGCCATTTGGCAGGAAGCCTGCACGTTGTGCCTTTCAGCTCTAGGGCAATGTAGCACACCCAGAGCAGAAGTCCTACTTCAGCCAGATCAGACCTGCCAAGAAACTGCCTGGCACAGGCCTTTGGAAGAGATGTTCCCGGTAGGCTGTAAGAGCACTGTGCAGAGCGAGTTGTTTCTTAGCTTCCCAAAGAGCTGGAAGCATGATGCTGTGGGGACCAACTCGCCTTTCGAAAGAAGCCTGCACGTTGTGCTTTTCAGCTCTAGGGCAATGTAGCACACCCAGAGCAGAAGTCCTACTTCAGCCAGATCAGGACTGCAAAGAAGCTGCGTTACACAGGCCTTTGGAAGAGATGTTCCCACTAGGCTGTAAGAGCACTGTGCAGAGCGAGTTGTTTCTTAGCTTCCCAAAGAGCTGGAAGCAAGATGCTGTGGGGCCCAACTCACCCATTGGAAAGAAGCCTGCACGTTGTGCCTTTCAGCTCTAGGGCAATGTAGCACACCCAGAGCAGAAGTCCTACATCAGCCAGATCAGGCCTGCAAAGAAACTGCGTTTCACAGGCCTTTGGAAGAGATGTTCCCACTAGGCTGTAAGAGCACTGTGCAGAGCGAGTTGTTTCTTAGCTTCCCAAAGAGCTGGAAGCAAGATGCTGTGGGGCCCAACTCGCCCTTTGGAAAGAAGCCTGCACGTTGTGCCTTTCAGCTCTAGGGCAATGTACCACACCCAGAGCAGAAGTCCTACTTCAGCAAGATCAGGCCTGCAAAGAAACTGCGTTTCACAGGCCTTTGGAAGAGATGTTCCCGGTAGGCTGTAAGAGCACTGTGCAGAGCGAGTTGTTTCTTAGCTTCCCAAAGAGCTGGAAGCAAGATGCTTTGGGGCCCAACTCGCCCTTTGGAAAGAAGCCTGCACGTTGTGCCTTTCAGCTCTAGGGCATTGTAGCACACCCAGAGCAGAAGTCCTACTTCAGCCAGATCTGGCCTGCAAAGAAACTGCGTTACACAGGCCTTTGGAAGAGATGTTCCCACTATTCTGTAAGAGCACTGAGCAGAGCGAGTTGTTTCTTAGCTTCCCAAAGAGCTGGAAGCAAGATGCTGTGGGGCCCAACTCGCCCTTTGGAAAGAAGCCTGCACGTTGTGCCTTTCAGCTCTAGGGCAATGTAGCACACCCAGAGCAGAAGTCCTACTTCAGCCAGATCAGGCCTGCAAAGAAACTGCGTTTCACAGGCCTTTGGAAGAGATGTTCCCGGTAGGCTGTAAGAGCACTGTGCAGAGCGAGTTGTTTCTTAGCTTCCGAAAGAGCTGGAAGCAAGATGCTGTGGGGCCCAGCTCGCCCTTTGGAAGGAAGCCTGCACGTTGTGCCTTTCAGCTCTAGGGCAATGTAGCACACCCAGAGCAGAAGTCCTACTTCAGCCAGATCAGGCCTGCAAAGAAACTGCGTTTCACAGGCCTTTGGAAGAGATGTTCCCGGTAGGCTGTAAGAGCACTGTGCAGAGCGAGTTGTTTCTTAGCTTCCCAAGGAGCTGGAAGCAAGATGCTGTTGGGCCCAACTTGCCCTTTGGAAAGAAGCCTGCACGTTGTGCCTTTCAGCTCTAGGGCAATGTAGCACACCCAGGGCAGAAGTCCTTCTTCAGCCAGATCACGCCTGCAAAGAAACTGCCTTTCACAGGCCTTTGTAAGAGATGTTCCCACTAGGCTGTAAGAGCACTGAGCAGAGCGAGTTGTTTCTTAGCTTCCCAAAGAGCTGGAAACAAGATGCTGTGGGGCCCAACTCGCCCTTTGGAAAGAAGCCCGCACGTTGTGCCTTTCAGCTCTAGGGCAATGTAGCACACCCAGAGCAGAAGTCCTACTTCAGCCAGATCAGGACTGCAAAGAAACTGCGTTTCACAGGCCTTTGAAAGAGATGTTCCCACTAGGCTGTAACAGCACTGAGCAGAGCGAGTTGTTTCTTAGCTTCCCGAAGACCTGGAAGAAAGATGCTGTGTGGCCCAACTCGCCCCTTGGAAAGAAGACTGCACGTTGTGCCTTTCAGCTCTAGGGCAATGTAGCACACCCAGAGCAGAAGTCCTACTTCAGCCAGATCAGGCCTGCAACGAAACTGCGTTTCACAGGCCTTTGGAAGAGATGTTCCCGGTAGGCTGTAAGAGCACTGTGCAGAGCGAGTTGTTTCTTAGCTTCCCAAAGAGCTGGAAGCAAGATGCTGTGGGGCCCAACTCGCCCTTTGGAAAGAAGCCTGAACGTTGTGCCTTTCAGCTCTAGGGCAATGGAGCACACCCAGAGCAGAAGTCCTACTTCAGCCAGATCAGGCCTGCAAAGAAACTGTGTTTCACAGGCCTTTGGAAGAGATGTTCCCACTAGGCTGTAAGAGCACTGTGCAGAGCGAGTTGTTTCTTAGCTTCCCAAAGAGCTGGAAGCAAGATGCTGTGGGGCCCAACTCGCCCTTTGGAAAGAAACCTGCACGTTGTGCCTTTCAGCTCTAGGGCAAAGTAGCAAACCCAGAGCAGAAGTCCTACTTCAGCCAGATCAGGCCTGCAAAGAAACTGCGTTTCACAGGCCTTTGGAAGAGATGTTCCCGGTAGGCTGTAAGAGCACTGTGCAGAGCGAGTTGTTTCTTAGCTTCCCAAAGAGCTGGAAGCAAGATGCTGTGGGGCCCAACTCGCCCTTTGGAAAGAAGCCTGCACGTTGTGCCTTTCAGCTCTAGGGCAAGGTTGCACACCCAGAGCAGAAGTCCTACTTCAGCCAGATCAGGCCTGCAAAGAAACTGCGTTTCACAGGCCTTTGGAAGAGATGTTCTCACTAGGCTGTAAGAGCACTGTTCAGAGCGAGTTTTTTCTTAGCTTCCCAAAGAGCTGGAAGCATGATGCTGTGGGGACCAGCTCGCCCTTTGGAAAGAAGCCTGCACGTTGTGCCTTTAAGCTCTAGGGCAATGTAGCACACCCAGAACAGAAGTCCTACTTCAGCCAGATCAGGCCTGCAAAGAAAATGCGTTTCACAGGCCTTTGGAAGAGATTTTCCCGGTAGGCTGTAAGAGCACTGTGCAGAGCGAGTTGTTTCTTAGCTTCCCAAAGAGCTGGAAGCAAGATGCTGTTGGGCCCAACTTGCCCTTTGGAAAGAAGCCTGCACGTTGTGCCTTTCAGCTCTAGGGCAATGTAGCACACCCAGAGCAGAAGTCCTACTTCAGCCAGATCACGCCTGCAAAGAAACTGCCTTTCACAGGCCTTTGTAAGAGATGTTCCCACTAGGCTGTAAGAGCACTGAGCAGAGCGAGTTGTTTCTTTGCTTCCCAAAGAGCTGGAAGCAAGATGCTGTGGGGCCCAACTCGCCCTTTGGAAAGAAGCCCGCACGTTGTGCCTTTCAGCTCTAGGGCAATGTAGCACACCCAGAGCAGAAGTCCTACTTCAGCCAGATCAGGCCTGCAAAGAAACTGCGTTTCACAGGCCTTTGGAAGAGATGTTCCCGGTAGGCTGTAAGAGCACTGTGCAGAGCGAGTTGTTTCTTAGCTTCCCAAAGAGCTGGAAGCAAGATGCGGTGCGGCCCAACCCACCCTTTCGAAAGAAGCCTTCACGTTGTGCCTTTCAGCTCTAGGGCAATGTAGCACACCCAGAGCAGAAGTCCTACTTCAGCCAGATCAGGACTGCAAAGAAACTGCGTTTCACAGGCCTTTGGAAGAGATGTTCCCACTAGGCTGTAACAGCACTGAGCAGAGCGAGTTGTTTCTTAGCTTCCCAAAGAGCTGGAAGAAAGATGCTGTGGGGCCCAACTCGCCCCTTGGAAAGAAGCCTGCACGTTGTGCCGTTCAGCTCTAGGGCAATGTAGCACACCCAGAGCAGAAGTCCTACTTCAGCCAGATCAGGCCTGCAAAGAAACTGCGTTTCACAGGCCTTTGGAAGAGATGTTCCCGGTAGGCTGTAAGAGAACTGTGCAGAGCGAGTTGTTTCTTAGCTTCCCAAAGAGCTGGAAGCAAGATGCTGTGGGGCCCAACTCGCCCTTTGGAAAGAAGCCTGCACGTTGTGCCTTTCAGCTCTAGGGCAATGTAGCACACCCAGAGCAGAAGTCCTACTTCAGCCAGATCAGGCCTGCAAAGAAACTGCGTTTCACAGGCCTTTGGAAGAGATGTTCCCGGTAGGCTGTAAGAGCACTGTGCAGAGCGAGTGGTTTCTTAGCTTCTCAAAGAGCTGGAAGCAAGATGCTTTGGGGCCCAACTCGCCCTTTGGAAAGAAGCCTGCACGTTGTACCTTTCAGCTCTAGGGCCATGTAGCACACCTAGAGCAGAAGACCTACTTCAGCCAGATCAGGCCTGCAAGGAAACTGCGTTTCACAGGCCTTTGGAACAGATGTTCCCGGTAGGCTGTAAGAGCACTGTGCAGAGCGAGTTGTTTCTTAGCTTCCCAAAGAGCTGGAAGCAAGATGCTGTGGGGCCCAACTCGCCCTTTGGAAAGAAGCCTGCACGTTGTGCCTTTCAGCTCTAGGGCAATGTAGCACACCCAGAGCAGAAGTCCTACTTCAGCCAGATCAGGCCTGCAAAGAAACTGCGTTTCACAGGCCTTTGGAAGAGATGTTCCCGGTAGGCTGTAAGAGCACTGTGCAGAGCGAGTGGTTTCTTAGCTTCCCAAAGAGCTGGAAGCAAGATGCTGTGGGGCCCAACTCGCCCTTTGGAAAGAAGCCTGCACGTTGTGCCTTTCAGCTGTAGGGCAGTGTAGCACACCCAGGGCAGAAGTCCTACTTCAGCCAGATCAGGCCTGCAAAGAAACTGCGTTACAAAGGCCTTTGGAAGAGAAGTTCACGGTAAGCTGTAAGAGCACTGTGAAGAGCGAGTTGTTTCTTAGCTTCCCAAAAAGATGGAAGAAAGATGCTGTGGGGCCCAACTCGCCCTTTGGAAAGAAGCCTGCACTTTGGGCCTTTCAGCTCTAGGGCAATGTAGCACACCCAGAACAGAAGTCCTACTTCAGCCAGATCAGGCCTGCAAAGAAACTGTGTTTCATAGGCCTTTGGAAGAGATGTTCGCTGTAGGCTGTAAGAGCACTGTGCAGAGCGAGGTGTTTCTTAGCTTCCCAAAGAGCTGAAAGCAAGATGCTGTGGGGCCCAACTCGTCCTTTGGAAAGAAGCCTGCACGTTGTGCCTTTCAGCTCTAGGGCAATGTAGCACACCCAGAGCAGAAGTCCTACTTCAGCCAGATCAGGCCTGCAAAGAAACTGCGTTTCACAGGCCTTTGGAAGAGATGTTCCCGGTAGGCTGAAAGGGCACTGTGCAGAGCGAGTTGTTTCTTAGCTTCCGAAAGAGCTGGAAGCAAGATGCTGTGGGGCCCAACTCGCCCTTTTGAAAGAAGCCTGCACGTTGTGCCTTTCAGCTCTAGGGCAATGTAGCACACCCAGAGCAGAAGTCCTACTTCAGCCAGATCAGGCCTGCAAAGAAACTGCGTTACACAGGCCTTTGGAAGAGATGCTCCCACTAGGCTGTAAGAGCACTGAGCAGAGCGAGTTGTTTCTTAGCTTCCCAAAGAGCTGGAAGCAAGATGCTGTGGGGCCCAACTCGCCCTTTGGTAAGAAGCCTGCACGTTGTGCCTTTCAGCTCTAGGGCAATGTAGCACACCCAGAGCAGAAGTCCTACTTCAGCCAGATCAGGCCTGCAAAGAAACTGCGTTTCACAGGACTTTGGAAGAGATGTTCCCGTTAGGCTGTAAGAGCACTGTGCAGAGCGACTTGTTTCTTAGCTTCCCAAAGAGCTGGAAGCAAGATGCTGTGGGGCCCATCTCGCCCTTTGGAAAGAAGCCTGCATGTTGTGCGTTTCAGCTCTAGTGCAATGTAGCACACCCAGAGCAGAAGTCCTACTTCAGACAGATCAGGAGTTCAAAGAAACTGCGTTACACAGGCATTTGGAAGAGATGTTCCCACTAGGCTGTAAGAGCACTGAGCAGAGCGAGTTGTTTCTTAGCTTCCCAAAGAGCTGGAAGCAAGATGCTGTGGGGCCCAACTCACCCTTTGGAAAGAAGCCTGCACGTTGTGCCTTTCAGCTCTAGGGCAATGTAGCACACCCAGAGCAGAAGTCCTACATCAGCCAGATCAGGCCAGCAAAGAAACTGCGTTTCACAGGCCTTTGGAAGAGATGTTCCCGGTAGGCTGTAAGAGCACTGTGCAGAGCGAGTTGTTTCTTAGCTTCCCAAAGAGCTGGAAGCAAGATGCTGTGTGGCCCAACTCGCCCTTTGGAAAGAAGCCTGCACGTTGTGCCTTTCAGCTCTAGGGCAATGTAGCACACCCAGAGCAGAAGTCCTACTTCAGCCAGATCAGGCCTGCAAAGAAACTGCGTTTTACAGGCCTTTGGAAAAGATGTTCCCACTAGGCTGTAAGAGAACTGTGCAGAGCGAGTTGCTTCTTAGGTTCCCAAAGAGCTGGAAGCAAGATGCTGTGGGGCCCAACTCGCCCTTTGGAAAGAAGCTTGCACGTTGTGCCTTTCAGCTCTAGGGCAATGTAGCACACCCAGAGCAGAAGTCCTACTTCAGCCAGATCAGGCCTGCAAAGAAACTGCGTTTCACAGGCCTTTGGAAGAGATGTTCCCGGTAGGCTGTAAGAGCACTGTGCAGAGCGAGTTGTTTCTTAGCTTCCCAAAGAGCTGGAAGCAAGATGCTGTGGGGCCCAGCTCGCCCTTTGGCAGGAAGCCTGCACGTTGTGCCTTTCAGTTCTAGGGCAATGTAGCACACCTTGATCAGAAGTCCTATTTCAGCCAGATCAGGCCTGCAAAGAAACTGCGTTTCACAGGCCTTTGGAAGAGATGTTCTCGGTAGGCTGTAAGTTCACTGTGCAGAGCGAGTTGATACTTACCTTCCCAAAGAGCTGGAAGCAAGATGCTGTGGGGCCCAACTCGCCCTTTGGACAGAAGCCTGCACGTTGTGCCTTTCAGCTCTAGGGCAATGTAGCACACCCAGAGCAGAAGTCCTACTTCAGCCAGATCAGGCCTGCATAGAAACTGCGTTTCACAAGCCTTTGGAAGAGATGTTCCCGGTAGGCTGTAAGAGCACTGTGCACAGCGAGTTGTTTCTTAGCTTCCCAAAGAGCTGGAAGCAAGATGCTGTGGGGCCCAAGTCGCCCTTTGGAAAGAAGCCTGCACGTTGTGCCTTTCTGCTCTAGGGCAATGTAGCACACCCAGAGCAGAAGTCCTACTACAGCCAGATCAGGCCTGCAAAGAAACTAGATTACACAGGCCTTTAGAAGAGATGTTCCCACTAGGCTGTAAGAGCACTGAGCAGAGCGAGTTGTTTCTTAGCTTCCCAAAGAGCTGGAAGCAAGATGCTGTGGGGCCCAAATCACCCTTTGGAAAGAAGCCTGCACGTTGTACCTTTCAGCTCTAGGGCAATGTAGCACCCCCAGAGCAGAAGTCCTACTTCAGCCAGATAAGGCCTGCAAAGAAATTGTGTTTCACAGGCCTTTGGAAGAGATGTTCCTGGTAGGCTGTAAGAGCACTGTGCAGAGCGAGTTGTTTCTTAGCTTCCCAAAGAGCTGGAAGCAAGATGCTGTGGGGCCCAACTCGCCCTTTGGAAAGAAGCCTGCACGTTGTGCCTTTCAGCTTTAGGGCAATGTAGCACACCCAGAGCAGAAGTCCTCCTTCAGCCAGATCAGGCCTGCAAAGAAACTGCGTTTCACAGGCCTTTGGAAGAGATGTTCCCGGTAGGCTGTAAGAGCACTGTGCAGAGCGAGTTGTTTCTTAGCTTCCCAAAGAGCTGGAAGCAAGATGCTGTGGGGCCCAACTCGCCCTTTGGAAAGAAGCCTGCACGTTGTGCCTTTCAGCTCTAGGGCAATGTAGCACACCCAGAGCAGAAGTCCTACTTCAGCCAGATCAGGCCTGCAAAGAAACTGCGTCTCACACGCCTTTGGAAGAGATGTTCCCGGTAGGCTGTAAGAGCACTGTGCAGAGCGAGTGGTTTCTTAGCTTCCCAAAGAGCTGGAAGCAAGATGTCGTGGGGCCCAACTCGCCCTTTGGAAAGAAGCCTGCACGTTGGGCCTTTAAGCTCTAGGGCAATGTAGCACACCCAGAGCAGAAGTTCTATTTCAGCCAGATCAGGCCTGCAAAGAAACTGCGTTTCACAGGCCTTTGGAAGAGATGTTCCCGGTAGGCTGTAAGAGCACTGTGCAGAGCGAGTTGTTTCTTAGCTTCCCAAAGAGCTGGAAGCATGATGCTGTGGGGACCAACTCGCCCTTTGGAAAGAAGCCTGCACGTTGTGCCTTTCAGCTCTAGGGCAATGTAGCACACCCAGAGCAGAAGTCCTACTTCAGCCAGATCAGGCCTGCAAAGTAAATGCGTTTCACAGGCCTTTGGAAGAGATTTTCCCGGTACGCTGTAAGAGTACTGTGCAGAGCGAGTTGTTTCTTAGCTTCCAAAAAAGCGGGAAGCAAGATGCTGTGGGGCCCAACTCTCCCTTTCGAAAGAAGCCTGCACGTTGTGCCTTTCAGCTCTAGGGCAATGTAGCACACCCAGAGCAGAAGTCCTACTTCAGCCAGATCAGGCCTGCAAAGAAACTGCGTTTCACAGGCCTTTGGAAGAGTTGTTCCCACTAGGCTGTAAGAGCACTGTGCACAGCGAGTTGTTTCTTAGCTTCCCAAAGAGCTGGAAGCAAGATGCTGTGGGGCCCAACTCGCCCTTTGGAAAGAAGCCTGCACGTTGTGCCTTTCAGCTCTAGGGCAGTGTAGCACACCCAGAGCAGAAGTCCTACTTCAGCCAGATCTGGCCTGCAAAGAAACTGCATTACACAGGCCCTTGGAAGAGATGTTCCCACTATTCTGTAAGAGCACTGTGCAGAGCGAGTTGTTTCTTAGCTTCCCAAAGAGCTGGAAGCAAGATGCTGTGTTGCCCAACTCACCCTTTGGAAAGAAGCCTGCACGTTGTGCCTTTCAGCTCTAGGGCAATGTAGCACACCCAGAGCAGAAGTCCTACTTCAGCCAAATCAGGACTGCCAAGAAACTGCATTTCACAGGCCTTTGGAAGTGATGTTCCCGGTAGGCTGTAAGAGCACTGTGCAGAGCGAGTTGTTTCTTAGCTTCCGAAAGAGCTGGAAGCAAGATGCTGTGGGGCCCAGCTCGCCCTTTGGAAAGAAGCCTGCACGTTGTCCCTTTCAGCTCTAGGGCAATGTAGCACACCCAGAGCAGAAGTCCTACTTCAGCCAGATCAGGCCTGCAAAGAAACTGCGTTTCACAGGCCTTTGGAAGAGATGTTCCCGGTAGGCTGTAAGAGCACTGTGCAGAGCTAGTTGTTTCCTAGCTTCCCAAAGAGCTGGAAGCAAGATGCTGTGGGGCCCAACTCGCCCTTTGGAAAGAAGCCTGCACGTTGTGCCTTTCAGCTCTAGGGCAATGTAGCACACCCAGAGCAGAAGTCCTACTTCAGCCCGATCAGGACTGCAAAGAAACTGCGTTTCACAGGCCTTTGGAAGAGATGTTCCCGGTAGGCTGTAAGAGCACTGTGCAGAGCGAGTTGTTTCTTAGCTTCCCAAAGAGCTGGAAGCAAGATGCTGTGGGGCCCAACTCGCCCTTTGGCAGGAAGCCTGCACGTTGTGCCTTTCAGCTCTAGGGCAATGTAGCACACCCAGAGCAGAAGTCCTACTTCAGCCAGATCAGGACTGCAAAGAAACTGCGTTACACAGGCCTTTGGAAGAGATGTTCCCACTAGGCTGTAAGAGCACTGTGCAGACCGAGTTGTTTCATAGCTTCCCAAAGAGCTGGAAGCAAGATGCTGTGGTGCCCAACTCGCCCTTTGGAAAGAAGCCTGCACGTTGTGCCTTTCAGCTCTAGGGCAATGTAGCACACCCAGAGCAGAAGTCCTACTTCAGCCAGATCAGGCCTGCAAAGAAACTGCGTTTCACAGGCCTTTGGAAGAGATGTTCCCGGTTGGCTGTAAGAGCACTGTGCAGAGCGAGTTGTTTCTTAGCTTCCCAAAGAGCTGGAAGCAAGATGCTTTGGGACCCAACTCGCCCTTTGGTAAGAAGCCTGCACGTTGTGCCTTTCAGCTCTAGGGCAGTGTAGCACACCCAGAGCAGAAGTTCTACTTCAGCCAGATCTGACCTGCAAAGAAACTGCATTACGCAGGCCCTTGGAAAAGATGTTCCAACTATTCTGTAAGAGCACTGAGCAGAGCGAGTTGTTTCTTAGCTTCCCAAAGAGCTGGAAGCAAGATGCTTTGGGGCCCAACTCGCCCGTTGGAAAGAAGCCTGCACGTTGTGCCTTTCAGCTCTAGGGCAGTGTAGCACACCCAGAGCAGAAGTCCTACTTCAGCCAGATCAGGCCTGCAAAGAAACTGCGTTTCACAGGCCTTTGGAAGAGATGTTCCCACTATTCTGTAAGAGCAATGTGCAGAGCGAGTTGTTTCTTAGCTTCCCAAAGAGCTGGAAGCAAGATGCTGTGGGGCCCAACTCGCCCTTTGGAAAGAAGCCTGCACGTTGTACCTTTCAGCTCTAGGGCCATGTAGCACATCCAGAGCAGAAGACCTACTTCAGCCAGATCAGGCCTGCAAGGAAACTGCGGTTCACAGGCCTTTGGAACAGATGTTCCCGGTAGGCTGTAAGAGCACTGTGCAGAGCGAGTTGTTTCTTAGCTTCCCAAAGAGCTGGAAGCAAGATGCTGTGGGGCCCAACTCGCCCTTTGGAAAGAAGCCTGAACGTTGTGCCTTTCAGCTCTAGGGCAATGTAGCACACCCAGAGCAGAAGTTCTACTTCAGCCAGATCAGGCCTGCAAAGAAACTGCGTTTCACAGGCCTTTGGAAGAGATGTTCCCGGTAGGCTGTAAGAGCACTGTGCAGAGCGAGTTGTTTCTTAGCTTCCCAAAGAGCTGGAAGCATGATGCTGTAGGGACCAGCTCGCCCTTTGGAAAGAAGCCTGCACGTTGTGCCTTTAAGCTCTAGGGCAATGTAGCACACCCAGAGCAGAAGTCCTACTTCAGCCAGATCAGGCCTGCAAAGAAAATGCGTTTCACAGGCCTTTGGAAGAGATTTTCCCGGTAGGCTCTAAGAGCACTGTGCAGAGCGAGTTGTTTCTTAGCTTCCCAAAGAGCTGGAAGCAAGATGCTGTGGGGCCCAACTCGCCCTTTGGAAAGAAGCCTGCACGTTGTGCCTTTCAGCTCTATGGCAATGTAGCACACCCAGAGCAGAAGTCCTACTTCAGCCAGATCAGGCCTGCAAAGAAACTGCGTTTCACAGGCCTTTGGAAGAGATGTTCCCACTAGGCTGTAAGAGCACTGTGCACAGCGAGTTGTTTCTTAGCTTCCCAAAGAGCTGGAAGCAAGATGCTGTGGGGCCCAACTCGCCCTTTGGAAAGAAGCCTGCACGTTGTGCCTTTCAGCTCTAGGGCAATGTAGCACACCCAGAGCAGAAGTCCTACTTCAGCCAGATCAGGCCTGCAAAGAAACTGCGTTTCACAGGCCTTTGGAAGAGATGTTCCCACTAGGCTGTAAGAGCACTGTGCAGAGCGAGTTGTTTCTTAGCTTCCCAAAGAGCTGGAAGCAAGATGCTGTGGGGCCCAACTCGCCCTTTGGAAAGAAGCCTGCACGTTGTGCCTTTCAGCTCTAGGGCAATGTAGCACACCCAGAGCAGAAGTCCTACTTCAGCCAGATCAGGCCTGCAAAGAAACTGCGTTTCACAGGCCTTTGGAAGAGATGTTCCCGGTAGGCTGTAAGAGCACTGTGCAGAGCGAGTTGTTTCTTAGCTTCCCAAAGAGCTGGAAGCAAGATGCTGTGGGGCCCAGCTCGCCCTTTGGAAAGAAGCCTGCACGTTGTGCCTTTCAGCTCTAGGGCAATGTAGCACACCCAGAGCAGAAGTCCTACTTCAGCCAGATCAGGCCTGCAAAGAAACTGCGTTTCACAGGCCTTTGGAAGAGATGTTCCCGGTAGGCTGTAAGAGCACTGTGCAGAGCGAGTTGTTTCTTAGCTTCCCAAAGAGCTGGAAGCAAGATGCTGTGGGGCCCAACTCGCCCTTTGGAAAGAAGCCTGCACGTTGTGCCTTTCAGCTCTAGGGCAATGTAGCACACCCAGAGCAGAAGTCCTACTTCAGCCAGATCAGGCCTGCAAAGAAACTGCGTTTCACAGGCCTTTGGAAGAGATGTTCCCGGTAGGCTGTAAGAGCACTGTGCAGAGCGAGTTGTTTCTTAGCTTCCCAAAGAGCTGGAAGCAAGATGCTGTGGGGCCCAACTCGCCCTTTGGAAGGAAGCCTGCACGTTGTGCCTTTCAGCTCTAGGGCAATGTAGCACACCCTGATCAGAAGTCCTATTTCAGCCAGATCAGGCCTGCAAAGAAACTGCGTTTCACAGGCCTTTGGAAGAGATGTTCCCGGTAGGCTGTAAGAGCACTGTGCAGAGCGAGTTGATACTTACCTTCCCAAAGAGCTGGAAGCAAGATGCTGTGGGGCCCAACTCGCCCTTTGGAAAGAAGCCTGCACGTTGTGCCTTTCAGCTCTAGGGCAATGTAGCACACCCAGAGCAGAAGTCCTACTTCAGCCAGATCAGGCCTGCATAGAAACTGCGTTTCACAAGCCTTTGGAAGAGATGTTCCCGGTAGGCTGTAAGAGCACTGTGCACAGCGAGTTGTTTCTTAGCTTCCCAAAGAGCTGGAAGCAAGATGCTGTGGGGCCCAACTCGCCCTTTGGAAAGAAGCCTGCACGTTGTGCCTTTCTGCTCTAGGGCAATGTAGCACACCCAGAGCAGAAGTCCTACTACAGCCAGATCAGGCCTGCAAAGAAACTACGTTACACAGGCCTTTGGAAGAGATGTTCCCACTAGGCTGTAAGAGCACTGTGCAGAGCGAGTTGTTTCTTAGCTTCCCAAAGAGCTGGAAGCAAGATGCTGTGGGGCCCAACTCACCCTTTGGAAAGAAGCCTGCACGTTGTACCTTTCAGCTCTAGGGCAATGTAGCACCCCCAGAGCAGAAGTCCTACTTCAGCCAGATAAGGCCTGCAAAGAAACTGTGTTTCACAGGCCTTTGGAAGAGATGTTCCCGGTAGGCTGTAAGAGCACTGTGCAGAGCGAGTTGTTTCTTAGCTTCCCAAAGAGCTGGAAGCAAGATGCTGTGGGGCCCAACTCACCCTTTGGAAAGAAGCCTGCACGTTGTGCCTTTCAGCTCTAGGGCAATGTAGCACACCCAGAGCAGAAGTCCTACTTCAGCCAGATCAGGCCTGCAAAGAAACTGCGTTTCACAGGCCTTTGGAAGAGATGTTCCCGGTAGGCTGTAAGAGCACTGTGCAGAGCGAGTTGTTTCTTAGCTTCCCAAAGAGCTGGAAGCAAGATGCTGTGGGGCCCAACTCGCCCTTTGGAAAGAAGCCTGCACGTTGTGCCTTTCAGCTCTAGGGCAATGTAGCACACCCAGAGCAGAAGTCCTACTTCAGCCAGATCAGGCCTGCAAAGAAACTGCGTCTCACACGCCTTTGGAAGAGATGTTCCCGGTAGGCTGTAAGAGCACTGTGCAGAGCGAGTGGTTTCTTAGCTTCCCAAAGAGCTGGAAGCAAGATGTCGTGGGGCCCAACTCGCCCTTTGGAAAGAAGCCTGCACGTTGTGCCTTTAAGCTCTAGGGCAATGTAGCACACCCAGAGCAGAAGTTCTACTTCAGCCAGATCAGGCCTGCAAAGAAACTGCGTTTCACAGGCCTTTGGAAGAGATGTTCCCGGTAGGCTGTAAGAGCACTGTGCAGAGCGAGTTGTTTCTTAGCTTCCCAAAGAGCTGGAAGCATGATGCTGTGGGGCCCAGCTCGCCCTTTGGAAAGAAGCCTGCACGTTGTGCCTTTCAGCTCTAGGGCAATGTAGCACACCCAGAGCAGAAGTCCTACTTCAGCCAGTTCAGGCCTGCAAAGAAAATGCGTTTCACAGGCCTTTGGAAGAGATTTTCCCGGTACGCTGTAAGAGTACTGTGCAGAGCGAGTTGTTTCTTAGCTTCCCAAAGACGGGAAGCAAGATGCTGTGGGGCCCAACTCTCCCTTTCGAAAGAAGCCTGCACGTTGTGCCTTTCAGCTCTAGGGCAAAGTAGCACACCCAGAGCAGAAGTCCTACTTCAGCCAGATCAGGCCTGCAAAGAAACTGCGTTTCACAGGCCTTTGGAAGAGTTGTTCCCACTAGGCTGTAAGAGCACTGTGCACAGCGAGTTGTTTCTTAGCTTCCCAAAGAGCTGGAAGCAAGATGCTGTGGGGCCCAACTCGCCCTTTGGAAAGAAGCCTGCACGTTGTGCCTTTCAGCTCTAGGGCAATGTAGCACACCCAGAGCAGAAGTTCTACTTCAGCCAGATCAGGCCTGCAAAGAAACTGCATTTCACAGGCCCTTGGAAGAGATGTTCCCACTATTCTGTAAGAGCACTGTGCAGAGCGAGTTGTTTCTTAGCTTCCCAAAGAGCTGGAAGCAAGATGCTGTGTTGCCCAACTCACCCTTTGGAAAGAAGCCTGCACGTTGTGCCTTTCAGCTCTAGGGCAATGTAGCACACCCAGAGCAGAAGTCCTACTTCAGCCAAATCAGGACTGCCAAGAAACTGCATTTCACAGGCCTTTGGAAGAGATGTTCCCGGTAGGCTGTAAGAGCACTGTGCAGAGCGAGTTGTTTCTTAGCTTCCGAAAGAGCTGGAAGCAAGATGCTGTGGGGCCCAACTCGCCCTTTGGAAGGAAGCCTGCACGTTGTGCCTTTCAGCTCTAGGGCAATGTAGCACACCCAGAGCAGAAGTCCTACTTCAGCCAGATCAGGCCTGCAAAGAAACTGCGTTTCACAGGCCTTTGGAAGAGATGTTCCCGGTAGGCTGTAAGAGCACTGTGCAGAGCTAGTTGTTTCCTAGCTTCCCAAAGAGCTGGAAGCAAGATGCTGTGGGGCCCAACTCGCCCTTTGGAAAGAAGCCTGCACGTTGTGCCTTTCAGCTCTAGGGCAATGTAGCACACCCAGAGCAGAAGTCCTACTTCAGCCCGATCAGGACTGCAAAGAAACTGCGTTTCACAGGCCTTTGGAAGAGATGTTCCCGGTAGGCTGTAAGAGCACTGTGCAGAGCGAGTTGTTTCTTAGCTTCCCAAAGAGCTGGAAGCAAGATGCTGTGGGGCCCAACTCGCCCTTTGGCAGGAAGCCTGCACGTTGTGCCTTTCAGCTCTAGGGCAAAGTAGCACACCCAGAGCAGAAGTCCTACTTCAGCCAGATCAGGACTGCAAAGAAACTGCGTTTCACAGGCCTTTGGAAGAGATGTTCCCACTAGGCTGTAAGAGCACTGTGCAGACCGAGTTGTTTCATAGCTTCCCAAAGAGCTGGAAGCAAGATGCTGTGGTGCCCAACTCGCCCTTTGGAAAGAAGCCTGCACGTTGTGCCTTTCAGCTCTAGGGCAATGTAGCACACCCAGAGCAGAAGTCCTACTTCAGCCAGATCAGGCCTGCAAAGAAACTGCGTTTCACAGGCCTTTGGAAGAGATGTTCCCGGTAGGCTGTAAGAGCACTGTGCAGAGCGAGTTGTTTCTTAGCTTCCCAAAGAGCTGGAAGCAAGATGCTGTGGGACCCAACTCGCCCTTTGGAAAGAAGCCTGCACGTTGTGCCTTTCAGCTCTAGGGCAATGTAGCACACCCAGAGCAGAAGTCCTACTTCAGCCAGATCAGACCTGCAAAGAAACTGCGTTTCACAGGCCCTTGGAAAAGATGTTCCCACTAGTCTGTAAGAGCACTGTGCAGAGCGAGTTGTTTCTTAGCTTCCCAAAGAGCTGGAAGCAAGATGCTGTGGGGCCCAACTCGCCCGTTGGAAAGAAGCCTGCACGTTGTGCCTTTCAGCTCTAGGGCAGTGCAGCACACCCAGAGCAGAAGTCCTACTTCAGCCAGATCAGGCCTGCAAAGAAACTGCGTTACACAGGCCTTTGGAAGAGATGTTCCCACTAGTCTGTAAGAGCACTGTGCAGAGCGAGTTGTTTCTTAGCTTCCCAAAGAGCTGGAAGCAAGATGCTGTGGGGCCCAACTCGCCCTTTGGAAAGAAGCCTGCACGTTGTGCCTTTCAGCTCTAGGGCCATGTAGCACACCCAGAGCAGAAGTCCTACTTCAGCCAGATCAGGCCTGCAAAGAAACTGCGTTTCACAGGCCTTTGGAACAGATGTTCCCGGTAGGCTGTAAGAGCACTGTGCAGAGCGAGTTGTTTCTTAGCTTCCCAAAGAGCTGGAAGCAAGATGCTGTGGGGCCCAACTCGCCCTTTGGAAAGAAGCCTGCACGTTGTGCCTTTCAGCTCTAGGGCAATGTAGCACACCCAGAGCAGAAGTCCTACTTCAGCCAGATCAGGCCTGCAAAGAAACTGCGTTTCACAGGCCTTTGGAAGAGATGTTCCCGGTAGGCTGTAAGAGCACTGTGCAGAGCGAGTTGTTTCTTAGCTTCCCAAAGAGCTGGAAGCAAGATGCTGTGGGGACCAACTCGCCCTTTGGAAAGAAGCCTGCACGTTGTGCCTTTAAGCTCTAGGGCAATGTAGCACACCCAGAGCAGAAGTCCTACTTCAGCCAGATCAGGCCTGCAAAGAAACTGCGTTTCACAGGCCTTTGGAAGAGATGTTCCCGGTAGGCTGTAAGAGCACTGTGCAGAGCGAGTTGTTTCTTAGCTTCCCAAAGAGCTGGAAGCAAGATGCTGTGGGGCCCAACTCGCCCTTTGGAAAGAAGCCTGCACGTTGTGCCTTTCAGCTCTACGGCAAAGTAGCACACCCAGAGCAGAAGTCCTACTTCAGCCAGATCAGGCCTGCAAAGAAACTGCGTTTCACAGGCCTTTGGAAGAGATGTTCCCACTAGGCTGTAAGAGCACTGTGCAGAGCGAGTTGTTTCTTAGCTTCCCAAAGAGCTGGAAGCAAGATGCTGTGGGGCCCAACTCGCCCTTTGGAAAGAAGCCTGCACGTTGTGCCTTTCAGCTCTAGGGCAATGTAGCACACCCAGAGCAGAAGTCCTACTTCAGCCAGATCTGGCCTGCAAAGAAACTGCGTTACACAGGCCTTTGGAAGAGATGTTCCCACTATTCTGTAAGAGCACTGTGCAGAGCGAGTTGTTTCTTAGCTTCCCAAAGAGCTGGAAGCAAGATGCTGTGGGGCCCAACTCGCCCTTTGGAAAGAAGCCTGCACGTTGTGCCTTTCAGCTCTAGGGCAATGTAGCACACCCAGAGCAGAAGTCCTACTTTAGCCAGATCAGGCCTGCAAAGAAACTGCGTTTCACAGGCCTTTGGAAGAGATGTTCCCGGTAGGCTGTAAGAGCACTGTGCAGAGCGAGTTGTTTCTTAGCTTCCCAAAGAGCTGGAAGCAAGATGCTGTGGGGCCCAACTCGCCCTTTGGAAAGAAGCCTGCACGTTGTGCCTTTCAGCTCTAGGGCAATGTAGCACACCCAGAGCAGAAGTCCTACTTCAGCCAGATCAGGCCTGCAAAGAAACTGCGTTTCACAGGCCTTTGGAAGAGATGTTCCCGGTAGGCTGTAAGAGCACTGTGCAGAGCGAGTTGTTTCTTAGCTTCCCAAAGAGCTGGAAGCAAGATGCTGTGGGGCCCAACTCGCCCTTTGGAAAGAAGCCTGCACGTTGTGCCTTTCTGCTCTAGGGCAATGTAGCACACCCAGAGCAGAAGTCCTACTTCAGCCAGATCAGGACTGCAAAGAAACTGTGTTACACAGGCCTTTGGAAGAGATGTTCCCACTAGGCTGTAAGAGCACGGTGCAGAGCGAATTGTTTCTTAGCTTCCCAAAGAGCTGGAAGCAAGATGCTGTGGCGCCCAACTCACCCTTTGGAAAGAAGCCTGCACGTTGTGCCTTTCAGCTCTAGGGCAATGTAGCACACCCAGAGCAGAAGTCCTACTTCAGCAAGATCAGGCCTGCAAAGAAACTGCGTTTCACAGGCCTTTGGAAGAGATGTTCCCACTAGGATGTAAGAGCACTGTGCAGAGCGAGTTGTTTCTTACCTTCCCAAAGAGCTGGAAGCAAGATGCTGTGGGGCCCAACTCCCCCTTTGGAAAGAAGCCTGCACGTTGTGCCTTTCAGCTCTAGGGCAATGTAGCACACCCAGAGCAGAAGTCCTACTTCAGCCAGATCAGGCCTGCAAAGAACCTGCGTTTCACAGGCCTTTGGAAGAGATATTCCCGGTAGGCTGTAAGAGCACTGTGCAGAGCGAGTTGTTTCTTAGCTTCCCAAAGAGCTGGAAGCAAGATGCTGTTGGGCCCAACTTGCCCTTTGGAAAGAAGCCTGCACGTTGTGCCTTTCAGCTCTAGGGCAATGTAGCACACCCAGAGCAGAAGTCCTACTTCAGCCAGATCACGCCTGCAAAGAAACTGCCTTTCACAGGCCTTTGTAAGAGATGTTCCCACTAGGCTGTAAGAGCACTGTGCAGAGCGAGTTGTTTCTTTGCTTCCCAAAGAGCTGGAAGCAAGATGCTGTGGGGCCCAACTCGCCCTTTGGAAAGAAGCCTGCACGTTGTGCCTTTCAGCTCTAGGGCAATGTAGCACACCCAGAGCAGAAGTCCTACTTCAGCCAGATCAGGACTGCAAAGAAACTGCGTTTCACAGGCCTTTGGAAGAGATGTTCCCACTAGGCTGTAACAGCACTGTGCAGAGCGAGTTGTTTCTTAGCTTCCCAAAGACCTGGAAGCAAGATGCTGTGTGGCCCAACTCGCCCCTTGGAAAGAAGCCTGCACGTTGTGCCTTTCAGCTCTAGGGCAATGTAGCACACCCAGAGCAGAAGTCCTACTTCAGCCAGATCAGGCCTGCAAAGAAACTGCGTTTCACAGGCCTTTGGAAGAGATGTTCCCGGTAGGCTGTAAGAGCAC
This sequence comes from Equus przewalskii, assembly GCF_037783145.1. Classification (NCBI taxonomy): domain Eukaryota; kingdom Metazoa; phylum Chordata; class Mammalia; order Perissodactyla; family Equidae; genus Equus; species Equus przewalskii. Next base: position 12,729,843 of record NC_091842.1, on the reverse strand, counting down.
TGTGCAGAGCGAGTTGTTTCTTAGCTTCCCAAAGAGCTGGAAGCAAGATGCTGTGGGGCCCAACTCGCCCTTTGGAAAGAAGCCTGCACGTTGTGCCTTTCAGCTCTAGGGCAAAGTAGCACACCCAGAGCAGAAGTCCTACTTCAGCCAGATCAGGCCTGCAAAGAAACTGCGTTTCACAGGCCTTTGGAAGAGATGTTCCCGGTAGGCTGTAAGAGCACTGTGCAGAGCGAGTTGTTTCTTAGCTTCCCAAAGAGCTGGAAGCAAGATGCTGTGGGGCCCAACTCGCCCTTTGGAAAGAAGCCTGCACGTTGTGCCTTTCAGCTCTAGGGCAAAGTAGCACACCCAGAGCAGAAGTCCTACTTCAGCCAGATCAGGCCTGCAAAGAAACTGCGTTTCACAGGCCTTTGGAAGAGATGTTCCCACTAGGCTGTAAGAGCACTGTGCAGAGCGAGTTGTTTCTTAGCTTCCCAAAGAGCTGGAAGCAAGATGCTGTGGGGCCCAACTCGCCCTTTGGAAAGAAGCCTGCACGTTGTGCCTTTCAGCTCTAGGGCAAAGTAGCACACCCAGAGCAGAAGTCCTACTTCAGCCAGATCAGGCCTGCAAAGAAACTGCGTTTCACAGGCCTTTGGAAGAGATGTTCCCGGTAGGCTGTAAGAGCACTGTGCAGAGCGAGTTGTTTCTTAGCTTCCCAAAGAGCTGGAAGCAAGATGCTGTGGGGCCCAACTCGCCCTTTGGAAAGAAGCCTGCACGTTGTGCCTTTCAGCTCTAGGGCAAGGTAGCACACCCAGAGCAGAAGTCCTACTTCAGCCAGATCAGGCCTGCAAAGACACTGCGTTTCACAGGCCTTTGGAAGAGACGTTCCCACTAGGCTGTAAGAGCACTGTGCAGAGCGAGTTGTTTCTTAGCTTCCCAAAGAGCTGGAAGCATGATGCTGTGGGGACCAACTCGCCCTTTGGAAAGAAGCCTGCACGTTGTGCCTTTAAGCTCTAGGGCAATGTAGCACACCCAGAACAGAAGTCCTACTTCAGCCAGATCAGGCCTGCAAAGAAAATGCGTTTCACAGGCCTTTGGAAGAGATTTTCCCGGTAGGCTCTAAGAGCACTGTGCAGAGCGAGTTGTTTCTTAGCTTCCCAAAGAGCTGGAAGCAAGATGCTGTGGGGCCCATCTCGCCCTTTGGAAAGAAGCCTGCACGTTGTGCCTTTCAGCTCTACGGCAATGTGGCACACCCAGAGCAGAAGTCCTACTTAAGCCAGATCAGGCCTGCAAAGAATCTGCGTTTCACAGGCCTTTGGAAGTGATGTTCCCACTAGGCTGTAAGAGAACTGTGCACAGCGAGTTGTTTCTTAGCTTCCCAAAGAGCTGGAAGCAAGATGCTTTGGGGCCCAACTCGCCCTTTGGAAAGAAGCCTGCACGTTGTGCCTTTCAGCTCTAGGGCAGTGTAGCACACCCAGAGCAGAAGTCCTACTTCAGCCAGATCTGGCCTGCAAAGAAACTGCGTTACACAGGCCTTTGGAAGAGATGTTCCCACTATTCTGTAAGAGCACTGAGCAGAGCGAGTTGTTTCTTAGCTTCCCAAAGAGCTGGAAGCAAGATGCTGTGGGGCCCAACTCGCCCTTTGGAAAGAAGCCTGCACGTTGTGCCTTTCAGCTCTAGGGCAATGTAGCACACCCAGAGCAGAAGTCCTACTTCAGCCAGATCAGGCCTGCAAAGAAACTGCGTTTCACAGCCCTTTGGAAGAGATGTTCCCGGTAGGCTGTAAGAGCACTGTGCAGAGCGAGTTGTTTCTTAGCTTCCGAAAGAGCTGGAAGCAAGATGCTGTGGGGCCCAACTCGCCCTTTGGAAGGAAGCCTGCACGTTGTGCCTTTCAGCTCTAGGGCAATGTAGCACACCCAGAGCAGAAGTCCTACTTCAACCAGATCAGGCCTGCAAAGAAACTGCGTTTCACAGGCCTTTGGAAGAGATGTTCCCGGTAGGCTGTAAGAGCACTGTGCAGAGCGAGTTGTTTGTTAGCTTCCCAAAGAGCTGGAAGCAAGATGCTGTGGGGCCCAACTCGCCCTTTGGAAAGAAGCCTGCACGTTGTGCCTTTCAGCTCTAGGGCAATGTAGCACACCCAGAGCAGAAGTCCTACTTCAGCCAGATCAGGCCTGCAAAGAAACTGCGTTTCACAGGCCTTTGGAAGATATGTTCCCGGTAGGCTGTAAGAGCACTGTGCAGAGCGAGTTGTTTCTTAGCTTCCCAAAGAGCTGGAAGCAAGATGCTGTGGGGCCCAACTCGCCCTTTGGAAAGAAGACTGCACATTGTGCCTTTCAGCTCTAGGGCAATGTAGCACACCCAGAGCAGAAGTCCTACTTCAGCCAGATCAGGACTGCAAAGAAACTGCGTTACACAGGCCTTTGGAAGAGATGTTCCCACTAGGCTGTAAGAGCACTGTGCAGAGCGAGTTGTTTCTTAGCTTCCCAAAGAGCTGGAAGCAAGATGCTGTGGGGCCCAACTCACCCTTTGGAAAGAAGCCTGCACGTTGTGCCTTTCAGCTCTAGGGCAATGTAGCACACCCAGAGCAGAAGTCCTACTTCAGCCAGATCAGGCCTGCAAAGAAACTGCGTTTCACAGGCCTTTGGAAGAGATGTTCCCACTAGGCTGTAAGAGCACTGTGCAGAGCGAGTTGTTTCTTAGCTTCCCAAAGAGCTGGAAGCAAGATGCTGTGGGGACCAGCTCGCCCATTGGAAAGAAGCCTGCACGTTGTGCCTTTCTGCTCAAGGGCAAAGTAGCACACCCAGAGCAGAAGTCCTACTTCAGCCAGATCAGGACTGCAAAGAAGCTGTGTTTCACAGGCCTTTGGAAGAGATGTTCCCAGTAGGCTGTAAGAGCACGGAGCAGAGCGAGTTGTTTCTTAGCTTCCCAAAGAGCTGGAAGCAAGATGCTGTGGCGCCCAACTCACCCATTGGAAAGAAGCCTGCACGTTGTGCCTTTCAGCTCTAGGGCAATGTAGCACACACAGAGCAGAAGTCCTACTTCAGCAAGATCAGGCCTGCAAAGAAACTGCGTTACACAGGCGTTTGGAAGAGATGTTCACACTAGGATGTAAGAGCACTGTGCAGAGCGAGTTGTTTCTTACCTTCCCAAAGAGCTGGAAGCAAGATGCTGTGGGGCCCAACTCCCCCTTTGGAAAGAAGCCTGCACGTTGTGCCTTTCAGCTCTAGGGCAATGTAGCACACCCAGAGCAGAAGTCCTACTTCAGCCAGATCAGGCCTGCAAAGAAACTGCGTTTCACAGGCCTTTGGAAGAGATTTTCCCGGTAGGCTGTAAGAGCACTGTGCAGAGCGAGTTGTTTCTTAGCTTCCCAAAGAGCTGGAAGCAAGATGCTGTTGGGCCCAACTTGCCCTTTGGAAAGAAGCCTGCACGTTGTGCCTTTCAGCTCTAGGGCAATGTAGCACACCCAGAGCAGAAGTCCTACTTCAGCCAGATCACGCCTGCAAAGAAACTGCCTTTCACAGGCCTTTGTAAGAGATGTTCCCACTAGGCTGTAAGAGCACTGAGCAGAGCGAGTTGTTTCTTAGCTTCCCAAAGAGCTGGAAGCAAGATGCTGTGGGGCCCAACTCGCCCTTTGGAAAGAAGCCCGCACGTTGTGCCTTTCAGCTCTAGGGCAATGTAGCACACCCAGAGCAGAAGTCCTACTTCAGCCAGATCAGGACTGCAAAGAAACTGCGTTTCACAGGCCTTTGGAAGAGATGTTCCCTGTAGGCTGTAAGAGCACTGTGCAGAGCGAGTTGTTTCTTAGCTTCCCAAAGAGCTGGAAGCAAGATGCTGTGCGGCCCAACTCACCCTTTCGAAAGAAGCCTTCACGATGTGCCTTTCAGCTCTAGGGCAATGTAGCACACCCAGAGCAGAAGTCCTACTTCAGCCAGATAAGGCCTGCAAAGAAACTGCGTTTCACAGGCCTTTGGAAGAGATGTTCCCACTAGGCTGTAACAGCACTGTGCAGAGCGAGTTGTTTCTTAGCTTCCCAAAGAGCTGGAAGAAAGATGCTGTGGGGCCCAACTCGCCCCTTGGAAAGAAGCCTGCACGTTGTGCCTTTCAGCTCTAGGGCAATGTAGCACACCCAGAGCAGAAGTCCTACTTCAGCCAGATCAGGCCTGCAAAGAAACTGCGTTTCACAGGCCTTTGGAAGAGATGTTCCCAGTAGGCTGTAAGAGAACTGTGCAGAGCGAGTTGTTTCTTAGCTTCCCAAAGAGCTGGAAGCAAGATGCTGTGGGGCCCAACTCGCCCTTTGGAAAGAAGCCTGCACGTTGTGCCTTTCAGCTCTAGGGCAATGTAGCACACCCAGAGCAGAAGTCCTACTTCAGCCAGATCAGGCCTGCAAAGAAACTGCGTTTCACAGGCCTTTGGAAGAGATGTTCCCGGTACGCTGTAAGAGCACTGTGCAGAGCGAGTTGTTTCTTAGCTTCCCAAAGAGCTGGAAGCAAGATGCTGTGGGGCCCAACTCGCCCTTTGGAAAGAAGCCTGCACGTTGTGCCTTTCAGCTCTAGGGCCATGTAGCACACCCAGAGCAGAAGTCCTACTTCAGCCAGATCAGGCCTGCAAAGAAACTGCGTTTCACAGGCCTTTGGAAGAGATGTTCCCGGTAGGCTGTAAGAGCACTGTGCAGAGCGAGTTGTTTCTTAGCTTCCCAAAGAGCTGGAAGCAAGATGCTGTGGGGCCCAACTCGCCCTTTGGAAAGAAGCCTGCACGTTGGGCCTTTCAGCTCTAGGGCAATGTAGCACACCCAGAGCAGAAGTCCTACTTCAGCCAGATCAGGCCTGCAAAGAAACTGTGTTTCACAGGCCTTTGGAAGAGATGTTCCCTGTAGGCTGTAAGAGCACTGTGCAGAGCGAGGTGTTTCTTAGCTTCCCAAAGAGCTGGAAGCAAGATGCTGTGGGGCCCAACTCGTCCTTTGGAAAGAAGCCTGCACGTTGTGCCTTTCAGCTCTAGGGCAATGTAGCACACCCAGAGCAGAAGTCCTACTTCAGCCAGATCAGGCCTGCAAAGAAACTGCGTTTCACAGGCCTTTGGAAGAGATGTTCCCGGTAGGCTGTAAGAGCACTGTGCAGAGCGAGTTGTTTCTTAGCTTCCCAAAGAGCTGGAAGCAAGATGCTGTGGGGCCCAACTCGCCCTTTGGAAAGAAGCCTGCACGTTGTGCCTTTCAGCTCTAGGGCAATGTAGCACACCCAGAGCAGAAGTCCTACTTCAGCCAGATCAGGCCTGCAAAGAAACTGCGTTTCACAGGCCTTTGGAAGAGATGTTCCCGCTAGGCTGTAAGAGCACTGTGCAGAGCGAGTTGTTTCTTAGCTTCCCAAAGAGCTGGAAGCAAGATGCTGTGGGGCCCAACTCGCCCTTTGGAAAGAAGCCTGCACGTTGTGCCTTTCAGCTCTAGGGCAATGTAGCACACCCAGAGCAGAAGTCCTACTTCAGCCAGATCAGGCCTGCAAAGAAACTGCGTTTCACAGGCCTTTGGAAGAGATGTTCCCGTTAGGCTGTAAGAGCACTGTGCAGAGCGACTTGTTTCTTAGCTTCCCAAAGAGCTGGAAGCAAGATGCTGTGGGGCCCATCTCGCCCTTTGGAAAGAAGCCTGCATGTTGTGCCTTTCAGCTCTAGGGCAATGTAGCACACCCAGAGCAGAAGTCCTACTTCAGACAGATCAGGAGTTCAAAGAAACTGCGTTACACAGGCATTTGGAAGAGATGTTCCCACTAGGCTGTAAGAGCACTGAGCAGAGCGAGTTGTTTATTAGCTTCCCAAATAGCTGGAAGCAAGATGCTGTGGGGCCCAACTCACCCTTTGGAAATAAGCCTGCACGTTGTGCCTTTCAGCTCTAGGGCAATGTAGCACACCCAGAGCAGAAGTCCTACATCAGCCAGATCAGGCCAGCAAAGAAACTATGTTTCACAGGACATTGGAAGAGATGTTCCCGGTAGGCTGTAAGAGCACTGTGCAGAGCGACTTGTTTCTTAGCTTCCCAAAGAGCTGGAAGCAAGATGCTGTGGGGCCCAACTCGCCCTTTGGAAAGAAGCCTGCACGTTGTGCCTTTCAGCTCTAGGGCAATGTAGCACACCCAGAGCAGAAGTCCTACTTCAGCCAGATCAGGCCTGCAAAGAAACTGCGTTTTACAGGCCTTTGGAAAAGATGTTCCCACTAGGCTGTAAGAGAACTGTGCAGAGCGAGTTGCTTCTTAGGTTCCCAAAGAGCTGGAAGCAAGATGCTGTGGGGCCCAACTCGCCCTTTGGAAAGAAGCTTGCACGTTGTGCCTTTCAGCTCTAGGGCAATGTAGCACACCCAGAGCAGAAGTCCTACTTCAGCCAGATCAGGCCTGCAAAGTAAATGCGTTTCACAGGCCTTTGGAAGAGATTTTCCCGGTACGCTGTAAGAGTACTGTGCAGAGCGAGTTGTTTCTTAGCTTCCCAAAGAGCGGGAAGCAAGATGCTGTGGGGCCCAACTCTCCCTTTCGAAAGAAGCCTGCACGTTGTGCCTTTCAGCTCTAGGGCAATGTAGCACACCCAGAGCAGAAGTCCTACTTCAGCCAAATCAGGCCTGCAAAGAAACTGCGTTTCACAGGCCTTTGGAAGAGTTGTTCCCACTAGGCTGTAAGAGCACTGTGCACAGCGAGTTGTTTCTTAGCTTCCCAAAGAGCTGGAAGCAAGATGCTGTGGGGCCCAACTCGCCCTTTGGAAAGAAGCCTGCACGTTGTGCCTTTCAGCTCTAGGGCAGTGTAGCACACCCAGAGCAGAAGTCCTACTTCAGCCAGATCTGGCCTGCAAAGAAACTGCATTTCACAGGCCCTTGGAAGAGATGTTCCCACTAGGCTGTAAGAGCACTGTGCAGAGCGAGTTGTTTCTTAGCTTCCCAAAGAGCTCGAAGCAAGATGCTGTGTTGCCCAACTCGCCCTTTGGAAAGAAGCCTGCACGTTGTGCCTTTCAGCTCTAGGGCAATGTAGCACACCCAGAGCAGAAGTCCTACTTCAGCCAAATCAGGACTGCAAAGAAACTGCATTTCACAGGCCTTTGGAAGAGACGTTCCCGGTAGGCTGTCAGAGCACTGTGCAGAGCGAGTTGTTTCTTAGCTTCCCAAAGAGCTGGAAGCAAGATGCTGTGGGGCCCAACTCGCCCTTTGGAAGGAAGCCTGCACGTTGTGCCTTTCAGCTCTAGGGCAATGTAGCACACCCAGAGCAGAAGTCCTACTTCAGCCAGATCAGGCCTGCAAAGAAACTGCGTTTCACAGGCCTTTGGAAGAGATGTTCCCGGTAGGCTGTAAGAGCACTGTGCAGAGCTAGTTGTTTCCTAGCTTCCCTAAGAGCTGGAAGCAAGATGCTGTGGGGCCCAACTCGCCCTTTGGAAAGAAGCCTGCACGTTGTGCCTTTCAGCTCTAGGGCAATGTAGCACACCCAGAGCAGAAGTCCTACTTCAGCCCGATCAGGCCTGCAAAGAAACTGCGTTTCACAGGCCTTTGGAAGAGATGTTCCCGGTAGGCTGTAAGAGCACTGTGCAGAGCGAGTTGTTTCTTAGCTTCCCAAAGAGCTGGAAGCAAGATGCTGTGGGGCCCAGCTCGCCCTTTGGCAGGAAGCCTGCACGTTGTGCCTTTCAGCTCTAGGGCAATGTAGCACACCCAGAGCAGAAGTCCTACTTCAGCCAGATCAGGACTGCAAAGAAGCTGCGTTACACAGGCCTTTGGAAGAGATGTTCCCACTAGGCTGTAAGAGCACTGTGCAGACCGAGTTGTTTCATAGCTTCCCAAATAGCTGGAAGCAAGATGCTGTGGTGCCCAACTCGCCCTTTGGAAAGAAGCCTGCACGTTGTGCCTTTCAGCTCTAGGGCAAAGTAGCACACCCAGAGCAGAAGTCCTACTTCAGCCAGATCAGGCCTGCAAAGAAACTGCGTTTCACAGGCCTTTGGAAGAGATGTTCCCGGTAGGCTGTAAGAGCACTGTGCAGAGCGAGTTGTTTCTTAGCTTCCCAAAGAGCTGGAAGCAAGATGCTTTGGGGCCCAACTCGCCCTTTGGAAAGAAGCCTGCACGTTGTGCCTTTCAGCTCTAGGGCAGTGTAGCACACCCAGAGCAGAAGTTCTACTTCAGCCAGATCTGGCCTGCAAAGAAACTGCATTACACAGGCCCTTGGAAAAGATGTTCCAACTATTCTGTAAGAGCACTGAGCAGAGCGAGTTGTTTCTTAGCTTCCCAAAGAGCTGGAAGGAAGATGCTTTGGGGCCCAACTCGCCCGTTGGAAAGAAGCCTGCACGTTGTTCCTTTCACCTCTAGGGCAGTGCAGCACACCCAGAGCAGAAGTCCTACTTCAGCCAGATCTGGCCTGCAAAGAAACTGCGTTACACAGGCCTTTGGAAGAGATGTTCCCACTATTCTGTAAGAGCAATGAGCAGAGCGAGTTGTTTCTTAGCTTCCCAAAGAGCTGGAAGCAAGATGCTGTGGGGCCCAACTCGCCCTTTGGAAGGAAGCCTGCACGTTGTGCCTTTCAGCTCTAGGGCAATGTAGCACACCCAGAGCAGAAGTTCTACTTCAGCCAGATCAGGCCTGCAAAGAAACTGCGTTTCACAGGCCTTTGGAAGAGATGTTCCCGGTAGGCTGTAAGAGCACTGTGCAGAGCGAGTTGTTTCTTAGCTTCCCAAAGAGCTGGAAGCATGATGCTGTAGGGACCAGCTCGCCCATTGGAAAGAAGCCTGCACGTTGTGCCTTTAAGCTCTAGGGCAATGTAGCACACCCAGAGCAGAAGTCCTACTTCAGCCAGATCAGGCCTGCAAAGAAAATGCGTTTCACAGGCCTTTGGAAGAGATTTTCCCGGTAGGCTCTAAGAGCACTGTGCAGAGCGAGTTGTTTCTTAGCTTCCCAAAGAGCTGGAAGCAAGATGCTGTGGGGCCCATCTCGCCCTTTGGAAAGAAGCCTGAACGTTGTGCCTTTCAGCTCTACGGCAATGTGGCACACCCAGAGCAGAAGTCCTACTTAAGCCAGATCAGGCCTGCAAAGAAACTGCGTTTCACAGGCCTTTGGAAGAGATGTTCCCACTAGGCTGTAAGAGCACTGTGCACAGCGAGTTGTTTCTTAGCTTCCCAAAGAGCTGGAAGCAAGACGCTTTGGGGCCCAACTCGCCCTTTGGAAAGAAGCCTGCATGTTGTGCCTTTCAGCTCTAGGGCAGTGTAGCACACCCAGAGCAGAAGTCCTACTTCAGCCAGATCTGGCCTGCAAAGAAACTGCGTTACACAGGCCTTTGGAAGAGATGTTCCCACTATTCTGTAAGAGCACTGAGCAGAGCGAGTTATTTCTTAGCTTCCCAAAGAGCTGGAAGCAAGATGCTGTGGGGCCAAACTCGCCCTTTGGAAAGAAGCCTGCACGTTGTGCCTTTCAGCTCTAGGGCAATGTAGCACACCCAGAGCAGAAGTCCTACTTTAGCCAGATCAGGCCTGCAAAGAAACTGCGTTTCACAGGCCTTTGGAAGAGATGTTCCTGGTAGGCTGTAAGAGCACTGTGCAGAGCGAGTTGTTTCTTAGCTTCCGAAAGAGCTGGAAGCAAGATGCTGTAGGGCCCAGCTCGCCCTTTGGAAGGAAGCCTGCACGTTGTGCCTTTCAGCTCTAGGGCAATGTAGCACACCCAGAGCAGAAGTCCTACTTCAGCCAGATCAGGCCTGCAAAGAAACTGCATTTCACAGGCCTTTGGAAGAGATGTTCCCGGTAGGCTGTAAGAGCACTGTGCAGAACGAGTTGTTTGTTAGCTTCCCAAGGAGCTGGAAGCAAGATGCTGTGGGGCCCAACTCGCCCTTTGGAAAGAAGCCTGCACGTTGGGCCTTTCTGCTCAAGGGCAATGTAGCACACCCAGAGCAGAAGTCCTACTTCAGCCAGATCAGGACTGCAAAGAAGCTGTGTTACACAGGCCTTTGGAAGAGATGTTCCCACTAGGCTGTAAGAGCACGGAGCAGAGCGAGTTGTTTCTTAGCTTGCCAAAGAGCTGGAAGCAAGATGCTGTGGCGCCCAACTCACCCATTGGAAAGAAGCCTGCACGTTGTGCCTCTCAGCTCTAGGGCAATGTAGCACACCCAGAGCAGAAGTCCTACTTCAGCAAGATCTGGCCTGCAAAGAAACTGCGTTACACAGGCGTTTGGAAGAGATGTTCATACTAGGATGTAAGAGCACTGAGCAGAGCGAGTTGTTTCATACCTTCCCAAAGAGCTGGAAGCAAGATGCTGTGGGGCCCAACTCCCCCTTTGGAAAGAAGCCTGCACGTTGTGCCTTTCAGCTCTAGGGCAATGTAGCACACCCAGAGCAGAAGTCCTACTTCAGCCAGATCAGGCCTGCAAAGAACCTGCGTTTCACAGGCCTTTGGAAGAGATATTCCCGGTAGGCTGTAAGAGCACTGTGCAGAGCGAGTTGTTTCTTAGCTTCCCAAAGAGCTGGAAGCAAGATGCTGTTGGGCCCAACTTGCCCTTTGGAAAGAAGCCTGCACGTTGTGCCTTTCAGCTCTAGGGCAATGTAGCACACCCAGAGCAGAAGTCCTACTTCAGCCAGATCACGCCTGCAAAGAAACTGCCTTTCACAGGCCTTTGTAAGAGATGTTCCCACTAGGCTGTAAGAGCACTGAGCAGAGCGAGTTGTTTCTTTGCTTCCCAAAGAGCTGGAAGCAAGATGCTGTGGGGCCCAACTCGCCCTTTGGAAAGAAGCCCGCTCGTTGTGCCTTTCTGCTCTAGGGCAATGTAGCACACCCAGAGCAGAAGTACTACTTCAGCCAGATCAGGACTGCAAAGAAACTGCGTTTCACAGGCCTTTGAAAGAGATGTTCCCACTAGGCTGTAACAGCACTGAGCAGAGCGAGTTGTTTCTTAGCTTCCCAAAGACCTGGAAGAAAGATGCTGTGTGGCCCAACTCGCCCCTTGGAAAGAAGCCTGCACGTTGTGCCTTTCAGCTCTAGGGCAATGTAGCACACCCAGAGCAGAAGTCCTACTTCAGCCAGATCAGGCCTGCAAAGAATCTGCGTTTCACAGGCCTTTGGAAGAGATGTTCCCGGTAGGCTGTAAGAGAACTGTGCAGAGCGAGTTGTTTCTTAGCTTCCCAAAGAGATGGAAGCAAGATGCTGTGTGGCCCAACTCGCCCTTTGGAAAGAAGCCTGCACGTTGTGCCTTTCAGCTCTAGGGCAATGTAGCACACCCAGAGCAGAAGTCCTACTTCAGCCAGATCAGGCCTGCAAAGAAACTGCGTTTCACAGGCCTTTGGAAGAGATGTTCCCGGTAGGCTGTAAGAGCACTGTGCAGAGCGACTTGTTTCTTAGCTTCCCAAAGAGCTGGAAGCAAGATGCTTTGGGGCCCAACTCGCCCTTTGGAAAGAAGCCTGCACGTTGTGCCTTTCAGCTCTAGGGCAATGTAGCACACCCAGAGCAGAAGTCCTACTTCAGCCAGATCAGGCCTGCAAAGAAACTGCGTTTCACAGGCCTTTGGAAGAGATGTTCCCACTAGCCTGTAAGAGCACTGTGCAGAGCCAGTTGTTTCTTAGCTTCCTAAAGAGCTGGAAGCAAGATGCTGTGGGGCCCAACTCGCCCTTTGGAAAGAAGCCTGCACGTTGTGCCTTTCTGCTCTAGGGCAATGTAGCACACCCAGAGCAGAAGTCCTACTTCAGCCAGATCAGGCCAGCAAAGAAAATGCGTTTCACAGGCCTTTGGAAGAGATGTTCCCGGTAGGCTGTAAGAGCACTGTGCAGAGCGAGTTGTTTCTTAGCTTCCCAAAGAGCTGGAAGCAAGATGCTGTGGGGCCCAACTCGCCCTTTGGAAAGAAGCCTGCACGTTGTGCCTTTCAGCTCTAGGGCAAGGTTGCACACCCAGAGCAGAAGTCCTACTTCAGCCAGATCAGGCCTGCAAAGAAACTGCGTTTCACAGGCCTTTGGAAGAGATGTTCTCACTAGGCTGTAAGAGCACTGTGCAGAGCGAGTTGTTTCTTAGCTTCCCAAAGAGCTGGAAGCATGATGCTGTGGGGACCAGCTCGCCCTTTGGAAAGAAGCCTGCACGTTGTGCCTTTAAGCTCTAGGGCAATGTAGCACACCCAGAACAGAAGTCCTACTTCAGCCAGATCAGGCCTGCAAAGAAAATGCGTTTCACAGGCCTTTGGAAGAGATTTTCCCGGTAGGCTCTAAGAGCACTGTGCAGAGCGAGTTGTTTCTTAGCTTCCCAAAGAGCTGGAAGCAAGATGCTGTGGGGCCCATCTCGCCCTTGGGAAAGAAGCCTCAACGTTGTGCCTTTCAGCTCTACGGCAATGTGGCACACCCAGAGCAGAAGTCCTACTTAAGCCAGATCAGGCCTGCAAAGAATCTGCGTTTCACAGGCCTTTGGAAGAGATGTTCCCACTAGGCTGTAAGAGAACTGTGCACAGCGAGTTGTTTCTTAGCTTCCCAAAGAGCTGGAAGCAAGATGCTTTGGGGCCCAACTCGCCCTTTGGAAAGAAGCCTGCACGTTGTGCCTTTCAGCTCTAGGGCAGTGTAGCACACCCAGAGCAGAAGTCCTACTTCAGCCAGATCTGGCCTGCAAAGAAACTGCGTTACACAGGCCTTTGGAAGAGATGTTCCCACTATTCTGTAAGAGCACTGAGCAGAGCGAGTTGTTTCTTAGCTTCCCAAAGAGCTGGAAGCAAGATGCTGTGGGGCCCAACTCGCCCTTTGGAAAGAAGCCTGCACGTTGTGCCTTTCAGCTCTAGGGCAATGTAGCACACCCAGAGCAGAAGTCCTACTTCAGCCAGATCAGGCCTGCAAAGAAACTGCGTTTCACAGCCCTTTGGAAGAGATGTTCCCGGTAGGCTGTAAGAGCACTGTGCAGAGCGTGTTGTTTCTTAGCTTCCGAAAGAGCTGGAAGCAAGATGCTGTGGGGCCCAGCTCGCCCTTTGGAAGGAAGCCTGCACGTTGTGCCTTTCAGCTCTAGGGCAATGTAGCACACCCAGAGCAGAAGTCCTACTTCAACCAGATCAGGCCTGCAAAGAAACTGCGTTTCACAGGCCTTTGGAAGAGATGTTCCCGGTAGGCTGTAAGAGCACTGTGCAGAGCGAGTTGTTTGTTAGCTTCCCAAGGAGCTGGAAGCAAGATGCTGTGGGGCCCAACTCGCCCTTTGGAAAGAAGCCTGCACGTTGTGCCTTTCAGCTGTAGGGCAATGTAGCACACCCAGAGCAGAAGTCCTACTTCAGCCAGATCAGGCCTGCAAAGAAACTGCATGTCACAGGCCTTTGGAAGATGTGTTCCCGGTAGGCTGTAATAGCACTGTGCAGAGCGAGTTGTTTCTTAGCTTCCCAAAGAGCTGGAAGCAAGATGCTGTGGGGCCCATCTCGCCATTTGGAAAGAAGACTGCACGTTGTGCCTTTCAGCTCTAGGGCAATGTAGCAGACCCAGAGCAGAAGTCCTACTTCAGACAGATCAGGAGTTCAAAGAAACTGCGTTACACAGGCATTTGGAAGAGATGTTCCCACTAGGCTGTAAGAGCACTGAGCAGAGCGAGTTGTTTCTTAGCTTCCCAAAGAGCTGGAAGCAAGATGCTGTGGCGCCCAACTCACCCATTGGAAAGAAGCCTGCACGTTGTGCCTTTCAGCTCTAGGGCAATGTAGCACACCCAGAGCAGAAGTCCTACTTCAGCAAGTTCAGGCCTGCAAAGAAACTGCGTTACACAGGCGTTTGGAAGAGATGTTCATACTAGGCAGTAAGAGCACTGAGCAGAGCGAGTTGTTTCTTCGCTTCCCAAAGAGCTGGAAGCATGATGCTGTGGGGACCAGCTCGCCCTTTGGAACGAAGCCTGCACGTTGGGCCTTTCTGCTCAAGGGCAATGTAGCACACCCAGAGCAGAAGTCCTACTTCAGCCAGATCAGGACTGCAAAGAAGCTGTGTTACACAGGCCTTTGGAAGAGATGTTCCCACTAGGCTGTAAGAGCACGGAGCAGAGCGAGTTGTTTCTTAGCTTCCCAAAGAGCTGGAAGCAAGATGCTGTGGCGCCCAACTCACCCATTGGAAAGAAGCCTGCACGTTGTGCCTTTCAGCTCTAGGGCAATGTAGCACACCCAGAGCAGAAGTCCTACTTCAGCAAGATCAGGCCTGCAAAGAAACTGCGTTACACAGGCGTTTGGAAGTGATGTTCATACTAGGATGTAAGAGCACTGAGCAGAGCGAGTTGTTTCTTACCTTCCCAAAGAGCTGGAAGCAAGATGCTGTGGGGCCCAACTCCCCCTTGGGAAAGAAGCCTGCACGTTGTGCCTTTCAGCTCTAGGGCAATGTAGCACACCCAGAGCAGAAGTCCTACTTCAGCCAGATCACGCCTGCAAAGAAACTGCCTTTCACAGGCCTTTGTAAGAGATGTTCCCACTAGGCTGTAAGAGCACTGAGCAGAGCGAGTTGTTTCTTAGCTTCCCAAAGAGCTGGAAGCAAGATGCTGTGGGGCCCAACTCGCCCTTTGGAAAGAAGCCTGCACGTTGTGCCTTTCAGCTCTAGGGCAATGTAGCACACCCAGAGCAGAAGTCCTACTTCAGCCAGATCAGGCCTGCAAAGAAACTGCGTTTCACAGGCCTTTGGAAGAGATGTTCCCGGTAGGCTGTAAGAGCACTGTGCAGAGCGAGTGGTTTCTTAGCTTCCCAAAGAGCTGGAAGCAAGATGCTGTGGGGCCCAACTCGCCCTTTGGAAAGAAGCCTGCATGTTGTGCCTTTCAGCTCTAGGGCAGTGTAGCACACCCAGGGCAGAAGTCCTACTTCAGCCAGATCAGGCCTGCAAAGAAACTGCGTTACAAAGGCCTTTGGAAGAGAAGTTCACGGTAAGCTGTAAGAGCACTGTGAAGAGCGAGTTGTTTCTTTGCTTCCCAAAGAGCTGGAAGCAAGATGCTGTGGGGCCCAACTCGCCCTTTGGAAAGAAGCCTGCACGTTGTGCCTTTCAGCTCTAGGGCAATGTAGCACACCCAGAGCAGAAGTCCTACTTCAGACAGATCAGGAGTTCAAAGAAACTGCGTTACACAGGCATTTGGAAGAGATGTTCCCACTAGGCTGTAAGAGCACTGAGCAGAGCGAGTTGTTTCTTAGCTTCCCAAAGAGTTGGAAGCAAGATGCTGTGGGGCCCAACTCACCCTTTGGAAAGAAGCCTGCACGTTGTGCCTTTCAGCTCTAGGGCAATGTAGCACACCCAGAGCAGAAGTCCTACATCAGCCAGATCAGGCCAGCAAAGAAACTATGTTTCACAGGACATTGGAAGAGATGTTCCCGGTAGGCTGTAAGAGCACTGTGCAGAGCGAGTTGTTTCTTAGCTTCCCAAAGAGCTGGAAGCAAGATGCTGTGGGGCCCAACTCGCCCTTTGGAAAGAAGCCTGCACGTTGTGCCTTTAAGCTCTAGGGCAATGTAGCACACCCAGAGCAGAAGTCCTACTTCAGCCAGATCAGGCCTGCAAAGAAACTGCGTTTTACAGGCCTTTGGAAAAGATGTTCCCACTAGGCTGTAAGAGAACTGTGCAGAGCGAGTTGCTTCTTAGGTTCCCAAAGAGCTGGAAGCAAGATGCTGTGGGGCCCAACTCGCCCTTTGGAAAGTAGCTTGCACGTTGTGCCTTTCAGCTCTAGGGCAATGTAGCACACCCAGAGCAGAAGTCCTACTTCAGCCAGATCAGGCCTGCAAAGAAACTGCGTTTCACAGGCCTTTGGAAGAGATGTTCCCGGTAGGCTGTAAGAGCACTGTGCAGAGCGAGTTGTTTCTTAGATTCCCAAAGAGCTGGAAGCAAGATGCTGTGGGGCCCAGCTCGCCCTTTGGCAGGAAGCCTGCACGTTGTGCCTTTCAGCTCTAGGGCAATGTAGCACACCTTGATCAGGAGTCCTATTTCAGCCACATCAGGCCTGCAAAGAAACTGCGTTTCACAGGCCTTTGGAAGAGATGTTCTCGGTAGGCTGTAAGTTCACTGTGCAGAGCGAGTTGATACTTACCTTCCCAAAGAGCTGGAAGCAAGATGCTGTGGAGCCCAACTCGCCCTTTGGACAGAAGCCTGCACGTGGGGCCTTTCAGCTCTAGGGCAATGTAGCACACCCAGAGCAGAAGTCCTACTTCAGCCAGATCAGGCATGCATAGAAACTGCGTTTCACAAGCCTTTGGAAGAGATGTTCCCGGTAGGCTGTAAGAGCACTGTGCACAGCGAGTTGTTTCTTAGCTTCCCAAAGAGCTGGAAGCAAGATGCTGTGGGGCCCAACTCGCCCTTTGGAAAGAAGCCTGCACCTTGTGCCTTTCAGCTCTAGGGCAATGTAGCACACCCAGAGCAGAAGTCCTACTACAGCCAGATCAGGCCTGCAAAGAAACTAGATTACACAGGCCTTTAGAAGAGATGTTCCCACTAGGCTGTAAGAGCACTGAGCAGAGCGAGTTGTTTCTTAGCTTCCCAAAGAGCTGGAAGCAAGATGCTGTGGGGCCCAACTCACCCTTTGGAAAGAAGCCTGCACGTTGTACCTTTCAGCTCTAGGGCAATGTAGCACCCCCAGAGCAGAAGTCCTACTTCAGCCAGATCAGGCCTGCAAAGAACCTGCGTTTCACAGGCCTTTGGAAGAGATGTTCCTGGTAGGCTGGAAGAGCACTGTGCAGAGCGAGTTGTTTCTTAGCTTCCCAAAGAGCTGGAAGCAAGATGCTGTGGGGCCCAACTCGCACTTTGGAAAGAAGCCTGCACGTTGTGCCTTTCAGCTGTAGGGCAATGTAGCACACCCAGAGCAGAAGTCCTACTTCAGCCAGATCAGGCCTGCAAAGAAACTGCGTTTTACAGGCCTTTGGAAGAGATGTTCCCGGTAGGCTGTAAGAGCACTGTGCAGAGCGAGTTGTTTCTTAGCTTCCCAAAGAGCTGGAAGCAAGATGCTGTGGGGCCCAACTCGCCCTTTGGAAAGAAGCCTGCACGTTGTGCCTTTCAGCTCTAGGGCAATGTAGCACACCCAGAGCAGAAGTCCTACTTCAGCCAGATCAGGCCTGCAAAGAAACTGCGTCTCACAGGCCTTTGGAAGAGATGTTCCCGGTAGGCTGTAAGAGCACTGTGCAGAGCGAGTGGTTTCTTAGCTTCCCAAAGAGCTGGAAGCAAGATGTCGTGTGGCCCAACTCGCCCTTTGGAAAGAAGCCTGCACGTTGGGCCTTTAAGCTCTAGGGCAATGTAGCACACCCAGAGCAGAAGTTCTATTTCAGCCAGATCAGGCCTGCAAAGAAACTGCGTTTCACAGGCCTTTGGAAGAGATGTTCCCGGTAGGCTGTAAGAGCACTGTGCAGAGCGAGTTGTTTCTTAGCTTCCCAAAGAGCTGGAAGCATGATGCTGTGGGGACCAGCTCGCCCTTTGGAAAGAAGCCTGCACGTTGTGCCTTTAAGCTCTAGGGCAATGTAGCACACCCAGAGCAGAAGTCCTACTTCAGCCAGATCAGGCCTGCATAGTAAATGCGTTTCACAGGCCTTTGGAAGAGATTTTCCTGGTACGCTGTAAGAGTACTGTGCAGAGCGAGTTGTTTCTTAGCTTCCAAAAAACGGGAAGCAAGATGCTGTGGGGCCCAACTCGCCCTTTCGAAAGAAGCCTGCACGTTGTGCCTTTCAGCTCTAGGGCAATGTAGCACACCCAGAGCAGAAGTCCTACTTCAGCCAGATCAGGCCTGCAAAGAAACTGCGTTTCACAGGCCTTTGGAAGAGTTGTTCCCACTAGGCTGTAAGAGCACTGTGCACAGCGAGTTGTTTCTTAGCTTGCCAAAGAGCTGGAAGCAAGATGCTTTGGGGCCCAACACGCCCTTTGTAAAAAAGCCTGCACGTTGTGCCTTTCAGCTCTAGGGCAGTGTAGCACACCCAGAGCAGAAGTTCTACTTCAGCCAGATCTGGCCTGCAAAGAAACTGCATTACACAGGCCCTTGGAAGAGATGTTCCCACTATTCTGTAAGAGCACTGAGCAGAGCGCGTTGTTTCTTAGCTTCCGAAAGAGCTGGAAGCAAGATGCTGTGTTGCCCAACTCGCCCTTTGGAAAGAAGCCTGCACGTTGTGCCTTTCAGCTCTAGGGCAATGTAGCACACCCAGAGCAGAAGTCCTACTTCAGCCAAATCAGGACTGCAAAGAAACTGCATTTCACAGGCCTTTGGAAGAGATGTTCCCGCTAGGCTGTAAGAGCACTGTGCAGAGCGAGTTGTTTCTTAGCTTCCGAAAGAGCTGGAAGCAAGATGCTGTGGGGCCCAGCTCGCCCTTTGGAAGGAAGCCTGCACGTTGTGCCTTTCAGCTCTAGGGCAATGTAGCACACCCAGAGCAGAAGTCCTACTTCAGCCAGATCAGGCCTGCAAAGAAACTGCGTTTCACAGGCCTTTGGAAGAGATGTTCCCGGTAGGCTGTAAGAGCACTGTGCAGAGCGAGTTGTTTCTTAGCTTCCCAAAGAGCTGGAAGCAAGATGCTGTGGGGCCCAGCTCGCCCTTTGGCAGGAAGCCAGCACGTTGTGCCTTTCAGCTCTAGGGCAATGTGCACACCCAGAGCAGAAGTCCTACTTCAGCCAGATCAGGACTGCAAAGAAGCTGCGTTACACAGGCCTTTGGAAGAGATGTTCCCACTAGGCTGTAAGAGCACTGTGCAGACCGAGTTGTTTCATAGCTTCCCAAAGAGCTGGAAGCAAGATGCTGTGGTTCCCAACTGGCCCTTTGGAAAGAAGCCTGCACGTTGTGCCTTTCAGCTCTAGGGCAATGTAGCACACCCAGAGCAGAAGTCCTACTTCAGCCAGATCGGGCCTGCAAAGAAACTGCGTTTCACAGGCCTTTGGAAGAGATGTTCCCGGTTGGCTGTAAGAGCACTGTGCAGAGCGAGTTGTTTCTTAGCTTCCCAAAGAGCTGGAAGCAAGATGCTTTGGGGCCCAACTCGCCCTTTGGAAAGAAGCCTGCACGTTGTGCCTTTCAGCTCTAGGGCAGTGTAGCACACCCAGAGCAGAAGTTCTACTTCAGCCAGATCTGGCCTGCAAAGAAACTGCATTACACATGCCCTTGGAAAAGATGTTCCAACTATTCTGTAAGAGCACTGAGCAGAGCGAGTTTTTTCTTAGCTTCCCAAAGAGCTGGAAGCAAGATGCTTTGGGGCCCAACTCGCCCTTTGGAAAGAAGCCTGCACGTTGTGCCTTTCAGCTCTAGGGCAGTGCAGCACACCCAGAGCAGAAGTCCTACTTCAACCAGATCTGGCCTGCAAAGAAACTGCGTTACACAGGCCTTTGGAAGAGATGTTCCCACTATTCTGTAAGAGCAATGAGCAGCGCGAGTTGTTTCTTAGCTTCCCAAAGAGCTGGAAGCAAGATGCTGTGGGGCCCAACTCGCCCTTTGGAAAGAAGCCTGCACGTTGTGCCTTTCAGCTCTAGGGCAATGTAGCACACCCAGAGCAGAAGTCCTACTTCAGCCAGATCAGGCCTGCAAAGGAACTGCGTTTCACAGGCCTTTGGAAGAGATGTTCCCGGTAGGCTATAAGAGCACTGTGCAGAGCGAGTTGTTTGTTAGCTTCCCAAAGAGCTGGAAGCAAGATGCTGTGGGGCCCAACTCGCCCTTTGTAAAGAAGCCTGCACGTTGGGCCTGTCAGCTCTAGGGCAATGTAGCACACCCAGCGCAGAAGTCCTACTTAAGCCAGATCAGGCCTGCAAAGAAACTGCGTTTCACAGGCCTTTGGAAGAGATGTTCCCGGTAGGCTGTAAGAGCACTGTGCAGAGCGAGTTGTTTCTTAGCTTCCCAAAGAGCTGGAAGCAAGAAGCTGTGGGGCCCAACTCGCCCTTTGGAAAAAAGCCTGAACGTTGTGCCTTTCAGCTCTAGGGCAATGTAGCACACCCAGAGCAGAAGTCCTACTTCAGCCAGATCAGGCCTGCAAAGAAACTCCGTTTCACAGGCCTTTGGAAGAGATTTCCCGGTAGGCTGTAAGAGCACTGTGCAGAGCGAGTTGTTTCTTAGCTTCCCAAAGAGCTGGAAGCAAGACGCTGTGGGGCCCAACTCGCCAGTTGGAAAGAAGCCTGCACGTTGTGCCTTTCAGCTCTAGGGCAGTGTAGCACACCCAGAGCAGAAGTTCTACTTCAGCCAGATCTGGCCTGCAAAGAAACTGCATTACACAGGCCCTTGGAAGAGATGTTCCCACTATTCTGTAAGAGCACTGAGCAGAGCGCGTTGTTTCTTAGCTTCCGAAAGAGCTGGAAGCAAGATGCTGTGTTGCCCAACTCGCCCTTTGGAAAGAAGCCTGCACGTTGTGCCTTTCAGCTCTAGGGCAATGTAGCACACCCAGAGCAGAAGTCCTACTTCAGCCAAATCAGGACTGCAAAGAAACTGCATTTCACAGGCCTTTGGAAGAGATGTTCCCGGTAGGCTGTAAGAGCACTGTGCAGAGCGAGTTGTTTCTTAGCTTCCGAAAGAGCTGGAAGCAAGATGCTGTGGGGCCCAGCTCGCCCTTTGGAAGGAAGCCTGCACGTTGTGCCTTTCAGCTCTAGGGCAATGTAGCACACCCAGAGCAGAAGTCCTACTTCAGCCAGATCAGGCCTGCAAAGAAACTGCGTTTCACAGGCCTTTGGAAGAGATGTTCCCGGTAGGCTGTAAGAGCACTGTGCAGAGCGAGTTGTTTCTTAGCTTCCCAAAGAGCTGGAAGCAAGATGCTGTGGGGCCCAGCTCGCCCTTTGGCAGGAAGCCAGCACGTTGTGCCTTTCAGCTCTAGGGCAATGTGCACACCCAGAGCAGAAGTCCTACTTCAGCCAGATCAGGACTGCAAAGAAGCTGCGTTACACAGGCCTTTGGAAGAGATGTTCCCACTAGGCTGTAAGAGCACTGTGCAGACCGAGTTGTTTCATAGCTTCCCAAAGAGCTGGAAGCAAGATGCTGTGGTTCCCAACTGGCCCTTTGGAAAGAAGCCTGCACGTTGTGCCTTTCAGCTCTAGGGCAATGTAGCACACCCAGAGCAGAAGTCCTACTTCAGCCAGATCGGGCCTGCAAAGAAACTGCGTTTCACAGGCCTTTGGAAGAGATGTTCCCGGTTGGCTGTAAGAGCACTGTGCAGAGCGAGTTGTTTCTTAGCTTCCCAAAGAGCTGGAAGCAAGATGCTTTGGGGCCCAACTCGCCCTTTGGAAAGAAGCCTGCACGTTGTGCCTTTCAGCTCTAGGGCAGTGTAGCACACCCAGAGCAGAAGTTCTACTTCAGCCAGATCTGGCCTGCAAAGAAACTGCATTACACATGCCCTTGGAAAAGATGTTCCAACTATTCTGTAAGAGCACTGAGCAGAGCGAGTTTTTTCTTAGCTTCCCAAAGAGCTGGAAGCAAGATGCTTTGGGGCCCAACTCGCCCTTTGGAAAGAAGCCTGCACGTTGTGCCTTTCAGCTCTAGGGCAGTGCAGCACACCCAGAGCAGAAGTCCTACTTCAACCAGATCTGGCCTGCAAAGAAACTGCGTTACACAGGCCTTTGGAAGAGATGTTCCCACTATTCTGTAAGAGCAATGTGCAGCGCGAGTTGTTTCTTAGCTTCCCAAAGAGCTGGAAGCAAGATGCTGTGGGGCCCAACTCGCCCTTTGGAAAGAAGCCTGCACGTTGTGCCTTTCAGCTCTAGGGCAATGTAGCACACCCAGAGCAGAAGTCCTACTTCAGCCAGATCAGGCCTGCAAAGAAACTGCGTTTCACAGGCCTTTGGAAGAGATGTTCCCGGTAGGCTATAAGAGCACTGTGCAGAGCGAGTTGTTTGTTAGCTTCCCAAAGAGCTGGAAGCAAGATGCTGTGGGGCCCAACTCGCCCTTTGTAAAGAAGCCTGCACGTTGGGCCTGTCAGCTCTAGGGCAATGTAGCACACCCAGCGCAGAAGTCCTACTTAAGCCAGATCAGGCCTGCAAAGAAACTGCGTTTCACAGGCCTTTGGAAGAGATGTTCCCGGTAGGCTGTAAGAGCACTGTGCAGAGCGAGTTGTTTCTTAGCTTCCCAAAGAGCTGGAAGCAAGAAGCTGTGGGGCCCAACTCGCCCTTTGGAAAAAAGCCTGAACGTTGTGCCTTTCAGCTCTAGGGCAATGTAGCACACCCAGAGCAGAAGTCCTACTTCAGCCAGATCAGGCCTGCAAAGAAACTCAGTTTCACAGGCCTTTGGAAGAGATTTCCCGGTAGGCTGTAAGAGCACTGTGCAGAGCGAGTTGTTTCTTAGCTTCCCAAAGAGCTGGAAGCAAGACGCTGTGGGGCCCAACTCGCCCGTTGGAAAGAAGCCTGCACGTTGTGCCTTTCAGCTCTAGGGCAAAGTAGCACACCCAGAGCAGAAGTCCTACTTCAGCCAGATCAGGCCTGCAAAGAAACTGCGTTTCACAGGCCTTTGGAATTAATGTTCCCGGTAGGCTGTAACAGCACTGTGCAGAGCGAGTTGTTTCTTAGCTTCCCAAAGAGCTGGAAGCAAGATGCTGTGGGGCCCAACTCGCCCTTTGGAAAGAAGCCTGCACGCTGTGCCTTTCAGCTCTAGGGCAAAGTAGCACACCCAGAGCAGAAGTCCTACTTCAGCCAGATCAGGCCTGCAAAGAAACTGCGTTTCACAGGCCTTTGGAAGAGATGTTCCCGGTAGGCTGTAAGAGCACTGTGCAGAGCGAGTGGTTTCTTAGCTTCCCAAAGAGCTGGAAGCAAGATGCTGTGGGGCCCAACTCGCCCTTTGGAAAGAAGCCTGCACGTTGTGCCTTTCAGCTCTAGGGCAGTGTAGCACACCCAGGGCAGAAGTCCTACTTCAGCCAGATCAGGCCTGCAAAGAAACTGTGTTTCACAGGCCTTTGGAAGAGAAGTTCCCGGTAAGCTGTAAGAGCACTGTGAAGAGCGAGTTGTTTCTTAGCTTCCCAAAGAGCTGGAAGAAAGATGCTGTGGGGCCCAACTCGCCCTTTGGAAAGAAGCCTGCACGTTGTGCCTTTCAGCTCTAGGGCAATGTAGCACACCCAGAGTAGAAGTCCTACTTCAGCCAGATCAGGCCTGCAAAGAAACTGTGTTTCACAGGCCTTTGGAAGAGATGTTCCCTGTAGGCTGTAAGAGCACTGAGCAGAGCGAGTTGTTTCTTAGCTTCCCAAAGAGCTGGAAGCAAGATGCTGTGGGGCCCATCTCGCCCTTTGGAAAGAAGCCTGCACGTTGTGCCTTTCAGCTCTAGGGCAATGTAGCACACCCAGAGCAGAAGTCCTACTTCAGCCAGATCAGGTCTGTAAAGAAACTGCGTTTCACAGGCCTTTGGAAGAGATGTTCTCGGTAGGCTGTAAGAGCACTGTGCAGAGCGAGTTGATTCTTAGCTTCCCAAAGAGCTGAAAGCAACATGCTGTGGTGCCCAACTCGCCCTTTGGACAGAAGCCTGCACGTTGTGCCTTTCAGCTCTAGGGCAAAGTAGCACACCCAGAGCAGAAGTCCTACTTCAGCCAGATCAGGCCTGCAAAGAAACTGCGTTTCACAGGCCTTTGGAAGAGATGTTCCCGGTAGGCTGTAAGAGCACTGTGCAGAGCGAGTTGTTTCTTAGCTTCCCAAAGAGCTGGAAGCAAGATGCTGTGGGGCCCAACTCGCCCTTTGGAAAGAAGCCTGCACGTTGTGCCTTTCAGCTCTAGGGCAAAGTAGCACACCCAGAGCAGAAGTCCTACTTCAGCCAGATCAGGCCTGCAAAGAAACTGCGTTTCACAGGCCTTTGGAAGAGATGTTCCCGGTAGGCTGTAAGAGCACTGTGCAGAGCGAGTTGTTTCTTAGCTTCCCAAAGAGCTGGAAGCAAGATGCTGTGGGGCCCAACTCGCCCTTTGGAAAGAAGCCTGCACGTTGTGCCTTTCAGCTCTAGGGCAAAGTAGCACACCCAGAGCAGAAGTCCTACTTCAGCCAGATCAGGCCTGCAAAGAAACTGCGTTTCACAGGCCTTTGGAAGAGATGTTCCCAGTAGGCTGTAAGAGCACTGTGCAGAGCGAGTTGTTTCTTAGCTTCCCAAAGAGCTGGAAGCAAGATGCTGTGGGGCCCAACTCGCCCTTTGGAAAGAAGCCTGCACGTTGTGCCTTTCAGCTCTAGGGCAAAGTAGCACACCCAGAGCAGAAGTCCTACTTCAGCCAGATCAGGCCTGCAAAGAAACTGCGTTTCACAGGCCTTTGGAAGAGATGTTCCCGGTAGGCTGTAAGAGCACTGTGCAGAGCGAGTTGTTTCTTAGCTTCCCAAAGAGCTGGAAGCAAGATGCTGTGGGGCCCAACTCGCCCTTTGGAAAGAAGCCTGCACGTTGTGCCTTTCAGCTCTAGGGCAAAGTAGCACACCCAGAGCAGAAGTCCTACTTCAGCCAGATCAGGCCTGCAAAGAAACTGCGTTTCACAGGCCTTTGGAAGAGATGTTCCCGGTAGGCTGTAAGAGCACTGTGCAGAGCGAGTTGTTTCTTAGCTTCCCAAAGAGCTGGAAGCAAGATGCTGTGGGGCCCAACTCGCCCTTTGGAAAGAAGCCTGCACGTTGTGCCTTTCAGCTCTAGGGCAAAGTAGCACACCCAGAGCAGAAGTCCTACTTCAGCCCGATCAGGCCTGCAAAGAAACTGCGTTTCACAGGCCTTTGGAAGAGATGTTCC
The DNA here is from genome assembly GCF_037783145.1 of Equus przewalskii. NCBI lineage: Eukaryota > Metazoa > Chordata > Mammalia > Perissodactyla > Equidae > Equus > Equus przewalskii. The sequence continues at coordinate 12,705,336 of NC_091842.1, read as the reverse complement.
CGGTAGGCTGTAAGAGCACTGTGCAGAGCGAGTTGTTTCTTAGCTTCCCAAAGAGCTGGAAGCAAGATGCTGTGGGGCCCAACTCGCCCTTTGGAAAGAAGCCTGCACGTTGTGCCTTTCAGCTCTAGGGCAAAGTAGCACACCCAGAGCAGAAGTCCTACTTCAGCCAGATCAGGCCTGCAAAGAAACTGCGTTTCACAGGCCTTTGGAAGAGATGTTCCCACTAGGCTGTAAGAGCACTGTGCAGAGCGAGTTGTTTCATAGCTTCCCAAAGAGCTGGAAGCAAGATGCTGTTGGGCCCAACTCGCCCTTTGGAAAGAAGCCTGCACGTTGTGCCTTTCAGCTCTAGGGCAAAGTAGCACACCCAGAGCAGAAGTCCTACTTCAGCCAGATCAGGCCTGCAAAGAAACTGCGTTTCACAGGCCTTTGGAAGAGATGTTCCCGTTAGGCTGTAAGAGCACTGTGCAGAGCGAGTTGTTTCTTAGCTTCCCAAAGAGCTGGAAGCAAGATGCTGTGGGGCCCAACTCGCCCTTTGGAAAGAAGCCTGCACGTTGTGCCTTTCAGCTCTAGGGCAAAGTAGCACACCCAGAGCAGAAGTCCTACTTCAGCCAGATCAGGCCTGCAAAGAAACTGCGTTTCACAGGCCTTTGGAAGAGATGTTCCCACTATTCTGTAAGAGCACTGTGCAGAGCGAGTTGTTTCTTAGCTTCCCAAAGAGCTGGAAGCAAGATGCTGTGTTGCCCAACTCGCCCTTTGGAAAGAAGCCTGCACGTTGTTCCTTTCAGCTCTTGGGCAATGTAGCACACCCAGAGCAGAAGTCCTACTTCAGCCAGATCAGGCCTGCAAAGAAACTGCATTTCACAGTCCTTTGGAAGAGATCTTCCCGGTAGGCTGTAAGAGCACTGTGCAGAGCGAGTTGTTTCTCAGCATCCCAAAGAGCTGGAAGCAAGATGCTCTGGTGCCCAACTCGCCCTTGGGAAAGACGCCTGCACGTTGTGCCTTTCAGCTATAGGGCAATGTAGCACACCCAGAGCAGAAGTTCTACTTCAGCCAGATCAGGCCTGCAAAGAAACTGCGTTTCACAGGCCTTTGGAAGAGATGTTCCCGGAAGGCTGTAAGAGCACTGTGCAGAGCGAGTTGTTTCTTAGCTTCCCAAAGAGCTGGAAGCAAGATGCTGTGGGGCCCAACTCGCCCTTTGGAAAGAAGCCTGCACGTTGTGCCTTTCAGCTCTAGGGCAGTGTAGCACACCCGGAGCAGAAGTCCTACTTCAGCCCGATCTGGCCTGCAAAGAAACTGCGTTACACAGGCCTTTGGAAGAGATGTTACCACTATTCTGTAAGAGCAATGAGCAGAGCGAGTTGTTTCTTAGCTTCCCAAAGAGCTGGAAGCAAGATGCTGTGGGGCCCAACTCGCCCTTTGGAAAGAAGCCTGCACGTTGTGCCTTTCAGCTCTAGGGCAATGTAGCACACCCAGAGCAGAAGTCCTACTTCAGCCAGATCACGCCTGCAAAGAAACTGCGTTTCACAGGCCTTTGGAAGAGATGTTCCCGGTAGGCTATAAGAGCACTGTGCAGAGCGAGTTGTTTGTTAGCTTCCCAAAGAGCTGGAAGCAAGATGCTGTGGGGCCCAACTCGCCCTTTGGAAAGAAGCCTGCACGTTGGGCCTGTCAGCTCTAGGGCAATGTAGCACACCCAGAGCAGAAGTCCAACTTCAGCCAGATCAGGCCTGCAACGAAACTGCGTTTCACAGGCCTTTGGAAGAGATGTTCCCGGTAGGCTGTAAGAGCACTGTGCAGAGCGAGTTGTTTCTTAGCTTCCCAAAGAGCTGGAAGCAAGATGCTGTGGGGCCCAACTCGCCCTTTGGAAAGAAGCCTGAACGTTGTGCCTTTCAGCTCTAGGGCAATGTAGCACACCCAGAGCAGAAGTCCTACTTCAGCCAGATCAGGCCTGCAAAGAAACTGCATTTCACAGGCCTTTGGAAGAGATTTCCCGGTAGGCTGTAAGAGCACTGTGCAGAGCGAGTTGTTTCTTAGCTTCCCAAAGAGCTGGAAGCAAGAAGCTGTGGGGCCCAACTCGCCAGTTGGAAAGAAGCCTGCACGTTGTGCCTTTCAGCTCTAGGGCAATGTAGCACACCCAGAGCAGAAGTCCTACTTCAGCCAGATCAGGCCTGCAAAGAAACTGCGTTTCACAGGCCTTTGGAATTAATGTTCCCGGTAGGCTTTAACAGCACTGTGCAGAGCGAGTTGTTTCTTAGCTTCCCAAAGAGCTGGAAGCAAGATGCTGTGGGGCCCAACTCGCCCTTTGGAAAGAAACCTGCACGTTGTGCCTTTCAGCTCTAGGGCAAAGTAGCACACCCAGAGCAGAAGTCCTACTTCAGCCAGATCAGGCCTGCAAAGAAACTGCGTTTCACAGGCCTTTGGAAGAGATGTTCCCGGTAGGGTGTAATAGCACTGTGCAGAGCGAGTTGTTTCTTAGCTTCCCAAACAGCTGTAAGCAAGATGCTGTTGTGCCCAACTCGCCCTTTGGAAAGAAGCCTGCACGTTGTGCCTTTCAGCTCTAGGGCAATGTAGCACACCCAGAGCAGAAGTCCTACTTCAGACAGATCAGGCCTGCAAAGAAACTGCGTTTCACAGGCCTTTGGACGAGATATTCCCGGTAGGCTGTAAGAGCACTGTGAAGAGCGAGTTGTTTCTTAGCTTCCCAAAGAGCTGGAAGCAAGAAGCTGTGGGGCCCAACTCGCCCTTTGGAAAGAAGCCTGCACGTTGGGCCTTTCAGCTCTAGGGCAATGTAGCACACCCAGAGCAGAACTCCTACTTCAGCCATATCAGGCCTGCAAAGAAACTGCGTTTCACAGGCCTTTGGAAGAGATGTTCCCGGTAGGCTGTAAGAGCACTGTGCAGAGCGAGTTGTTTCTTAGCTTCCCAAAGAGCTGGAAGCAAGATGTTGTGGGGCCGAACTCTCCCTTTGGAAAGAAGCCTGCACGTTGTGCCTTTCAGCACTAGGGCAATGTAGCACACCCAGAGCAGAAGTCCTATTTCAGCCAGATCAGGCCTGCAAAGAAACTGCGTTTCACAGGCCTTTGGAAGAGATGTTCCCGGTAGGCTGTAAGAGCACTGTGCAGAGCGAGTTGTTTCTTAGCTTCCGAAGGAGCTGGAAGCAAGATGCTGTGGGGCCCAACTCGCCCTTTGGAAAGAAGCCTGCACCTTGTGCCTTTCAGCTCTAGGGCAATGTAGCACACCCAGAGCAGAAGTTCTACTTCAGCCAGGTCAGGCCTGCAAAGAAACTGCGTTATACAGGCCTTTGTAAGAGATGTTCCCGGTAGGCTGTAAGAGCACTGTGCAGAGCGAGTTGTTTCTTAGCTTCCAAAAGAGCTGGAAGCAAGATGCCTTCGGGCCCAACTCGCCCTTGGGAAAGACGCCTGCACGTTGTGCATTTCAGCTCTACGGCAATGTAGCACACCCAGAGCAGAAGTTCTACTTCAGCCAGATCAGGCCTGCAAAGAAACTGCGTTTCACAGGCTTTTGTAAGAGATGTTCCCGGTAGGCTGTAAGAGCAATGTGCACAGCGAGTTGTTTCTCAGCTTCCCAAAGAGCTGGAAGCAAGATGCTCCGGGGCCCAACTCGCCCTTTGGAAAGAAGCCTGCACGTTGTGCCTTTCAGCTCTAGGGCAATGTAGCACACCCAGAGCAGAAGTCCTACTTCAGCCAGATCGGTCCTGAAAAGAAACAGCGTTTCACAGGCCTTTGGAAGAGATGTTCCCGGTAGGCTGTAAGAGCACTGTGCAGAGCGAGTTGTTTCTTAGCTTCCCAAAGAGCTGGAAGCAAGATGCTGTGGGGCCCAACTCGCCCTTTGGAAAGAAGCCTGCACGTTGTGCCTTTCAGCTCTAGGGCAATGTAGCACACCCAGAGCAGAAGTTCTACTTCACCCAGATCAGTGCTGCCAAGAAACTGCGTTCCACAGGCCTTTGTAAGCGATGTTCCCGGTAGGATGTAACAGCACTGTGCAGAGCGAGTTGTTTCTGAGCTTCCCAAAGAGCTGGAAGCAAGATACTTTGGGGCCCAACTCGCCCTTTGGAAAGTAGCCTGCACGTTGTGCCTTTCGGCTCTAGGGCAATGTAGCACACCCAGAGCAGAAGTTCTACTTCAGCCAGATCAGGCCTGCAATGAAACTGCATTTCACAGGCCTTTGTAAGAGATGTTCCCGGTAGTCTGTAAGAGCACTGTGCAGAGCGAGTTGTTTCTCAGCTTCCCAAAGAGCTGGAAGCAATATGCTTGGGGACCCAACTCGCCCTTTGGAAAGAAGCCTGCACGTTGTGCCTTTCAGCTCTAGGGCAATGTACCACACCCACAGCAGAAGTTCTACTTCAGGCAGATCATACCTGCAAAGAAACTGCGTTTCACAGGCCTTTGTAAGAGATGTTCCCGGTAGGCTGTAAGAGCACTGTGCAGAGCGAGTTGTTTCTCAGCTTCCCAAAGAGCAGAAAGCAAGATGCTGTGGTGCCCAACTCTCCCTTTGGAAAGAAGCCTGCACGTTGTGCCTTTCAGCTCTAGGGCAGTGTAGCACACCCAGAGCAGAAGTTCTACTTCAGCCAGATCTGGCCTGCAAAGAAACTGCATTACACAGGCCCTTGGAAGAGATGTTCCCACTATTCTGTAAGAGCACTGAGCAGAGCGAGTTGTTTCTTAGCTTCCCAAAGAGCTGGAAGCAAGATGCTGTGTTGCCCAACTCGCCCTTTGGAAAGAAGCCTGCACGTTGTTCCTTTCAGCTCTTGGGCAATGTAGCACACCCAGAGCAGAAGTCCTACTTCAGCCAGATCAGGCCTGCAAAGAAACTGCATTTCACAGTCCTTTGGAAGAGATCTTCCCGGTAGGCTGTAAGAGCACTGTGCAGAGCGAGTTGTTTCTCAGCATCCCAAAGAGCTGGAAGCAAGATGCTCTGGTGCCCAACTCGCCCTTGGGAAAGACGCCTGCACGTTGTGCCTTTCAGCTATAGGGCAATGTAGCACACCCAGAGCAGAAGTTCTACTTCAGCCAGATCAGGCCTGCAAAGAAACTGCGTTTCACAGGCCTTTGGAAGAGATGTTCCCGGAAGGCTGTAAGAGCACTGTGCAGAGCGAGTTGTTTCTTAGCTTCCCAAAGAGCTGGAAGCAAGATGCTGTGGGGCCCAACTCGCCCTTTGGAAAGAAGCCTGCACGTTGTGCCTTTCAGCTCTAGGGCAGTGCAGCACACCCGGAGCAGAAGTCCTACTTCAGCCCGATCTGGCCTGCAAAGAAACTGCGTTACACAGGCCTTTGGAAGAGATGTTACCACTATTCTGTAAGAGCAATGAGCAGAGCGAGTTGTTTCTTAGCTTCCCAAAGAGCTGGAAGCAAGATGCTGTGGGGCCCAACTCGCCCTTTGGAAAGAAGCCTGCACGTTGTGCCTTTCAGCTCTAGGGCAATGTAGCACACCCAGAGCAGAAGTCCTACTTCAGCCAGATCACGCCTGCAAAGAAACTGCGTTTCACAGGCCTTTGGAAGAGATGTTCCCGGTAGGCTATAAGAGCACTGTGCAGAGCGAGTTGTTTGTTAGCTTCCCAAAGAGCTGGAAGCAAGATGCTGTGGGGCCCAACTCGCCCTTTGGAAAGAAGCCTGCACGTTGGGCCTGCCAGCTCTAGGGCAATGTAGCACACCCAGAGCAGAAGTCCAACTTCAGCCAGATCAGGCCTGCAACGAAACTGCGTTTCACAGGCCTTTGGAAGAGATGTTCCCGGTAGGCTGTAAGAGCACTGTGCAGAGCGAGTTGTTTCTTAGCTTCCCAAAGAGCTGGAAGCAAGATGCTGTGGGGCCCAACTCGCCCTTTGGAAAGAAGCCTGAACGTTGTGCCTTTCAGCTCTAGGGCAATGTAGCACACCCAGAGCAGAAGTCCTACTTCAGCCAGATCAGGCCTGCAAAGAAACTGCATTTCACAGGCCTTTGGAAGAGATTTCCCGGTAGGCTGTAAGAGCACTGTGCAGAGCGAGTTGTTTCTTAGCTTCCCAAAGAGCTGGAAGCAAGAAGCTGTGGGGCCCAACTCGCCAGTTGGAAAGAAGCCTGCACGTTGTGCCTTTCAGCTCTAGGGCAATGTAGCACACCCAGAGCAGAAGTCCTACTTCAGCCAGATCAGGCCTGCAAAGAAACTGCGTTTCACAGGCCTTTGGAATTAATGTTCCCGGTAGGCTTTAACAGCACTGTGCAGAGCGAGTTGTTTCTTAGCTTCCCAAAGAGCTGGAAGCAAGATGCTGTGGGGCCCAACTCGCCCTTTGGAAAGAAACCTGCACGTTGTGCCTTTCAGCTCTAGGGCAAAGTAGCACACCCAGAGCAGAAGTCCTACTTCAGCCAGATCAGGCCTGCAAAGAAACTGCGTTTCACAGGCCTTTGGAAGAGATGTTCCCGGTAGGGTGTAATAGCACTGTGCAGAGCGAGTTGTTTCTTAGCTTCCCAAACAGCTGTAAGCAAGATGCTGTTGTGCCCAACTCGCCCTTTGGAAAGAAGCCTGCACGTTGTGCCTTTCAGCTCTAGGGCAATGTAGCACACCCAGAGCAGAAGTCCTACTTCAGACAGATCAGGCCTGCAAAGAAACTGCGTTTCACAGGCCTTTGGACGAGATATTCCCGGTAGGCTGTAAGAGCACTGTGAAGAGCGAGTTGTTTCTTAGCTTCCCAAAGAGCTGGAAGCAAGAAGCTGTGGGGCCCAACTCGCCCTTTGGAAAGAAGCCTGCACGTTGGGCCTTTCAGCTCTAGGGCAATGTAGCACACCCAGAGCAGAACTCCTACTTCAGCCATATCAGGCCTGCAAAGAAACTGCGTTTCACAGGCCTTTGGAAGAGATGTTCCCGGTAGGCTGTAAGAGCACTGTGCAGAGCGAGTTGTTTCTTAGCTTCCCAAAGAGCTGGAAGCAAGATGTTGTGGGGCCGAACTCTCCCTTTGGAAAGAAGCCTGCACGTTGTGCCTTTCAGCACTAGGGCAATGTAGCACACCCAGAGCAGAAGTCCTATTTCAGCCAGATCAGGCCTGCAAAGAAACTGCGTTTCACAGGCCTTTGGAAGAGATGTTCCCGGTAGGCTGTAAGAGCACTGTGCAGAGCGAGTTGTTTCTTAGCTTCCGAAGGAGCTGGAAGCAAGATGCTGTGGGGCCCAACTCGCCCTTTGGAAAGAAGCCTGCACCTTGTGCCTTTCAGCTCTAGGGCAATGTAGCACACCCAGAGCAGAAGTTCTACTTCAGCCAGGTCAGGCCTGCAAAGAAACTGCGTTATACAGGCCTTTGTAAGAGATGTTCCCGGTAGGCTGTAAGAGCACTGTGCAGAGCGAGTTGTTTCTTAGCTTCCAAAAGAGCTGGAAGCAAGATGCCTTCGGGCCCAACTCGCCCTTGGGAAAGACGCCTGCACGTTGTGCATTTCAGCTCTACGGCAATGTAGCACACCCAGAGCAGAAGTTCTACTTCAGCCAGATCAGGCCTGCAAAGAAACTGCGTTTCACAGGCTTTTGTAAGAGATGTTCCCGGTAGGCTGTAAGAGCAATGTGCACAGCGAGTTGTTTCTCAGCTTCCCAAAGAGCTGGAAGCAAGATGCTCCGGGGCCCAACTCGCCCTTTGGAAAGAAGCCTGCACGTTGTGCCTTTCAGCTCTAGGGCAATGTAGCACACCCAGAGCAGAAGTCCTACTTCAGCCAGATCGGTCCTGAAAAGAAACAGCGTTTCACAGGCCTTTGGAAGAGATGTTCCCGGTAGGCTGTAAGAGCACTGTGCAGAGCGAGTTGTTTCTTAGCTTCCCAAAGAGCTGGAAGCAAGATGCTGTGGGGCCCAACTCGCCCTTTGGAAAGAAGCCTGCACGTTGTGCCTTTCAGCTCTAGGGCAATGTAGCACACCCAGAGCAGAAGTTCTACTTCACCCAGATCAGTGCTGCCAAGAAACTGCGTTCCACAGGCCTTTGTAAGCGATGTTCCCGGTAGGATGTAACAGCACTGTGCAGAGCGAGTTGTTTCTGAGCTTCCCAAAGAGCTGGAAGCAAGATACTTTGGGGCCCAACTCGCCCTTTGGAAAGTAGCCTGCACGTTGTGCCTTTCGGCTCTAGGGCAATGTAGCACACCCAGAGCAGAAGTTCTACTTCAGCCAGATCAGGCCTGCAATGAAACTGCATTTCACAGGCCTTTGTAAGAGATGTTCCCGGTAGTCTGTAAGAGCACTGTGCAGAGCGAGTTGTTTCTCAGCTTCCCAAAGAGCTGGAAGCAATATGCTTGGGGACCCAACTCGCCCTTTGGAAAGAAGCCTGCACGTTGTGCCTTTCAGCTCTAGGGCAATGTACCACACCCACAGCAGAAGTTCTACTTCAGGCAGATCATACCTGCAAAGAAACTGCGTTTCACAGGCCTTTGTAAGAGATGTTCCCGGTAGGCTGTAAGAGCACTGTGCAGAGCGAGTTGTTTCTCAGCTTCCCAAAGAGCAGAAAGCAAGATGCTGTGGTGCCCAACTCTCCCTTTGGAAAGAAGGCTGCACGTTGTGCCTTTCAGCTCTAGGGCAATGTAGCACACCCAGAGCAGAAGTCCTACTTCAGCCAGATCGGTCCTGCAAAGAAACTGCGTTTCACAGGCCTTTGGAAGAGATGTTCCCGGTAGGCTGTAAGAGAACTGTGCAGAGCGAGTTGTTTCTTAGCTTCCCAAAGAGCTGGAAGCAAGATGCTGTGGGGCCCAACTCGCCCTTTGGAAAGCAGCTTGCACGTTGTGCCTTTCAGCTCTAGGGCAATGTAGCACTCCCAGAGCAGAAGTTCTACTTCAGCGAGATCAGGCCTGCAAAGAAACTGCGTTTCACAGGCCTTCGTAAGAGATGTTCCCGGTATGCTGTAAGAGCACTGTGCACAGCGAGTTGTTTCTTAGCTTCCCAAAGAGCTGGAAGCAAGATGCTTTGGGGCCCAACTCGCCCTTTGGAAAGAAGCCTGCACGTTGTGCCTTTCAGCTCTAGGGCAGTGTAGCACACCCAGAGCAGAAGTCCTACTTCAGCCAGATCTGGCCTGCAAAGAAACTGCGTTTCACAGGCCTTTGGAAGAGATGTTCCCACTATTCTGTAAGAGCACTGAGCAGAGCGAGTTGTTTCTTAGCTTCCCAAAGAGCTGGAAGCAAGATGCTGTGGGGCCCAACTCGCCCTTTGGAAAGAAGCCTGCACGTTGTGCCTTTCAGATCTAGGGCAATGTAGCACACCCAGAGCAAAAGGACTACTTCAGCCAGATCAGGCCTGCAAAGAAACTGCATTTCACAGGCCTTTGGAAGAGATGTTCCCGGTAGGCTGTAAGAGCACTGTGTAGAGCGTGTTGTTTCTTAGCTTCCGAAAGAGCTGGAAGCAAGATGCTGTGGGACCAGCTCGCCCTTTGGAAGGAAGCCTGCACGTTGTGCCTTTCAGCTCTAGGGCAATGTAGCACACCCAGAGCAGAAGTCCTACTTCAGCCAGATCAGGCCTGCAAAGAAACTGCGTTTCACAGGCCTTTGGAAGAGATGTTCCCACTAGGCTGTAAGAGCACTGAGCAGAGCGAGTTGTTTCTTAGCTTCCCAAAGAGCTGGAAGCAAGATGCTGTGGGGCCCAACTCGCCCTTTGGAAAGAAGCCCGCACGTTGTGCCTTTCAGCTCTAGGGCAATGTAGCACACCCAGAGCAGAAGTCCTACTTCAGCCGGATAAGGACTGCAAAGAAACTGCGTTTCACAGGCCTTTGTAAGAGATGTTCCTGGTAGGCTGCAAGAGCACTGTGCAGAGCGAGTTGTTTCTCAGCTTCCCAAAGAGCAGAAAGCAAGATGCTGTGGTGCCCAACTCTCCCTTTGGAAAGAAGGCTGCACGTTGTGCCTTTCAGCTCTAGGGCAATGTAGCACACCCAGAGCAGAAGTCCTACTTCAGCCAGATCGGTCCTGCAAAGAAACTGCGTTTCACAGGCCTTTGGAAGAGATGTTCCCGGTAGGCTGTAAGAGAACTGTGCAGAGCGAGTTGTTTCTTAGCTTCCCAAAGAGCTGGAAGCAAGATGCTGTGGGGCCCAACTCGCCCTTTGGAAAGCAGGTTGCACGTTGTGCCTTTCAGCTCTAGGGCAATGTAGCACTCCCAGAGCAGAAGTTCTACTTCAGCGAGATCAGGCCTGCAAAGAAACTGCGTTTCACAGGCCTTCGTAAGAGATGTTCCCGATATGCTGTAAGAGCACTGTGCACAGCGAGTTGTTTCTTAGCTTCCCAAAGAGCTGGAAGCAAGATGCTTTGGGGCCCAACTCGCCCTTTGGAAAGAAGCCTGCACGTTGTGCCTTTCAGCTCTAGGGCAGTGTAGCACACCCAGAGCAGAAGTCCTACTTCAGCCAGATCTGGCCTGCAAAGAAACTGCGTTTCACAGGCCTTTGGAAGAGATGTTCCCACTATTCTGTAAGAGCACTGAGCAGAGCGAGTTGTTTCTTAGCTTCCCAAAGAGCTGGAAGCAAGATGCTGTGGAGCCCAACTCGCCCTTTGGAAAGAAGCCTGCACGTTGTGCCTTTCAAATCTAGGGCAATGTAGCACACCCAGAGCAGAAGGACTACTTCAGCCAGATCAGGCCTGCAAAGAAACTGCATTTCACAGGCCTTTGGAAGAGATGTTCCCGGTAGGCTGTAAGAGCACTGTGCAGAGCGAGTTGTTTCTTAGCTTCCGAAAGAGCTGGAAGCAAGATGCTGTGGGGCCCAGCTCGCCCTTTGGAAGGAAGCCTGCACGTTGTGCCTTTCAGCTCTAGGGCAATGTAGCACACCCAGAGCAGAAGTCCTACTTCAGCCAGATCAGGCCTGCAAAGAAAATGCGTTTCACAGGCCTTTGGAAGAGATGTTCCCGGTAGGCTGTAAGAGCACTGTGCAGAGCGAGTTCTTTGTTAGCTTCCCAAGGAGCTGGAAGCAAGATGCTGTGGGGCCCAACTCGCCCTTTGGAAAGAAGCCTGCACGTTGTGCCTTTCAGCTCTAGGGCAATGTAGCACACCCAGAGCAGAAGTCCTACTTCAGCCAGATCAGGCCTGCAAAGAAACTGCGTTTCACAGGCCTTTGGAAGAGATGTTACCTGTAGGCTGTAAGAGCACTGTGCAGAGCGAGTTGTTTCTTAGCTTCCCAAAGAGCTGGAAGCAAGATGCTGTGTTGCCCAACTCGCCCTTTGGAAAGAAGCCTGCACGTTGTGCCTTTCAGCTCTAGGGCAATTTAGCACAACCAGAGCAGAAGTCCTACTTCAGCCAGATCAGGACTGCAAAGAAACTGCGTTTCACAGGCCTTTGGAAGAGATGTTCCCGGTAGGCTGTAAGAGCACTGTGTAGAGCGTGTTGTTTCTTAGCTTCCGAAAGAGCTGGAAGCAAGATGCTGTGGGAGCAGCTCGCCCTTTGGAAGGAAGCCTGTACGTTGTGCCTTTCAGCTCTAGGGCAATGTAGCACACCCAGAGCAGAAGTCCTACTTCAGCCAGATCAGGCCTGCAAAGAAACTGCGTTTCACAGGCCTTTGGAAGAGATGTTCCCACTAGGCTGTAAGAGCACTGAGCAGAGCGAGTTGTTTCTTAGCTTCCCAAAGAGCTGGAAGCAAGATGCTGTGGGGCCCAACTCGCCCTTTGGAAAGAAGCCTGAACGTTGTGCCTTTCAGCTCTAGGGCAATGTAGCACACCCAGAGCAGAAGTCCTACTTCATCCAGATAAGGACTGCAAAGAAACTGCGTTTCACAGGCCTTTGGAAGAGATGTTCCCACTAGGCTGTAACAGCACTGAGCAGAGCGAGTTGTTTCTTAGCTTCCCAAAGACCTGGAAGAAAGATGCTGTGGGGCCCAACTCGCCCCTTGGAAAGAAGCCTGCACGTTGTGCCTTTCAGCTCTAGGGCAATGTAGCACACCCAGAGCAGAAGTCCTACTTCAGCCAGATCAGGCCTGCAAAGAAACTGTGTTTCACAGGCCTTTGGAAGAGATGTTCCCGGTAGGCTGTAAGAGAACTGTGCAGAGCGAGTTGTTTCTTAGCTTCCCAAAGAGCTGGAAGCAAGATGCTGTGGGGCCCAACTCGCCCTTTGGAAAGAAGCCTGCACGTTGTGCCTTTCAGCTCTAGGGCAATGTAGCACACCCAGAGCAGAAGTCCTACTTCAGCCAGATCAGGCCTGCAAAGAAACTGCGTTTCACAGGCCTTTGGAAGAGATGTTCCCGGTAGGCTGTAAGAGCACTGTGCAGAGCGACTTGTTTCTTAGCTTCCCAAAGAGCTGGAAGCAAGATGCTGTGGGGCCCAACTCGCCCTTTGGAAAGAAGCCTGCACGTTGTGCCTTTCAGCTCTAGGGCAATGTAGCACACCCAGAGCAGAAGTCCTACTTCAGCCAGATCAGGCCTGCAAAGAAACTGCGTTTCACAGGCCTTTGGAAGAGATGTTCCCACTAGGCTGTAAGAGCACTGTGCAGAGCCAGTTGTTTCTTAGCTTCCTAAAGAGATGGAAGCAAGATGCTGTGGGGCCCAACTCGCCCTTTGGAAAGAAGCCTGCACGTTGTGCCTTTCTGCTCTAGGGCAATGTAGCACACCCAGAGCAGAAGTCCTACTTCAGCCACATCAGGCCTGCAAAGAAACTGCGTTTCACAGGCCTTTGGAAGAGATGTTCCCACTATTCTGTAAGAGCACTGAGCAGAGCGAGTTGTTTCTTAGCTTCCCAAAGAGCTGGAAGCAAGATGCTGTGGGGCCCAACTCGCCCTTTGCAAAGAAGCCTGCACGTTGTGCCTTTCAGCTCTAGGGCAATGTAGCACACCCAGAGCAGAAGGACTACTTCAGCCAGATCAGGCCTGCAAAGAAACTGCATTTCACAGGCCTTTGGAAGAGATGTTCCCGGTAGGCTGTAAGAGCACTGTGCAGAGCGAGTTGTTTCTTAGCTTCCGAAAGAGCTGGAAGCAAGATGCTGTGGGGCCCAGCTCGCCCTTTGGAAGGAAGCCTGCACGTTGTGCCTTTCAGCTCTAGGGCAATGTAGCACACCCAGAGCAGAAGTCCTACTTCAGCCAGATCAGGCCTGCAAAGAAACTGCATTTCACAGGCCTTTGGAAGAGATGTTCCCGGTAGGCTGTAAGAGCACTGTGCAGAGCGAGTTGTTTGTTAGCTTCCCAAGGAGCTGGAAGCAAGATGCTGTGGGGCCCAACTCGCCCTTTGGAAAGAAGCCTGCACGTTGTGCCTTTCAGCTCTAGGGCAGTGTAGCACACCCAGAGCAGAAGTCCTACTTCAGCCAGATCTGGCCTGCAAAGAAACTGCGTTACACAGGCCTTTGGAAGAGATGTTCCCACTATTCTGTAAGAGCACTGAGCAGAGCGAGTTGTTTCTTAGCTTCCCAAGGAGCTGGAAGCAAGATGCTGTGGGGCCCAACTCGCCCTTTGGAAAGAAGCCTGCACCTTGTGCCTTTCAGCTCTAGGGCAATGTAGCACACCCAGAGCAGAAGTCCTACTTCAGCCAGATCAGGCCTGCAAAGAAACTGCGTTTCACAGGCCTTTGGAAGAGATGTTCCCGGTAGGCTGTAAGAGCACTGTGCAGAGCGAGTTGTTTCTTAGCTTCCCAAAGAGCTGGAAGCAAGATGCTGTGGGGCCCAACTCGCCCTTTGGAAGGAAGCCTGCACGTTGTGCCTTTCAGCTCTAGGGCAATGTAGCACACCCAGAGCAGAAGTCCTACTTCAGCCAGATCAGGCCTGCAAAGAAACTGCCTTTCACAGGCCTTTGGAAGAGATGTTCCCACTAGGCTGTAAGAGCACTGTGCAGAGCGAGTTTTTTCTTAGCTTCCCAAAGAGCTGGAAGCAAGATGCTGTGGGGCCCAACTCGCCCTTTGGAAAGAAGCCTGCACGTTGTGCCTTTCAGCTCTAGGGCAATGTAGCACACCCAGAGCAGAAGTCCTACTTCAGACAGATCAGGAGTTCAAAGAAACTGCGTTACACAGGCCTTTGGAAGAGATGTTCCCACTAGGCTGTAAGAGCACTGAGCAGAGCGAGTTGTTTCTTAGCTTCCCAAAGAGCTGGAAGCAAGATGCTGTGGGGCCCAACTCACCCTTTGGAAAGAAGCCTGCACGTTGTGCCTTTCAGCTCTAGGGCAATGTAGCACACCCAGAGCAGAAGTCCTACATCAGCCAGATCAGGCCAGCAAAGAAACTATGTTTCACAGGACATTGGAAGAGATGTTCCCGGTAGGCTGTAAGAGCACTGTGCAGAGCGAGTTGTTTCTTAGCTTCCCAAAGAGCTGGAAGCAAGATGCTGTGGGGCCCAACTCGCCCTTTGGAAAGAAGCCTGCACGTTGTGCCTTTCAGCTCTAGGGCAATGTAGCACACCCAGAGCAGAAGTCCTACTTCAGCCAGATCAGGCCTGCAAAGAAACTGCGTTTTACAGGCCTTTGGAAAAGATGTTCCCACTAGGCTGTAAGAGAACTGTGCAGAGCGAGTTGCTTCTTAGCTTCCCAAAGAGCTGGAAGCAAGATGCTGTGGGGCCCAACTCGCCCTTTGGAAAGAAGCTTGCACGCTGTGCCTTTCAGCTCTAGGGCAATGTAGCACACCCAGAGCAGAAATCCTACTTCAGCCAGATCAGGCCTGCAAAGAAACTGCGTTTCACAGGCCTTTGGAAGAGATATTCCCTGTAGGCTGTAAGAGCACTGTGCAGAGCGAGTTGTTTCTTAGCTTCCCAAAGAGCTGGAAGCAAGATGCTGTGGGGCCCAGCTCGCCCTTTGGCAGGAAGCCTGCACGTTGTGCCTTTCAGCTCTAGGGCAATGTAGCACACCTAGATCAGAAGTCCTACTTCAGCCAGATCAGGCCTGCAAAGAAACTGCGTTTCACAGGCCTTTGGAAGAGATGTTCCCGGTAGGCTGTAAGTTCACTGTGCAGAGCGAGTTGATACTTACCTTCCCAAAGAGCTGGAAGCAAGATGCTGTGGGGCCCAACTCGCCCTTTGGACAGAAGCCTGCACGTTGTGCCTTTCAGCTCTAGGGCAATGTAGCACACCCAGAGCAGAAGTTCTACTTCAGCCAGATCTGGCCTGCAAAGAAACTGCATTTCACAGGCCCTTGGAAAAGATGTTCCCACTATTCTGTAAGAGCACTGTGCAGAGCGAGTTGTTTCTTAGCTTCCCAAAGAGCTGGAAGCAAGATGCTGTGGGGCCCAACTCGCCCTTTGGAAAGAAGCCTGCACGTTGTGCCTTTCAGCTCTAGGGCAGTGTAGCACACCCAGAGCAGAAGTCCTACTTCAGCCAGATCTGGCCTGCAAAGAAACTGCGTTACACAGGCCTTTGGAAGAGATGTTCCCACTATTCTGTAAGAGCAATGTGCAGAGCGAGTTGTTTCTTACCTTCCCAAAGTGCTGAAAGCAAGATGCTGTGGGGCCCAACTCGCCCTTTGGAAAGAAGCCTGCACGTTGTGCCTTTCAGCTCTAGGGCAAAGTAGCACACCCAGAGCAGAAGTCCTACTTCAGCCAGATCAGGCCTGCAAAGAAACTGCGTTTCACAGGCCTTTGGAAGAGATGTTCCCGGTAGGCTGTAAGAGCACTGTGCAGAGCGAGTTGTTTCTTAGCTTCCCAAAGAGCTGGAAGCAAGATGCTGTGGGGCCCAACTCGCCCTTTGGAAAGAAGCCTGCACGTTGTACCTTTCAGCTCTAGGGCAATGTAGCACACCCAGAGCAGAAGTCCTACTTCAGCCAGATCAGGCCTGCAAGGAAACTGCGTTTCACAGGCCTTTGGAAGAGATGTTCCCGGTAGGCTGTAAGAGCACTGTGCAGAGCGAGTTGTTTCTTAGCTTCCCAAAGAGCTGGAAGCAAGATGCTGTGGGGCCCAACTCGCCCTTTGGAAAGAAGCCTGCACGTTGTGCCTTTCAGCTCTAGGGCAAAGTAGCACACCCAGAGCAGAAGTCCTACTTCAGCCAGATCAGGCCTGCAAAGAAACTGCGTTTCACAGGCCTTTGGAAGAGATGTTCCCGGTAGGCTGTAAGAGCACTGTGCAGAGCGAGTTGTTTCTTAGCTTCCCAAAGAGCTGGAAGCAAGATGCTGTGGGGCCCAACTCGCCCTTTGGAAAGAAGCCTGCACGTTGTGCCTTTCAGCTCTAGGGCAATGTAGCACACCCAGAGCAGAAGTCCTACTTCAGCCAGATCAGGCCTGCAAAGAAACTGCGTTTCACAGGCCTTTGGAAGAGATGTTCCCGGTAAGCTGTAAGAGCACTGTGCAGAGCGAGTTGTTTCTTAGCTTCCCAAAGAGCTGGAAGCAAGATGCTGTGGGGCCCAACTCGCCCTTTGGAAAGAAGCCTGCACGTTGTGCCTTTCAGCTCTAGGGCAAAGTAGCACACCCAGAGCAGAAGTCCTACTTCAGCCAGATCAGGCCTGCAAAGAAACTGCGTTTCACAGGCCTTTGGAAGAGATGTTCCCGGTAGGCTGTAAGAGCACTGTGCAGAGCGAGTTGTTTCTTAGCTTCCCAAAGAGCTGGAAGCAAGATGCTGTGGGGCCCAACTCGCCCTTTGGAAAGAAGCCTGCACGTTGTGCCTTTCAGCTCTAGGGCAAAGTAGCACACCCAGAGCAGAAGTCCTACTTCAGCCAGATCAGGCCTGCAAAGAAACTGCGTTTCACAGGCCTTTGGAAGAGATGTTCCCACTAGGCTGTAAGAGCACTGTGCAGAGCGAGTTGTTTCTTAGCTTCCCAAAGAGCTGGAAGCAAGATGCTGTGGGGCCCAACTCGCCCTTTGGAAGAAGCCTGCACGTTGTGCCTTTCAGCTCTAGGGCAAAGTAGCACACCCAGAGCAGAAGTCCTACTTCAGCCAGATCAGGCCTGCAAAGAAACTGCGTTTCACAGGCCTTTGGAAGAGATGTTCCCGGTAGGCTGTAAGAGCACTGTGCAGAGCGAGTTGTTTCTTAGCTTCCCAAAGAGCTGGAAGCAAGATGCTGTGGGGCCCAACTCGCCCTTTGGAAAGAAGCCTGCACGTTGTGCCTTTCAGCTCTAGGGCAAAGTAGCACACCCAGAGCAGAAGTCCTACTTCAGCCAGATCAGGCCTGCAAAGAAACTGCGTTTCACAGGCCTTTGGAAGAGATGTTCCCGGTAGGCTGTAAGAGCACTGTGCAGAGCGAGTTGTTTCTTAGCTTCCCAAAGAGCTGGAAGCAAGATGCTGTGGGGCCCAACTCTCCCTTTGGAAAGAAGCCTGCACGTTGTGCCTTTCAGCTCTAGCGCAAAGTAGCACACCCAGAGCAGAAGTCCTACTTCAGCCAGATCAGGCCTGCAAAGAAACTGCGTTTCACAGGCCTTTGGAAGAGATGTTCCCGGTAGGCTGTAAGAGCACTGTGCAGAGCGAGTTGTTTCTTAGCTTCCCAAAGAGCTGGAAGCAAGATGCTGTGGGGCCCAACTCGCCCTTTGGAAAGAAGCCTGCACGTTGTGCCTTTCAGCTCTAGGGCAAAGTAGCACACCCAGAGCAGAAGTCCTACTTCAGCCAGATCAGGCCTGCAAAGAAACTGCGTTTCACAGGCCTTTGGAAGAGATGTTCCCGGTAGGCTGTAAGAGCACTGTGCAGAGCGAGTTGTTTCTTAGCTTCCCAAAGAGCTGGAAGCAAGATGCTGTGGGGCCCAACTCGCCCTTTGGAAAGAAGCCTGCACGTTGTGCCTTTCAGCTCTAGGGCAAAGTAGCACACCCAGAGCAGAAGTCCTACTTCAGCCCGATCAGGCCTGCAAAGAAACTGCGTTTCACAGGCCTTTGGAAGAGATGTTCCCGTAGGCTGTAAGAGCACTGTGCAGAGCGAGTTGTTTCTTAGCTTCCCAAAGAGCTGGAAGCAAGATGCTGTGGGGCCCAACTCGCCCTTTGGAAAGAAGCCTGCACGTTGTGCCTTTCAGCTCTAGGGCAAAGTAGCACACCCAGAGCAGAAGTCCTACTTCAGCCAGATCAGGCCTGCAAAGAAACTGCGTTTCACAGGCCTTTGGAAGAGATGTTCCCGGTAGGCTGTAAGAGCACTGTGCAGAGCGAGTTGTTTCTTAGCTTCCCAAAGAGCTGGAAGCAAGATGCTGTGGGGCCCAACTCGCCCTTTGGAAAGAAGCCTGACCTTTGTGCCTTTCAGCTCTAGGGCAAAGTAGCACACCCAGAGCAGAAGTCCTACTTCAGCCAGATCAGGCCTGCAAAGAAACTGCGTTTCACAGGCCTTTGGAAGAGATGTTCCCGGTAGGCTGTAAGAGCACTGTGCAGAGCGAGTTGTTTCTTAGCTTCCCAAAGAGCTGGAAGCAAGATGCTGTGGGGCCCAACTCGCCCTTTGGAAAGAAGCCTGCACGTTGTGCCTTTCAGCTCTAGGGCAAAGTAGCACACCCAGAGCAGAAGTCCTACTTCAGCCAGATCAGGCCTGCAAAGAAACTGCGTTTCACAGGCCTTTGGAAGAGATGTTCCGGTAGGCTGTAAGAGCACTGTGCAGAGCGAGTTGTTTCTTAGCTTCCCAAAGAGCTGGAAGCAAGATGCTGTGGGGCCCAACTCGCCCTTTGGAAAGAAGCCTGCACGTTGTGCCTTTCAGATCTAGGGCAAAGTAGCACACCCAGAGCAGAAGTCCTACTTCAGCCAGATCAGGCCTGCAAAGAAACTGCGTTTCACAGGCCTTTGGAAGAGATGTTCCCGGTAGGCTGTAAGAGCACTGTGCAGAGCGAGTTGTTTCTTAGCTTCCCAAAGAGCTGGAAGCAAGATGCTGTGGGGCCCAACTCGCCCTTTGGAAAGAAGCCTGCACGTTGTGCCTTTCAGCTCTAGGGCAAAGTAGCACACCCAGAGCAGAAGTCCTACTTCAGCCAGATCAGGCCTGCAAAGAAACTGCGTTTCACAGGCCTTTGGAAGAGATGTTCCCGGTAGGCTGTAAGAGCACTGTGCAGAGCGAGTTGTTTCTTAGCTTCCCAAAGAGCTGGAAGCAAGATGCTGTGGGGCCCAACTCGCCCTTTGGAAAGAAGCCTGCACGTTGTGCCTTTCAGCTCTAGGGCAAAGTAGCACACCCAGAGCAGAAGTCCTACTTCAGCCAGATCAGGCCTGCAAAGAAACTGCGTTTCACAGGCCTTTGGAAGAGATGTTCCCGGTAGGCTGTAAGAGCACTGTGCAGAGCGAGTTGTTTCTTAGCTTCCCAAAGAGCTGGAAGCAAGATGCTGTGGGGCCCAACTCGCCCTTTGGAAAGAAGCCTGCACGTTGTGCCTTTCAGCTCTAGGGCAAAGTAGCACACCCAGAGCAGAAGTCCTACTTCAGCCAGATCAGGCCTGCAAAGAAACTGCGTTTCACAGGCCTTTGTAAGAGATGTTCCCGGTAGGCTGTAAGAGCACTGTGCAGAGCGAGTTGTTTCTTAGCTTCCCAAAGAGCTGGAAGCAAGATGCTGTGGGGCCCAACTCGCCCTTTGGAAAGAAGCCTGCACGTTGTGCCTTTCAGCTCTAGGGCAAAGTAGCACACCCAGAGCAGAAGTCCTACTTCAGCCAGATCAGGCCTGCAAAGAAACTGCGTTTCACAGGCCTTTGTAAGAGATGTTCCCGGTAGGCTGTAAGAGCACTGTGCAGAGCGAGTTGTTTCTTAGCTTCCCAAAGAGCTGGAAGCAAGATGCTGTGGGGCCCAACTCGCCCTTTGGAAAGAAGCCTGCACGTTGTGCCTTTCAGCTCTAGGGCAAAGTAGCACACCCAGAGCAGAAGTCCTACTTCAGCCAGATCAGGCCTGCAAAGAAACTGCGTTTCACAGGCCTTTGGAAGAGATGTTCCCGGTAGGCTGTAAGAGCACTGTGCAGAGCGAGTTGTTTCTTAGCTTCCCAAAGAGCTGGAAGCAAGATGCTGTGGGGACCCAACTCGCCCTTTGGAAAGAAGCCTGCACGTTGTGCCTTTCAGCTCTAGGGCAAAGTAGCACACCCAGAGCAGAAGTCCTACTTCAGCCAGATCAGGCCTGCAAAGAAACTGCGTTTCACAGGCCTTTGGAAGAGATGTTCCCGTTAGGCTGTAAGAGCACTGTGCAGAGCGAGTTGTTTCTTAGCTTCCCAAAGAGCTGGAAGCAAGATGCTGTGGGGCCCAACTCGCCCTTTCGAAAGAAGCCTGCACGTTGTGCCTTTCAGCTCTAGGGCAAAGTAGCACACCCAGAGCAGAAGTCCTACTTCAGCCAGATCAGGCCTGCAAAGAAACTGCGTTTCACAGGCCTTTGGAAGAGATGTTCCCGGTAGGCTGTAAGAGCACTGTGCAGAGCGAGTTGTTTCTTAGCTTCCCAAAGAGCTGGAAGCAAGATGCTGTGGGGCCCAACTCGCCCTTTGGAAAGAAGCCTGCACGTTGTGCCTTTCAGCTCTAGGGCAAAGTAGCACACCCAGAGCAGAAGTCCTACTTCAGCCAGATCAGGCCTGCAAAGAAACTGCGTTTCACAGGCCTTTGGAAGAGATGTTCCCGGTAGGCTGTAAGAGCACTGTGCAGAGCGAGTTGTTTCTTAGCTTCCCAAAGAGCTGGAAGCAAGATGCTGTGGGGCCCAACTCGCCCTTTGGAAAGAACCCTGCACGTTGTGCCTTTCAGCTCTAGGGCAAAGTAGCACACCCAGAGCAGAAGTCCTACTTCAGCCAGATCAGGCCTGCACAGAAACTGCGTTTCACAGGCCTTTGGAAGAGATGTTCCCGGTAGGCTGTAAGAGCACTGTGCAGAGCGAGTTGTTTCTTAGCTTCCCAAAGAGCTGGAAGCAAGATGCTGTTGGGCCCAACTCGCCCTTTGGAAAGAAGCCTGCACGTTGTGCCTTTCAGCTCTAGGGCAATGTAGCACACCCAGAGCAGAAGTCCTACTTCAGCCAGATCAGGCCTGCAAAGAAACTGCGTTTCACAGGCCTTTGTAAGAGATGTTCCCGGTAGGCTGTAAGAGCACTGTGCAGAGCGAGTTGTTTCTTAGCTTCCCAAAGAGCTGGAAGCAAGATGCTGTGGGGCCCAACTCGCCCTTTGGAAAGAAGCCTGCACGTTGTGCCTTTCAGCTCTAGGGCAAAGTAGCACACCCAGAGCAGAAGTCCTACTTCAGCCAGATCAGTCCTGCAAAGAAACTGCGTTTCACAGGCCTTTGGAAGAGATGTTCCCGGTAGGCTGTAAGAGCACTGTGCAGAGCGAGTTGTTTCTTAGCTTCCCAAAGAGCTGGAAGCAAGATGCTGTGGGGCCCAACTCGCCCTTTGGAAAGAAGCCTGCACGTTGTGCCTTTCAGCTCTAGGGCAAAGTAGCACACCCAGAGCAGAAGTCCTACTTCAGCCAGATCAGGCCTGCAAAGAAACTGCGTTTCACAGGCCTTTGGAAGAGATGTTCCCGGAAGGCTGTAAGAGCACTGTGCAGAGCGAGTTGTTTCTTAGCTTCCCAAAGAGCTGGAAGCAAGATGCTGTGGGGCCCAACTCGCCCTTTGGAAAGAAGCCTGCACGTTGTGCCTTTCAGCTCTAGGGCAGTGTAGCACACCCAGAGCAGAAGTCCTACTTCAGCCCGATCAGGCCTGCAAAGAAACTGCGTTTCACAGGCCTTTGGAAGAGATGTTCCCACTAGGCTGTAAGAGCACTGTGCAGAGCGAGTTGTTTCTTAGCTTCCCAAAGAGCTGGAAGCAAGATGCTGTGGGGCCCAACTCGCCCTTTGGAAAGAAGCCTGCACGTTGTGCCTTTCAGCTCTAGGGCAAAGTAGCACACCCAGAGCAGAAGTCCTACTTCAGCCAGATCAGGCCTGCAAAGAAACTGCGTTTCACAGGCCTTTGTAAGAGATGTTCCCGGTAGGCTGTAACAGCACTGTGCAGAGCGAGTTGTTTCTTAGCTTCCCAAAGAGCTGGAAGCAAGATGCTGTGGGGCCCAACTCGCCCTTTGGAAAGTAGCCTGCACGTTGTGCCTTTCATCTCTAGGGCAAAGTAGCACACCCAGAGCAGAAGTCCTACTTCAGCCAGATCAGGCCTGCAATGAAACTGCATTTCACAGGCCTTTGTAAGAGATGTTCCCGGTAGTCTGTAAGAGCACTGTGCAGAGCTAGTTGTTTCTTAGCTTCCCAAAGAGCTGGAAGCAATATGCTGTGGGGACCCAACTCGCCCTTTGGAAAGAAGCCTGCACGTTGTGCCTTTCAGCTCTAGGGCAAAGTAGCACACCCACAGCAGAAGTCCTACTTCAGCCAGATCAGGCCTGCAAAGAAACTGCGTTTCACAGGCCTTTGTAAGAGATGTTCCCGGTAGGCTGTAAGAGCACTGTGCAGAGCGAGTTGTTTCTTAGCTTCCCAAAGAGCTGGAAGCAAGATGCTGTGGGGCCCAACTCGCCCTTTGGAAAGAAGCCTGCACGTTGTGCCTTTCAGCTCTAGGGCAAGTAGCACACCCAGAGCAGAAGTCCTACTTCAGCCAGATCAGGACTGCAAAGAAACTGCGTTTCACAGACCTTTGTAAGAGATGTTCCCGGTAGGCTGTAAGAGCACTGTGCAGAGCGAGTTGTTTCTCAGCTTCCCAAAGAGCTGGAAGCAAGATGCTGTGGGGCCCAACTCGCCCTTTGGAAAGAACCCTGCACGTTGTGCCTTTCAGATCTACGGAAATGTAGCACACCCAGAGCAGAAGTCCTACTTCAGCCAGATCAGGCCTGCACAGAAACTGCGTTTCACGGGCCTTTGGAAGAGATGTTCCCGGTAGGCTGTAAGAGCACTGTGCAGAGCGAGTTGTTTCTTAGCTTCCCAAAGAGCTGGAAGCAAGATGCTGTTGGGCCCAACTCGCCCTTTGGAAAGAAGCCTGCACGTTGTGCCTTTCAGCTCTAGGGCAATGTAGCACACCCAAAGCAGAAGTCCTACTTCAGCCAGATCAGGCCTGCAAAGAAACTGCGTTTCACAGGCCTTTGTAAGAGATGTTCCCGGTAGGCTGTAAGAGCACTGTGCAGAGCGAGTGGTTTCTTAGCTTCCCAATGAGCTGGAAGCAAGATGCTGTGGGGCCCAACTCGCCCTTTGGAAAGAAGCCTGCACGTTGTGCCTTTCAGCTCTAGGGCAAAGTAGCACACCCAGAGCAGAAGTCCTACTTCAGCCAGATCAGGCCTGCAAAGAAACTGCGTTTCACAGGCCTTTGTAAGAGATGTTCCCAGTAGGCTGTAAGAGCACTGTGCAGAGCGAGTTGTTTCTTAGCTTCCCAAAGAGCTGGAAGCAAGATGCTGTGGGGCCCAACTCACCCTTCGGAAAGAAGCCTGCACGTTGTGCCTTTCAGCTCTACGGCAAAGTAGCACACCCAGAGCAGAAGTCCTACTTCAGCCAGATCAGGCCTGCAAAGAAACTGCGTTTCACAGGCCTTTGTAAGAGATGTTCCCGGTAGGCTGTAAGAGCAATGTGCACAGCGAGTTGTTTCTCAGCTTCCCAAAGAGCTGGAAGCAAGACGCTGTGGGGCCCAACTCGCCCTTTGGAAAGAAGCCTGCACGTTGTGCCTTTCAGCTCTAGGGCAATGTAGCACACCCAGAGCAGAAGTCCTACTTCAGCCAGATCGGTCCTGCAAAGAAACAGCGTTTCACAGGCCTTTGGAAGAGATGTTCCCGGTAGGCTGTAAGAGCACTGTGCACAGCGAGTTGTTTCTTAGCTTCCCTAAGAGCTGGAAGCAAGATGCTGTGGGGCCCAACTCGCCCTTTGGAAAGAAGCCTGCACGTTGTGACTTTCAGCTCTAGGGCAATGTAGCACACCCAGAGCAGAAGTCCTACTTCAGCCAGATCAGGCCTGCAAAGAAACTGCGTTTCACAGGCCTTTGGAAGACATGTGCCCTGTAGGCTGTAAGAGCACTGTGCAGAGCAAGTTGTTTCTTAGCTTCCCAAAGAGCTGAAAGCAAGATGCTGTGGGGCCCAACTCGCCCTTTGGAAAGAAGCCTGCACGTTGTGCCTTTCAGCTCTAGGGCAATGTAGCACACCCAGAGCAGAAGTCCTACTTCAGCCAGATCAGGCCTGCCAAGAAACTGCGTTACACAGGCCTTTGGAAGAGATGTTCCCACTAGGCTGTAAGAGCACTGAGCAGATCGAGTTGTTTCTTTGCTTCCCAAAGAGCTGGAAGCAAGATGCTGTGGGGCCCAACTCGCCCTTTGGAAAGAAGCCTGCACGTTGTGCCTTTCAGCTCTAGGACAATGTAGCACACCCAGAGCAGAAGTCCTACTTCAGCCAGATCAGGCCTGCAAAGAACCTGCGTTTCACAGGCCTTTTGAAGAGATGTTCCCGGTAGGCTGTAAGAGCACTCTGCAGAGCGAGTTGTTTCTTAGCTTCCCAAAGAGCTGGAAGCAAGATGCTGTGGGGCCCAACTCGCCCTTTGGAAAGAAGCCTGCACGTTGGGCCTTTCAGCTCTAGGGCAATGTAGCACACCCAGAGCAGAAGTCCTACTTCAGCCAGATCAGGCCTGCAAAGAAACTGCGTTTCGCAGGCCTTTGGAAGTGATTTTCCCGGTAGGCTGTAAGAGCACTGTGCAGAGCGAGTTGTTTCTTAGCTTCCCAAAGAGCTGGAAGCAAGATGCTGTGGGGCCCAACTCACCCTTTGGAAAGAAGCCTGCACGTTGTGCCTTTCAGCTCTAGGGCAATGTAGCACACCCAGAGCAGAAGTCCTACTTGAGCAAGATCAGGCCTGCAAAGAAACTGCGTTACACAGGCCTTTGGAAGAAATGTTCATACTAGACTGTAAGAGCACTGAGCAGAGCGAGTTGTTTCTTAGCTTCCCAAAGAGCTGGAAGCAAGATGCTGTGGGGCCCAACTCGCCGTTTCGAAGGAAGCCTGCACGTTGTGCTTTCAGCTCTAGGGCAATGTAGGACACCCAGAGCAGAAGTCCTACTTCAGCAAGATCAGGCCTGCAAAGAAACTGCGTTACACAGGCGTTTGGAAGAGATGTTCATACTAGGCTGTGAGAGCACTGAGCAGAGGGAGTTGTTTCTTACCTTCCCAAAGAGCTGGAAGCAAGATGCTGTGGGGCCCAAGTCGCTCTTAAGAAAGAAGCCTGCACGTTGTGCCTTTCAGCTCTAGGACAATGTAGCACACCCAGAGCAGAAGTCCCACTTCAGCCAGATCAGGCCTGCAAAGAACCTGCGTTTCACAGGCCTTTGTTAGAGATGTTCCCGGTAGGCTGTAAGAGCACTGTGCAGAGCGAGTTGTTTCTTAGCTTCCCAAAGAGCTGGAAGCAAGATGCTGTGGGGCCCAACTCGCCCTTTGGAAAGAAGCCTGCACGTTGGGCCTTTCAGCTCTAGGGCAATGTAGCACACCCAGAGCAGAAGTCCTACTTCAGCCACATCAGGCCTGCAAAGAACCTGCGTTTCACAGGCCTTTGGATGAGATGTTCCCGGTAGGCTGTAAGAGCACTGTGCAGAGCGAGTTGTTTCTTAGCTTCCCAAAGAGCTGGAAGCAAGATGCTGTGGGGTCCAACTCGCCCTTTGGAAAGAAGCCTGCACGTTGTGCATTTCAGCTCTAGGGCAATGTAGCACACCCAGAGCAGAAGTCCTACTTCAGCCAGATCAGGCCTGCAAAGAAACTGCGTATCACAGGCCTTTGGAAGAGATGTTCCCACTAGGCTGTAAGAGCACTGAGCAGATCGAGTTGTTTCTTTGCTTCCCAAAGAGCTGGAAGCAAGATGCTGTGGGGCCCAACTCGCCCTTTGGAAAGAAGCCTGCACGTTGTGCCTTTCAGCTCTAGGGCAAAGTAGCACACCCAGAGCAGAAGTCCTACTTCAGCCAGATCAGGCCTGCCAAGAAACTGCGTTACACAGGCCTTTGGAAGAGATGTTCCCACTAGGCTGTAAGAGCACTGAGCAGAGCGAGTTGTTTCTTTGCTTCCCAAAGTGCTGGAAGCCAGATGCTGTGGGGCCCAACTCGCCCTTTGGATAGAAGCCCGCACGTTGTGCCTTTCAGCTCTAGGGCAATGTAGCACTCCCAGAGCAGAAGTTCTACTTCAGCCAGATCAGACCTGCAAAGAAACTGCGTTTCACAGGCCTTCGTAAGATATGTTCCCGGTATGCTGTAAGAGCACTGTGCAGAGCGAGTTGTTTCTCAGCTTCCCAAAGAGCTGGAAGCAAGATGCTTGGGGGCCCTACTCGCCCTTTCGAAAGAAGACTGCACGTTGTGCCTTTCAGCTCTAGGGCAATGTAGCACACCCAGAGGAGATGTTCTACTTCAGCCAGATCAGGCCTGCAAAGAAACTGCGTTTCACAGGCCTTTGTAAGAGATGTTCCCGGTAGGCTGTAAGAGCACTGTGCAGAGCGAGTTGTTTCTTAGCTTCCCAAAGAGCTGGATGCAAGATGCTTTGAGGCCCAACTCGCCCTTGGGAAAGACGCCTGCACGTTGTGCCTTTCAGCTCTAGGGCAATGTAGCACACCCAGAGCAGAAGTTCTACTTCAGCCAGATCGGGCCTGCAAAGAAACTGCCTTTCACAGGCCTTTGTAAGAGATGTTCCCTGTAGGCTGTAAGAGCACTGTGCAGAGCGACTTGTTTCTCAGCTTCCCCAAGAGCTGGAAGCAAGATGCTTTGGGGCCCAACTCGCCCTTTGGAAAGAACACTGCACTTTGTGCCTTTCAGATCTACGGAAATGTAGCACACCCAGAGCAGAAGTTCTACTTCAGCCAGATCAGGCCTGCAAAGAAACTGCGTTTCACAGGCTTTTGTAAGAGATGTTCCCGGTAGGCTGTAAGAGAACTGTGCAGAGCGAGTTGTTTCTTAGCTTCCCAAAGAGCTGGAAGCAAGATGCTGTGGGGCCCAACTCGCCCTTTGGAAAGCAGCTTGCACGTTGTGCCTTTCAGCTCTAGGGCAATGTAGCACTCCCAGAGCAGAAGTTCTACTTCAGCCAGATCAGGCCTGCAAAGAAACTGCGTTTCACAGGCCTTCGTAAGAGATGTTCCCGGTATGCTGTAAGAGCACTGTGCAGAGCGAGTTGTTTCTCAGCTTCCCAAAGAGCTGGAAGCAAGATGCTTGGCGGCCACAGTCGCCCTTTCGAAAGAAGCCTGCACGTTGTGCCTTTCAGCTCTAGGGCAATGTAGCACACCCAGAGGAGATGTTCTACTTCAGCCAGATCAGGCCTGCAAAGAAACTGCGTTTCACAGGCCTTTGTAAGAGATGTTCCCGGTAGGCTGTAAGAGCACTGTGCAGAGCGAGTTGTTTCTTAGCTTCCCAAAGAGCTGGATGCAAGATGCTTTGAGGCCCAACTCGCCCTTGGGAAAGACGCCTGCATGTTGTGCCTTTCAGCTCTAGGGCAATGTAGCACACCCAGAGCAGAAGTTCTACTTCAGCCAGATCGGGCCTGCAAAGAAACTGCCTTTCACAGGCCTTTGTAAGAGATGTCCCCTGTAGGCTGTAAGAGCACTGTGCAGAGCGACTTGTTTCTCAGCTTCCCCAAGAGCTGGAAGCAAGATGCTTTGGGGCCCAACTCGCCCTTTGGAAAGAACACTGCACGTTGTGCCTTTCAGGTCTACGGAAATGTAGCACACCTATAGCAGATGTTCTACTTCAGCCAGATCAGGCCTGCACAGAAACTGCGTTTCACAGGCCTTTGTAAGAGATGTTCCCGGTAGGCTGTAAGAGCACTGTGCAGAGCGAGTTGTTTCTCAGCTTCCCAAAGAGCTGGAAGCAAGATGCTCTTGGGCCCAACTCGCCCTTTGGAAAGAAGCCTGCACGTTGTGCCTTTCAGCTCTAGGGCAATGTAGCACACCCAAAGCAGAAGTCCTACTTCAGCCAGATCAGGCCTGCAAAGAAACTGCGTTCCACAGGCCTTTGTTAGAGATGTTTCCGGTAGGCTGTAAGAGCACTGTGCAGAGCGAGTGGTTTCTTAGCTTACCAATGAGATGGAAGCAAGATGCTTTGGGGCCCAACTCGCCCTTTGGAAAGTAGCCTGCACGTTGTGCCTTTCAGTCTAGGGCAATGTAGCACACCCAGAGCAGACGTTCTACTTCAGCCAGATCAGGCCTGCAAAGAAACTGCGTTTCACAGGCCTTTGTAAGAGATGTTCCCAGTAGGCTGAAAGAGCACTGTGCAGAGCGAGTTGTTTCTCAGCTTCCCAAAGAGCTGGAAGCAAGATGCTGTGGGGCCCAACTCGCCCTTTGGAAAGAAGCCTGCACGTTGTGCCTTTCAGCTCTAGGGCAATGTAGCACACCCAGAGCAGAAGTTCTACTTCACCCAGATCAGGGCTGCCAAGAAACTGCGTTCCACAGGCCTTTGTAAGCGATGTTCCCGGTAGGATGTAACAGCACTGTGCAGAGCGAGTTGTTTCTGAGCTTCCCAAAGAGCTGGAAGCAAGATACTTTGGGGCCCAACTCGCCCTTTGGAAAGTAGCCTGCACGTTGTGCCTTTCGGCTCTAGGGCAATGTAGCACAACCAGAGCAGAAGTTCTACTTCAGCCAGATCAGGCCTGCAATGAAACTGCATTTCACAGGCCTTTGTAAGAGATGTTCCCGGTAGTCTGTAAGAGCACTGTGCAGAGCGAGTTGTTTCTCAGCTTCCCAAAGAGCTGGAAGCAAGATGCTCTGGGGCCCAAGTCGCCCTTCGGAAAGAAGCCTGCACGTTGTGCATTTCAGCTCTACGGCAATGTAGCACACCCAGAGCAGAAGTTCTACTTCAGCCAGATCAGGCCTGCAAAGAAACTGCGTTTCACAGGCCTTTGTAAGAGATGTTCCCGGTAGGCTGTAAGAGCAATGTGCAGAGCGAGTTGTTTCTCAGCTACCCAAAGAGCTGGAAGCAAGATGCTCCGGGGCCCAACTCGCCCTTTGGAAAGAAGCCTGCACGTTGTGCCTTTCAGCTCTAGGGCAATGTAGCACACCCAGAGCAGAAGTTCTACTTCACCCAGATCAGGGCTGCCAAGAAACTGCGTTTCACAGGCCTTTGTAAGAGATGTTCCCGGTAGGATGTAACAGCACTGTGCAGAGCGAGTTGATTCTTAGCTTCCCAAAGAGCTGGAAGCAAGATACTTTGGGGCCCAACTCGCCCTTTGGAAAGTAGCCTGCACGTTGTGCCTTTCGGCTCTAGGGCAAGGTAGCACACCCAGAGCAGAAGTTCTACTTCAGCCAGATCAGGCCTGCAAAGAAACTGCATTTCACAGGCCTTTGTAAGAGATGTTCCCGGTAGTCTGTAAGAGCACTGTGCAGAGCGAGTTGTTTCTTAGCTTCCCAAAGAGCTGGAAGCAAGATGCTTGGGGACCCAACTCGCCCTTTGGAAAGAAGCCTGCACGTTGTGCCTTTCAGCTCTAGGGCAATGTACCACACCCAGAGCAGAAGTTCTACTTCAGGGAGATCATACCTGCAAAGAAACTGCGTTTCACAGGCCTTTGTAAGAGATGTTCCCGGTAGGCTGTAAGAGCACTGTGCAGAGCGAGTTGTTTCTTAGCTTCCCAAAGAGCTGGAAGAAAGATGCTTTGGGGCCCAACTCGCCCTTTGGAAAGAAGCCTGCACGTTGTGCCTTTCAGCTCTAGGGCATGTAGCACACCCAGAGCAGAAGTTCGACTTCAGCCAGATCAGGACTGCAAAGAAACTGCATTTCACAGGCCTTTGTAAGAGATGTTCCTGGTAGGCTGTAAGAGCACTGTGCAGAGCGAGTTGTTTCTCAGCTTCCCAAAGAGCTGAAAGCAAGATGCTGTGGGGCCCAACTCTCCCTTTGGAAAGAAGCCTGCACGTTGTGCCTTTCAGCTCTAGGGCAATGTAGCACACCCAGAGCAGAAGTCCTACTTCAGCCAGATCGGTCCTGCAAAGAAACTGCGTTTCACAGGCCTTTGGAAGAGATGTTCCCGGTAGGCTGTAAGAGAACTGTGCAGAGCGAGTTGTTTCTTAGCTTCCCAAAGAGCTGGAAGCAAGATGCTGTGGGGCCCAACTCGCCCTTTGGAAAGCAGCCTGCACGTTGTGCCTTTCAGCTCTAGGGCAATGTAGCACACCCAGAGCAGAAGTTCTACTTCAGCCAGATCAGGCCTGCAAAGAAACTGCGTTTCACAGGCCTTCGTAAGAGATGTTCCCGGTATGCTGTAAGAGCACTGTGCAGAGCGAGTTGTTTCTTAGCTTCCCAAAGAGCTGGATGCAAGATGCTTTGAGGCCCAACTCGCCCTTGGGAAAGACGCCTGCACGTTGTGCCTTTCAGCTCTAGGGCAATGTAGCACACCCAGAGCAGAAGTTCTACTTCAGCCAGATCGGGCCTGCAAAGAAACTGCCTTTCACAGGCCTTTGTAAGAGATGTTCCCGGTAGGCTGTAAGAGCACTGTGCAGAGCGAGTTGTTTCTTAGCTTCCCCAAGAGCTGGAAGCAAGATGCTGTGGGGCCCAACTCGCCCTTTGGAAAGAACACTGCACGTTGTGCCTTTCAGATCTACGGAAATGTAGCACACCCATAGCAGAAGTTCTACTTCAGCCAGATCAGGCCTGCACAGAAACTGCGTTTCACAGGCCTTTGTAAGAGATGTTCCCGGTAGGCTGTAAGAGCACTGTGCAGAGCGAGTTGATTCTTAGCTTCCCAAAGAGCTGGAAGCAAGATGCTCTTGGGCCCAAC
The DNA here is from genome assembly GCF_037783145.1 of Equus przewalskii. NCBI lineage: Eukaryota > Metazoa > Chordata > Mammalia > Perissodactyla > Equidae > Equus > Equus przewalskii. Next base: position 12,674,985 of record NC_091842.1, on the reverse strand, counting down.
TCGCCCTTTGGAAAGAAGCCTGCACGTTGTGCCTTTCAGCTCTAGGGCAATGTAGCACACCCAATGCAGAAGTCCTACTTCAGCCAGATCAGGCCTGCAAAGAAACTGCGTTTCACAGGCCTTTGTAAGAGATGTTTCCGGTAGGCTGTAAGAGCACTGTGCAGAGCGAGTGGTTTCTTAGCTTCCCAATGAGATGTAAGCAAGATGCTGTGGGGCCCAACTCGCCCTTTGGAAAGAAGCCTGCACGTTGTGCCTTTCAGTCTAGGGCAATGTAGCACACCCAGAGCAGAAGTTCTACTTCAGCCAGATCAGGCCTGCAAAGAAACTGCGTTTCACAGGCCTTTGTAAGAGATGTTCCCAGTAGGCTGTAAGAGCACTGTGCAGAGTGAGCTGTTTCTTAGCTTCCCAAAGAGCTGGAAGCAAGATGCTGTGGGGCCCAACTCGCCCTTTGGAAAGAAGCCTGCACGTTGTGCATTTCAGCTCTACGGCAAAGTAGCACACCCAGAGCAGAAGTCCTACTTCAGCCAGATCAGGCCTGCAAAGAAACTGCGTTTCACAGGCCTTTGTAAGAGATGTTCCCGGTAGGCTGTAAGAGCAATGTGCAGAGCGAGTTGTTTCTTAGCTTCCCAAAGAGCTGGAAGCAAGACGCTGTGGGGCCCAACTCGCCCTTTGGAAAGAAGCCTGCACGTTGTGCCTTTCAGCTCTAGGGCAATGTAGCACACCCAGAGCAGAAGTCCTACTTCACCCAGATCAGGGCTGCCAAGAAACTGCGTTTCACAGGCCTTTGTAAGAGATGTTCCCGGTATTATGTAACAGCACTGTGCAGAGCGAGTTGTTTCTTAGCTTCCCAAAGAGCTGGAAGCAAGATGCTGTGGGGCCCAACTCGCCCTTTGGAAAGTAGCCTGCACGTTGTGCCTTTCAGCTCTAGGGCAAAGTAGCACACCCAGAGCAGAAGTCCTACTTCAGCCAGATCAGGCCTGCAAAGAAACTGCGTTTCACAGGCCTTTGTAAGAGATGTTCCCGGTAGGCTGTAAGAGCACTGTGCAGAGCGAGTTGTTTCTTAGCTTCCCAAAGAGCTGGAAGCAAGATGCTGTTGGGCCCAACTCGCCCTTTGGAAAGAAGCCTGCACGTTGTGCCTTTCAGCTCTAGGGCAAAGTAGCACACCCAGAGCAGAAGTCCTACTTCAGCCAGATCAGGCCTGCAACGAAACTGCGTTTCACAGGCCTTTGGAAGAGATGTTCCCGGTAGGCTGTAAGAGCACTGTGCAGAGCGAGTTGTTTCTTAGCTTCCCAAAGAGCTGGAAGCAAGATGCTGTGGGGCCCAACTCGCCCTTTGGAAAGAAGCCTGCACGTTGTGCCTTTCAGCTCTAGGGCAAAGTAGCACACCCAGAGCAGAAGTCCTACTTCAGCCAGATCAGGCCTGCAAAGAAACTGCGTTTCACAGGCCTTTGGAAGAGATGTTCCCGGTAGGCTGTAAGAGCACTGTGCAGAGCGAGTTGTTTCTTAGCTTCCCAAAGAGCTGGAAGCAAGATGCTGTGGGGCCCAACTCGCCCTTTGGAAAAAAGCCTGCACGTTGTGCCTTTCAGCTCTAGGGCAAAGTAGCACACCCAGAGCAGAAGTCCTACTTCAGCCAGATCAGGCCTGCAAAGAAACTGCGTTTCACAGGCCTTTGGAAGAGATGTTCCCGGTAGGCTGTAAGAGCACTGTGCAGAGCGAGTTGTTTCTTAGCTTCCCAAAGAGCTGGAAGCAAGATGCTGTGGGGCCCAACTCGCCCTTTGGAAAGAAGCCTGCACGTTGTGCCTTTCAGCTCTAGGGCAAAGTAGCACACCCAGAGCAGAAGTCCTACTTCAGCCAGATCAGGCCTGCACAGAAACTGCGTTTCACAGGCCTTTGGAAGAGATGTTCCCGGTAGGCTGTAAGAGCACTGTGCAGAGCGAGTTGTTTCTTAGCTTCCCAAAGAGCTGGAAGCAAGATGCTGTTGGGCCCAACTCGCCCTTTGGAAAGAAGCCTGCACGTTGTGCCTTTCAGCTCTAGGGCAAAGTAGCACACCCAAAGCAGAAGTCCTACTTCAGCCAGATCAGGCCTGCAAAGAAACTGCGTTTCACAGGCCTTTGGAAGAGATGTTCCCGGTAGGCTGTAAGAGCACTGTGCAGAGCGAGTTGTTTCTTAGCTTCCCAAAGAGCTGGAAGCAAGATGCTGTGGGGCCCAACTCGCCCTTTGGAAAGAAGCCTGCACGTTGTGCCTTTCAGCTCTAGGGCAAGTAGCACACCCAGAGCAGAAGTCCGACTTCAGCCAGATCAGGCCTGCAAAGAAACTGCATTTCACAGGCCTTTGTAAGAGATGTTCCTGGTAGGCTGTAAGAGCACTGTGCAGAGCGAGTTGTTTCTTAGCTTCCCAAAGAGCTGGAAGCAAGATGCTGTGGGGCCCAACTCGCCCTTTGGAAAGAAGCCTGCACGTTGTGCCTTTCAGCTCTAGGGCAAAGTAGCACACCCAGAGCAGAAGTCCTACTTCAGCCAGATCGGTCCTGCAAAGAAACTGCGTTTCACAGGCCTTTGGAAGAGATGTTCCCGGTAGGCTGTAAGAGCACTGTGCAGAGCGAGTTGTTTCTTAGCTTCCCAAAGAGCTGGAAGCAAGATGCTGTGGGGCCCAACTCGCCCTTTGGAAAGAAGCCTGCACGTTGTGCCTTTCAGCTCTAGGGCAAAGTAGCACACCCAGAGCAGAAGTCCTACTTCAGCCAGATCAGGCCTGCAAAGAAACTGCGTTTCACAGGCCTTTGGAAGAGATGTTCCCGGTAGGCTGTAAGAGCACTGTGCAGAGCGAGTTGTTTCTTAGCTTCCCAAAGAGCTGGAAGCAAGATGCTGTGGGGCCCAACTCGCCCTTTGGAAAGAAGCCTGCACGTTGTGCCTTTCAGCTCTAGGGCAAAGTAGCACACCCAGAGCAGAAGTCCTACTTCAGCCAGATCAGGCCTGCAAAGAAACTGCGTTTCACAGGCCTTTGGAAGAGATGTTCCCGGTAGGCTGTAAGAGCACTGTGCAGAGCGAGTTGTTTCTTAGCTTCCCAAAGAGCTGGAAGCAAGATGCTGTGGGGCCCAACTCGCCCTTTGGAAAGAAGCCTGCACGTTGTGCCTTTCAGCTCTAGGGCAAAGTAGCACACCCAGAGCAGAAGTCCTACTTCAGCCAGATCAGGCCTGCACAGAAACTGCGTTTCACAGGCCTTTGGAAGAGATGTTCCCGGTAGGCTGTAAGAGCACTGTGCAGAGCGAGTTGTTTCTTAGCTTCCCAAAGAGCTGGAAGCAAGATGCTGTGGGGCCCAACTCGCCCTTTGGAAAGAAGCCTGCACGTTGTGCCTTTCAGCTCTAGGGCAAAGTAGCACACCCAAAGCAGAAGTCCTACTTCAGCCAGATCAGGCCTGCAAAGAAACTGCGTTTCACAGGCCTTTGGAAGAGATGTTCCCGGTAGGCTGTAAGAGCACTGTGCAGAGCGAGTTGTTTCTTAGCTTCCCAAAGAGCTGGAAGCAAGATGCTGTGGGGCCCAACTCGCCCTTTGGAAAGAAGCCTGCACGTTGTGCCTTTCAGCTCTAGGGCAAAGTAGCACACCCAGAGCAGAAGTCCTACTTCAGCCAGATCAGGCCTGCAAAGAAACTGCGTTTCACAGGCCTTTGGAAGAGATGTTCCCAGTAGGCTGTAAGAGCACTGTGCAGAGCGAGTTGTTTCTTAGCTTCCCAAAGAGCTGGAAGCAAGATGCTGTGGGGCCCAACTCGCCCTTTGGAAAGAAGCCTGCACGTTGTGCCTTTCAGCTCTAGGGCAAAGTAGCACACCCAGAGCAGAAGTCCTACTTCAGCCAGATCAGGCCTGCAAAGAAACTGCGTTTCACAGGCCTTTGGAAGAGATGTTCCCGGTAGGCTGTAAGAGCACTGTGCAGAGCGAGTTGTTTCTTAGCTTCCCAAAGAGCTGGAAGCAAGATGCTGTGGGGCCCAACTCGCCCTTTGGAAAGAAGCCTGCACGTTGTGCCTTTCAGCTCTAGGGCAAAGTAGCACACCCAGAGCAGAAGTCCTACTTCAGCCAGATCAGGCCTGCAAAGAAACTGCGTTTCACAGGCCTTTGGAAGAGATGTTCCCGGTATGATGTAAGAGCACTGTGCAGAGCGAGTTGTTTCTTAGCTTCCCAAAGAGCTGGAAGCAAGATGCTGTGGGGCCCAACTCGCCCTTTGGAAAGAAGCCTGCACGTTGTGCCTTTCAGCTCTAGGGCAAAGTAGCACACCCAGAGCAGAAGTTCTACTTCAGCCAGATCAGGCCTGCAAAGAAACTGCGTTTCACAGGCCTTTGGAAGAGATGTTCCCGGTAGGCTGTAAGAGCACTGTGCAGAGCGAGTTGTTTCTTAGCTTCCCAAAGAGCTGGAAGCAAGATGCTTGGGGCCCAACTCGCCCTTTGGAAAGAAGCCTGCACGTTGTGCCTTTCAGCTCTAGGGCAAAGTAGCACACCCAGAGCAGAAGTCCTACTTCAGCCAGATCAGACCTGCAAAGAAACTGCGTTTCACAGGCCTTTGGAAGAGATGTTCCCGGTAGGCTGTAAGAGCACTGTGCAGAGCGAGTTGTTTCTTAGCTTCCCAAAGAGCTGGAAGCAAGATGCTGTGGGGCCCAACTCGCCCTTTGGAAAGAAGCCTGCACGTTGTGCCTTTCAGCTCTAGGGCAAGTAGCACACCCAGAGCAGAAGACCGACTTCAGCCAGATCAGGACTGCAAAGAAACTGCGTTTCACAGGCCTTTGTAAGAGATGTTCCCGGTAGGCTGTAAGAGCACTGTGCAGAGCGAGTTGTTTCTTAGCTTCCCAAAGAGCTGGAAGCAAGATGCTGTTGGGCCCAACTCGCCCTTTGGAAAGAAGCCTGCACGTTGTGCCTTTCAGCTCTAGGGCAAAGTAGCACACCCAGAGCAGAAGTCCTACTTCAGCCAGATCAGGCCTGCAAAGAAACTGCGTTTCACAGGCCTTTGGAAGAGATGTTCCCGGTAGGCTGTAAGAGCACTGTGCAGAGCGAGTTGTTTCTTAGCTTCCCAAAGAGCTGGAAGCAAGATGCTGTGGGGCCCAACTCGCCCTTTGGAAAGAAGCCTGCACGTTGTGCCTTTCAGCTCTAGGGCAAAGTAGCACACCCAGAGCAGAAGTCCTACTTCAGCCAGATCAGGCCTGCAAAGAAACTGCGTTTCACAGGCCTTTGGAAGAGATGTTCCCGGTAGGCTGTAAGAGCACTGTGCAGAGCGAGTTGTTTCTTAGCTTCCCAAAGAGCTGGAAGCAAGATGCTGTGGGGCCCAACTCGCCCTTTGGAAAGAAGCCTGCACGTTGTGCCTTTCAGCTCTACGGCAAAGTAGCACACCCAGAGCAGAAGTCCTACTTCAGCCAGATCAGGCCTGCACAGAAACTGCGTTTCACAGGCCTTTGGAAGACATGTTCCCGGTAGGCTGTAAGAGCACTGTGCAGAGCGAGTTGTTTCTTAGCTTCCCAAAGAGCTGGAAGCAAGATGCTGTTGGGCCCAACTCGCCCTTTGGAAAGAAGCCTGCACGTTGTGCCTTTCAGCTCTAGGGCAAAGTAGCACACACAGAGCAGAAGTCCTACTTCAGCCAGATCAGGCCTGCAAAGAAACTGCGTTTCACAGGCCTTTGGAAGAGATGTTCCCGGTAGGCTGTAAGAGCACTGTGCAGAGCGAGTTGTTTCTTAGCTTCCCAAAGAGCTGGAAGCAAGATGCTGTGGGGCCCAACTCGCCCTTTGGAAAGAAGCCTGCACGTTGTGCCTTTCAGCTCTAGGGCAAAGTAGCACACCCAGAGCAGAAGTCCTACTTCAGCCAGATCAGGCCTGCAAAGAAACTGCGTTTCACAGGCCTTTGGAAGAGATGTTCCCGGTAGGCTGTAAGAGCACTGTGCAGAGCGAGTTGTTTCTTAGCTTCCCAAAGAGCTGGAAGCAAGATGCTGTGGGGCCCAACTCGCCCTTTGGAAAGAAGCCTGCACGTTGTGCCTTTCAGCTCTAGGGCAAAGTAGCACACCCAGAGCAGAAGTCCTACTTCAGCCAGATCAGGCCTGCAAAGAAACTGCGTTTCACAGGCCTTTGGAAGAGATGTTCCCGGTAGGCTGTAAGAGCACTGTGCAGAGCGAGTTGTTTCTTAGCTTCCCAAAGAGCTGGAAGCAAGATGCTGTGGGGCCCAACTCGCCCTTTGGAAAGAAGCCTGCACGTTGTGCCTTTCAGCTCTAGGGCAAAGTAGCACACCCAGAGCAGAAGTCCTACTTCAGCCAGATCAGGCCTGCAAAGAAACTGCGTTTCACAGGCCTTTGGAAGAGATGTTCCCGGTAGGCTGTAAGAGCACTGTGCAGAGCGAGTTGTTTCTTAGCTTCCCAAAGAGCTGGAAGCAAGATGCTGTGGGGCCCAACTCGCCCTTTGGAAAGAAGCCTGCACGTTGTGCCTTTCAGCTCTAGGGCAAGTAGCACACCCAGAGCAGAAGTCCTACTTCAGCCAGATCAGGCCTGCAAAGAAACTGCGTTTCACAGGCCTTTGGAAGAGATGTTCCCGGTAGGCTGTAAGAGCACTGTGCAGAGCGAGTTGTTTCTTAGCTTCCCAAAGAGCTGGAAGCAAGATGCTGTGGGGCCCAACTCGCCCTTTGGAAAGAAGCCTGCACGTTGTGCCTTTCAGCTCTAGGGCAAAGTAGCACACCCAGAGCAGAAGTCCTACTTCAGCCAGATCAGGCCTGCAAAGAAACTGCGTTTCACAGGCCTTTGGAAGAGATGTTCCCGGTAGGCTGTAAGAGCACTGTGCAGAGCGAGTTGTTTCTTAGCTTCCCAAAGAGCTGGAAGCAAGATGCTGTGGGGCCCAACTCGCCCTTTGGAAAGAAGCCTGCACGTTGTGCCTTTCAGCTCTAGGGCAAAGTAGCACACCCAGAGCAGAAGTCCTACTTCAGCCAGATCAGGCCTGCAAAGAAACTGCGTTTCACAGGCCTTTGGAAGAGATGTTCCCGGTAGGCTGTAAGAGCACTGTGCAGAGCGAGTTGTTTCTTAGCTTCCCAAAGAGCTGGAAGCAAGATGCTGTGGGGCCCAACTCGCCCTTTGGAAAGAAGCCTGCACGTTGTGCCTTTCAGCTCTAGGGCAAAGTAGCACACCCAGAGCAGAAGTCCTACTTCAGCCAGATCAGGCCTGCACAGAAACTGCGTTTCACAGGCCTTTGGAAGACATGTTCCCGGTAGGCTGTAAGAGCACTGTGCAGAGCGAGTTGTTTCTTAGCTTCCCAAAGAGCTGGAAGCAAGATGCTGTGGGGCCCAACTCGCCCTTTGGAAAGAAGCCTGCACGTTGTGCCTTTCAGCTCTAGGGCAAAGTAGCACACCCAGAGCAGAAGTCCTACTTCAGCCAGATCAGGCCTGCAAAGAAACTGCGTTTCACAGGCCTTTGGAAGAGATGTTCCCGGTAGGCTGTAAGAGCACTGTGCAGAGCGAGTTGTTTCTTAGCTTCCCAAAGAGCTGGAAGCAAGATGCTGTGGGGCCCAACTCGCCCTTTGGAAAGAAGCCTGCACGTTGTGCCTTTCAGCTCTAGGGCAAAGTAGCACACCCAGAGCAGAAGTCCTACTTCAGCCAGATCAGGCCTGCAAAGAAACTGCGTTTCACAGGCCTTTGGAAGAGATGTTCCCGGTAGGCTGTAAGAGCACTGTGCAGAGCGAGTTGTTTCTTAGCTTCCCAAAGAGCTGGAAGCAAGATGCTGTGGGGCCCAACTCGCCCTTTGGAAAGAAGCCTGCACGTTGTGCCTTTCAGCTCTAGGGCAAAGTAGCACACCCAGAGCAGAAGTCCTACTTCAGCCAGATCAGGCCTGCAAAGAAACTGCGTTTCACAGGCCTTTGGAAGAGATGTTCCCGGTAGGCTGTAAGAGCACTGTGCAGAGCGAGTTGTTTCTTAGCTTCCCAAAGAGCTGGAAGCAAGATGCTGTGGGGCCCAACTCGCCCTTTGGAAAGAAGCCTGCACGTTGTGCCTTTCAGCTCTAGGGCAAAGTAGCACACCCAGAGCAGAAGTCCTACTTCAGCCAGATCAGGCCTGCAAAGAAACTGCGTTTCACAGGCCTTTGGAAGAGATGTTCCCGGTAGGCTGTAAGAGCACTGTGCAGAGCGAGTTGTTTCTTAGCTTCCCAAAGAGCTGGAAGCAAGATGCTGTGGGGCCCAACTCGCCCTTTGGAAAGAAGCCTGCACGTTGTGCCTTTCAGCTCTAGGGCAAAGTAGCACACCCAGAGCAGAAGTTCTACTTCAGCCAGATCAGGCCTGCAAAGAAACTGCGTTTCACAGGCCTTTGGAAGAGATGTTCCCGGTAGGCTGTAAGAGCACTGTGCAGAGCGAGTTGTTTCTTAGCTTCCCAAAGAGCTGGAAGCAAGATGCTGTGGGGCCCAACTCGCCCTTTGGAAAGAAGCCTGCACGTTGTGCCTTTCAGCTCTAGGGCAAAGTAGCACACCCAGAGCAGAAGTCCTACTTCAGCCAGATCAGGCCTGCAAAGAAACTGCGTTTCACAGGCCTTTGGAAGAGATGTTCCCGGTAGGCTGTAAGAGCACTGTGCAGAGCGAGTTGTTTCTTAGCTTCCCAAAGAGCTGGAAGCAAGATGCTGTTGGGCCCAACTCGCCCTTTGGAAAGAAGCCTGCACGTTGTGCCTTTCAGCTCTAGGGCAAAGTAGCACACCCAGAGCAGAAGTCCTACTTCAGCCAGATCAGGCCTGCAAAGAAACTGCGTTTCACAGGCCTTTGGAAGAGATGTTCCCGGTAGGCTGTAAGAGCACTGTGCAGAGCGAGTTGTTTCTTAGCTTCCCAAAGAGCTGGAAGCAAGATGCTGTGGGGCCCAACTCGCCCTTTGGAAAGAAGCCTGCACGTTGTGCCTTTCAGCTCTAGGGCAAAGTAGCACACCCAGAGCAGAAGTCCTACTTCAGCCAGATCAGGCCTGCAAAGAAACTGCGTTTCACAGGCCTTTGGAAGAGATGTTCCCGGTAGGCTGTAAGAGCACTGTGCAGAGCGAGTTGTTTCTTAGCTTCCCAAAGAGCTGGAAGCAAGATGCTGTGGGGCCCAACTCGCCCTTTGGAAAGAAGCCTGCACGTTGTGCCTTTCAGCTCTAGGGCAAAGTAGCACACCCAGAGCAGAAGTCCTACTTCAGCCAGATCAGGCCTGCAAAGAAACTGCGTTTCACAGGCCTTTGTAAGAGATGTTCCCGGTAGGCTGTAAGAGCACTGTGCAGAGCGAGTTGTTTCTTAGCTTCCCAAAGAGCTGGAAGCAAGATGCTGTGGGGCCCAACTCGCCCTTTGGAAAGAAGCCTGCACGTTGTGCCTTTCAGCTCTAGGGCAATGTAGCACACCCAGAGCAGAAGTCCTACTTCAGCCAGATCAGGCCTGCAAAGAAACTGCGTTTCACAGGCCTTTGGAAGAGATGTTCCCGGTAGGCTGTAAGAGCACTGTGCAGAGCGAGTTGTTTCTTAGCTTCCCAAAGAGCTGGAAGCAAGATGCTGTGGGGCCCAACTCGCCCTTTGGAAAGAAGACTGCACGTTGTGCCTTTCAGATCTACGGCAATGTAGCACACCCAGAGCAGAAGTCCTACTTCAGCCAGATCAGGCCTGCACAGAAACTGCGTTTCACAGGCCTTTGTAAGAGATGTTCCCGGTAGGCTGTAAGAGCACTGTGCAGAGCGAGTTGTTTCTTAGCTTCCCAAAGAGCTGGAAGCAAGATGCTGTGGGGCCCAACTCGCCCTTTGGAAAGAAGCCTGCACGTTGTGCCTTTCAGCTCTAGGGCAAAGTAGCACACCCAGAGCAGAAGTCCTACTTCAGCCAGATCAGGCCTGCAAAGAAACTGCGTTTCACAGGCCTTTGGAAGAGATGTTCCCGGTAGGCTGTAAGAGCACTGTGCAGAGCGAGTTGTTTCTTAGCTTCCCAAAGAGCTGGAAGCAAGATGCTGTGGGGCCCAACTCGCCCTTTGGAAAGAAGCCTGCACGTTGTGCCTTTCAGCTCTAGGGCAAAGTAGCACACCCAGAGCAGAAGTCCTACTTCAGCCAGATCAGGCCTGCAAAGAAACTGCGTTTCACAGGCCTTTGGAAGAGATGTTCCCGGTAGGCTGTAAGAGCACTGTGCAGAGCGAGTTGTTTCTTAGCTTCCCAAAGAGCTGGAAGCAAGATGCTGTGGGGCCCAACTCGCCCTTTGGAAAGAAGCCTGCACGTTGTGCCTTTCAGCTCTAGGGCAAAGTAGCACACCCAGAGCAGAAGTCCTACTTCAGCCAGATCGGGCCTGCAAAGAAACTGCGTTTCACAGGCCTTTGTAAGAGATGTTCCCGGTAGGCTGTAAGAGCACTGTGCAGAGCGAGTTGTTTCTCAGCTTCCCCAAGAGCTGGAAGCAAGATGCTGTGGGGCCCAACTCGCCCTTTGGAAAGAAGCCTGCACGTTGTGCCTTTCAGCTCTAGGGCAAAGTAGCACACCCAGAGCAGAAGTCCTACTTCAGCCAGATCAGGCCTGCAAAGAAACTGCGTTTCACAGGCCTTTGTAAGCGATGTTCCCGGTAGGCTGTAAGAGCACTGTGCAGAGCGAGTTGTTTCTTAGCTTCCCAAAGAGCTGGAAGCAAGATGCTTTGGGGCCCTACTCGCCCTTTGGAAAGTAGCCTGCACGTTGTGCCTTTCAGCTCTAGGGCAATGTAGCACACCCAGAGCAGAAGTCCTACATCAGCCAGATCAGGCCTGCAAAGAAACTGCGTTTCACAGGCCTTTGTAAGAGATGTTCCCGGTAGTCTGTAAGAGCACTGTGCAGAGCGAGTTGTTTCTTAGCTTCCCAAAGAGCTGGAAGCAATATGCTTGGGGACCCAACTCGCCCTTTGGAAAGAAGCCTGCACGTTGTGCCTTTCAGCTCTAGGGCAATGTACCACACCCAGAGCAGAAGTCCTACTTCAGGCAGATCAGGCCTGCAAAGAAACTGCGTTTCACAGGCCTTTGTAAGAGATGTTCCCGGTAGGCTGTAAGAGCACTGTGCAGAGCGAGTTGTTTCTTAGCTTCCCAAAGAGCTGGAAGCAAGATGCTTTGGGGCCCAACTCGCCCTTTGGAAAGAATCCTGCACATTGTGCCTTTCAGCTCTAGGGCAATGTAGCACACCCAGAGCAGAAGTTCTACTTCAGCCAGATCAGGCCTGCAAAGAAACTGCGTTTCACAGGCCTTTGGAAGAGATGTTCCCGGTAGGCTGTAAGAGCACTGTGCAGAGCGAGTTGTTTCTTAGCTTCCCAAGGAGCTGGAAGCAAGATGCTTGGGGGCCCAACTCGCCCTTTGGAAAGGAGCCTGCACGTTGTGCCTTTCAGCTCTAGGGCAATGTACCACACCCAGAGCAGAAGTCCTACTTCAGCCAGATCAGGCCTCAAAGAAACTGCGTTTCACAGGCCTTTGAAGATATGTTCCCGGTAGGCTGTAAGAGCACTGTGCAGAGCGAGTTGTTTCTTAGCTTCCCAAAGGGCTGGATGCAAGATGCTTTGAAGCCCAACTCGCCCTTGGGAAAGACACCTGCACGTTGTGCCTTTCAGCTCTAGGGCAATGTAGCACACCCAGAGCAGAAGTCCTACTTCAGCCAGATCGGGCCTGCAAAGAACCTGCGTTTCACAGGCCTTTGGAAGAGATGTTCCCGGTAGGCTGTAAGAGCACTGTGCAGAGCGAGTTGTTTTTAGCTTCCCAAAGAGCTGGAAGCAAGATGCTGTGGGTCCCAACTCGCCCTTTGGAAAGAAGCCTGCACGTTGTGCCTTTCAGCTCTAGGGCAATGTAGCACACCCAGAGCAGAAGTCCTACTTCAGCCAAATCGGGCTTGCAAAGAAACTACGTTTCACAGGCCTTTGGAAGAGATGTTCCCGGTAGGCTGTAAGAGCACTGTGCAGAGCGAGTTGTTTCTGAGCTTCCCAAAGAGCTGGAAGCAAGATGCTGTGGGGCCCAACTCGCCCTTTGGAAAGAAGCCTGCAAGTTCTGCCTTTCAGCTCTAGGGCAATGTAGCACACCCAGAGCAGAAGTTCTACTTCAGCCAGATCAGGCCTGCAAAGAAACTGCGTTTCACAGGCCTTTGGAAGAGATGCATGATCTGGTTGAAGTAGAAATTCAGGTCTGGGTGTGCTACATTGCCCTAGAGCTGCAAGGCACAAAGTGATGTCTTCTTTCCAAAGGGCGAGTTGGGCCCCAAAGCATCTTGCTTCCAGCCTACCGGGACATCTGTTACAAAGGCCTGTGAAACGCAGATTCATTGCAGGCATGATCTGGCTGAAGTAGAACTTCTGCTCTGGGTGTGCTACATTGCCCTAGAGCTGCAAGGCACAAAGCGCTGCCTTCTTTCCAAAGGGCGATTTGGGCCCCAAAGCATCTTGCTTCCAGCTCTTTGGGAAGCTAAGAAACAACTCGCTCTGCACACCTCTCTTACAGCAACCCGGGAACATCTCTTACAAAGGCCTGTGAAACCTAGTTTCTTTTCAGGCCTGATCTGGCTGAAGTAGAACTTCTTCTCTGGGTGTGCTACAATTCCCTAGAGCTGAAAGGCAGAACGAGCAGTCTTCTTTCCAAAGGGCGAGTTGGGCCCAAAAGCATCTTACTTATAGCTCTTTGTGAGCCTAAGAAAAAACTCGCTCTGCTCACCTCTCTACAGCCTACCGGGAAGATCTCTTACAAAGTCCTGTGACACACAATTTCTTTGCAGGCCTGATCTGGCTGAAGTAGAACTTCTGCTCTGGGTGTGCTACATTGCCTTAGAGCTGAAAGGCACAATGTGCAGCCTTTTTTCCAAAGGGCAAGTTGGGCCCCAAAGCATCTTGCTTCCAGCCTCCTGGGACATCTGTTACAAAGGCCTGTGAAACTCAGGTTGTTTGCAGGCCTGATCTGGCTGAAGTAGAACTTTTGCTCTCGGTGTGCTACATTGCCCTAGAGCTGAAAGGCACAACGTGCAGTCTCCTTCCCATAGGGCGAGTTGGGCACCAAAGCATCTTGCTCCCAGCCTACCCTGACATCTGTTACAAAGGCCTGGGAAACGCAGTTTCTTTCCAGGCCAGATCTGGATGAAGTAGAACTTCGGCTCTGGATGTGCTACATTGCCCTAGAGCTGCAAGGCACAAAGTGCTGTCTTCTTTCCAAATGGCGATTTGGTCCCCAAAGCATCTTGCTTCCAGCTCTTTGTGAAGCTAAGAAACAACTCACTCTGCACACCTCTCTTACATCCAACCGGGAACATCTCTTACAAAGGCCTGTGAAACGCAGTTTCTTTGCAGGCCTCATCTGGCTGAAGTAGAACTTCTGCTCTCGGTGTGCTACAATTCCCTAGAGCTGAAAGGCACAACGAGCACTCTTCTTTCCAAAGGGCGAGTTGGGCCCCAAAGCATCTTGCTTCCAGCTCTTTGAGAGGCTAAGAAACAACTCGCTCTGCACACATCTCTTACAGCCAACCGGGAACATCTCTTACAAAGGCCTGTGAAACGCAGTTTATCTCCAGGCCTGATCTGGCTGAAGTAGAACTGCTGCTCTGGGTGTGCTACATTGCCCTAGAGCTGCAAGGCACAAAGCGCTGTCTTCTTTCCAAAGGGCGATTTGGGTCCCAAAGCATCTTGCTTCCAGCTCTTTGGGAAGCTAAGAAACAACTCGCTCTGCACACCTCTCTTACCGCCACCCGGCAACATCTCTTACAAAGGCCTGTGAGACCTAGTTTCTTTTCAGGCCTGATCTGGCTGAAGTAGAACTTCTGCTCTGGGTGTGCTACAATTCCCTAGAGCTGAAAGGCAGAACGAGCAGTCTTCTTTCCAAAGGGCGAGTTGGGCCCAAAAGCATGTTACTACTAGCTCTTTGGGAAGCTAAGAAACAACTCGCTATGCACACCTCTCTACAGCCTACCGGGAACATCTCTTAAAAAGTCCTGTGACACGCAATTTCTTTGCAGGCCTGATCTGGCTGAAGTAGAACTTCTGCTCTGGGTGTGCTACATTGCCTTAGAGCTGAAAGGCACAACGTGCAACCTTCTTTCCAAAGGGCGTGTTGGGCCCCAAAGCATCTTGCTTCCATCCTCCTGGGACATCTGTTACAAATGCCTGCGAAACTCAGGTTGTTTGCAGGCCTGATCTGGCTGAAGTAGATCTTTTGCTCACGGAGTGCTACATTGCCCTAGAGCTGAAAGGCACAACGGGCAGCCTTCTTTCCAAAGGGCGAGTTGGGCCCCAAAGCATCATGCTTCCAGCTCTTTGGGAAGCTAAGAAACAACTCGCTCTGCACAGTGCTCTTACAGCCTACCGGGAACATCAATTACAAAGGCCTGTGAAACGCAGTTTCTTTGCAGGCCTGATGTGGCTGAAGTAGAACTTCTGCTCTGGGTGTGCTACATTGCCCTAGAGCTGAAAGGCATAACGTGCAGGCTTCTTTCCAAAGGGCAAGTTGGGCCCCAAAGCATCTTGCTTCCAGCCTACCGGGACATCTGTTACAACGGCCTGCGAAACGCAGATTCATTGCAGGCATGATCTGGCTGAAGTAGAACTTCTGCTCTGGGTGTGCTACATTGCCCTAGAGCTGCAGGGCACAAAGCGCTGTCTTCTTTCCAAAGGGCGATTTGGGCCTCAAAGCATCATGCTTCTAGCTCTTTGGGAAGCTAAGAAACAACCCGCTCTGCACACCTCTCTTACAGCCAACCGGGAACATCTCTTACAAAGGCCTGTGAAATCTAGTTTCTTTTCAGGCCTGATCTGGCTGAAGTAGAACTTCTGCTCTGGGTGTGCTACATTGCCCTACAGCTGAAAGGCACAAGGTGCAGTCTTCTTTCGAAAGGGCGAGTTGGGCCCCAAAGCATCTTGCACCCTGCCTACCCTGACATCTATTACAAAGGCATGGGAAACGCAGTTTCTTTGCAGGCCAGATCTTGATGAAGTAGAACTTCTGCTCTGGGTGTGGTACAATTCCTTAGAGCTGAAAGGCACAACGAGCAGTCTTCTTTCCAAAGGGAGAGTTGGGCCCCAAAGCATCTTGCTTCCAGCTCTTTGGGAGGCTAAGAAACAACTCGCTGTGCACACCTCTCTTAAAGCCAACAGTGAACATCTCCTACAAAGACCTGTGAAACGCAGTTTCTTTGCAGCCCTGATCTGGCTGAAGTAGAACTTCTGCTCTTGGTGTGCTACATTGCCCTAGAGCTGAAAGGGACAACATTCAGGCTTCTTTCCAAAGGGCGAGTTGGGCCCCAAATCATCTTGCTTCCAGCTCTTTGGGAAGCTCAGGAACAACTCGCTCTGCACAGTGCTCTTACAGCGTACCGGGAACATCTCTTACAAAGGCCTGTGAAACGCAGTTTCTTTGAAGGCCTGATCTGGCTGAAGTAGAGCTTCTGCTCTGGGTGTGCTACAATGCCCTAGAGGTGAAAGGCACAACGTGCAGTCTTCTTTCCAAAGGGCGAGTTGGGCCCCAGAGCATCTTGCTTCCAGCTCTTTAGGAAGCTATGAAACAACTCGCTCTGCACACCTCTCTTACAGCCAACCGGGAACATCTCTTACAAAGGCGAATGAAACGCCGTTTCTTTGCAGGCCTGATCTGGCTGAAGTAGGACTTCTGCTCAGGGTGTGCTACATTGCCCTAGAGCTGAAAGGCACAACGTGCAGGCTTCTTTCCAAAGGGCGAGTTGAGCCCCAAATCATCTTGCTTCCAGCTCTTTGGGAAGCTAAGAAAAAACTCGCTCTGCACAGTGCTCTTACACGCTACCCGGGACATCTCTTACAAAGAGCTGTGAAACGCAATTTCTTTTCAGGCCTGATCTGGCTGAAGTAGAACTTCTGCTCTGGGTGTGCTACATTACCCTGGAGCCGAAAGGCAGAAAGTTCAGTCTTCTTTCCAAAGGGCGAGTTGGACTGCAAAGCATCTTGCTTAGAGCTCTTTGGGAAGCTAAGAAACAACTCACTCTGCACAGTTCTCTTACAGCATACCGAGAAGATCTCTTACAAAGGCCTGTGAAACGCAGTTTCTTTGCAGGCCTGACCTGGCTGAAGTAGAACTCCTGCTCTGGGTGTGCTACATTGCCCTAGAGCTGAAGGGCACAACGTGAAGGCTTCTTTCCAAAGGGCGAGTTGGGCCCCAAAGCATCTTGCTTCCAGCTCTTGGGAAGCTCAGAAACAACTCGCTCTGCACAGTGCTCTTACAGCCTACAGGGAACATCTCTTACAAAGGCCTGTGAAACGCAGTTTCTTTGCAGGCCTGATCTGGCTGAAGTAGGACTTCTGCTCAGGGTGTGCTACATTGCCCTAGAGCTGAAAGGCATAACGTGCAGGCTTCTTTCAAAAGGGGGAGTTGGGCCCCAAAGCATCTTGCTTCCAGACTACCGGGACATCTGTTACAAACGCCTGTGAAACGCAGTTTCTTCGCAGGCCTGATCTGGCTGTAGTAGAACTTCTGCTCTGGGTGTGCTACATTGCCCTAGAGCTGCAAGGCACAAAGTGCTGTCTTCTTTCCACAGGGCGATTTGGGCCCCAAAGCATCTTCCTTCCAGCTCTTTGGGAGGCTAAGAAACAACTCGCCCTGCACACCTCTCTTACAGCCAACCGGGAACATCTCTTCCAAAGGCCTGTGAAACGCAGTTTCTTTGCAGGCCTGATCTGGCTTAAGTAGAACTTCTGCTCTGTGTGTGCTACATTGCCCTAGAGCTAAAAGGCACAACGGGAAGTCTTCTTTCCACAGGGCGAGTTGGGCCCCAAGCATCTTGCTTCCAGCATATCGGGCCATCTGTTACAAAGGCCTGTGAAACGCAGTTTCTTTGCAGGCCTGATCTGGCTGAAGTAGAACTTCTGCTCTCGGTGTGCTACATTGCACTACAGCTGAAAGGCACAACGTGCAGTTTCCTTTACCAAAGGGCGGTTTGGGCCCCCAAGCATTTGCTTCCAGCCTACTGGGACGTCTGTTACAAAGGCCTGTGAAACGCAGTTTCTTTGCAGGCCTGATCTGGCTGAAGTAGAACTTCTGCTCTGGGTGTGCTACATTGCCCTAGAGCCAAAAGGCACAAAGTGCTGTCTTCTTTCCAAAGGGCGATTTGGTCCCCAAAGCATCTTGCTTCCAGCTCTTTGGGAAGCTAAGAAACAACTCGCTCTGCACACCTCTCTTACAGCCAACCGGGAACATCTCTTACAAAGGCCTGTGAAACGCAGTTTCTTTGCAGGCCTGATCTGGCTGAAGTAGAACTTCTGCTCATGGTGTGCTACATTGCCCTAGAGCTGAAAGGCATAATGTGCAGTCTTCTTTCCTAAGGGCATATTGGGCCCCAAAGCATCTTGCTTCCAGCTCTTTAGGAAGCTAAGAAACAACTCGCTCTGCACAGTGCTCTTACAGCCTACCGGGAACATCTCTTACAAAGGCCTGCGAAACGCAGTTTGTTTGCAGGCCTGATCTGGCTGAAGTAGAACTTCTGCTCTGGGTGTGCTACATTGCCCTAGAGCTGAAAGGCACAACATGCAGGCTTCTTTCCAAAGGGCGAGTTGGGCCTCAAATCATCTTGCTGCCAGCTCTATGGGAAGCTAAGAAACAACTCGCTCTGCACAGTGCTCTTACAGCCTACCGGGAAGATCTCTTACAAAGACCTGTGAAACGCAGTTCTTTGCAGGCCTGATCTGGCTGAAGTAGAACTTCTGCTCTGGGCGTGTTACATTGCCCTAGAGCTGAAAGGCACAACGGGCAGTCTTCTTTCCAGATGGCGATTTGGGCCCCAGAGCATCTTGCTTCCAGCTCTTTGGGAAGCTAAGAAACAACTCGCTCTGCACACCTCTCTTACAGCCAACCGGGAACATCTCTTACAAAGGCCTGTGAAACGTACTTTCTTTGCAGGCCTGGTGTGGCTGAAGTAGAACTTCTGCTCTGGCTGTGTTACAATTCCCTAGAGATGAAAGGCAGAACGAGCAGTCTTCTTTCCAAAGGGCGAATTGGGCCCCAAAGCATCTTGCTTCCAGCTCTTTGGGAGGCTAAGAAACAACTCGCTCTGCACAGTGCTCATACAGCCTACCTGGAACATCTCTTACAAAGGCCTGTCAAACGCAGTTTCTTTACAGGCCTGATATGCCTGAACTAGAACTTCTGCTCTGGGTGTGCTGCATTGCCCTAGATCTGAAAGGCACAACGTGCAGTCTTCTTTCCAAAGGGCGAGTTGGGCCCCAAAGCATCTTGCTTCCAGCCAACCGGGAACATCTCTTACAAAGGCCTGTGAAACGCAGTTTGTTTGCAGGCCATATCTGGCTGAAGTAGAACTTCTGCTCTGGGTGTGCTACAATGCCCTAGAGCTGAAAGGCACAACGTGCAGTCTTCTTTCTAAAGGGAGAGTTGGGCCCCAAGGCATCTTGCTTCCAGTTCTTTAGGAAGCTAAGAAACAACTCGCTCTGCACAGTGCTCTTACAGCCTACCGGGAACATGTCTTACAAAGTCCTGTGAAACGCAGTTTCTTCCCAGGCCTGATCTCGCTGAAGTAGAATTTCTGCTCTGCTGTGTCCTACATGGGCCTAGAGCTGCAAGGCACAAAGTCCTGGCTTGTTTCCTCAAGGGGAGAGAACTCCCTCAGCATCCAGCTTCCAGCTCTTCGGGCAGCTAAGAAATAACTAGCTCTGCATAGGGCTCTTTCAGCCTACCGGGAACATGTCTTACAAACGCCTGTGAAACGCAGTTTCTTCCCACGCCTGATCTCGCTGTAGTAGAACTTCTGCTCTGCCGTGTCCTACATGGGCCTAGAGTGCAAGGCAAAATGTCCTGCCTTGTGTTCTCAAGGGCAGATAGGCCCCACAGTGGGGGGCTTCCAGCTCTTTGGCACCTAAGAAACAACTCGCGCTGCACTGGTGTTTTACAGCCTTATGGAAACATGTCTTACAAAGGCCTGTGAAACGCGGTTTCTTCCCAGGCCTGATCTCGCTGAAGTAGAACTTCTGCTCTGCCGTGTCCTACATGGGCCTACACTTGCAAGGCACAAAGTCCCGCCTTGTTTCCACAAGGGGAGAAAAGTCCCTCAGCGTCCACCTTCCAGCTCTTTTGGCAGCTAAGAAACAACTCGCTCTGCACTGGTGTTTTACAGCCTACCGGTAACATGTCTTACAAAGGCCTGAAAAGGCAGTTTCTTCCCAGGCCTGATCTCCCTGAGTTAGTACTTCTGCTCTGCCGTGTCCTAGAAGGGCCTAGAGCTGCAATGCACAAAGTCCTGGCTTGTTTCCACAAGGGGAGAGAGATCCCTCAGCGACCAGCTTCCAGCTCTTTGGGCAGGTAAGAACAACTAGCTCTGCATAGGGCTCTTTCAGCCTACCGGGAACATGTCTTACAAATGCCTGTGAAACGCAGTTTCTTCCCAGGCCTGATCTGGATGAAGTAGAACTTCTGCTCTGGGTGTGCTACATTGCCCTAGAGCTGAAAGGCACAACGTGCAGGCTTCTTTCCAAATGGCGAGATGGGCCCCAAAGCATCTTGCTTCCAGCACTTTGGGAAGCTAAGAAACAACTCGCTCTGCACAGTGCTCTTACAGCCTACCGGGAACATCTCTTACAATGGCCTGTGAAACGCAGTTTCTTTGCAGGCCTGATCTGGCTGAAGTAGAACTTCTGCTCTGGGTGTGCTACATTGCCCTAGAGCAGAAAGGCAGAAAGTTCAGTCTTCTTTCCAAAGGGCGAGTTGGACTGCAAAGCATCTTGCTTCCAGCTCTTTGGGAAGCTAAGAAACGACTCGCTCTGCACAGTGCTCTTACAGCCTACCGGGAACATCACTTACAGAGACCTGTGAAACGCAGTTTCTTTGCAGGCCTGATCTGGCGTACGTAGAACTTCTGCTCTGGGTGTGCTACATTGCCCTAGAGCTGAAAGGCATAACGTGCAGGCTTCTTTCCAAAGGGCGAGTTGGGCCAGAAAGCATCTTGCTTCCAGACTACCGGGACATCTGTTACAAAGGCCTGTGAAACGCAGTTTCTTTGCAGGCCTGATCTGGCTGAAGTAGAACTTCTGCTCTGGGTGTGCTTCGTTGCCCTAGAGCCGCAAGGCACAAAGTGCTGTCTTCTTTCCAAAGGGCGATTTGGGCCCCAAAGCATCTTGCTTCCAGCTCTTTGGGAAGCTAAGAAACAACTCGCTCTGCACACGTCTCTTACAGCCAACCGGGAACATCTCTTACACAGGCCTGTGAAACGTAGTTTCTTTGCAGGCCTGATCTGGCTGAAGTAGAACTTCTGCTCTGGGTGTGCTACAATTCCCTAGAGCTGAAAGGCACAACGAGCAGTCTTCTTTCCAAAGGGCGAATTGGGCTCCAAAGCATCTTGCTTTCAGCTCTTTGGGAGGCTAAGAAACAACTCGCTCTGCACACGTCTCTTACAGCCAACCGGGAACATCTCTTACAAAGGCCTGTGAAACGCAGTTTCTTTACAGGCCTGATCTGGCTGAAGTAGAACTTCTGCTCTGGGTGTGCTACATTGCCATAGACCTGAAAGCCACAACGTGCAATCTCTTTTCCAAAGGGCGAGTTGGGCCCCAGAGCATCTTGCTTCCAACTCTTTGGGAAGCTAAGAAACAACTCGCTCTGCACAGTGCTCTTACAGCGTACCGGGAACATCTCTTACAAAGGCCTGTGAAACGCAGTTTCTTTCCAGGCCTGATCTGGCTGAAGTAGAACTTCTGCTCTGGGTGTGCTACAATGCCCCAGAGCTGAAAGGCACAACGTGCAGTCTTCTTTCCAGATGGCGAGTTGGGCCCCAAAGCATTTGCTTCCAGCTCTTTGGGAAGCTAAGAAACAACTCGCTCTGCACACCTCGCTTACAGCCAACCGGGAACATCTCTTACAAACGCGTATGAAACGCAGTTTCTTTGCAGGTCTGATCTGGCTGAAGTAGAACTTCTGCTCTGGGTGTGCTACATTGCCCTAGAGCTGAAAGGCACAACGTGCAGGCTTCTTTCCAAAGGGCGAGTTGGGCCCCAAATCATCCTCCTTCCAGCTCTTTGGGAAGCTAAGAAACAACTCGCTCTGCACAGTTCTCTTACAGCCTACCGGGAACATCTCTTACAAAGGCCTGTGTAACGCAGTTTCTTTGCAGGCCTGATCTGGCTGAAGTAGAACTTCTGCTCTGGGTGTGCTACATTGCCATAGAGCTGAAAGGCACAACGGGCAGTCTTCTTTCCAAAGGGCGAGTTGGGTCCCAAAGCATCTTGCTTCCAGCCTACCGGGCCATCTGTTACAAATGCCTGTGAAACGCAGTTTCTTTTCGGGCCTGATCTGGCTGAAGTGGAACTTCTGCTCTGGGTGTGCTACAATGCCCTAGAGCTGAAAGGCACAATGTGCAGTCTTCTTTCCAAAGGGCAAGTTGGGCCCCAAAGCATCTTGCTTCCAGCTCTTGGGAAGTTAAGAAACAACTCGCTCTGCACGCCTCTCTTACAGCCAAGCGGGAACATCTCTTACAAGGTCTGTGAAATGCAATTTCTTTGCAGGCCTGATCTGGCTGAAGTAGAACTTCTGCTCTGGGTGTGCTACATTGCCCTAGATCTGAAAGCCACAACGTGCAGTCTTCTTTCCAAAGGGCGAGTTGGGCCCCAAAGCATCTTGCTTCCAGCCAACCGGGAACATCTCTTACAAAGGCCTGTGAAACGCAGTTCCTTTGCAGGCCATATCTGGCTGAAGTAGAACTTCTGCTTTGGGTGTGCTACAATGCCCTAGAGCTGAAAGGCACAACGTGCAGTCTTCTTTCCAAATGGAGAGTTGGGCCCCAAGGCATCTTGCTTCCAGTTCTTTGGGAAGCTAAGAAACAACTCGCTCTGCATAGGGCTCTTACAGCCTACCGGGAACATGTCTTACAAAGGCCTGTGAAACGCAGTTTCTTCCCAGGCCTGATCTCGCTGAAGTAGAGCTTCTGCACTGCGGTGTCCTACATGGGCCTAGACTTGCAAGGCACAAAGTCCCGCCTTGTTACCACAAGGGGAGAAAAGTCCCTCAGCGTCCACCTTCCAGCTCTTTTGGCAGCTAAGAAACAACTCGCTCTGCACTGGTGTTTTACAGCCTACCGGTAACATGTCTTACAAAGGCCTGTGAAACGCAGTTTCTTCCCAGGCCTGATCTCCCTGAGTTAGTACTTCTGCTCTGCCGTGTCCTAGAAGGGCCTAGAGCTGCAATGCACAAAGTCCTGGCTTGTTTCCACAAGGGGAGAGAACTCCCTCAGCGTCCAGCTTCCAGCTCTTTGGGCAGCTAAGAAACAACTAGCTCTGCATAGGGCTCTTTCAGCCTACCGGGAACATGTCTTACAAAGGCCAGTGAAACGCAGTTTCTTCCCAGGCCTGATCTCGCTGAAGTTGAACTTCTGCTCTGCCGTGTCCTACATAGGCCTAGAGCTGCAAGGCACAAAGTCCTGCCCTGTGTTCTCAAGGGAAGACAGGCCCCACCTTGTGGGGCTTCCAGGTGTTTGGGCAGATAAGAAACAACTCGCTCTGCATTCGTGTTTTAAAGCCTTATAGAAACATGTGTTACAAACGCCTGTGAAATGCAGTTTCTTCCCAGGCCTGATCTCGCTGAAGTAGAGCTTCTGCTCTGCCGTGTCCTACATGGGCCTAGAGCTGCGAGGCACAAAGTCCTGACTTGTTTCCACAAGCGTAGAGAACTCCCTCAGTGTCCAGCTTCCAGCTCTTTTGGCAGCTAAGAAACAACTCGCTCTGCACTGGTGTTTTACAGCCTACCAAGAACATGTCTTACAAAGGCCTGTGAAACGCAGTTTCCTCCCAGGCCTGATCTCGCTGAATAAGAAGTTCTACTCTGCCGTGTCCTACATGGGCCTAGAGCTGCAAGGCACAAAGTCGTGTCTTGTGTTCTCAAGGGAAGAAACACCCCACCTTGTGGGCCTTCCAGCTGTTTGGGTAGCTAAGAAACAACTCGCTCTGCTCTGGTGTTTTACAGCCTACCGGGAACATGTCTTAAAAAGTCCTGTGAAACGCAGTTTCTTCCCAGGCCTGATCTCGCTGAACTAGAACTTCTGCTCTGCCGTGTCCTACATGGGCCTAGAACTGCAAGGCACAAAATCCTGCCTTGTTTCCACAAGGGGAGAAAAGACCCTCAGCGTCCACCTTCCAGTTCTTTTGGCAGTTAAGAAACAACTCGCTCTGCAGTGATGTTTTACAGCCTACCGGGAACATGTCTTACAAAGGCCTGTGAAACGCAGTTTCTTCCCAGGCCTGATCTCGCTGAAGTAGAACTTCTGCTCTGCCGTGTCCTACATGGGCCTAGAGCTGCAAGGCACACAGTCCTGCCTTGTGTTCTCAAGGGCAGACAGGCCCCACAGTGTGGGGCTTCCAGTTCTTTGGGCAGCTAAGACACAACTAGCTCTGCACTTGTGTTTTACAGCCTACCGGGAACATGTCTTACAAAGGCCTGTGAAACGCACTTTCTTCCCAGGCATGATCTCGCTGAAGTAGAACTTCTGCTCTGCCGTGTTCTACATGGCCCTAGAGCTGCAAGGCTAAATGTCCTGCCTTGTGTTCTCAAGGGCAGATAGGCCCCACTGTGTGGGGCTTCCAGCTCTTTCGGGACCTAAGAAACAACTCGCGCTGCACTGGTGTTTTACAGCCTTATGGAAACATCTCTTACAAGGCCTGTGATATGCAGTTTCTTCCCAGGCCTGATCTCACTGAAGTGGAGCTTCTGCTCTCCGGGTCCTACATTGGGCTAGAGCTGCAAGGCACAAAGTCTTGACTTGTTTCCACAAGGGGAGAGAACTCCCTCAGCGTCCACCTTCCAGCTCTTTGGGCAGCTAAGAAACAACTCGCTCTGCTCTGGTGTTTTACAACCTACCGGGAACATGTCTTACAAAGGCTGTGAAATGCAGTTTCTTCCCAGGCCTGATCTCGCTGAAGTACAGCTTGTGCTCTGCCGTGTCCTACATGGGCCTAGAGCTGCAAGGCACAAAGTCCTGACTTGTTTCCACAAAGGGAGAGAACTCCCTCAGCTTCCACCTTCCAGCTCTTTGGGCAGCAAAGAAACAACTCGCTCTGCATAGGGCTCTTTCAGCCTACTGGGAACATGTCTTACAATGGCCTGAGAAACGCTGTTGCTTCCCAGGCCTGATCTCTCTGAAGTAGAACTTCTGCTCTGCCGTGTCCTACATAGGCCTAGAGCTGCAGGGCACAAAGTCCTGCCTTGTGTTCTCAAGGGCAGACAGGCCCCACAGTGTGGGCTTCCAGCTCTTTGGGCACCTAAGAAACAACTCGCTCTGCACTGGTGTTTTACAGCCTGATGGAAACATGTCTTACAAAGGCCTGTGAAACGCAGTTTCTTCCCAGGCCTGATCTCGCTGAAGTAGAACTTCTGCTCTGCCGTGCCCTACATGGGCCTATAGCTGCAAGGCACAAAGTCCTGGCTTGTTTCCACAAGGGGAGAAAAGTCCCTCAGCGTCCATCTTCCAGCTCTTTTGGCAACTTAGAAACAACTCGCTCTGCACTTGCGTTTTACAGCCTACTGGGAACATGGCTTACAAAGGCCTGTGAAACGGAGTTTCTTCCCAGGCATGATCTCTCTCAAGTAGAGCTTCTGCTCTGCCGTGCTCTACATGGGCCTAGAGCTGCAAGGCACAAAGTCCTGACTTGTTTCCACAAGGGGAGAGAACTCCCTCAGCTTCCACCTTCCAGCTCTTTGGGCAGCAAGGAAACAAATAGCTCTGCATAGGGCTCTTTCAGCCTACCAGGAACATGGCTTACAAAGGCCTGTGAAACACCGTTTCTTCCCAGGCCTGATCTCGCTGAAGTAGAACTTCTGCTCTGCCGTGTCCTACATGGGGCTAGAGCTGCAAGGCACAAAGTCCTGCCTCGTTTCCACAAGGGGAGAGAACTCCCTCTGCATCCACCTTCCAGCTCTTTGGGCAGCTAAGAAACAACTAGCTCTGCATTGGGCTCTTTCACACTAAAGGGAACACGGCTTACAAAGGCCTGTTAAACACAGATTCATCCCATGCCTGATCTGGCTGAAGTAGAACTTCTGCTCTGCCGGGTCCTACATGGGCCCAGAGCTGCAAGGCACAAAGTCCTGCCTTGTTTCCTCAAGGGGAGAAAAGTCCATCAGCGTCCACCTTCCAGCTCTTTTGGCAGCTAGCAAATAACTCACTCTGCACTGGAGTTTTACAGCCTACCGGGAACATGTCTTACAAAGGCCTGTGAAACGCAGTTTCTTCCCAGGCCTGGTCTCGCTGAAGTTGAACTTCTGCTCTGCCGTGTCCTACATGGGCCTAGAGCTGCCAGGCACAAAGTCCTGTCTTCTTTCCACAAGGGGAGAGAACTCCCTCAGCGTCCAGCTTCCAGCTCTTTGGGCAGCTAAGAAACAACTAGCTGTGCGTAGGGCTCTTTCAGCCTACTGGGAACATGTCTTACAAAGGCCTGTGAAACGCAGTTCCTTCCCAGTCCTGATCTCGCTGAAGTAGAACTTCTGCTCTGCCGTGTCCTACATGGGCCTAGAACTGCAAGGCACAAAGCCCTGCCTTGTGTTCTCAAGGGAAGACAGGCCCCAACTTCTGGGGCTTCCAGCTGTTTGGGCTATAAGAAACAACTCGCTCTGCATTGGTGTTTTACAGCCTTATGGAAACGTGTTACAAACGCCTGTGAAATGCAGTGTCTTCCCAGGCCTGATCTCGCTGAAGTAGAGCTTCTGCTCTGCCGTGTCCTACATGGGCCTAGAGCTGCAAGGCACAAAGTCCTGACTTGTTTCCACAAGGGGAGATAACTCCCACAACGTCCAACTTCCAGCTCTTTGGTCAGCTAAAAGTCAACTCGCTCTGCACTGGTGTATTACAGCCTACCGGGAACATGTCTTACAAAGGCCTGTAAACGCAGTTTCTTCCCAGACCTGATCTCGCTGAAGTAGAACTTCTGCTCTGCCGTGTCCTACAAGGGCCTAGAGCTGCAAGGCACAAAGTCCTGCCTTGTTTCCACAAGGGGAGAAAAGTCCCTCAGCGTCCACCTTCCAGCTCTTTCGGCAGCTAGGAAATAACTCACTCTGCACTGGTGATTTACAGCCTACCGGGAACATGTCTTACAAAGGCCTGTGAAACGCAGTTTCTTCCCAGGCATGATCTAGCTGAAGTAGAACTTCTGCTCTGCCGTGTCCTACAAGGGCCTAGAGCTGCAAGGCACAAAGTCCTGCCTTCTTTCCACAAGGGGAGAGAACTCCCTCAGCGTCCACCTTCCAGCTCTTTGGGCAGCTAAGAAACAACTAGCTCTGCATACGGCTCTTTCATCCTACCGAGAAGATGTCTGACAAAAGCCTGTGAAACGCAGTTTCTTCCCAGGCCTGATCTCGCTGAAGTAGAACTTCTGCTCTGCCGTGTCCTACATGGGCCTATAGCTGCAAGGCACAAAGTGCTGGCTTGTTTTCTCAAGGGCAGACAGGCCCCACAGTGTCTGGCTTCCAGCTGCTTTGGCAGCTAAGAAACAACTCGCTCTGCCATGGTGTTTTACAGCCTACCGGGAACATGTCTTACAAAGGCATGTGAAACGCAGTTTCTTCCCAGGCCTGATCTAGCTGAGGTAGAACTTCTGATCTGTCGTGTCCTACATGGGCCTAGAGCTGCAAGGCACAAAGTCCTGCCTTGTTTCCACAAGAGGAGAGAACTCCCACAGCTTCCGCCTTCCAGCTCTTTGGGAAGCTAAGAAACAACAAGCTCTGCATTGGGCTCTTTCGCACTGAAGGGAACATGGCTTACAAAGGCCTGTGAAACGCAGATTCTTCCCAGGCACGATCTCGCTGAAGTAGAACTTCTGCTCTGCCGTGTCCTACATGGTCCCAGAGCCGCAAGGCACAAAGTCCTGCCTTGTTTCCACAAGGGCAGAAAAGTCCCTCAGCGTCCACCTTCCAGGTCTTTTGGCAGCTAAGTAACAACTCGCTCTGCACTGATGTTTTACAGCCTACCGGGAACGTGTCTTACAAAGGCTTGTGAAACGCAGTTTCTTCCCAGGCCTGATCTCGCTGAAGTAGAACTTCTGCTCTGCCGTGTCCTACATGGGCCTAGAGCTGCAGGGCACAAAGTCCTGCCTTGTTTCCACAAGGCGAGAGAACTCCCTCAGCGTCCAGCTTCCAGCTCTTTGGGCAGCTAAGAAACACCTAGCTCTGCATACGGCTCTTTCAGCCTACCGGGAAGATGTCTTACCAAGGCCTGTGAAACGCAGTTTCTTCACAGGCCTGATCTCGCTGAAGTAGAACTTCTGCTCTGCCGTGTCCTACATGGGCCTAGAGCTGCAAGGCATAAAGTCCAGCCTTGTTTACACAACGGAAGAAACGTCCCTCAGCGTCCACCCTCCAGCTCTTTGGGCAGCTAAGAAACAACTAGCTCTGCACTGGTGTTTTACAGCCCACCGGGAACATGTCTTACAAAGGCCTGTGAAACGCAGTTTCCTCCCAGGCCTGATCTCGCAGAAGTAGAACTTCTGCTCTGCTGTGCCCTACATGGGCCTAGAGCTGCAAGGCACAAGGTCCTAACTTGTTTCCACAAGGGGAGAGAACTCCCTCAGCTTCCACCTTCCAGCTCTTTGGGCAGCAAGGAAACAAATAGCTCTGCATAGGGCTCTTTCAGCCTACCAGGAACATGGCTTACAAAGGCCTGTGAAACACCGTTTCTTCCCAGGCCTGATCTCGCTGAAGTGGAACTTCTGCTCTGCCGTGTCCTACATGGGCCTAGAGCTGCAAGGCACAAAGTCCTGCCTTGTGTTCTCAAGGACAGACAGGCCCCACAGTGTGGGGCTTCCATCTCTTTGTGCACCTAAGAAACAACTCGCTCTGCACCGGGGTTTTACAGCCTTATGGAAACATGCATACAAAGGCCTGCGAAACGCAGTTTCTTCACAGGCCTGATGTCGCTGATGTAGAGCTTCTGCTTTGCCGTGTTATACATGTGCCTAGAGCCGCAAGGCACAATGTCCTGCCTTGTTTCCACTAGGGGAGAGAACTTCCTCAGAGTCCACCTTCAAGCTCTTTGGGCAGCTAAGAAACAACTAGCTCTGCATAGGGCTCTTTCAGCCTATCGGGAACATGACTTACAAAGGCCTGTGAAATGCAGTTTCTTCACAGTCCTGATCTCGCTGAAGTAGTACTTCTGCTCTGCCGTGTCCTACATGGGCCTACATCCGCAAGGCACAAAGACCTGCCTTGTTTCAACAAGGGGAGAGAACTCCCTCAGCGTCCAGCTTCCAGCTCTTTGGGCAGCTAAGAAACAACAAGCTTTGCATAGGGCTCTTTCAGCCTACCGGGAACATGTCTTACAAAGGCATGTGAAACGCAGTTACTTCTCAGGCCTGATCTCGCTGAAGTAGAACTTCTGCTCTGCCGTGTCCTACATGGGCCTAGAGCTGCAAGGCACAAAGTCCTAGCTTTTTTCCATAAGGGGAGAGAACTCAGTCAGCTTCCACCTTCCAACACTTTGGGCAGCTAAGAAGCAACTAGCTCTGCATAGGGCTCTTTCAGCCTACCGGGAACATGGCTTACAAAGGCCTGTGAAACGCAGTTTC
Source organism: Equus przewalskii (assembly GCF_037783145.1). Classification (NCBI taxonomy): domain Eukaryota; kingdom Metazoa; phylum Chordata; class Mammalia; order Perissodactyla; family Equidae; genus Equus; species Equus przewalskii. The sequence goes on along the minus strand of NC_091842.1, from coordinate 12,646,538 downwards.
TTCCCAGGCCAGATCTCTCTGAAGTAGAACTTCTGCTATGCCGTGTCCTACAAGGGCCTAGAGCTGCAAGGCACAAAGTCCTGCCTTGTTTCCACAAGGGGAGAAAAGTCCCTCAGCCTCCACATTCCAGCTCTTTTGGCAGCTAGGAAACAACTCGCTCTGCACTGGTGTTTTACAGCCTACCGGGAACATGTCTTACAAAGGCATGTGAAACGCAGTTTCTTCCCAGGCATGATCTCGCTGAAGTAGAACTTCTGCTCTGCCGTATCCTACATGGGCCTAGAGCTGCAATGCACAAAGTCCTGCCTTGTTTGCACAAGGGGAGAGAACTCCCTCAGCGTACAGCTTCCACCTCTTTCGGGAGCTAAGAAACAACTCGCTCTGCATAGGGCTCTTTCAGCCTAGCGGGAACATGTCTTACAAAGGCCTGTGAAACACAGTTGCTTCCCAGGCCTGATCTCGCTGAAGTACAACTTCTGCTCTGCCGTGTCATGCATGGGCCTAGAGCTGCAGGGCACACCGTCCTGCCTTGTGTTCTCAAGGGCAGACACGCCCCACAGTGTGGGGTTTCCAGGTCTTTGGGCACCTAAGAAACAACTCGCTCTGCACTGCTGTTTTTCAGCCTTAAGGAAACATGTCTTACAAAGGCCTGTGAAACGCAGTTTCTTCCCAGGCCTGATCTGGCTGAAGTAGAACTTCTGCTCTGCGGGGTCCTACATGGGCCTAGAGCTGCAAGGCACAAAGTCCTGGCTTGTGTTCTCCATGGCAGACTGGGCCCACAGTGTGGGGCTTCCAGCTCTTTGGGCACCTAAGAAACAACTCGCTCTGCACCGGTGATTTACAGCCTTATGGAAACGTGTCTTACAAAGGCGTGTGAACCGCAGTTTCTTCCCAGGCCTGATCTCGCTGAAGTAGAGCTTCTGCTCTGCCGTCTCCTACAAGGGCCTAGAGCTGCAAGGCATAATGTCCTGCCTTCTTTCCACAAAGGGAAAAACTCCCTCAGCGTCCACCTTCCAGGTCTTTTGGCAGCTAAGAAACAACTAGCTCTACACTGGTGTTTTACAGCCTACCGGGAACATGTCTTACAAAGGCTTGTGAAACGCAGTTTCTTCCCAGGCCTGATCTCGCTGAAGTAGAACTTCTGATCTGCCGTGTCCTACATGGGTCTAGAGCTGCAATACACAAAGTCCTGCCTTGTTTCCACAAGGGGAGAGTACTCCCTCAGCGTCCAGCTTCCAGCTCTTTGGGCAGCTAAGAAACAACTAGCTCTGCATAGGGCTCTTTCAGCCTACCGGGAACATGTCTTACAAAGGCATGTGAAACGCAGTTACTTCTCAGGCCTGATCTCGCTGAAGTAGAACTTCTGCTCTGCCGTGTCCTACATGGGCCTAGAGCTGCAAGGCACAAAGTCCTTACTTTTTTCCACAAGGGGAGAGAACTCCCTCAGCTTCGACCTTCCAGCTCTTTGGGCAGCTAAGAAACAACTAGCTCTGCATAGGGCTCTTTCAGCCTACCGGGAACATGGCTTTCAAAGGCCTGTGAAACGCAGTTTCTTCCCAGACCTGATCTCGATGAAGTAGAACTTCTGCTCTGCCGTGTCAAACAAGGGCCTAAAGCTGCAAGGCACAAAGTCCTGCCTTGTTTCCACAAGGGGAGAAAAGTCCCTCAGCGTCCACCTCCAACTCTTTTGGTAGCTACCGTATAACTCACTCTCTACTGGTGTTTTACAGCCTACCGTGAACATGTCTTACAAAGCCCTGTGAAACGCAGTTTCTTTCCAGGAGTGATCTCGCAGAAGTAGAACTTCTGCTCTGCCGTGTCCCACATGGGCCTAGAGCTGCAAGGCACAAAGTCCTGCCTTGTGTTCTCAAGGGCAGACAGGCCCCACAGAGTGGGGCTTCCAGCTCTTTGGGCACCTAAGAAACAACTCGCTCTGCACTGGGGTTTTACGGCCTAACGGACACATGTCTTACAAAGGCCTGTGAAACACAGTTTCTTCCCAGGCCTGATCTCACTGAAGTAGAGCTTCTGCTCTGCCTTGTCATACATGGGCCTAGAGCCGCAAGGCACAATGTCCTGCCTTGTTTCCACTAGGGGAGAGAACTTCCTCAGAGTCCACCTTCCAGCTCTTTGGTCAGCTAAGAAACAACTAGCTCTGCATAGGGCTCTTTCAGACTACCGGGAACATGGCTTACAAAGGCCTATGAAACGCAGATTCTTCCCAGGCCTGATCTCGCTGAAGTAGAACTTCTACTCTCCCGTGTCCTACATGGGCCCAGAGCTGCAAGGCACAAAGTCCTCCCTTGTTTCCACTAGGGCAGCAAAGTCCCTCAGCGTGCACCTTCCAGCTCTTTTGGCAGCTAAGTAACAACTCGCCCTGCACTGATGTTTTACAGCCTACCGCGAACGTGTCTTACAAAGGCCTGTGAAACGCAGTTTCTTCTCAGGCCTGATCTCGCTGAAGTAGAACTTCTGCTCTGCCGTGTCCTACATGGGCCTAAAGCTGCAGGGCACAAAGTCCTGCCTTGTTTCCACAAGGCGAGAGAACTCCCTCAGCGTCCAGCTTCCAGCTCTTTGGGCAGCTAAGAAACAACTACCTCTGCATACGGCTCTTTCAGCCTGCCGGGAACATGTCTTACAAAGGCCTGTGAAACGCAGTTTCTTCACAGGCCTGATCTCGCAGAAGTAGAACTCCTGGTCTGCCGTGTCCTACATGGGCCTAGAGCTACAAAGCACAAAGTCGTGCCTTGTGTTCTCAAGGGGAGACAGGCCCCACAGAGTGTGGCTTCCAGCTCTTTTGGCACCTAAGAAACAACTCGCTCTGCACCGGTGTTTTACAGCCTTATGGAAACATGTATACAAAGGCCTGTGAAACGCAGTTTCTTCCCAGGCCTGATCTCCCTGAAGTAGAGCTTCTGCTCTGCCGTGTCCTACATGGGCCTAGAGCCGCAAGGCACAATGTCCTGCCTTGTTTCCACTAGAGGAGAGAACTTCCTCAGAGTCCACCTTCCAGTTCTTTGGGCAGCTAAGAAACAACTAGCTCTGCATAGGGCTCTTTCAGCCTACAGAAACCATGACTGACAAAGGCCTGTGAAACGCAGTTTCTTCCCAGGCCTGATCTCGCTGAAGTAGAGCTTCTGCTCTGCCGTGTCCTACATGGGCCTAGAGCTGCAAGGCACAAAGACCTGACTTGTTTCCACAAGCGGGGAGAACTCCCTCAGCGTCCACCTTCCAGCTCTTTGGTCAGCTAAGAAACAACTCGCTCTGCACTGGTGTTTTACAGCCTACCGGGAACATGTCTTACAAAGACCTGTGAAACGCAGTTTCTTCACAGGTCTGATCTCGCCAAAGTAGAACTTCTTCTCTGCCGTCTCCTACAAGGGCCTAGAGCTGCAAGGCACAAAGTCCTGCCTTGTGTTCTCAAGGGCAGACAGGCCCCACAGCATGGGGCTTCCAACTCTTTGGGCACCTAAGAAACAACTCGCTCTGCACTGGTGTTCTACAGCCTTATGGAAACATGTCTTAGAAAGGCCTGTGAAACACAGTTTCTTCCCAGGCCTGATCTCACTGAAGTAGAGCTTCTGGTCTGCCGTGTCATACATGGGCCTAGAGCTGCAAGGCACAAAGTCCTGCCTTGTGTTCTCCATGGCAGACTGTCCCCACAGTGTGGGGCTTCCAGCACTTTGGGCACCTAAGAAACAACTCGCTCTGCACCGGTGATTTACAGCCTTATGGAAACGTGTCTTACAAAGGCGTGTGAAACGCAGTTTCTTCCCAGGCCTGATCTCGCTGAAGTAGAGCTTCTGCTCTGCCGTGTCCTACAAGCGCCTAGAGCTGCAAGGCATAATGTCCTGCCTTGTTTCCACAAAGGGAAAAAGTCCCTCAGCGTCCACCTTCCAGCTCTTTTGGCAGCTAAGAAACAACTAGCTCTGCATAGGGCTCTTTCAGCCTACCGGGAACATGACTTACAAAGGCCTGTGAAACGCAGTTTCTTCTCAGTCCTGATCTCACTGAAGTAGAACTTCTGCTCTGCCGTGTCCTACATGGTCCTAGATCCGCAAGGCACAAAGGCCTGCCTTGTTTCAAGAAGGGGAGAGAACTCCCTCAGCTTCCACCTTCCAGCTCTTTGGGCATCTAAGAAAGAACTAGCTTTGCATAGGGCTCTTTCAGCCTACCGGGAACATGTCTTACAAAGGCATGTGAAACGCAGTTACTTCTCAGGCCTGATCTCGCTGAAGTAGAACTTCTGCTCTGCCGTGTCCTACATGGGCCTAGAGCTGCAAGGCACAAAGTCCTAGCTTTTTTCCACAAGGGGAGAGAACTCAGTCAGCTTCCACCTTCCAACACTTTGGGCAGCTAAGAAGCAACTAGCTCTGCATAGGGCTCTTTCAGCCTACCGGGAACATGCCTTACAAAGGCCTGTGAAACACAGTTGCTTCCCAGGCCTGATCTCGCTGAAGTACAACTTCTGCTCTGCCGTGTCATACATGGGCCTAGAGCTGCAAGACACAACGTCCTGCCTTGTGTTCTCAAGGGCAGACACGCCCCACACTGTGGGGTTTCCAGCTCTTTGGGCACCTAAGAAACAACTCGCTCTGCACTGCTGTTTTACAGCCTTAAGCAAACATGTCTTTCAAAGGCCTGTGAAACGCAGTTTCTTCCCAGGCCTGATCTGGCTGAAGTAGAACTTCTGCTCTGCGGTGTCCTACATGGGCCTAGAGCTGCAAGGCACCAAGTCCTGGCTTGTGTTCTCCATGGCAGACTGGGCCCACAGTGTGGGGCTTCCAGCTCTTTGGGCACGTAAGAAACAACTCGCTCTGCACCGGTGATTTACAGCCTTATGGAAACCTGTCTTACAAAGGCCTGTGAAACGCAGTTTCTTCCCAGGCCTGATCTCGCTGAAGTAGAGCTTCTGCTCTGCCATCTCTTACAAGGGCCTAGAGCTGCAAGGCATAATGTCCTGCCTTCTTTCCACAAAGAGAAAAATTCCCTCAGCGTCCACCTTCCAGCTCTTTTGGCAGCTAAGAAACAACTCGCTCTGCACTGGTGTTTTACAGCCTACCGGAACATGTCTTACAAAGGCCTGTGAAACGCAGTTTCTTCCCAGGCCTGATCTCGCTGAAGTAGAACTTCTGCTCTGCCGTGTCCTACATGGGCCTAGAGCTGCAAGGCACAAAGTCCTGGCTTTTTTCCACAAAGGGAGAGAACTCCCTCAGGTTCCACCTTCCAGCTCTTTGGGCAGCTAAGAAACAACTAGCTCTGCATAGGGCTCTTTCAGCTTACCGGGAACATGGCTTACAAAGGCCTGTGAAACGCAGTTTCTTCCCAGACCTGATCTCGCTGAAGTAGAACTTCTGCTCTGCCGTGTCAAACAAGGGCCTAGAGCTGCAAGCCACAAAGTCCTGCCTTGTTTCCACAAGGGGAGAAAAGTCCCTCAGCGTCCACCTTCCAACTCTTTTGGCAGCTACGGTATAACTCACTCTGCACTGGTGTTTTACAGCCTACCGTGAACATGTCTTACAAAGGCCTGTGAAACGCAGTTTCTTTCCAGGACTGATCTCGCAGAAGTAGAACTTCTGCTCTGCCGTGTCCTACATGGGCCTAGAGCTGCAAGGCACAAAGTACTGCCTTGTGTTCTCAAGGGCAGACAGGCCCCACAGAGTGGGGCTTCCAGCTCTTTGGGCACCTGAGAAACAACTCGCTCTGCACTGGGGTTTTACGGCCTTACGGAAACATGCCTTACAAAGGCCTGTGAAACGCAGTTTCTTCCCAGTCCTGATCTCGCAGAAGTAGAACTTCTGGTCTGCCGTGTCCTACATGGGCCTAGAGCTGCAATGCACAAGGTCCTGCCTTGTGTTCTCAAGGGCAGACAGGCCCCACAGTGTGTGGCTTCCAGCTCTTTGGGCACCTAAGAAACAACTTGCTCTGCACCGGGGTTTTACAGCCTTATGGAAACATGTATACGAAGGCCTGTGAAACGCAGTTTCTTCCCAGGCCTGATCTCCCTGAAGTAGAGCTTCTGCTCTGCCGTGTCATACATGTGCCTAGAGCCGCAAGGCACAATCTCCTGCCTTGTTTCCACTAGGGGAGAGAACTTCCTCAGAGTCCACCTTCCAGTTCTTTGGGCAGCTAAGAAACAACTAGCTCTGCATAGGGCTCTCTCAGCCTACAGAGATCATGTCTGAAAAAGGCCTGTGAAACGCAGTTTCTTCCCAGGCCTGATCTCGCTGAAGTAGAGCTTCTGCTCTGCCGTGTCCTACATGGGCCTAGAGCTGCAAGGCACAAAGACCTGACTTGCTTCCACAAGGGGAGAGAACTCCCTCAGGTTCCACCTTCCAGCTCTTTGGTCAGCTAAGAAACAACTCGCTCTGCACTGGTGTTTTACAGCCTACCGGGAACATGTCTTACAAAGACCTGTGAAATACAGTATCCTCCCAGGCCTGATCTCGCTGAAGTAGAATTTCTGCTCTGCCGTGTCCTACATGGGCCTAGAGCTGCAAGGCCCAAAGTCCTGCCTTGTTTCCAGAAGGGGAGAGAACTCCCTCAGCTTCCACCTTGCAGCTCTTTGGGCAGCTAAGAAACAACCAGCTCTGCATAGTGCTCTTTCAGACTACCGGGAACATGGATTACAAAGGCCTGTGAAACGCAGTTTCTTCCCAGTTCTGATCTCGCCGAAGTAGAACTTCTGCTCGGCCGTGGCCTACATGAGCCTAGAGCTGCAAGGCACAAACTCCTGGCTTGTTTCCACAAGGGGAGAGAAATCCCTCAGCCTCCACCTTCCAGCTCTTTGGTCAGCCAAGAAACAACTCGCTCTGCATAGAGCTCCTTCAGCCTACCGGGAACATGTCTTGCAAAGGCCTGTGAAACACAGTTTCTTCCCAGGTCTGATCTCGCTGAAGTAGAGCTTCTGCTCTGCCGTGGCATACATGGGCCTAGAGCCGCAAGGCACAATGTCCTGCCTTGTTTCCACTAGGGGAGAGAACTTCCTAAGAGTGCACCTTCCAGCTCTTTGGGCAACTAAGAAACAATTAGATCTGCATAGGGCTCTTTCAGCCTACCAAGAACATGTCTGTCAAAGGCCTGTGAAACGCAGTTTCATCCCAGGCCTGATCTCGCTGAAGTAGAGCTTCAGCTCTTCCGTGGCATACATGGGCCTAGAGCTGCAAGGCACAAAGTTCTGACTTGTTTCCACAAGGGGAGAGAAGTCCCTGAGCGTCCAGCTTCCAGATCTTTTGGCAGCTAAGAAACAACTCGCTCTGCACTGGTGTTTTACAGCCTACCGGGAACATGTCTTATAAAGGCCTGTGAAGTGCAGTTTCTTTCCAGGACTGATCTCGCAGAAGTAGAACTTCTGCTCTGCCGTGTCCTATATGGCCCTAGAGCTGCAAGGCACAAAGTCCTGCCTTGTGTTCTCAAGGGCAGACAGGCCCCACAGAGTGGGGCTTCCAGCTCCTTGGGCACCTAAGAAACAACTCGCTCTGCACTGGGGTTTTACGGCCTTACGGAAATATGTCTTACAAAGGCCTGTGAAACACAGTGTCTTCCCAGGCCTGATCTCACTGAAGTAGAGCTTCTGCTCTGCCGTGTCATACATGGGCCTAGAGCCGCAAGGCACAATGTCCTGCATTGTTTCCACTAAGGGAGAGAACTTCCTCAGAGTCCACTTTCCAGCTCTTTGGGCAGCTAAGAAACAACTAGCTCTGCATAGGGCTCTATCAGCCTACCGGTAACATGGCTTACAGAGGCCTGTGAAACGCAGATTCTTCCCAGGCCTGATCTCACTGAAGTAGAACTTCTACTCTCCCGTGTCCTACATGGGCCCAGAGCTGCAAGGCACAAAGTCCTCCCTTGTTTCCACAAGGGCAGAAAAGTCCCTCAGCGTGCACCTTCCAGCTCTTTTGGCAGCTAAGTAACAACTCGCCCTGCACTGATGTTTTACAGCCTACCGGGAACGTGTCTTACAAAGGCCTGTGAAACACACTTTCTTCTCAGGCCTGATCTCGCCGAAGTAGAACTTCTGCTCTGCCGTCTTCTACATGGGCCTAGAGCTGCAAGGCACAAAGTCCTGCCTTGTGTTCTCAAGGGCAGACAGGCCCCACAGCGTGAGGCTTCCAGCTCTTTGGGCAGCTAAGAAACAACTCGCTCTGCAGTGGGGTTTTACAGCCTTATGGAAACATGTCTTACAAAGGCCTGTGAAACACAGTTTCTTCCCAGGCCTGATCTCGCTGAAGTAGAACTACTGCTCTGCCGTGTCCTACATGGGCCTAGAGCTGAAAGGCACAAAGTCCTGCCTTGTGTTCTCAAGGGCAGACAGGCCCCACAGTGTGGGGCTTCCAGCCCTTTGGGCAGCTAAGAAACAACTTGCTCTGCACTGGTGTTTTACAGCCTACCGGGAACATGTCTTACAAGGGCCTGTGAAACGCAGTTTCTTCTCAGGCCTGATCTCGCTCAAGTGGAACTTTTGCTCTGCAGTGTCCTACATGGGGCTAGAGCTGCAAGGCACAAAGCCCTGCCTTGTTTCCACAAGGGGAGACCAGTCCCTCAGCGTCCAGCTTCCAGCTCTTTGGACAGCTAAGAATCAAATAGCTCTGCATCGGGCTCTTTCAGCCTACAGGGAACATGTCTTACAAAGGCCTGTGAAACGCAGTTTCTTCCCAGGCCTGATCTCGCTGAAGTAGAACTTCTGCTCTGGGATGTCCTGCATGGGCCTAGAGCTGCAAGGCACAAAGTCCTGCCTTGTGTTGTCAAGGGCAGACAGGCCCCACAGCGTGGGCCTTCCAGCTCTTGGGCAGCTAAAAAACAACTTGCTCTGCACTGGTGTTTTATAGCCTACCGGGAACAAGTCTACCAAAGGCCTGTGAAACGCAGTTTCTTCCCAGGCTTGAACTAGCTGCAGTAGAACTTCTGCTCTGCTGTGTCCTACATGGGCCTAGAGCTGCTGGCACAAAGCCCTGCCTTGTTTCCACAAGGGGATCCAGTCCCTCAGCATCCACCTTCCAGCTCTTTGGGCAGTTAAGCAACAACTCGCTCTGCACTGGTGTTTTATAGCCTACCTGGAGCGTGTCTTACAAAGGCCTGTGCAACGCAGTTTCTTCCCAGGCCTGATCTCGCTGAAGTAGAACTTCTGCTCTGCCTTGTCCTACATGGGCCCAGAGCTGCAAGGCACAAAACCCTGACTTGTTTCCACAAGGGGAGACCAGTCCCTCAGCGTCCAGCTTCCAGCTCTTTGGGCAGCTAAGAAACAACTAGCTCTGCATAGGGCTCTTTCAGCCTACTGGGTACAGGTCTTACAAAGGCCTGTGAAACGCACATTCTTCACAGGCCTGATGTCGCTGAAGTAGAACTTCTGCTCTGCCGTGTCCTACATGGGAAGAGAGCTCTAAGGCACAAAGTCCTGCCTTGTGTCCTCAAGGGCAGACAGGCCCCACAGCGTGGGGCTTCCAGCTCTTGGGCAGCTAAAAAACAACTTGCTCTGCACTGGTGTTTTATAGCCTACTGGGAACAAGTCTACCAAAGGCCTGTGAAACGCAATTTCTTCCCAGGCCTGAAGTAGCTGCAGTAGAACTTCTGCTCTGCCGTGTCCTACATGGGCCTAGAGCTGCAAGGCACAAAGCCCTGCCTTGTTTCCACAAGGGGAGACCAGTCCCTCAGCATCCAGCTTCCAGCTCTTTGGGCAGCTAAGAAACAAGTAGCTCTGCAGGGGGCTCTTTCAGCCTACCAGGAACATGTCTTACAAAGGCCAGTGAAACGCAGTTTCTTCTCAGGCCTGAACTCACTGAAGTAGAACTTCTGCTCTGACGTGCCCTACATGGGCCTAGAGCTGCAAGGCACAAAGTCCTGCCTTGTCTCCTCAAGGGCAGACAAGTCCCTCAGCGTCCAGCTTCCAGCTCTTTGGGCAGCTAAGGAACAACTGGCTCTGCATAGGGCTCTTTCAACGTACCATTAACATGTCTTACAAAGGCCTCTGAAACGCAGTTTCTTCCCAGGCCTGATATCACTGAAGTAGAAATTCTGCTCTGTCGTGTCCTACATGGGCCTACAGCTGCAAGGCACAAAGTCCTGCCTTGTTTCCACAAGGGGAGAGAAGTCCCTCACCGTCCACCTTCCAGCTCTTTGGGCAGCTAAGAATCAAGTCGATCTGCACTGGTGTTTTACAGCCTACCGGGAACATGTCTTACAAAGGCCTGTGAAACGCAGTTTCTTCCCAGGCCTGATCTCACTGAAGTAGAACTTCTGATATGGCGTGTCCTACATGGGCCTAGAGCTGCAAGGCACAAAGCCCTGCCTTGTTTCCTCCAGGGCTGACCAGTCCCTCAGCGTCCAGCTTCCAGCTCTTTGGGCAGCTAAGAAACAACTAGGTCTGCATAGGGCTCTTCCAGCATACCGGGAACATGTCTTACAAAGGTCTGTGAAACACAGTTTCTTCCCAGGCCTGATCTCGCTGAAGTAGAACTACTGCTCTCCCGTGTCCTTCATGGTCCAAGAGCTGCAAGGCACAAAGTCCTGCCTTGCCTCATCAAGGGCAGACAAGTCCTTCAGCGTTCAGCTTCCAGCTCTTTAGGCAGCTAAGAAACAACTCGCTCTGCACAGGGCTCTTCCAGCCTACCTGGAACATGTCTTACAAACGCCTGTGAAACTCAATTTCTTCCCAGGCCTGATCTCGCTGAAGTAGAACTTCTGCTCTGACGTGTCCTACATGGGCCTAGAGCTGCAAGGCACAAAGTCCTCCCTTGGGTCCTCAAGGACAGACAGGCCCCACAGCGTCCGGCTTCCAGCTCTTTGGGCAGCTAAGAAACAACTCGCTCTACACAGGGCTCTTAGAAGCCTAACGGGGACATGTCTTACAAAGGCCTGTGAAACGCAGTTTCTTCCCAATCGTGATCTCGCTGAAGTAGTACTTCTGCTCTGCTGTGTTCTACATGGCCCTAGAGCTGCAATAGACTAAGTCCTGCCTTGTGTCCTCAAGGGCAAACAGGCCCCACAGCGTCCGGCTTCCAGCTCTTTGGGCAGATAAGAAACAACTTGCTCTGCACAGCGCTCTTACAATCCTACCGGGTACATGTTTTACAAAGGCCTGTGAAACGCAGTCTTCCCAGGCCTGATCTCGCTGAAGTACAAATTCTGCTCTGCCATGTCTTACGTGGCCCCAGAAATGCAAGACTCAAAGTCCTGCCTTGTTTCAACAAGGGGAGACAAGTCCCTCAGCGTCCAGCTTCCAGCTCTTTGGGCAGCTAAGAAACAACTTGCTCTGCATAGGGCTCTTATAGCCTACCAGGAACATGTCTTACAAAGGCCTGTGAAACGCAGTTTCTTCCCAGGCCTCATCTCACTGAAGTAGAACATCTGCTCTGCTGTGTCCTACATGGGCCTAGAGCTGCAAGGCAGAAAGTCCTGCCTTGTGTCCTCAAGGGGAGACCTGTCCCTCAGCGTCCGGCTTCCAGCTCTTTGGGCAGCTAAGAAACAACTCGCTCTGCACAGGGCTCTTACAAGCCTACCGGGAACATGTCTTACAAAGGCGTGAGAAATGCAGTTGCTTCCCACCTCTGAATTCGTTGAATTAGAACTTATGTTATTCCGTGTCCTACATGAGCCTAGAGCTGCAAGGCACAAAGAGGTGCCTTGTGTCCTCAAGGGAAGACAAGGCCCACAGCCACGGCCTTCCAGCTCTTTGGGCAGCTAAGAAACAACTCGCTCTACACATGGTTCTTACAAGTCTACCGGGAACATGAATTACAAAGGCCTGTGAAACGCAGTCTTCCCAGGCCTTATCTCGCTGAAGTACAAATTCTGCTCTGCCGTGTCTTACGCGACCCCAGAGTTGCAAGGCACGAAGTCCTACCTTGTTTCCACAAGGGGAGACAAGTCCCTCAGCGTCCAGCTTCTAGCTCTTTGGGCAGCTAAGAAACAAATTGCTCTGCATAGGGCTCTTACAGCCTACCGGGAACTAGTCTTACAAAGGCATGTGAAATGCAGCTTCTTCCCAGGCCTGATCTCACTGAAGTAGAACTTCTGCTCTGCCGTGTCCTACATGGGCCTAGCGCTACAAGGCAAAAAGTCCTGCCTTGTGTCCTCAAGTGGAGACCTGTCCATCAGTGTCGGTCTTCCAGCTCTTTGGGCAGCTAAGAAACAACTCGCTCTGCACTGGTGTTTTACAGCCTACCAAGAACATGTCTTACAAAAGCCTTTGAAACCCAGTTTCTTCCCAGCCCTGATCTCGCTGAAGTAGAACTTCTGCTCTGCCATGTCCTCCGTGGCCCTAGAGCTGCAATGCACAAATTCCTGCCTTGTCTCCTCATGGGCAGACTGGCCTCACAGCATCCGGCTTCTAGGTGTTTGGGCAGCTAAGAAACAACTCGCTCTGCACAGGGCTCTTACAAGCCTACCGGGAACAAGTCTTACAAAGGCCTGTGAAACGCAGTTTCTTCCCACACCTGATCTCACTGAAGAAGAAGTTCTGCTCTGCTGTGTCCTACATGGGCCTAGAGCTGCAAGGCACAAAGTCGTGCCTTGTCTCCAAAAGGGGATACAAGTCCCTCAGCGTCCAGCTTCTAGCTCTTTGGGCAGCTAAGAAACAACTCGCTCTGCACAGGGCTCTTACAAGCCTACCGGAACAGGTCTTACATAGGCCTGTGAAACGCAGTTTCTTCCCAGGTCTGATCTCCCTGAAGTAGAAATTCTGCTCTCCCGTGTCCTACCTGGCCCTAGTGCTGCAAGGCACAAAGTCCTGCCTTGTCTCCACAAGGGGAGACAAGTCTCTCAGCGTAAAGCGTCCAGCTCTTTGGGCAGCTAGGAAACAACTCGCTCTGCACAGGGCTCTTACAGCCTACCGGGAACATGTCTTACAAAGGCCTGTGAATCGCATTTTCTTCCCAGCCCTGATCTCGCTGAAGTAGAGCTTCTGCTCTGCCTTGTCCTACTTGGCCCTAGAGCTGCAAGGCACAAAGGGCTGCCTTGTCTCCTGAAGAGGATACAGGCCCCTCAGCGTCCAGCTTCCTGCTCTTTGGGCAGCTAAGATACAACTCGCTCTTCACAGGACTCTTACAGCCTACCGGCAACATCTCCTGCTGAGGCCTGTGAAACGCACTTTGTTTCCAGCCCTGATCTCGTCGAATTACAACTTCGGCTCTGCCGTGTCCCACATTACCCTAGATTTGGCAGGCACAAAGCCCTGCCTCGTTTGCTCCAGGTCAGACAGGCCACAAACTGTTTTCCTTCCAGGTCTTTGGCAAGATGCGAAAGAATTCGCTCTCCACAGGGCTCATACAGCCTACTGGGAAGCTCTCCTACAAAGCCCGTAAACTCAGTTGGATTCCAGTCCTGATGTCGCCGTCTTAGAACTTCTGCTCTAAGCCAGGTCCTACATTGCTATAGAGGGAGGATGCAGCAAGCCCTGAGTCAGCCCCTCCAAGGGAGACAGGCCACAAATGGTCTCGCTTCCAGCTCTTTGGGAAGCTAAGAAACAACTCGCTCTCCACAGTGCTCTTACAGCTACCGGCAACATCTCTTACGATGTCCTGTGAAACGCAGTTACTTCCCAGCCCTGATCTCGCTGTAGTAGAACCTCAGCTCTGCCGTGTCCTACATTGCTGGAGAGGTGCAAGGCACAAAGCCCTGCCTCGTTTGCTCCAGGGGAGACAGGCCACAAACCATCTTGCTTCCAGTTCTTTGGCAAGCTGAGAAAGAACTCGCTTTCCACAGTGCTCTTACAGCCTACCGGGAACCTCTCATACAAAGGCCTGAAACGCAGTTTGTTTCCAGCCCTGATCTTGCTGCCTTAGAGCTTCTGCTCTAAGCCATGTGCTACATTGCTCTACAGCTGTAAGTCACAAAGCACTGAGTCAGCCCCTCCAAGGGAGACAGGCCACAAACGGTCTCACTTCCAGCCCTTTGGGGAGCTAAGAAACAACTCGCTCTCCACAGTGCTCTTGCAGCCTACCAGCAACATCTCCTACAAAGGCCTGTGAAACTCAGTTTCTTTCCAGCCCTGATTTCGCTGAATTAGAACTTCTGCTCTGCCGTGTCCTTCATTGCCCTACATGTGGAAGGCACACAGCCCTGCTTCGTTTGCTCCAGGGGAGAGAGGCCACAAACCGTCTTGCTTCCAGCTCTTTGGCAAGCTGAGAAAGAACTCGCTCTCCACAGGGCTCTTACAGCCTACCGGGAAGCTCTCCTACAAAGGCCTGAAATGCAGTTTGTTTCCAGCCCTGCTCCTGCCGCCTTAGAACTTCTGCTCTACGCCATGTCTTGGCAGATATTCAAAGACTGTTATCTACTCTCCTTATGGCTGAGGTAAAGTCAGCTGTTCTGTCAATTGCTAGAGAAGAAGCATATAATTAATATGACTCATTATCAACCATTGGCAGGCTTAGTGAACAGCCTGTACCAGCGACCGATGCTGTGTTGAATCCCAATGATTCTGATTATCTCGAAGAGGAAGACAAGAAGATGAAAAGGCAAGCCACCCTGTTAGGTGTGGCCCTTCAACTCTGCTCAAGGTAGCCTGAGGAAGATAAGGAATGAGTGACCTCAGCCCCCAACCAGTGACCAGAAATCCACCAACAAATTTGGATGTGTGTACAGAAACAGGAAGGGCATTAGCAGCAGGACTGTCCCAACCATTGCCAGAGAGGGAAGAGTTGAACAGGACCCAGCCACGGTATTTTGTCTTCACCACAGATGAGATGTGACAGGGCCATGTGGCTCCCCAGTTGGCTCTAGGGGTGACCTTGGGAGTAGATGGAGAACATGTTAAAATTTTAGCTCGATACTGGAGCCACATTCTTGGTGCTGAATACCAAAAAGAGAAACCTTTCAAAAAGAAAAAGATGTAGCATCAAAGGAGTATCAGGCAAAGGAGAGATCAAAACTTTTCTGGAGCCCCTTGACCTATGAAACAGGATAAAAAATACTTAAGCGTTTCTTTCTGTATGTACCAGAATGCCCTGTTCCCCCTCTAGGGAGGGACAGGCTATCTAAGTTAGGGGCCTCAATAAGCTGGGAAAGAGATAAAGTAGAGATCCAAGATCCAAAAAGTTGGGGAGTTGAGCTTATGGCCCTATTACAGGATACACCAGCACTGAGAAGGAAGAGATTCCCCTAAATGTTTTAAGTTAAGCTATCTCAGAATTATAGGCACAAGGACAGGTGGAGTGAGCAGCCAGTGCCATGTCGGTTAAGGTAAAACTGAAGCAGGTAGATTGCTGGCCCCGGGTAAAACAATACCCCTTGAAGCCAGAAGCCATAAAGATGAATCTTTCTTATAATCAATATGTTTTTAGAACTGGGGAATGTAGATTTGTTCAAGACCATAGTGCTGTCAATGCTGTACAGTACTGGATTTATAATAGTAAATATCTTCATTTTGTTTCTGGCACAGAGATCCAAAAACTCTTGTAATTTCCCATATAAGAGCCATAGAGGCATATTTTGTTATAATAATTACTTTAGTCCTCAGTTCCTGAAATAACTCCAGAGCAATAAAGGGGAAAGAGGTGTCTTTTTTTATTCCTAACAAGACCCTTTCAACCACACCTGAATTTATGTTAATAAGGTGACATTTGGAAAGCCCCTTAGGGTGGAGGCTGGTGTGTGGGAAAATAGGGAAACCTATTTTGTGATTCAGGGTTGGAATTTTCAGCCCCATCCCCCTCTCCACAGGTCCAGGATGAGGAGAGGGGCTGAAGATTGAGTTCGATTGTCAAAGGCCAATGACGTAATCAACTGTGCCTATGTAGGGGGGGTCTCCATTAAAATCCAAAGGGATGGGCTTCAGAGAGCTTCTGGGTTGGTAAACACCCAGGGAGATTTGGGGAGAGTGGCATGCCCAGAGAGGGTCTGGGAGCTCCACGTCCTTGCCCCACGTATTTTACTCTATGCATCTCTTCCATCTGGCTGCTAAGTAAAATGTTTTCCTGAGTTCTGTGAGCCGCTCTATCAACATAATCAAACACAATGAGGGGGCTGTGGGAACATCTGCTCTGTGGCTGGTTGGTCAGAAGCACAGGTGACAACCTGAACTTGCAATTGGCATCTAAAATGGGAGGCAAAGGGTAATCTTGTGGGACTGAACTCTTAACCTGTGGGATCTGATTCTATCCCCAGGTAGTGTCAAAACTGAGTTAAAATGTTAAACTTCTTAGCCAGTAAGGGATATAAAGTGTCTAAAGGGGAAGGCACAAATATCTAAAGAGACTGTAAAGTACTTGGGGTTCATCATTTCAAGGGGACAACACAGCCTTCCCCTAGAGAGGAAAATGGTAATACGTCAACTTGCTTCACCAAAAATTTGTAGGCAGCTCTGAGGATTCTTGAGGGTGGCTGGCTTTTGCTGCATTTAGATCCCTAACTTTGGATTAATTGCTAAGCCTCTCTAGGATAAGCTACAGGGGCCAGAAATAGACCCCTTTGAATGGGATAAGCTATGTCACCAAACTTTCAATAAGCTTAAAACTTGCTAATGGAAGCACCTACACTGGCCTTACCAGACCTGAGCAAAACATTTGACCTATGTGTCTGTGACACACAGGGAGTAGCTACAGGAGTGCTAACCCAAATGCTGAGACCCCCTAAAAGCATGGTAGCCTATTATTGTGGCAAAATGATGACTCCCATGCTTGAGAACTGTAGCTGCCACCCGCCTATTAATCAAGAATGCAGAAAAAGTAATGATGGGCCAAACTTTGACTGATGTGGAGCCCCCAGCAAGTCTCTAGCCTACTGGAGACTAAAGGACATCTCTGGCTATCCACGAATAGAATACTACAATATCAAGCTATGCTGTTAGGGTCCCCTCAGATTTCTTTAAAACCTTGTCATACCTTAAACCAAGCTACCCTGCTCCCTGATTCCAAGGGGCCTATTACCCATGCCTGCCCAGAAGTGATTGATCAGGTTTACTCTACCCACAGAGATCTCTAGGGTGAACTATTGCCTAAGGCAGAGGAGGTACGATTTGTAGATGGGAGCACCTTCGTGAGTAACAGACAAGGAAGAGCAGATTATGCAGTAGTGTCTCTGCATGAAACTATAGAAGCCAAGGGGCTGACACCAGTCACCTTGACCCAAAAGGCAGAAATAATTGCATCAATCAGAGCTTTGTAATTGGGACTAGAAAAAATACTAACAATATACACAGACCCTAAATAAGCTTTCTCTGTAATTCATGCTCATGGAGCCATTTGGAAAGAAAGAGGACTTTGTAACGGCAGCAGTAAGAGAAATCAAACTTGAGCCAGAGATCCTCTGGTGCACGGCCCCAAGGAATTAGCTGTGGCTGTTGTAAAGGCCATCAAAGTGGGGAATCAGAGCATATAAAGGGGAATGATTTGGCAGATGCAGCTGCAAAAAGGGCTGCTATATCAGGAGAGCTTCTCCAATTATCATTAATTCCCATTCTACCCTTCTATGAATTTACACCAGTGTAAGTTCCCCTGATGAAGTAAGGGAAACCACTACACAGGGTTATCAGTGGTCTCCAGTAGTCAAGGGCTGGATGATAAACCCATGAGGGAAGATTTGTGTCCCCAAACAGCTTGGGGTCTCCTTAAGAGTGCTCATGATTCTACCTATCATGGAAAAGAAACCTTATATACCTATGGCTGACAAAGGTCATAAGCACCCCAGGTATAAAAGAACTTATTGAAAACAATAACTGGACAGTGCATTTATCGCCAGAAGAATAATGCATAAACCAGGCCTCCTGTACCTCCCCTGGCCAAAGCAATGCAAATTTGGGGAACTTTAGTGGGGGATGACTGGCAAGCTGATTTTACTGTTATGTCCATGGCCCCTGGAGGGTACAAATTCCTCTTGGTGTTTGTGGATAAATTTACTGGATGCATTGAAGCTCTTCCTTGTAGGTCAGAAAGGGAAAATGTGGTAACAAAAGTGTTAAAAGAAATAATTGCCCATTTGGGGTTGCCAAGATCAATTCAGAGTGACAACAGGCCAACTTTTATATCAAAAATAACCTCCAAAGTAGCCAGAGTTTTAAAAATTAAACGGAGGGCTACATGCTGCAAAGAGACCACAACTTCCGGAAAAACTGAGTGGGCCAATCAAACTTTAAAGAAAACATTAGCAAAACTGTGCCAAGAGATTCAGGAAAATTGGCTAAATTACTGCCAATAGCCCTCACTCAGATAAGGGTAGTTTCAAAAGGCAAACTGAAGCTTAGCCCCTTGGAAATCACCCATGGGAGGCTGTTCCCTAAGGACTCAGATTCACTACAAACGCAGACAAAGAGGTTTCCATGGCAATCAAACACATAATCAATCTGAAGCAGGTGGTAGAAGAACTCAATAAATATGGAAACTTCTGACTTCCCCTGTCCATGGAGGTCAAACTCCACCCATATGAGCCAGGAGATTGGGTCTTCCTTAAAACTTGGAAAAGTGGTTTGTCCCAAGATCTACTATGTCCTATTTGGGTAGGGCCTCGCTTGGTGTTACTAATCACACACTCTTCCCTAAACTAAGGAGTCGCCCCTTGGATACACCACACAGGAGTTAAAAAGACGCCTACGCCTGAAGATCAAGAGAGGTCATCACAGACACTTGATGACTCGGAGTTTTCCTGAAAACCACTCTGTTTTGAAACTCTTGCTTTGGTGACACTATACAAATTAGTAATGACTTCCTACTCACCCCAGGCTCTTCCCTGGATCCTAACCAACCCCACACCAATTAGGGATGGTATGCTTCTAAGGGGGTGGCATGTTCCTGGGCAGCAAGACTAGGTCCATCAGAGAAGGATAAACAACTCAGTTTCTAGACTATAAAGAGCTGGTGGAATTGGGGGCAAGTATGCCCAGATCCTAAACATATACTAAACACATTGAGGGTATAAAATTACAGGTGGTTGTTATGAACAACTTGGGGCTATGCCTGTGGTGAGCCACAAACCTATTTGAGAGTAGCTGGAAATTCAGCTCCTCTTCTGGTCCCTATGACAATGCCCATGCTCAGCAGTCACAGAACATGGACCTTCGACCTGTTCCCCTCAAGAACAAGGCGCAGGATAAAACCAGAGGAGGGATTTGTGTCACCGACTAGTTACCCCGAGAAACTCAAGGGTGGGTATGGATATTTTAACTGTTTTTCCAAGTTGTTACTGTTCCTTATGTTAAGGAGATGCAATCACCAAGCTCTCTGGATCAGACAAAGCCTCATCACAAGAGCAATGCCTATGATCTTTGCCTTATTTTTAAGGCTGAGATCTCTCCAGGAGGAGCTTAGGCCTTATTACCATAACCTACAGTGTATGTGGAAGCATGTTTTCAAAGTGAGCCTGTGCAAGGAAATACCGACCTTACCCTTTTGAATATTCATTTCTTATCTGAAATAAACGTCCCTTCTTCCCTTTGTTCAGGGAGGCCATGACTTGGGAGATGATTCCTCATAATCTCCTATTTGCTGCAAATATGCCTTACTTTGTGAGATAGCTACTTCTGATGGAGAGCCTGATTTAACTCACCAGGAGCAAACTCACATTGGTTTGGTAAAAAAGGGAATCCTGAGAATAAAATAACAAAGATGGAGGTACCACACTCCCTGATTTCAAAATATACTACAAAGCTATAGTAATCAAAACAGCACTGTAGTGGCACAAAAACAGACACACAGATCAATGGAACAGAATTGAGAACAAGGTAGCTTGCCAATTAGGTTTTGGTGGTGCCGTTAGTTCCTTTTACCAATCCTGAGGATCGAGGATGGTAAGCACAGTAGAAATGCTGCAATATTGGCCAAACATTACAAAGAAAGTATTCCAGTTCCTCCAGTCACTGTGTAACTCTGGAGGAATTCCTCAAATAGGAATTAATTCTTTTCGATAATAATTTACCTAAATCCATCGCTCTTCTGCAAGGAAAAGCCTCCAAACAATGTGAGAACATGCAGATCATTACAAGACATATTTATTCTTCTTAGATGGTGGCATTTGGACAAAGTCCAATTGTCATACCTCAAAGGGTCCCTTAAGAAGGGAAAGTGGCCTCGTGACTCATGAAGTGGCTTCTCTGGATTATACTTTGGGCATGTAGCACAACAAGTAGAGATTATATGAGCCACCGGGAAGGTTTCCAAAAGTATTGTTTTTTCCCTTTTGTTGCAACCTATATATATATATATATATTATTTTTCTTCTTCCGTGGTGATTTCTTAAGCCTGTAGAAAGAAGTCTTTTTACTGGGTTAACAAAGTTAACAGAAAGTAGCAGGCATTCTTGAGGCTGGACAGCACATCCAGCTTGATAACATCCTCACTTATCATTTAAGTAAGACTCATTTGTAAACCAAATTAAACAATAGAATGCAGTTGTGATCTTCTCCCCTTGTGATGTTGGAAGCAAAGTAACAAGGTTAATGGTTGGAGCAAATTATAAATTAGTTCCTGCGTCCAGGGGGCAGGCAGTCAAGAAGACTTCTAGATGTCAGAGTCAAAGCATCTTTCTGCAGCTTGAAAGGTCTCTGATGATGTCATCAGGCCTTCAGATATCTTTCTGAGTGGCTTACAGCTTACACAGCAACAGACGGGAATCTCTCTTAAGTTTCTATAAAGTTGTTCAGCTTCAGTTTGCAAGGCTTCAGGAAAAACAGCATGTTCAATTCTCAATGATTCCAAATGAAAATGAGGGAAAAAATTGAAAACATTAGTTTGGAGATTTGTAACCAAGTATTTCAGCAGAATTGAGGGTCCGGTCCAGTTCACAGGTAGAAAAAAAAGCCTCAAAGACAATTAACAGAACTAGGATCCAACATCCACAAATGTGTATTTTAGCTTTTCACTGAAACGTAATTCTTCTCTCTAAAATCACCCTCATTTTTACCAAAGATAGACAAATTAAGACTAATTGGTTTGCAAAATAAGTTTAGTTTCAAGAAACTTGGCCCAATTATTTACATAAGTGCAGCAAGAATAGCAATTGATCATATAGGCTCTTAAATCTGCTCTGCTGGAATTTTTTTATGAGGAATCTCAAATTGAACTGTAAAGACTTCTCAAGGCCAGGAAAGCCAAGCCAAGGACTTGCTGTCAGATTTTGCCTGCAGTACCTACAGATTTGGGTGGATTCCTCTCTTCTTGAGGTCCCCCAAAATATTCTGAGGTTCCTCGCACCTGCCAGATAAGCAAGCTTCCTTACTTACCAGGTAAGATTGCTGGAATCTCTCTGTAAAGCAAGGTACCAGGCCCATTTTTCCAAGTGGCTTTATTTCCAGAAAGTCAACCTTATTCCTCAAATGCAGTATTGCCATATCTGAGTCTGTATGTTTCTCTCAAATATGACATTCCAGTCAAAGTTTTGGCAAGATAACCAATGTGTCCTGTTATAAGGAGAACAGATTCTTATTGAACTTATGCAAATAATTATATTGCCATGAAATAACCATACTCACAAAGAGTTTCCAAATTCTCGAGGGATAAGGTAGGGGGAAAAACATAAATGTTTCAGTTTTGCTCACAAAAGTATAATTTCACCAAATTGCTATAAGTCATAGTTAGCACAAGAGAAAAGAGAAAAAGATTTCCTTAAATATGAGAAAACAAAACAACACATCAAAACTCAACAATATTTCAAACAGAAGTCATAAAAAGTTTTAATCATCCTCATCAGTTCACACAGTCCTGTATAATTGATTACTGAGCTTAATCTCCTGTTAGCAGATCTATGAGGTTAGATTTCTGTAATTTCTTACCCAGTTCAGTTCCGTGATCTGAAAGTTTATCAGAAACCTGTAATCCAGAGTAAGTGTCAGAGTCTTTTCCATGAATATCTCTGAAGATGAGACATATTTGCAAAAGCAAAAAGCATCAGAGTAAAACAACTGACTGTAAACAACAAAAGACTTAAAAATGACAATTGACAGAGAAACTTATTATTTCTGATATACAACACCTTCAAATAATATTTAGAATTGTGGCTGATAGCCAGGACAGATCAGAATTTAGCAATGTTATATAATTTTCAAAACACTTATATCAGTAACATTTACCCACATAATACCACTTAAGAAAGATTATCATCGCTTATCTGATAATGCTTCCAATGTAAATTAACATATCAAATAAGCCTAATTAGTTTAGAATCTTCCTCCTTATAGGAAGAGAGAGCAAATGTCTTTCTTAAGTCCCAGGGGCCGTCCGAAAATCCCCAGAGAAATCCTCCTCCTTCTACCAGGTTAAAAGACAGCCTTCATTCGGGATTTGAATATTTTTGAGGCAGAAGCTTGTCAAAAATATCAAAAGGTTTTAAAACACTTGTTCAAACAACACTCACTCTCAATTTCCCGCTTCTCTTTTGATTTTGTTTTGTTATAAAGTCTGAACAACTTCTAAGGACAGTGTAGTGGGTCAGAAAGTGTGCTGCTTGTGAGTGTTACTCCCTATAGAAAGGTCATAAACACTCTCTTACCTGCCTCGGTTTTTCCCTCTGGCCGCCTAATACCGCCGTGGGAGCTCCGAGCGCGGGTGACCAGCCCTTATGTGCGCGTCCCCAGATGAGCCTGTAATTAATTACTGCGAGTGAGAGTGGAGTTCCCTATGGGACCACTGCACGTCGCGAGGATTGATCCTCTGACACTCCCGCTGAGGTCATCTTTCACCTTCTATTCTCTGATGCTGCGTGGGGTCGTCCTTTCTGGTTTTTCTGTTGTTGTTCATTTATTTATTTAATGATTGGCCCTGAGCTAATATCTGTTCCTCACCAGGGAACAAACAGCACACGGAGCTCCGATCCTCCCCGCCCCCCGTCCCGGGTGCCAGGCTGCCGCCTGTGGTGTAGATGCAGGGAGGGTACCCAGGGTCTGACTGAGCCGGCGTTCAGGGCCTCATCCCAGGGAGACCCTCAGAGACACAGACCGTGCCCCAGGAAGAGCAGCCTGGGAGCAATCGAGCGGCCACTCATCAGCAGGGCTGGCGCGAGGGCAGGAGGGGTGGGCCTGAGGGAGGCCGCAGCCGGGAACGCGGACAGTCGGCCCGGGCGGGGCCCACCGCGCCCTGAGGGACGCAGGGAGGGGACGGCGTAGCTGCGCTCACGCGCCCCGTCTCACTGCCCACCCGCTCCAGCAGTCTGCGTAGGCCTCCACCTCCTGCGGCGGGGACACTCGGGACCCGGGCCGCCCTCCCCCCGGTGAGGGACTGAGGGGCCAGGGGTGTAGCCGGGGCCGTATGCGCTCAGGCTCTGTCCTCACACCCTGTGCTTCAGCGGGTGCTCCTGACAGAAGAGTGTGGCGCCCTGGGAACAACCCGAGCCCGCCATCCCCCCACCCCGGATGACATCAACGCCCCCTCGGGGGCCCACGACCTGCAGGAAGCAGCAGCCGCCGGAATGCAAAGGAATGCCAACGAAGGCGAAGGTACGTGAACGCAAACTGTCCGCAGCCTGGGCCGCGCGATGGGACCCGCCGCGCAGAGCGGACGCCGCGGAGCGCCCCACAGGGTCCCGTCTCAGCAGACGCCGCATGCACGATGCCAGCGGGCGAGCACAGGGCAGCCACTTGCCGTCCACAGCCACGCGATGGTCCAGACGTGCCCCCGCCCGTGCCCCGCCGCCTCTTCCAGGGTCGTGTCTGTCCCGGTGTGCGGCCTCGAGACCCCAGATGCTACCTGCCTGCCGGGAAGCAGGGGCTCCGGGGCCTCTTCGGAGAGACCCCGGATCCCCGTGTCTCCGAGTCCCCACTTCACTCCGGCTCCACGTGCGGCCCCGCGCCTATGGCCGCTGCCCGCCTGTCGCCGCCCAGCCCTCTCAGTCGCTCCGCCTCTGCTCCCTCAGCGCCTCCTCGCTCCACATGGCCCCTCCACCCTCCCCTTAGGCCCTCGGCTCTTTCCCTCATTCCTGGGCCCTCCCCTCCCAACAGTGGCTCTTTCCCTGAATCCTCCATCCTGTCGTTGACGCTCCGTCCTTTCCGTAGACACTTGGCCCTCCCCTCCCCACCCGGCTCTCTTCATCAATACCGTGCTTCTCAGACACCCTCGGCCCTTTCCGCCTTTCCTCGCTGTCTCCATGGGCACTCAGCCCTCCCCTCCCCCATGCGGCTCTCGGTACAAGCTCTGCCCCACAGAAACCCTCAGCCCTTTCCGTCTCCCCTCAAATCTTTCCTTCATGACTGCGATTCGGACAATCTCGGCTCGCTCGGCCAGCTGTCAGTTGTTTCTGTCGCCTCTCGGCTCCCTCCGTCAGGACTCTGTGACTCAGGCAAGCTTGCCACGCTCAGCCAGCCATGGGTTGTTTCCATCGCCCCTCGGACCCCAGCCCGGATGCAGGCATCTAGGTTCAGGCTCAGCCCGAGGGACGAGCTCCTGTGTGCTGGGCGGTGGCTGCATCTGTTCTGTAATCGCAGCTCACAGAGAAGTGTGCACCGGGGGAGGCCCAGCATGGTCAGAAAGCAGGGGACATCTGGAGATTTGTGGTCTGGACCTCGGCAGCCTGTAGCTGATAGGACCAGAGAAAGGGGGCAGGGGGCAGAGGTCAGAGAGCTGGGCAAGGCCGTGAGCTCAGCAGAGTCAACCCGAGGTGCATTCGGGAAAGAAAACTCGGGGAGATGGAGCCGCCCCTTGTGTCCAGACTCGTTTGGTTTCATGACTGATGACGATTTTAGGCTGGTTACTTTTAAAACTGCAGATGAGAAGCAGGCTCTGAGGACTGGAATTTGCTTGCTCTTTGAGAGATATTTGCATTTGTGAAGGAAGGGGGTATGACCTTGTAGGGACCTGAAATTGGCCACCCCAAGATATGTCTCTTTGGCATCTGGATTGTTTGGGGCTGATTGCTTTTGATAAACTGGGACAGGGAAGGAGGCTCTGGGGAATGGAACTTGCCCTTCTTGGGACACATTTACATTTGTAAGGTAAATCTCTATCTGTAAAAGTTGCCTCCCTCTCTGTACCAGGAAGAAGAAGAGAGATGACCTTGTCCCTAGAAACTCTTAATGGGGAAGGCAAGAACTTAAGTTGGTTGCTGTCTGGCAATCTCATGTAACTGATTTGGGTGGTGGCTTCTGACCTTTACATAATCCGATTTGATTCTTGTCTAAAAGTCATGGGATCACTCAAGGACCAGACCCCACCTGCACTGATACCATTTTAACTTTTTTTCATGTTCTTTCCTTTGTCATGTAAAGAGATGTCCATGAAAATAATCCATAACCAATCTATAAGTGAAAATTTGGGTGAGTTTATTCTGAGCTTAAATCTTAGGATTATAACCCGGGAGAATCTTTCCACAAAGGAACAGAGCACTCCAAAGAAGTGGGGTACAAAAGGCTAACCACTCAAAGAGTATGTTTCACATATGATTGAAATGTCCCTTTTACAATAGTCACGAGGCTGCTCTGTCAGCACAGGAATTGATGGAAAGGGCAGATAGGTCTCCTGTCTCAGTGAACACCGCAGGGTGGCAGGTGTGTTGCCTCGGGCTGGGGGGGGTCACAGATGAGCGCTGCAATCAGTTCCCAGCCTGAAGAAAGATGCTTAATCCTTAAGGAGACACCAACGTTGGGAGGGGGGGAGAAGTTGCACCTTTATCTCAAGGGCCTTTTGCTCTTGCCATAGGGAATCTCTAAAGCAGATATATAATGCATGATCAATGGCCTCGGTCAGGCCCTTTTGGAAAGACAAGGTCAGGCCGAATTAGGTTTATACAAAATGGCTTCCTCATATACTCCAATATATCCTATTACTTGCCATTTTTATTTGTCAGAACCTCCACCCAGGTGGAGTTGGCTCCATGCTGTCCAGTTCCTCAGGTTCTCCAGGCCAAACCCTGCTCCCTGGAGCTGATGAGGGACCATCACCCAGGAGGGGTGTGTGAGTTTCCTGAGGTAGCTGCAACAAGTTACCACAAACTGGGCGCCTCAAAATCCATCCTCCCCCGTCCTGGATGATGCGGGGTCGGAGAGCGGAGGAGTCCAAAGAAAGGTTTCTTAGACTCTTAAGATCTGGCAGTAGTGCTCTTTTATTTAGAGAATAGAATGGGGAAGGACCCAGGGCAGTCAGAGATTGCTGGCATGGGGACGCTGCTGCCACCGCTAGCATGGGGACAGGACCCATGGGCAGGCAGAGCTGCTGCCGGCATGTTGCTGCTGCCGCTTCTGCTGCCTCTGCTGCTGCTGCAAAGTTGGGTGGAGGGTAAGGCTAAATTTAAGGCATAGGTATGTGAGTTATCTCTTTACAAGACAAGGAATATGTAAAAAAGTTAAAATGGTATCAGTGCCCGTATGGTCTGGCCATTTGGCGGTCCCACAACTTTTAGATAAGAATCAAACCGGATTGAGTAAATGGCAGAAGTCACAGCTTGAATTTTATCCTCAAGTAAAGACAAAGAAGGATTTGTTGGGGGGGGTCAGTTACATGAGGTTGCCAGACAGTAACCAACTTAAGTTCTTGCCTCTGGCATTGATTAAGAGCTTCTAGAGATAAGACCATCCCCTCTTCTTCCTGGTACAGAGAGGGAGGCATCTTCACAGATAGAGGTTTCCCTTAGAAATGTAAATGTTTCCCAACAAAGGGGCAAACAAATTCCACTCCTTGGAGCCTGAATCTCATCTGTAGTTTTAAAACTAACCAGCCTAAAAATCCTCATCACTGGAGACCAGGAGTCTGAGGTTAAGGGTCGCAGGGCCGCGCCCCCTCCGGAGGCTCCAGGGGAGGGTCCCTCCTCCCTCTTCCAGCGTCTGGGGCTCCAGGCGTCCCTGGGCTGGTGGCTGCCTCCCTCCTGTCTCTCTCTGTCCTCACATGGCTCCTCTGTGTCTCTCTGTGTCTCTGTTCTCCCTCTGTCTCTCTCTTATAAGGATCCCTGTGATGGCGTTTAGGACCCACCCAGGTTACTCAGGATAAACGCCTCAAGATCCCTAACTTAGTCACATCTTTTATCACCATATCCCATGATATTCACAAGTTCTGAGGATGAGGACACGGACATATGTTTTTGGGGGGCTACCATTCAATGCACTACAGAGTGCAAGCCTGAGGCCTTGGAGTCCTCGACTCCTCCATCTCCCGGGCCCCAGCATCCCACTTGTCACCAGTTCCTGACCGCACCACTGACAGCAGCTGTTTCCCTCCCAGTCCCCAGCACTCTCCTAGGCCGGGCTGCCATCATCTCCAGAACGACTGCGCCAGCTTCCTATGGTCTCCCTGCCTCCCACCTCGCGCCTCCACCATCCTCCATGGATCAGCCAGAGTGACCCTTGTAGGAGACGGCTCCTCATGGCCATTCCCCACTCCATGTCCTTCGGTACCTCTGTGGCCCTGAGTACACAGCCCACTCTGGCTGCCCCTCAGCTTCTGCCTACACCCTCCCCACACCCCTCTCCCAACAGCAGTGACTGTCTGGTCACTTGCCGTCCGTGCTCTCACTCACCTCCAACCTTTGTGTGTCCAGTTCCGTCTTTCCAGAATATTCTTTGACCCTCCCACTTCCCCTGACTTCTGAGTGAGAGACCTCAGCTTCCGCAGGGGACCTCCCATGTCCTTGCTGGGTTGGTCTTGTCATCTTTACCCAACACACCTGACGCCTCCATGGTCATTCCCTCCCAGAGTTCCCAGCCATCTCCTCCTTCCAAGTAGATGTGGCTGCTCTTCCCGAGTCGTGTCCCAGAGGGACCTGGTCTCCTCTCCCACCCGTGGGACTGTCAGGGGATGGACAGGCTGTGGCTGCTGGTGCATCTCTTCAGTGAGCAGGGCAGCAGGGCCCGGGCCCAGAATATGCTCTCGGGGGACAGGAATTGTCAGAAACACGTGCTCCTCATTGGCTGCTCAGGCCGAGGTGACTCTTTGCCTCACACGGGCCCCGTGTGCCAGAGAGAAGGCGGACGAGCAGCCCATGCACAGTGCCCAAGTCAGCTTCACGAGGGGCTGGGGGAGACATCCGGCCAGAGGAGGAATGTCAACTGACACCGACACCGCAAGAACGGGCAGCAGGCCTGAGGGTACTCCTTGCCCACCCTTCCGCCCCATAAAAGGAACCCTGAGAGCCCCACCCTGTCCTTCCACTCCCAGCCACCTGCAGCGGAGCCAGCAGTCCAGGTGGAATCCCTGACCCACCTTTGCTGATCTGACCGGATCTGGATACTTAGCAGATTCTGCTCAGCACGGGCTCAGCCTGACGTGCCTCACACAGTGGCCGAGGGGAGTCAGGGCCTGTGGGCCAGGGCGGGGTCAGAGGGCAGGGGGAGTGTGTGCACCTCAGAGTCACCCCCAAGGACTCCAGAATACGGCTGCTGGAATAGGGGAGTCTGAGTCCTCAAGGCAGGGGCTGAAGGCCAGCATGAGACCCCAGAGCCCTGCCTGATCTCCTCTGGTGATCAGGTCTCCTCAGGGCCCTCTGGAGCCTGGGCCAGAATGGGCCATGGGCTCCCACTGCCCCAGGGAACATGCTGGCTCCTGGTGGCCAGGGCTCCGATGCCCGACCCTGGGACCTCCTCTCTGCCCCTCATCCTCTACCCCAGGTTCATCCTTCCTCCTGCTCACGCTGTGCCCTAGGTTCCATCTCCTCGGGTGGGTCCTCCTCCTCTTGTCTCCCATCCTGGCTACCCCTCCCCTCCCACTCCAGCCGCCCTGCTGGAGCCACTCTTCCTCCTCCATTCCCAACTCCTCTCTCTCCGCATTTCAATCCTTCCCGTTCTCTCTGCTCCCCGGTCTTGCAGATCCCTCTTCCAGTGATTTCTAGCAGAAAGTGAAGCATGGTGGCTAGCGGGCTTCTGGAGGCAGACTGACTCTTTTGTTCAAATCTTGCCTCTGCCAATTATCTGTGAGTCCTTGGA
Organism: Equus przewalskii; assembly: GCF_037783145.1. Classification (NCBI taxonomy): domain Eukaryota; kingdom Metazoa; phylum Chordata; class Mammalia; order Perissodactyla; family Equidae; genus Equus; species Equus przewalskii. Next base: position 12,617,779 of record NC_091842.1, on the reverse strand, counting down.
CAAGTTATCAAAGGTCTCTAAGCCTCCTTTGTCTGTCTCAAAGTGGGATTGCAACACGGTCTACACCACAGGGCTCTTGTGGGCATGAAGGTGCTTAGGGTGGGCCCAGCACACCAGGGTGCGGGGTCTGTTTGCTGTCATCACGAGGACGATCTGAGGCAGCAGCAGCTCTGGCTGTAAATGCTGAGCCCCTTCCACTGGGTGGTCTCCCCGGGCATGTGCCCCCCACCCGGGTTCCTAGGCCCCTGGAGCAGAGGACCCTGGGACTAGCACACCTGCACTGGCAGGGCTGCTCCAAGAAGGATGGAGCCCATACTCCATCACCCCAGGAAGGATGGAGCCCCTGCCATGTCACTGATGACAACACCCTGGACGCAGAAGGGCCACCAATGCCCTCCAGTGGCAGCTCAGACCCATGGAGACAGAAGGCGAGGTCACTGCGGGGCCTCACAGGTCAGTGGTCAGCAGAGCCTCCACAAACCTGAAGCCCCATGTGCTCCTAGAGCGGTGCCTGCAGAGCTTCTCTTCCACTGGGCCTCGGGGGACAGGCAGCCCGAGCCTCCCCATGGGCTCCACAGAGCAAATCAGGGGATGAGGCCGAGGGAGTGTGTTGGCTGGATGGGAAGCTGAGCTGGTGCAGGAGTCCAGAGCCCCAGGGGCAGCCTGGGGTCAAAAGGACAGGGGATCAGTGGGCGCAGGTTTGAGCTATGATGCCCAGGTCTACGTCTAAATTTTGCCACAGACTGGCTGTGAGTTCTTGGGCAAGTTATCAAGAAATGGAGACTTTATATACGTTTGTGTGTATGTACATAAATCTACCTGTTGTCCAGTGTGACCCTCAGAATAGTGCTGTGCGGTGAGCAGAAGTCACCCCCTCATATACACACGCTCATATGTATATATCACACACATCTATTTTCTAAACCTGAACCCTCTGCCCTCACTTCCTATGTCCCACAATATTGCCTTCCTCACTGGTTTGCTCTGCCTCCTAAATGAGTTGATATGTGAACCGTTCAGGATGGGGATGGGCCGCGAGTACTGTGTGAGCTCTCTGGAGGATACCAGCTCCTATGACATTTATTAAGGTGAATTCTCAGAAGCTGGGTGGTTCCTCCCCACCTCCAGCACTGGTGAGGGTCAAGTTAACAACAGGTAGATGGCGGTGACCAGACCCACCCAGGAGGAGAATAACACTCAGACTCTCCTGTCCCGATCTACACAGTCTAGTGACTGTCACCGTACTTCAGATGCACTGGGATACTTCTCCTTCATTCCAGCCAAAGAGTGTATTTATTCAGAATTCTTATATAGACCTCACGGAGTTCAAAGTCACCTGTGATCCAGGCAGAGACCCATCCTTCATCTAATTTCAACTCGAGTCCACTCAAAGGAAGTAGGCTACACAGATGCAAAAGCACTGTGGGGAGACCGGGGTAGGGGAGTTTACATTTCACATTGGAAAGAGAGATGTCAGCAGGAGCCCAGAACTTCCAGATCCTGCTGAACCTCAGAAGTGTCTCAAACTCCAAGAGCTCCATGTGGCCTCCAGCTCCCGCCCCTGAGACCAGTGTTCCCAGGAGCCTCTGACCTCAAGGAGCCGCAGGGCGTGGGCTCCATCCTCCAGCGAGAGCCCGCCCCTGCCCAGACCACCGTCTCCAAGCCCCGGCCACCCGGCCCGTTGCTCGGCCCTGGCCCCTCGTGTTTCCATGGGGGCCACACACCTGCATCGGATCCCATGCTCTTCCCTGCAGGGCAGCTGCTCTGGGTGACACCTGCTTCTGCGTGGGAACCGCAGGGAGAGAGAGACCGACTTGTAGGGGTTAGGGTCAGGGTTGGGGGAGCTTATGTTTGGGGTTCAGCCCTGGGCAAATCCCAGGTCGGGGTTTGTGGTTAGGGTGGGGTCTCAGGCGAGGGCTGCAGGGTTTACAGGGGTCATGAGGTTTCCGCAATGCTGTATAGTTTACTGTTTGCAGATCTTAGCCTTAGGGAATTCCTGGTGAGGGTCACAGCTGCGAGTTAGGGGACACATGTGTCAGGGTTCTGGGTGAGTGACAGAGTCAGACCTCAGTGTCCCTGAGAGAACCCATCCACCACCTCGCGTGCCCTCAGCACCTCTGAAACCTCAAACTCCCCCTTAGCTGGGAAGGGCTCAGGCAAGGGCTTCCCTCGATTCTCAGGCTCCCTAAGAGCCCGATTTGCCCCAGGACTTGGTCAAAACTCCCCCTTATTGTAACGTGCCCAGTGGAACCAGGTCGTCCAGCACGGTCTTTAAACCCTGTTGCCCCGAGTCACTCAGTGGACTTTTCAGCAATGTTTGAATTTCTCCATCAGCATTCTGAGTGCAGAGAAAAGGCCAAGGCACCACGCCATGGATGATCGATATTTTCCTTCCTAGAAGATTTGAAAGCTATTTTTGCAACACTTAAGCTTTTCATCAAATGATGAACAAGTTTTACCTATTTGTTTCATTACTGGTGATAAATTTGCCAACTCCAGGTCCACCTGTTTTTGTGAACACGCCCAAAGAAAACGGCCCCCATGTCGTACGCCACAGAGCAAGGCAGTCACAGGTAAAGGTCCTAGGGCCTCACACACCGAGTCATCTTGGAACTCAGCTCTGGACCCTGCTGGCAGGTGTGGCCTCCACGCTGGGTAAGAGCCCTGACGCTGTGGGGCTGCCTGGCCCAGGATCCCCTGCTCCTCCTCAGCCCTGGACCTGGCCCTTCCGTTGAAGACACATCTCCACCTGTGCAGGGACCTGGCTTTCCTTCTCTGGAGGGAGGGCTGATGCCCTGAGGACAGGCCCAAGAAGTGGTGATGCGCCGCCCCCCCCAGCCCCTCTGTTGGCATCAGGCCCTGGGCACTGGCCATTTATACTCAACATGTGCTCCCCCGCTCCAGGCAGGTCACAAAGTGTCCCCAAAAGTTCACTCCCAGTGACCCCATCCCTGGGGGACCCCCTCAGTCCTCCCCTCCTGGGCCTCTGTGCGGGAAGAACTGTCCCATGACTCTCCTCTCCTCCAGCCCCCGCCCCCTCGCCCCATCCCAGAGCCTTGGTTCAACACACTGAATGAGTCTGGGGGCAGCGACCTGCTCACGAGTATGTCCTCTACGTGGGAAATACGTAAGGGGCCCGCAGGCCCAGTCACACTGCACCGCTGTCTCCAGGAGCCCAGGGCGCATGAACCCACAAACCCTAGGGTGGGGGTGGGGCAAGAGGAGAGGCGCCATGGCCACGTGGTGTGGTCTGGTCACTCCCAAAGCTGCAGCTTTGTTCCCACGAAACCCTGCCCTGGGGTTTCCATGGTGACTGTAATAACACACCTCAGGCCCTGGAGATGCAAGCGCCCCTTTTCTCTGACAGCTTCTCCCACCGGATACCTGGTCATCCAGGACCTTACATGGAGCCCTGAGTTGTGGGGAGTGAGCTGCATGCTGGATGGGGCATGAGTGGTGAGAGTCCAAGAAAGGGAAGGGGCCACACCAGGGACCAGGACAATGGGTCTGGATGAACAGGGCATGGGGCTGTCTGAGAACGACACCTCACACACACAGATCTGCACAAGTACCAAAAACTAAAGTAAAAAACATTTAGAAAGCTACGGCCAGAATGGCTCAGGGTCCTCCTGTGGTCACTCTGTGAAAGCAGGCCAGGGGACACAGCAGGGGGCCTGGAGGAGGGCGGATCTCTAAGACAAAGAGCCTGAGTCCCTAGATCCAGCAGTGGCAGGGAGGACTGGCCACAGGTCAGGTCACCGTCGGGATTCCACGTGAGTTCCAGTCGGATGACACTGTCACAGCAGCTGCCGCCATCTTAACACATGCCCTCTCCTTCCTCTTCCGTACAGAGCAGGAGTGCACCCTCAGCAGCCCTGCACTCTGGGGTGCTCACTCGACTAAGTTTCGAGTAGAAGGGCCACGTGCAATTTCTAGGGAGGATCTGGGAGGGAGGCAGCAGCCCCTTCACTGCCATCTCGTCTCGCTGCAGCTGTGGAGCATACATGTGATGGTCGGAACCCTCAGCAGTGGGCTGGGAGGTGACTTGAGCATGGAAGCCGCTGGAGGGCAGCAAAGCAGAAACTCAGGGACAGGGTCCTCATGTTGGCAGGGTTCGTTTTGCTGGCACAAGGATGCCTGTCATTTATGGATATGTGGTGGCTCCTCCCTCCCACCCTGAGATCTCCCTCCCTTTTGATCTCCCTGGTGTGTCACAAAGCAAACCCTACACGCTGCACTGGGGAGGGGATATAAACCTCTGAACACTTAATCAGGATATGTCATACCTGTAAAACATCTGAAAATGGTTAAGTTTATCATCTTTTTTGTTTAAGATTTTTAAATTTTTCCTTTTTCTCTGCAAAGCCCCCCGGTACACAGTTGTGCATTTTTAGTTGTGGGTCCTTCTAGTTGTGGCATGTGGGATGCCTCCTCAGCATGGCCTGATGAGTGGTGCCACATCTGCCCCCAGGATTCGAACTGGTGAAACCCTGGGCAGCCGAAGCAGAGCATGCGAACTTAACCACTCTGCCAGGGGGCCGGCCCCTGTCGTCTTTTTTGGTAACGCATTCTTAAAGCCTACTTTAACCCATTTTTCTGGAAAATACCTGCATCTCCTTCATATCATCTTCAACAACACTGCTGTGAAACTAAGTAGGACTCCCTATGTCTGTGAAATTGCTTTACAGGATAAATTACACTGCTCTTAAAACAGTTTGAGAGGCAAACTGACAGGCAGTGTTTGATACCTGAGTCATCAGGAGCCTGACCCTGACTGTGAGTATACTTACATCCTTTGCTTACTGAAAACAGGAGGAAACGGAGTGATGGACAGAGTGAGTATGTGGCCTGTACTGTAGTGTGGACTGCAGGAGCTTCTAGAAAGGGCAAGCTTGGCTCTGCAGGCGCTTGTGGGTGGCTGGAGCTGCCCTCCTCCATCCTGGCACATCCTCCTCCACTCCATGCACTGGCCACCCACCCAGGGCTTCTCTTCTTTCATATCCTACTTGGCTGTTACAAAAACAACTACGAAAATTTTCCAAAAGAGAAACCTAGTAATCTCAATTTCTTTCCATTTGATGCCTGCTACAATAGGCCACTTAAGACTCGAATCACAGCACAACTTTGCTCTCCATGCCTCATAGTGCTTTACTTTTTCCCCTAGATATCTGCATATCTAGCAGGTGGGACAGTTGCCAGGGCAGGTGGCTCATGGTCAGGGTCAGGGCTGAAGTCAGGGTCGGATCGAGTTAGGGTCAGAGTCAGGATCGAGTTAGGGTCCGGGTCAGGCTCGAGTTAGGGCTGGGGTAGAGACAGTGAGGACGGTTGGGTCTAGGGTAAGGGTGGCGTTAGTGCCACCAGGGAGGAACAGGGCTGCCACCTCTGCTTCCCATCTGCATGGAGCTCCTGTCCTCCCGCCCCCGCCCAGGCGCTGGGCTGCCACCTGTGGTGTAGACCCAGGGAGGGGACCCCGGGTCTGACTGAGCCGGCGTGCAGGGCCTCCTTCCAGCGAGACCCTGGGAGACACAGACCGCGCTGGGAAGAGCAGCCCCGGCAGGACCAGAGGCCGCGCATCTGCAGAGCTGGCGTGAGGGCGGGAGGGGTGGGCCTGAGGGAGGCCGCCGCCAGCAGCCTGGACACTCGGGCCCGGGCGGGGCCTCCCGTGCCCCAAGGGACGCAGGGAGGGGACGGCGCGGCTGCCCTCACACACCCCATCTCACGGCCCACCCGCTCCGGCTGTCCGCGTGGGCCTCCGCCTCCCCTGGCGACGGGCACTCAGGACCCGGGCCGCCCTCCCCCCAGCGAGGGACTGTGGGGCCAGTGGCGTAGCCAGGGCCGGAAGTGCTTGGGCTCTGTCCTCACGCCCTGCGCATCAGCCGGTGCTCCCGAGGGAAGCCGGTGGCGCCCTGGGGACAACCCGCGCCCGCCATCCCCCCACCCCGGGTGACAGCAGCGCCCCATCGGGGGCCCATGACCCGCGGGAAGCATCGGTGTTTCTGGAAGGAAAACCGTCTCCCCCTAAACTCAGGACTGAGTGCCGACCTGGCCGCCTGAGACCTCTGACCCGCTGTGTTCACTGACCTGCGGTGTCAGCAAAGCCTCTGGTGACAAGTGAAGGAACATCCCTGTCATATGTGGCAGATGCCATTTGTTCCAAGACCCTATGTAGCCGCTCTGTGACCCCCTTCTTTGGTGCCCTTGCTACCTTGGGGAGAAAGACCCCGGGCTAGTCCCCACAGCTGCCCTATAGTAACTCACCCAGTTTACAGTGGTAGATTAATTATGGAGTATTTGCAGCTAAAGGGTTAGGGTTAGGGCTGGCATCAGGGATGTGGTTAGGGAAGGGGTTGGGGTCAGGGTTTAGGGTTTAGGCAAAGGTTTACGGTTTAAGATGGGGTCTGGAATTAGAGGTAAGGGGTGAGAAGAGCGGGGTGAGGGTGAGAGTAAGGGTGAAGGCGAATTTACGTGTTGGGGGTTAAGGATACAGGATATGGGTTGTTTGAGGTTTGGGTACAGATTCTGGGTTGGGATTGGGATTAGGGTTAAAGGTATGGTGATGTTTGTCATTAGGGTTAGGGAATTAGGTTTAGGGTTAGGGTTAGGGTTGGGGAGATAGGTTTTAGGGTTAGAGTTAGCGTTAGGGGTTAGAGTTAGGGTTTAGGGTTTAGGGTTTAAGGTTAGGGGTTAGGGTTTGTGGTTGAGGTTGGGGTTAGGGTTAGAGTGTTAGGGTTAGCTGGGAACCTTTTTTAAAGTATAATGTGCAAGTTTCCTCACCACTACCCCCTGCCAAACAAGATTATGTCTTAAGAAGTCCATCAACGTGGATTTTTTTTTAAATCTCTCTAGTGATTATGATGTGCAAACCAGCTTTGAGAGTGTCTCACTTGGGGTGTTTGAAGGCAGAGAGGAGAACCTTGAATCTGAAGAAATTTTATCTACAACTTTTAATCTGTTTATAGGCTGTTGTTACAGATAAAAGTGTTCTTAAGTTGTCAGGAACGGATATTTAACATTTCATCCTTTCTCCTTCCCAGCATTTGATCCTCCAGCTCCCTTTGTCACTTGATTTTTGAAAACAAGAGCGATGAAGGAAACCTTTAAAAGCTACATGGAATTGCTTGTCAGCATTGCCCTGGACCCCCACACGATGCAAGCCCTAGAGAAGAGCAACGGTATATAGTCTGCTGAGTAGCACTTCCTGGGTCTTTGTTGTTCTTGTCTGTTAGTTGTGCGTTTAATGTATGGTTTTTGTCAGTTAACAAATTGATGATATATTGATTCTATAGAATGGTCATATCTTTTCATGAATTATCTGAATATTTGAATAATTGTATATTGAATCTATTTTTACTGAACTCTACTCATGGGAAAATTATGTAACTATCTGCTAGTTTCTTTCAATTTTAAGAATCTTTATGAGCTTTATAATATTTCACTCAGTGTCTGTATTACATGGAGCGTCCAGATGTCAATATATTGTGTTTTCTAATAATTAGATGAACTGGATAATAATGGTGTAAAGATTAAAATTGTATATTTGTGTCCAGTAAAAGCTATATCACAAAGTAATTACTTCCTAATCAGTTAGTACTAAACTAATATATGCATTGTCTTCTATTCATTAATATTATTCCTTTATACTCTTGCTTTATTAATCTTTCTTATAGTAAAGTAGGGATGAAGTTGATATATAAATAAACTATATAAAATATGTCTGATGTTGCTCACTAATGTTTACCCTTCGGCTACTATAGCATTCACCAGGCACAACTGGAAAGATGAATGAAAGGATTAATGAGCCAGTTTCTATTACCCTTCTTCTGTCAAAATGATTCTATGGGTGTAAGATCAAAAGATAATAGCAAAGCATAGTCAGTAACAATATACTTCAACAGCAGTGCCTAAAAATATATATTGTTTTATTATTTCCACATACTTTGACATATGTTATTCTACTTTAATCCCAGAACAGTTTAGCCATTTTGTGGATGAAGACAGTGAGAGGCTCAAAGAGGTTAAGTGACTTGCTTAAGAACCCACAACTTGGAAGAAGCAGAGAAAGGATTAAAGTCCAAGGTTTTCTAGTTTCTGGTCCATTGCTTTTTTGACCATATAATCAGAGACAGCAATCTGTACATCAGTCATTTTAGAGTCATGTAGGGCTGGAAGGGACATTAGAAATTACCTGGTTTAAAGCATTTATTCATTTATTTATTTACCCTTTTGTCCAAAAGATTGGCCCTGAGCTAACATCTGTGCCAATCTTCCCCTGTTTTATGTGGGATGCCACCACAGTGTGACTTGACGAGTAGTGCTAGGCCCATATCTGGGATCTGAACCTGCACACCCCGAACCACCAAAGTGGAGTGCACAAACTTAACCACTATGCCACTTGGCTGGCCCCAAAACATTTATTTTGTAGATGAAGGTTCAAAGAGATAAAATTTATTCCCTGAAGTTATAGAACAAGTTAGTGGTAGAAGAACCATTATTAAAACCCAATAGTTAATTCCCCATGTTGGCTTTTTGCCATTAAGTGTTTTCCCTGTCAATCAAAACTCCTTGCATCATAAAATATGCATCTCTTAGTAGTGGTCATTTCTGGGCAGTTGTATTTTAAATGACTTTTTTCCCTATTGTTTATCATTGTTTTCTGATTTTTCTCCATTTAATATAAGGGGGAAAGATTTTAACGGTTATAATACTTTAAAATAATCCACAAATGTTTAAAACTTGTTTTTGTGAAATGTAAATTCTTGTAGTATTTGAATTGATTTAATCACTGCTGGAAAGATAAAAGGAAACTACCAGGTGTGTTCTAGTGAGCTTAGAAAGCATTGCACACTAAGGACCTTTTCTTCAATTAGAGGAGGTGTTCTTCTGATGGTCACTGTGCTTGTGTTTGTATTCCAAACATTTTATTGAACTATGAAATTAGTAACCAGATTCTGAGGATTATATATACGTTTTCAGAAAGGTCATTAGTATTATAAAAATATGCTATTATGCTGATGAATTAAGAAACAGTCCGTATTCTAAAGTCTTTAACGCAGCACCCAAAGTAATTAACTTTACACTCTGGAAGTGCTTTTCTCAAACGAGCTTTAAGTTTCAGGGGTGACGAAGAAAGCACAAAGCTTTGAGTAAGATCTTTGTCATACTTTTAGTTTCCTTTTCTGAAACAACTCTTTTGACTCTTCCTTTGTATTTTTCACACTGGATTTTGATCATTTTTCTTTTCCTTAAACTGTAGTGAATTAAGAATATCATACTTAATATTTTATAAAATTTTATAATGTTAGATAATTTTATATCCTTTAATACTCTTACTGTTCAGATGGCAAATGAGGTCTGGAGAAATTAGGCAGTTGCCCACTGGTCATGTCATGTGTCAGTTGATTCTAGAGGCGAGGACGGGTTAAAACACAGGGCTTTCATCCTGTCGACATGCTGCGCTGCTGCTTTCTCACTCGGCTAAGGTCTTAATAATGTTTTGAGACAAAGACAGATTTTTTTTAAGATTTTATTTTTTTTTCCTTTTTTCTCCCCAAGGCCCCCAAGTACATAGTTGTATATTCTTAGTTGTGGGTCCTTCCAGTTGTGGCATGTGGGACGCCGCCTCAGCATGGCTGGATGAGTGGTGCCATGTCCATGCCCAGGATTCGAAACACTGGGCCACCTGCAGCAGAGCGCGCGAACTTAACCACTCGGCCACGGGGCCGGCCCCCAAAGACAGATTTTTAACAAGTTTTTCTGTTGAAAGTTTATCCTATTCCAATAAATTTTTATCCTGTTTTAAATGAGCTACTTTTGTCTCATATGAAAAAATAGATAGCATGCTGAATGATAATCAAAAGAGACTTCTTTTGAATCTCCATTTGGATCAGTCATTCAAAGTATTTCCTTCAGATGATTTATTAGCAAAACTCAGTGGCAATCATCATCTTAAGCGTAATAGGATGGAAAATTTATGAAAGTCATTTTCAGTTTCATAAAATTTTCAACCAACAAAAAATTTGATTTTTATTCATTGTGAGTCTGTTTAGCTTGTCTTTTTATTATATTAAGCACATTCTTAGTGTTCATCATTTGCTTTTTTCTGCTTAAATTCATTTTTCAGGTTTTTATATTTTTCTAGTTTTCCTTCTATATAATAATTTCCAAATGTTTTCAGAAGTACTTGCTTTAAACTACTGTATTCCAATCTTGTTTTTCTTCTAAACCTTTAAAAAATTTTCTCATTTCACCTGTAATGAGAATTGGTCTAGCACAGTTGTTAACATTCCCTTTACTTGTGTGCTTTACTCAATATCTGAGCAAAAATTAATTCTCACATAATAGTAGGGGATATGTGTGTATCCGTTGATTTATCTTGGCACCACAAATTGGTTTTGGTGTTATCAGAAATATAGAACAACAATAAGCTAATGTAAAGTCAGACAAATTATGATAGAAGCTACTTAGTAGTCAAAAAATTTCCAGCTTATTCAAAGTATAACATACAACATCTAGAATCATTTGATTATATCTACCTTGGGAGAAGTTTTTTTATCCATTTGTATAGTTTTTTTCTTTTTAAATAGACTTCAGTTTTAGAGCAGTTTTAGGTTCACAGCAAAATTGAGCGGAAAGTACAGAGAGTTCCCATGTACCCCGTCCCCACACATGAACAACTTTCCCCGTTATCAGCATCTCCTTACGGTTCACTCTTGCTGTTGTACATTTTAAGGGTTTGGACAAATGTACAATGACGTGTGTATCATTATGGTCTCGTACAGAGTAGTTTCACTGCCCTGAACATCCTCTGTGCTCTGCCTACTCATCCCTCCCTCCCTCCTACCTTTGGCAAACACTGATCTTTTCACTAGCTCCATAGTTTTATCATTTCTAGAATGTCATATAATTGGAATCACACAGTGTGTAGCCTTTTCAAATTGGTTTCTTTCACTTAGTAATATGCATTTAAGGTTCTGCGATGTCTTGTCTTTTTTTTTAGAGATTGACACCTGAGCTAACAATTGTTGCCAATCTTCTTCTTTTTATTTTTCTTCTTCTTCTCCCCAAAGCCCCCCAGTACATAGTTGTATATTCTAGTTCTAGGTCCTTCTGGTTGTGCTATGTGGGACGCCGCCTCAGCATGGCCTGATGAGTGGTGCCAAGTTTGCACCCAGGATCCTGGGCTGCCGAAGTGGAGTGCATGAACTTAGCCACTTGGCCACTAGGCCGGCCCCTGCCGTGTCTTTTCATGGCTTAATGGCTCATTTCTTTTTAGCACTGAATAATATTCCATTGTCTGGATAGATAACAGTTTATCTATTCTCCCACTGAAAGACATCTTGGTTGCTCCCTAATCCTGGCAGTTTTATCAGTAAAGCTGCTATAAGCATCATGTGCAGGCTTTTGCATGGACATGTTTTCAACTCCTTTGTGTAATTTGTATAGCTTTTTTACATCCCTATTTTATCTGAACTCCACATAAAAGTGAAACTTGACTTCATTTTTGCTAGGTGACCCCAAGCTCTGCTGGTAGTCCTGTATTCTTCACTGACATGCACTTGCTGAGAAAAAAGTCAGAAGCTAGTAAGAAGCCCAGTACGGAGAATTTGGTCTACTGACTCCCAGTCTAGTATTTTCTGCTTAACTGCTGTCTTCAAATGAAATAGTCCTTTGGGAAATGTCATGTTTTCTTCAGACAATAGGATGTTGTTAGATGTGTGTTTTCTAAAAATTTACTAAATCTTAAAAATGACCAGTTTGGGCTAACTGTTTTTAGAATGTCAAACCAGTTCTCTAGTAACTTGTATTAAAATAAAGCCACCACTTGGAATTTAATGGACTCAGTAGATATTTAAAACTTATGCAATAGTTTGTGATGAAAACTGAAAAATTACTTTTCATATTCTTATTTCACAGAAAAAATGTCTAATTTTGAAATTAGACTTATTAATTGTGATAATTTTTATTTATACTAACCTGCATTTCAAAGCCAAAATATACATTATTAAAAGTTAGAATGATTTGATGTAAAATGTTACAAACAGTATATTAGAAAAGATTTTCTATTTTTTGGAAAAGATTAGCACCATTTTCCATGATGATCTTGGTAATTTTAGGAATCCTAGAGACTTTTGAAGTTCTGTTTTCATTTGAAATCCATGTACTCCCAGTCATCTTGTGCTTATTATAAAGATCATTTAAATATTCTCTTTTCGTCTCCATTGACCTGGTGTTCATTATTTCCAAATCTGGAATCCTTATTTTGTCTTTAAGTTCCATTTATTGTAAATAGTAATTCAGGGTCCAAAAGTTTTCAAACCTGGGCATGTTTTATATGGAAAGCACCAAACTATGTAATAAAAGCACAAATAATTTAAGAAAGAGAATGGAGCTAGAAATTAATGATAGCTCACTGTGGAGGAAATGCCAAAGATTCTATTATTTCTATTTGATGAAACTTAAACTTAGTTCCCTCCTATGCTTATATCTAAAAAAAAATTAGACTATCTGTTAAAAAATGTCCTGTTTCAGGGGTCATAATGCCAGGTGCTTAGGCACTCAAACAGAATTTGAAAGTGAGTAGCCCTGAAGGTTGTAACTGTTTATAAAACAATTGAACTTATTGAATGAGAACTATGTTCTGAATAATAAATATAAGAGAAAAAATATATAATGGGAGCACTTGAACCCGTTTAGTGTCAAAATAATAAATGATACTGGTAACTCACTTTAATTTTTTAAAACAATATTTAAACTAGTTAGATTTAGCTACAAATATTATTTAGTTAGTGCTTGTAGCTTTTTATTTCAAGATGATTTGCCAACTAGGTTAGGGCATAAATATGCCTGTGGGTTTTAAACAATGGACTGGAATTGGTTCTGCCACATGGCCACTAAATTATCAGTAGTACTATGCCATTGTGGTCAGAAAACTCATCAGGTTGCTTTAGACTCCTGTCTTACAACTGCTTTTCCTGTGGTTAGTGAAGCAAGAGAAGTGATAAAGCCAGAGAAGCGTCTTGTTTTCCTCTGTTCTCATCCTGGGTCAGATGAATTCTTCATAGCAGGGCTTGGCCAATTTTCAGGGTAACAGTGGTTTAATTGGTAGAGCTTTGAAGAAACTTACATGTGTCCCTCTTTCTCCTATCATGAAACCAGAGAGGCATGACTCGAAAGAACTCCCTGCCTCATTCAGGAGTCCCCACAGTGTCACAAGCTGTTGCTTAAAGCAGGTCATGAGGTTGGCCCAGATTCAAGGGATGGGGAAATATATTCCGCATCTTGATGGGAGGAGCTGCAAAGAGTTTGTGGCCATGTTTAAAACACCCACATGTGTATCTATATGTACGTGTATATTGTATTTATTTTCCACATCCATCAATCCCCTACACATATGTTTGTGTGTGTATATGTACACATATGTATATATTTCTATATTTTTTAAAATAAATTTTGAATGGCTAGAAATAGTTTAGATTAGTTTTCTTCTGATGTGAATTATTTTTGCTTTACCTTAAAGAGTGCTTTGGAAAGTTTTCCTGAGCTAACAATAATTACTTGAGACTCTAAAGCAAAAAGTGGGGGATCTGCCATTTCTAAAATCAAAATGAATGGCAGAGCTTATAATAAGAAAACTCTAAGGACTTCTAAACCACTAAATCTGCACAAGTGAGTATATATTGATTGTTGTAATTATACCTTTTCCAGCTGTTAATATAATTCCTACTCAAAACATTGAAATAAGCAAGCAGTTTACCATGTTGTTAATTGTGAAGTTTTTTCAGGTAGAAATGAGCAGCTCCAGCCTAAGGAAGAGGGACTTGGTGTTAGTCTTGGTCTCCAGTGCCTAGCACAGTATCTGGCAGACAGTGGGTGCTCACACATTTTTTAAATAGACTAATAAGCAAGGAATCATCCTATGCCTGCATTTATATTTTTTATACAGTTTTTTTTTGTCATTGGATGCAAATGCAGACAGAGAAGTGAGTGTGCACACTTCCGATAGGATTCAGTGTGGATTCCGTCTGCAAAATTATTAAAATTGGAATCCATTCAATTTCAAACATGGTCTAAATTACTGCTTTTTCAGAAAACAGCTTAGCAACATATCAAGTCCACATCAAAGACGTATTCTGTAGAAACATATTTACAAATGCATAAAAACATGCATTTGCTCATTGCAGAATTGTAAGAGCAGTTCAGTTATGTATCATCACTGTGAGACTGGATAAATAGTCATTCAGAAAATGTAATGCTATGGACTTTTCAAAAAGAAGAGGTAGATTCGTTTGTTCTTTCACTAAAAGTTTTGAATGCCCATCGTGTGCCAAATACAGTTCTAAGTACCACAAATAAACAGTGAAAAATGGTCCAAAATCCCTGCCCTCATATAATTTATATTGGGGGCGCATATGTAATAAAGATAAAGATATCCAAGTTTTAGTTAGGTGAAAAACTAGTTTTAAAAAAGAAAGTTGCAGAACAATATGTATAGTATAATTCCCTTCCCTTTACAAAATTAGTGTTGTTAATATATGTGTGGGGGGACAAGGAAGAAAGTATAACTACTGCCAGTCCTACTCTTTTTGCTGAGGAAGCCTGGCCCTGAGCTAACATCCGTGCCCGTCTTCCTCTACTTTATATGTGGGATGCCTACCACAGCATGGCGTGCCAAGCAGTGCCATGTCCGCACCCGGGATCTGAACCAGTGAACCCTGGGCCACCGAGAAGCGGAACATGCGAACTTAACCGCTGCACCACCGGGCCGGCCCCTCAAAAAATATTTTAAAGTTCTGTAACATCCCTGTTTTGTTATCCATTTGTTGCTGAAATTGCTGTTCATTTTAGTATTTTCCACAAAATATTTTAGAAAACAGTCACTATTCAAATTACCAGTATGCAAGCCTAAACGATAGCCTTGATCCCACACTGCTTTGTCAAGGTCTTGTGCCTCAGAGAAGCTCTAAACGCTATTATTTAACCTGACTCTTCTCAAGGAAGATGTGAAAGGGGGTACTTCTACTCTTTATTTTCCATGTGGAAATGTTTTTATTACCAGAAAAATAAAGCTACTCCTTCCTGCTGTTTAAAAAAAGTCATAGAATATAAAAAAGTGTAAAGAAAAAGGTCTAAACCACTCTACCAAATCTTGGCACCAGCCTAAAATATGCTTTCAGTCTATGGAATGGGCCCTTTTCTGTGGTGTGGCTTTAAGTAAATTCTAGATTTCAGAGATGCCCATGTTTAAATGAAAATTAAAAGGCACGTTTCAAAGTGAAATAGAAAAGATCTGGATTATTGATCATGTTAGGTTATGTATATATCTGTTCAGTTAGCATGAATAATTTGGTGCTGGCAAGTTTCAAATAAAAGGAAGATAAAATTACCTGTTAGTCTATTGTTAACCTTATCTATTTTGTAATGTTAATCAGGAGTCTGCAAGAATAACATGTTTTACATATAATTTACCTGTGATGCGTGGAGAGTTTATTGTCTTCTCTCACATCCATTATAGATGTTCTTTTAATTTAGCTCCTTAAAGTATTTAGAATAAGGCAACAGTGAAGATCATTTAAGACAGAATAAAAAATAATGGAGATGGTAGAAATGTTTTTCTTAAATTGCAGCCAGTTATCTTTGTCCTCTCCTTACCCTCTTCACAACATTTCTATGGCTTTCATTGCCTTTAACCCAAACTCTGTCACAGTTTGCAAAGCCCTTAATGAAACGTCCCTCCTTAACTTCCCCTGCCCTTCAGGAACATCTTTAAATTCCTCAAATGTGTGTGTGTGTTTTTGCCTCCAGTCCTTCATGTTCCCTCTGAACTGTTCCTTCAGATTTCACTTTAATATCATTTCTGTTGAACTAGATTGGATGCCCTGGGACTCCTCCAGTGTAGCATTTACCACACTCTGGTGGTTGCTTGATGGCTGGTCTCTTTTGTGCTCCATCTTATCTCCTAATGAGAGGACCCTTGGGTGTTTTCCTCACCATTGCATTCCTAGCATCTAGTGCAGCATCTGGTCTCATTAAATATTTGCTGAATACCTGGATATATGAAAGGAGAGTTACAGGGACCATTAAAAAGGTAAAACAGGAAAGTATTCATTGCATTTTGCAATAAAGGCATTAATGACCTTAGCAATAGTAATTGCAACATCAGAAGAAAATGACAGTACCAAGAGTTTGTATAATGCAAAAATTGCTGGTATTTTTAAGAAAAAGTGGAATGTGGTGGCCACCATTTTTTACACTTTGTCCTCATATGCAGGGAGAGCCCTCGTGCCAGGAATTCACATTTCTCTTGTCTTTTAGGCTGGAGACTCTCCAGCAAGAATAATCAGGGAAGAAAGTCCTAGTTAAAATTGGTGTTTCTGTTAGATGCACTCATTGTGAGCAAAGTCCTCTGGTGGGAGAGTTCATTTACTGGGGAGGATCAGGAAAGGCTTCATGGAGGCCGTAATGATTAAGCTGAACCTCAGAGCTCAGGAGGACTTTAAACAGAGATGGATGAGCAAGATGGCATAATATTTAGTTTGTATCAGGAGAATGGTGTCTGCTTCTGTTCTGCCACTAGCTCTATTCTCAGGCATGTCCTGTGACACTTAATCTGGATCTGTTTTTTCATCCTGAAAATGAAGCAATAAATAAAGTCTTAAGCTATTAATGTTCTTTAATTCTAGATAGGGAGACTGGAATGTTGGGAGAAATGCCCAGTGGTTCAGTTTGGCAGCACCTAAAGTGAGAGACAGCAGAAGAGTAAACATCGAAAGGCCTTACAGCATTATTTACTATCTTGTACTAACTTGCAAGACTTTCAAAATATTTAAGCAACTATTTTGTACACTCACTCCACCATCAGCTCTTAGTGCATTTTGTGATGGTAGTGTGAGATTAATTAGAAACATGTCTGATAGCAGTCAATTATGAAATATTTAAGGACTGTAGCCAAATAGTCTTCATCTGTCTCCAATAGAATGGTCTTGTACACGATAGGCACTTAAAATGTATGTGTTGAGTAGATAGTGAATAGAAAAATGAGGGTTCATTAGGGTACGGGTTAGGATTCGGGTTCAGGTTAGGGTTTGGGTCTGGGTACGGGGTCAGAGTTCGGGGTTAGGGTTCGGGTTTGGGTTTGGGTTAGGGTCTGGGTACGGGGTTGGGTTCGGGTTCAGGTTGGGGATAGAGGTTAGGGGTTAGGGTTAGGGTTAGGATTGGGGTTAGGGGTTAGGGTTAGGGCCATACAAAGGCCTGTGAAAGGCAGTTTCTTTCCAGCCCATCATCTCGCCACATCAGACCTTCTGGTCTCACCCGTCTCCTACATAGCTCTAGAGGTGGAACACACAAAGCACTGCCTCCATCCCTCAAGAGGAGACAAGCCAAAAACCATCTTGCTTGCAGCTCTTTGGGAAGCTGAGAAAGAACTCGCTTTCCACAATGCTCTTACAGCGGACTGGGAAACTCTCCTACACAAGCGGCTGAAACGCCGCTTCTTTCCAGCCCTGATCGTGCCGCTCTAGAAGTTCTTCTTCTGCCACATTTCCATGTTGCCAAATCTGCTCACAATGAATGCCTACATCTTCTCCTTAAGCAACACGGCAGAGGCCTGAAGGATTTTGTTTCCAAATGCTTAGGAGGAGAGAGACAAGAGGCTTTTAACCACTCACCCTTGTTCACTGCTGGAGAGAGTGTCTGTAAGCACCTATATCAGAAAGGCCCCATTGCCCTCAGCCGTGACCTACATTACTCTAGAGGTGGAAGGCACAAAGCACTGAGTCAGTCCCTCAAAGGGACACAAGCCACAAATGGTCTTGCTTCCAGCTCTTTGGCAAGCTGAGAAAGAACTCGCTTTCCACAGGGCTCTTACAGCCTACCAGGAACCTCTCATACGAAGGCCTGAAACACAGTTTGTTTCCAGCCCTGATCTCGCCGCCTTAGAACCTCTGCTCTAAGCCATGTCCTACATTGCTCTAGAGGTGGAAGGCACAAAGCACTGAGTCAGTCCCTCAAAGGGAGACAAGCCACAAACGGTCTTGCTTCCAGCTCTTTGGGAAGCTAAGAAACAACTCGCTCTCCACAGTGCTCTTGCAGCCTACCGGGAACATGTCTTACGAAGGCCTGTGAAACGCAGTTTCTTCCCAGCCCTGATCTCGCTGAAGTAGAACCTCTGCTCTGCCGTGTCCTACATTGCCCGAGAGGTGGAAGGCACAAAGCCCTGCCTCATTTCCTCAAGGGGAGACAGGCCACAAGCCATCTTGCTTCCAGCTCTTTGGCAAGCTGAGAAAGAACTCGCTTTCCACAGGGCTCTTACAGCCTACCGGGAACCTCTCATACAAAGGCCTGAAATGCAGTTTGTTTCCAGCCCTGATCTCCCCGCCTTAGAACTTCTGCTCTAAGCCATGTCCTGCATTGCTCTAGAGGTGTAAGGCAGAAAGCCCTGAGTCAGTCCCTCCAAGGGAGACTGAATCACGGGTGAAACCGTCCTGAACCATATGAGACCTCCACATGAGTCATGTGTGAGCCACACCTGAGTTACACCTGAGCCATGTGTGAGCCTCCCTGAACCACATGTGACACACTCCAACCACATGGGAACCACATGGGAAGCACGCACGTTCAATGCTTGAACCACACAGGAGGCTTATGGGAGCCACATGTGAAACATGGCTGAGCCATGTGTGAACCACGTGCCATACACACCTGAGTATGTGGGAGCCACATGTCAGCAACGTGTGAGTCATGTGGGAGCCACACATGAACGACACGTCACCCATATGTGAAGCAAATGTCTGCCGCGCATGGATACTGTGCGATGAAGGCCTGAGTCACATGTCAGCCATGCCTGAGACATGTGTCCGCCACACCAGAGTCATGTTTCACACATGCCTGAGTCACATGTCAGCCATGCCTGAAGCACCTGCCACCCATGCGTGAACCATGCACCAGCCACCCCTGAACCACACGAAGGCCGTGCATGAACCATGTCCAACCCACACCTGCGTGACGTGTCAGGCACACCTGTGTCATGTGGCCGCCTCACCTGAGTCATGTGTCAGCCACACCTGAATAACGTGTGCGCCATGCCTGAGTCACATCTCAGCTGTGCCAAAGTCACGTGCCAGCCAGGCCTGAACCAAGTGCCAGTCACACCTGAACCACATGCCAGTCATGATTGAACCACAGGTCAGCTGCACTTGAAGCACCTGTCAGCCATGCTGGCACAACTTGCCTGCCATGCCTGAACCACGTGCCAACCATGCCACACACACATATGAGCCACGCCTGAGCAACACCACAGCCGTGCATGAGCCACACCTGAGCCACACATGAGCCATGCGTGACCAAAGCCTGAATCATATGCCAGCCACATGTGAGCCAGTTCTGTGGCACGCCTGCATCACGTGTGAGCCATGGCTGAGCTATGCCTGAACCACGTGTGAGCCATGCCTAAATCACGTGTGAAAGTCTCCTCTACCATGTGTGACCCACACGAGTCAGGTGTTAGCTACACCTGAATTCCACCTGAACCATGTGTGAGCCACACCTGAACCATGCATGAACCACATGTGAGACACCCCGGAACCACATCTGAACCACATGTGAAACACACATGTTCAATGCTTGAACCACACATGAACCACAGGGGAGCCACACACGAAACACAGCTGAGCCATGCATGAGCCACATGCCAGCCATGACTGAGTAAGTATATGGGAGCCACGTTTCAGCAACGTGTGAGTCATCTGGCAGCCACACCTGTACGGCATGTCACACACACGTGACCACATGTCTGCCACACATGGCTAATGTGCGATGAATGCCTGAGTCATGTGTGAGCCATGCCTGAGTCGTGTGTCAGCCACGCATGATTCATGTTCCAGCCACATCTGGACCATGGGTCAGCCACGCCTGAGCCATGTGTCAACTGTGACACACCAAGTGTCAGCCACACAGGAATCAAGTGTCACTGAGGTCTGAATGAGGCATCACACACCACTGGAACGTGTGTCACACACACCTGAATCACGTGTCACCCACACTAGACTCACGCATGAGCTGCATGTCAGCCACTCCTGCACCAGGTGTGAGACACGCCTGACTCAAGGGTCAGCCACAGCTGAGTCACGTGTCAGCCACGACTGAAGCACATGCCGGGCACATCTGAATGACATTGGAGCCAAGCGTGAGTCACGTTTCAGTCATTCCTGAGCCACGTGTCAACCACGCCTGAGTGACATGTGAGCCATGGCTGAAGCACATGCCAGACAATCCAGAGTCACATTTCAGCCACACAAAAGTCCTGCTGTGGCCGCACCCAAGCCACTTGTCAGCCACGTCTGGACCATGTGTCAGCCACAAGTGAAGCACATGTCAGCCACGCCTGAGCCATGTGGCAACCGCGCCACAACCATGCCTCAGCCACACCCGAATCACGTGTCACCGATGCCCAAACCACGAATCACCCACTCCTGAAACACGTGTCAGACACACCTGAAACACATGTCAGCCAAACCAGAACCAAGTGGCAGTCACGCCTGTATCAAATGACAGCCACGCCTGAAGCAAGTTCCTGCCATGCCTGAACCACATGGTAGACCCACCAGAATCATGTGCCAGTCACACGTGAACCACGTGTGAGCAGTGTGCCTACCTTGTGCCAGTGGACCCTGAACAACGAGCCAGCATCTCTCGACCCTGGTACAGCCTTGCTTGAACCACATGCGATCCACACCTGAACCACAAGCCAGCCACACCTGAACCACACGTCAGCCACACTGGACTCACGCATAAGCCCCACGTCAGCCACATCTGAGCCATGTGTCACCAACACTTGAACGACCAATCACCCATGCCTGAACCACACACCAGCCACACTTGAACCATTGGCCTACCAAGCCTGAAAGACGCATCAGTCACACCTGAACAACATGCATGTTGTGCCTGAAACTCATGTCAAGCACGCCTGAGTAATGTGTCAGGCATGCCTGAGCCACGTGCCAGTCACACCTGAACCACGTGAAGGCCATGCATGAACCATGTGAACCACACCTATGTCACCTGTCAGGCACTCCTGCGCCATTGGCTACCTTAGCTGAGTCATGTGTCAGCCAAGCCTGAACCATGTCTCAGCCATGCCTATGTCACATGCCAGCCTGGCCTGAACCAAGT
Organism: Equus przewalskii; assembly: GCF_037783145.1. Classification (NCBI taxonomy): domain Eukaryota; kingdom Metazoa; phylum Chordata; class Mammalia; order Perissodactyla; family Equidae; genus Equus; species Equus przewalskii. The sequence continues at coordinate 12,596,614 of NC_091842.1, read as the reverse complement.
GCCAGTCACACTTGAACCACATGTCAGCCTCATGTGAACCACGTGTCAGTCAACCACTTGCATGCCTTCACTGAATCTCATGCCAGCCACGCCAGAACCACGTGTGAGCCATGCCTCGGCAACACCCTATCCATGCATGAGCCATACCTCAGCCATGTGTGAGCCATTGGTGATAAACACCTGAATAATATGCAGCCACCCCTGACCCATTTCTGAGACAAGCCTGCATCACGTGTGAGCCATGGCTGAGCTACACCTCAAGCACGTGTGTGCCACACCAGAATCACATGTGAAACCCTCCTGAACCATATGTGACCCACACATGCGTTGTGTCTGAGCCACACCTGAATTACACCTGAGCCATCTGTGAGCCACACCTGAACCACACCTGAACTGCAGGTGAGACACCCTTGAAACACATCTGAACCACATGTGAAGCACACACCTTCAATGCTTGAACCAGACACGAACCACATGTGAGCCACACATAAACCTTGGCTAAGCAATGTGTGAGCCACATGCCAGCCAGGACTGTGTACATGGCAGCCAACTGTCAGCAACATGTGAGTCACATGTGAGCCACATCTGTACATTGTGTCACACACACACGACCACACATATGCCATGCATGAATTATCTGCCATGAATGCCTGAGTCACGTGTCAGCCATGCCTGGGTCATGCACCAGCCACACCTGAAACCTCTCTCACCAACGTCTGAACCACCTGTCATCCACACCTGAGCCATGTGTCAACCGTGACACACCAAGTGTCAGCCACACAGGAATCACGTGTCACTGAGGCCTGAGCGAAGCATCACACACCCCTGAAACATGTGTCAGACACACCTGAATCACGTCAGCCACACCAGAACCACGTGCCAGCCACGCCTGCATTACTTGCCAGCCACACCTGAAGCACATTCCTCGCACGCCTCAACCACATGCCAGACCCACCGGAATCACATGCCACTCTTGCGTGAACCATGTGTGAGCCATGTGCCCACCGTGTGTCAGCCAACCCTGAATAATGAGCCAGCATCTCCTGACCTTGGTCCAGTCATGCTTGAACCACATGTCATCCACTTCTTAACCACATGGAAGCCACACCTGAACCATATGACAGCCACACTAGACTCACACATGAGCTGCATGTCAGCCACTCCTGCACCAGGTGCGAGACACGCCTCAGTCAAGTTGCAGCCACAGCTGAGTCATGTGCCAGCCACACCTGAGTCATGTGTCAGCCACAACTGAAGCACATGCCAGACACATCTGAATCACATTTGAGCCAAGTATGAGTCATGTTTCAGTCATTCCTGAGCCACGTGTCAGCCACACCTGAGTCACATGTGAGCCATGGCTGAAGCATATGTCAGACAGCCTGAATCACATTTCAGCCATGCACAAGTCACGTTGTAGCCACACCTGAGCCACATGTCAACCACACCTGACTCACATGTCACCAATGCCTGAGTCATGTGTCACACATGCCTGAGTCACATGTCAGCCATGCCTGAACGACCTGACACCCATGCCTGGACCATGCACCAGCCAACCCTGAAACACGCATCAGCCACACCTGAACAAAATGTGTGCCATACCTGAATCACATGTCAGAAATGCCTGAGTAATGTGTCAGATGTGACTTGAACCACGTGCCAGCCATGGCTGAACCATGTGAAGGCCATACATGAACCATGTGTGAACCACACCTGCACCATGTCTCAGGCACTCCTGTGCCACATGGCTGCCTCAGCTGAGTCATGTGTCAGCTACACCTGACCCTGGTGTGAGGCATGCCTGAATCATATGTCAGCCATGCTTGAACCATGTGCCAGTCACGCCTGAGTCATGTGTATACCACACCTTAGTCACATGTGAGCTATGCCTGAGTCACGTGTCAGCCATGCCTTAACCACGTGTCAGTCATTCCTGAACATGTGTCACCCACACCTGAAACACGTGTCACCCATGCCTGTCACTGTGAGCCATGCTTTAACCACATGTCAGCCACCTCTGATTCAGGTGCAAACCATGCCTAAACCACATACAAGCCACACCTAAATTGTGTGCGAGCCACACCTGAACCATGTGTCGGCTACTCCTGAACCACATGCCAGCCACACCTCAATCACATGACAGCCATGCCTGAACCACGTGTCAGCCACTTCTGAACCTTGTGTCAGCCACAGCTGGGCCTTGTGAGTATGCCTGAACCATGCATCAGCCATGTCTGAGCCATGCATCAGCCACACCTGAGCCACACTTGAGCCATGCTGAGCCATGCGTGAGCCACACCTGAGCCATGCCTGAACCACATATGTGCCACACTTGAACCACACCTGAACCACGCTTCAACTACACCTAAACCACATGTGAGCCACACCTGAACCATGCCTGAGCCATGTTTGGGCCACGTGGTAGCCACACCTGAACCACATGTGAACCATGCCTGAACCACATCAGAGGCCTTGTTCCCATTCAGATACCACAGCTTGGCCCATGCACACTGGCTCAACTCATGCTGCTGTCACTGAACACCAGATGTCACCACTTGACCGTCTACCTCAGCAGATGGACTCCACAGATGCCTGCTTCTGATTTGATGCTTGTGTCACTGATTTTTGAGTTAACAATTCACACCTGTGTCTGCTTGGTGGCGTCAATAAGGTGCCTGTGCCTGCAAGGGAGGCTGGGAGATCCAGCTTCTGACCTCTGCCCAGAGGAGCCTTTTTTTTCTGTGAGGAAGACTGGCCCTCAGCTAACATCTACTGCCAATCTTCCTCTTTTTTCTTGAGGAAGATTGCTGCTGAGCTAACATCTGTGCCTATCTTCCTCTACTTTATGTGGGATGCTTCCACAGCGTGGCTTGATGAGCAGTGTTAGGTCTATGCCCGGGATCCGAATCTGTGAGCTCCAGGACACTGAAGCAACATGTGTGAACTTAACCACTACACCACCAGACTGGCCCCCAAGCCTAAACTCTTAAGGTGGAAAATTCCCAGCACAAAAGAAGGGTGTTCAATGGTGTCAGGTGGTCAAAAATGTTTGAAGAGTTAGGGAGCGAGCAGAGAGATCCAAGATGGTGAGGGCTGAGAAGCGCCCATTGGCTTTGGTAGTTAGGAAGGCTTTGTTCTTGGGGTCCTTTATTGACTGTGGCCAACGTCTCCCCACAGGATTTGAGGCAGCATTATGTTCAAACCTGAGGACATCTGCAAATAGGCCAGAAGCCACCAAAGGAGAAAGAAATGATTGTTCTGGATTCCAGGAAAGCCCTCGTGAGGGGAGGCAGCCAGGCTTGGAGCCTGTGGGCTTGGGCTGTTTTCTCAGGATCTGAGGGACTTGGGTGAGTGACTGGCCTGGGGAAAAGAGAAGGGAGGATGAAAAGCCAGGACCCAGTGGCACAGTCCCACCCTGGGGGACCAGGGTTCTCAGGAGGCATTTCCCTTTACCAGAACTTGAGAAGCTTCTGAGCTGTGACTGGTGGCTTTTCTCCAATAGGCACGATGAAAAATATGACCTGTTGGGCTCAAAGAGAAAGCCTCCTCTGACCACGGGCACAGAATACCCATGCTGACATGGAGCTGGGCAGGAGGAGCAGCTGGGGAAGGAAAGAGGTTTTCTGAGGAAAGAAAGAGAGGCCCAGTCAGCCCGAGTTTGGCCTCAGTCCTGTGCTAAGAACTGTGTGGCACCACGGGAAACAGGACTGGGACCCAGGCCTTCCCTGTAAGGGCTCAGCCTAGTGTCCTCTATGGACAGCCATCCCAGCCATTCAACAATACTGGGATATGGAGCTGGGCACAGGGGCTCTGAGAGCACTGAGGATGGGGCATGACTGTGGTGGGCAGGGTGGGCCAAGCCGTTGGGGAGGATATTCCACAAGAGATGCCATAGGCGAGTTAGCTTGGTGCTGCTCATCTTGCAGGGCAGCAACATTTCCTTGGCTTGGAGGTGAGTTTGGGGAAAGCAAGACGTTTAGGACCAAGTTGGGGTGGGGGCTGGAGCCTACACTGCTCCAGCAGGAATGGAGGGCAGCAAGGGGTTTGCACTTGATCCAGCAGTGGTGGGAAGCTGGTCCAGGTGGGAGCTGAGGACTGCAGGGTCCCTCAGTGGGGGGCATGCTGGAGGAGGCCAGGCCAGTGGGGAGATGGTTGGTGGGATGGCCACGGGAGTCCACACTGTGGATGAAGAGGGGCCTGTGGGTGCCAGGGTGTCCAGACTGGGCCTTCTTGCCCAGGGGAACTCTGGAGTCTGCTGAGTGCCCTCATTATGCCACTCACAGGCAGGGAGAGGCATGAGCAGCAGGTGATGCCAGGTGCCTCCTGCTGGTGTGTGGAGCTCCAGGCAAAGCACGATATCCCATCTTGTGCATAATCTGCATCCGAGAACAAAATTAGATTGAGAAGTAACTGGAGCCAAAGATTTCCAAAGCATTTCCCGTCAAGAAGCTGTTTGATTGAGTGTTTTAATTCTCTGAGTCCTCCTGCCTGGTGAAGTTCATTTTGTTGGGGACAGCTGGAGCAGGAGGAGCTGTGATGGGAGGGGAATGCTGGGGACCTGGTGCCTGGCCAGAAGGGAAAGGAGAGGCCTTCACCACTTGGTGGCCATGAGTCCGCTATGCGGCTTCTTCTCCCAGGTGACCCAGTTCAGACCTCAAAGAACGCTGTGAAGACGATGTTGTTGTCCCCATTTTGTAAACAAGGACACTGAGGGGCAGAAATTACACAACCTGCTGAGGCCACATAAATCATGCACAGTTGGCTGAGGTGGCAAGTGCTGGCCCATTGGACTTTAAACCTCAAGCTGACGCCACATAGGGCTGCAGAGTGGATATTTCCATTTTTTCACCAGAAGGCTCTGCCTTCTTCCTCCTTCTCTTCTTCATTCCCTCCCTCTCTTCTTCGTCCATTGCCAAAGCCCAGGAACTGTCGGGGACAGGACAAGGGGCATATCCCCATTTTGCAGATTTGGAAAGCAAGGCTCAGTGAGGGCCAGTCATTTGTTGCAAGCACAGAGGGAGGAAGCCAGTGGTAAATTCTGTGAAGTGTGATTCCTGTGTGTGGTCCCTACCTGGCTGGGACCAGCAGGGTCAATAAATACAAGGAGGTGACAACACCCCCTCCCACAATGTGTACATGGCAGGTTTTGAAACAGAAATACCAGGTGTCTGGAGGGAAGCTGGTCTGTTCTGTCAGTGCCCGCCCCTCAGCCCCAGCCCCATCCCGAGGAGGGCCTCCTCCAGCTCCACTCAGAGCCCTGCTGACTTTGGACAGCCTGGGGGTGAGGGTGCTCACACACTTCCAGCTGCTCATGGAGGAGAGCATTCTGTTCCTTCCTCAGGACGGTTCATGTCCTGGACTACCGGAAGAAAAAACCAAGAACCAATTTCTTGGGCTTGAGGGGTGTTCTGTGAAGAGAGAGGGAAGAGGCAGGAAAGGAATAGAGAAAACCAGGGAAGAAAATGTGGCTGGGGGCCGTGGGGTCCTAGGGCTCAGGCCTGGCTGTGTGTGGCCTTCCGGGCTGCCCTCGCCCTTTGCAGGGCCTTCCTCACTCGCTTCACTTATATAGGCAAGGCAACAATTATTCAGTTTTTAATTTTTTTGTCAAGAAAACTTTTGTCAGATAAAACCTCTCCGCAAACCCCTTTATGTAAGCCAGTCAGAAGGACGTTGAGTGGCTGAGGGAGCGGGAGTCCCAGAGACCCCAAAAGTCCCCCAGGAGGCCCAGAGGGACCAGGTGGAGCCCCCCTGGAGCCCCGCGCACTGGCTGACCTTCACTGCCCTTCAGGCTCTGGTGCTCCCCAATTCCAAAGTGGCTTTCAAGCCACACTTACACCGGCTGCTCACAGAACATGGTGTTCTCTGCTAAGCCTGTCTTGCAGCTCCCACCTCTGGGGCCCTGGCCCTCACATCTTATGCCCCAGCCAGCCACCCATCTCCTGACCTCGGCCTGTGCCTGAGGAAGCTGCGACCTTGTCCCAAGCACACTGCCCCTCGAGGGTCATCGACTGGTGTGACAGGGCCCAACTGTACCACCTGTTCTTTGCTAATGTGGGACCTTGGGAAGGACATGTGACCTCTCTGAGCCTCAGTTCACCCACCTGTGGGCAATGAGATGGTGAATAATCAGCAAAGTGAATCCAGGCCTGACTTGTGCACCTGTTCCCACATGATGCCCCTGGCTCAGTAGGGCCCCACCCTGTGTGGCATGAAGCACTGTCGCTTCTGTGGTCCCATTTGGGGCCCCCAATGGCCCATGAGGGAGGCAGGACAGGGGTGATCCCAGAACTGGCAATGGCTTGCAAGCAGGAGCCCCAGCTCCACTGGTTTCTCGGCAGCATGGGCCTGCTGCAGCCTCTCTGCTGGGAGGGCTGGCTCTTCAGCAGCCTGCAGGGCCGGCCGCAGCTCAACTGAATGGGCATTCTCTGCAGCACATCCAGTCTCTGTTCTCCCAGAGGGTGCCTCTGCAGGGGCTTGGTTTTCCTTGGCGAGCAGCCCACCCGCCTAGCCTGTCTCTCATGTGGGTCCCTCAGCAGTGACCACCCGGCCTGGCTGCTGTGGTTGGGAAACAACTGGTGGAGCGGGGGCTCACCGTGCTGGGCCTTCTTGGTTCTAGGCCTGGCTCTCTGTGACACCTACCATCCTGCTGCCCTCTGGCCCAGAAGTGGACAGGCCTGGTTTAGGAATTCTGATGGTCCCCAGGCCCTTTGCAGGAGCTCAGAAGCCTATCCAAGGCTTTTCTGGCTGACATACTTAGCTGTTGACCATGTCTTAAAGTAAAAGGGCTGTCAGCCAGACCTGGGCAGAGAGCCCCATGAGGTGCATTCCTCCCGTCTCTGGTGCTGTTTGATCTCCCCCAGGTGGGTGGCTTGGGACTGGGGCTCAGGTTCACAGAGGAGAATGTTCAGAGAAGGAAGGGGACCTGCCTGAAGACACAGTAAGGAGGTGGGGGGCTTTCTGGCTCCCAGTCCTGGGCTGGCTGTTTCTCGGTGGGCCTTCACACCTGGCCCTCCAGCCCTTGCTAAAGGACCTTACCCCTTAGCATGAAAGGTCCAGTAGGTCCCTCCCATCATGCCTGACGTCATTTCAGACAATGCCTAGGTCCACGCCCCAGGAAGGGTCCTGCTCAGTGGACTTTGGTGGTTAAGGGCACAGGCTGCCTGGGTTTCTAGTCATGCCCCCACTGTCCCCAGCCTGAACCATCTTCTGCCTGTGCAACCCTGAGCAAGTTACTTCACCTCTCTCAGCCTCAGTGGCCTCCTCTGAATACAGGTGGTACTGCCAGGCACAGCTAACAGTGGGGAGCACTCCCATGGGCCAGGCACCTTTCCAAGTGCTTCATGGGCACTAACACTTCAGTCCTTTCAAATTGTCTCAGGAGGTGGTGTTATTAGCCCCATTTTATAGAGGAGGAAGCTGAAGTTACAAAATAACCAGTAAGTAGCAGAGCTGGGATTGGAATCCCGCAGCAGTTCCCAGAGCCTGTGCTCAGCCACCCAACCACAACGATGACTGTAACAGTAACAATTTCGGCCTCACAGGACTGTTCAGCTGTTAGATGAGGGAGCGTGCATAAGACAAGGAGAAGAGGCCTGGCGAGTGGCGGAGCTACAGAGCCAGCCGCTGTCACCCATTCTGACCACTCCCTGCCTTCGCCGTCGGGTCACCCTCCCAGCCTCAGGGTGGATGTGGGGGCAGCAGCATGCACGGAGGCCAGGAAGTGGGCATGCATGTGGGAGGCAGGGAGGCCAGGCTCGTCCTCACGTTCCTTGTGGTCACCCCACCGGAGCAGGACTGGTGGGGAGACTTCCCTCCTTCCACACATGAGGAAAGCGAGGCTGGGACCTCTTCCCAGGTCACTCAGCACATAAGAGGCCGCACTGGACTTTGGGCCCCCGTGGGTGGGCTCCATGCTTTGCTCCCAGCTGACAGTGGGACAGTGCTGTGCCAGCAGTGGGAGCCACGCAGGTTTGTCACAGCAGCTTGGTGTGAGCAAGGTCATGCCTTCAAACTGACCTGGCTGTGCTCTCAGGGGAGCTGTGGAGCACAGTGGCATTCCTGAGTGTTCTCTCTGTGCCAGCCCTGTGCTAGGGGCTCTACATGGATTTCTTAATTTAATCCACACAACAGCTCTATGGGGAAGATGGGGTTGCCTTCACTTATGGATGAGAAAACTGAGACAGAGAGGTTAAGCAACTGGCTCAAGGTCACACAGCCAGCAAATGTGGTGCTGGGGTCTGGATCTAGACTGCCAGCCTGTGGCCCTCATCCCTGACTACCGTGTCACACTGCCCACTTTTACAAAGATTTAATGTCTCCCAGTCTGGAAGGTTGCCTTGGGGGAGTGTGATGCATTCTGCATGTTCATTTTCCCTTCAGCAATCATCTGGTTTATGTAGACTCCAACTCTTGGGAAGGAAGACTCGGCTATTGGATTTGGAAAGAGTGTTCTTCATTAGCAATCTGGAGTGGGCAGATGTGATGAGCATACTGTCAGCCCTGTGTTGGGGGGACTGGGTTGCTGGGAGCCGTGGCTACATCATTTGATCGGCTGTTTGACAGGGTCCAGCCGATTAACGCCGAGGGGTGCAGGGCCGCCCCTTGGTGAAGAATAACCGGCCAGCCCCTCACACAGTTCTGAAACCTGTGCTGCTTCTAATTGCCCTTCATTCCTCTTCCTATCTTAACCTCCAGTTTTCACTCCTTTGGGTGGCTGCTTGGGAGGCACTACCTCCCGGGAAAATTAGATATAGTAAGAGAATGTGACCACCTGCAGGTAACTTTCAAGATATTTTTCAGTTAATTAATGGAGGAGCACACAGTCCCATGTGAGACAATCAGAAAGGAATCCTGCCCAGATAAGATGTCGAATTAGGTTTATGGCCTCCATCTGGTTAATGTTTCCTTCTCCCTCCAGTTCTTTGTCTAAATATACATATGCATCGTCCTTCTAAGTTTGTTGGTTAATTGGATGATCAAGAAGTATCTATATATCATTCTTGACCTTCTGCTTTCTGTTAAAATGTTATAGAGGTTTTCTCCTAAAAGCAATAAATAATAAATAATTGGTGAGTAGAAGGGCCGAGGGGTGCAAGAATGCCCCTCGGTGAAGGATGGCCGGCCAACACCCCCGATATTTTCTGAATTATATGCATGCTTTCTATCAAGGTTATGTGTATACTTATTTCTCTTTTTTATTCTTGAAGATATATAGTTTAGTTTAGCTTTTCAGCCCTTTACTTTACTAACAATATGATACTTTCTCCGGCAGTGTACTTAAGGGACCGTTAGCTCTACAATCTAAAAGACAAAGGAATGCTTCCAGCCCCTAAAGGGCGCGAAAAAGTAAAGATGTTTAACTGCCCGCTGAGAATGCAGATAGCCCTGGGGATAAGACACCCTGGAGTCGCCTTTTGTTCCCATTAACCATCTACACTAATGGCGTAAATGATTGAGGGAGGCAGGGATGGCTCCACCAGGATGTAACCAGACGGACTGCTGTCCTGTCCGGAGGCCTGGACCTTCTCTCTTTGATTTAACTTTACCATGAATTACAACAGACGCCTAGGTACCTATCTCCTTTAGCTTAGAGACAACAAACACTAGTTAATTGCAGAGAAGACGATCATTAACCTTATGCTCTATAGAATGGAATGCTAATAAATATTCTTGTGCTCGTTTCTTACTTCCTTATCTCTCTGAGAATATTTGTAAAACTATTTCTGTACTAATCCTGAAAAATATATAAACGACACTTGTGCACAGTAAAGTCGGACTTGCTAACACCAACCCAAGTCTCACGTCCCCTTTATTTCCCCCTCCCTCATCGCGCCGACGCCGTCCATCCCTCAGGAACCTGGACTCCGCCGGGGCGGGACCCCGGCACTGGGTCACCTCCAAGTTTCATTCCAGCCATGGGACCCCATGATTCTGAAACGTCATGAGGTAAAAATACATTGTCAATATTCTCCAGCCAGCTTGGGTTGCACGTGTAGCATAATCAGGAGTGGAGGCGTGGTGGGTCTCCATCAGCGATCTAATCTCCTAGCGGTCTTTTCCATTGTCATGCACTGTCCCAGGGCTCCCCAGGGACCCATCCTGGACCGAGATGGGCAATTGGGCTTTTCTCCATCTGCTACTTATGATTACATCGAGCCCAACCCACTTTCAAAACACTGGTTTGTCACATCGGTTTCTCAGATAAGAGATGCACGTAGTCGTGTTGGAGTGACAGATGTTCGCCCTCCTGCAGCGACAGCACCCAGGTCCACCTCTGTGAACCGGCATTATTGAACCTCGTGCTGTACAGCGGCGCAGCCTGTGGAGGTCTGTAACAGGCAGCTCGCCCTTCTGCCAAGTGCCTGTGCTGCTGGGGTTTGGACTTCCTATGTTTGAGCATATTGTTTTCCTGTCTCCATCCTTGCTGCTCACCTGTCACTTCTCCTAATGTCAGTATGCTGGCTCTAGAAGTCTCTTTCCCCCTTCTTATTTTTCTTTTTTCAACCTGCTGGGGGCTGGGAAGCTGAGCCGAGCTCGTCGGAACTGTGTGCAAGGGATGGTTGGGCCTGCCAGAGCTGGTGCTCAGAGGGTCTCTAGGGACAGGCTTTGTCCCCATCTTCAGCCACTCACAGTCCGAGTGTCAGGGATGAGATTGCTGGATGGCATGTTTCAGATCAGCGGGACATCACTGTATTTACTGTTCCTGTGAGGGTTGGATGTTGGCAGGGGGAGGTCTGGTGGTACCCGGTGACTGGCAGGAATATGTGACTTGGCCAAGGTGCTCCTGGCATTCTGATCCTGTGTCAGACTTCCCCTGGTGTCTCTGACTTCGAGTATAACAGTGGCCATGACATCTCTGAATTCGTGTCTCACACTTTCCCTGGCATCTCTGACTTCGAGTGTAACACTCACCGTGCACCTCCCACCTCATGTGTCACACTTCGCATGGTGTCTTTGACTTCACATGTCTCACTGTTTGTGGCTTCTCTGACATCTGTCACACACACCATGGTGTCACAGAGTTTCTGTGTCATACTACCCCTGGTGTTTCTAACTTCATGTATAACAATCCCCCTGTTGTGTCTGAGATCGTGTGTAACACTTCCCCTGTCATATCTGACTTCATCTGTAACACTCCACCTGGCGTCTCTAACTTCATCGGTCACAATGCCTCTTGCATCTCTGACTTCATGTCGCACTCCACCTGGCGTCTCTAACTTCATCGGTCACAATGCCTCTTGCATCTCTGACTTCATGTCACACTCCGCCTGGCATCTGTGACATTGTGCGTCACACTCTGCCTGGCATCTTTGACTTCATGTATAACAATCCACATTCTGCATCTGACTTCGTGGGTCACATTACACCTGGTGTCCCTGAATTTGTGTATCACATCCCCCATGCTGTCTCTGACTTCATGCTTTGCACACCACTCATGTCTCTTAATTCATGGGTGACACTCCCCGTGGCATCTATGAATTCCTCTGTCACACACGCCCTTGTGTTTCTGTCTTCCTGTGTAACACTACCCCTGGCATTTCTGACTTCGTATGTCACACTCCCTCTGGTTCTCAGACTTCATGTGTAGCAGTCCGTGTGGCTTGTCTTCAGTCACGTGTAACACTCCCCCATGGTGTCTCTGATTTCCTGTATAACACTCCCTGTGGTATTCCTGACTTCGTTTGTCACACATCCCATGTCATCTCTAAATTCTTGTGTCACTCTCTCCCTGGTGTCTTCGAAATCTTGTCTAACACTCCACGTGGTATCTCTTACTTTGTGCTTCACATGCCCCTTGCATCTCTAAAGTCGTGTGTCACACTCTCTGTGGCATTTATAACTTCATCTGTCACACATGCCCTGGTATTCTGTCTTCCTGTGTCTTCCTACCCCTGGCATTTCTGACTTTGTATGTCACGCTTCCCTGGTTCTCAGTCTTTGTGTGTAACCCTCCAGGTGGCAGGTCCTCAGTCATGTGTAACACTCCCCTGTGGTGTCTCTGATTTCCTGTGTAAAACTCTCAGTCACGTTACTCACTTTGTGTGTCACCTCCCCGTGTCATTTATGACTCTGAGTAACACTGCACGTGGTGTCTCTGACTTAGTATTTAACATACCCCCATGATGTGTCTGATTTCATGAGTAATACTCTCCCTAGTGTCTGTGAATTCATGCATGATGCTTCCCCTGGCCTAATTTACTTCACGAGTAACACTCATTCTGGCATCTCTTACTTCATGTTTCACAGTCCACCTGGCAGCTCTGATTTAGTATGTAACAATCCTCATCTCCTCTCTGACGTCATGTTTAACATTCCCCATGGCATCTCTGACTACATGTGTAACACACACCTTGGTGTCACTGACATCATAACAATTCACTTGCTGTCTCTGGCTTCATTTGTCACTCTACCTGTGGTTTCTTTAACTTCATTTGTAACATCTCTGACTTCATGTGTCACACTCCCCAGTGGTTCTCAGGTTTAGTGTGTAACAGTCCACCTGTTGTCTCTGACTTCGTGTGACACTCTCCCTCTTGTGTCTCTGACTTCTTGAATCAAACTCCCCACGACATCTTTAAATTCATTTGTAACACTCTCACTGGCATCTCTGAGTTCATGTGAAACCCTCACCCTGCCGTCTCTGACTTTGTGCATAACTGTCTCACTGGCCTTTCTGGGTAACACTACCCCTGGTGTCTTTGACTTCATTTGAAAGACTCTCCCTGGTGTGTTTGACTTTGTGCCAAATGCTACTCAGTGTCATCTTTGACATAGTTTGTAACAGTCCCCCTGTCATCTTTGACTTCGTACGTAACACTCCCCATGGCATCTCTGACTTTGTGCAGAACTTCTCCTGTCATCTCTGACTTCATGTGTAACAATCCCTCTGTCATCTCTGACTTCATGTGTAACACTCCCTGGGGAATCTCGGAATTTCAGTGTCACAGATGAACTGTCATCTCTGACTTTGTGTGTCACACTATCCTTGGCATCTCTGACATCCTGTGTAACACTCATCCTGGCGTCTCTGACTTTGTGTGTAAAAATCCCCAGTGGTGTCTGACTTCAGGTGCAAATCTCCCCCAACTGTCACTAATTTCATGTGTAGCACTCCCCCTAGCATCATTGAGTTCATGTGTCACAGTACCACTGTCATTGCTGACTTCATGTGTAACACTGCCCATGTCATCTGTGACTACGTCTTTCACACTTCGCCTGTTGTATTTGACTTTTTGTGTAAAAATTTCCCTGTGGCCCTGACATTGGGTGTCACACTGTTTCTGGCATCTTTGTGTGTCACATTCCCCAAGGCATCTCTTACTTCATGTTTCACAGCCCACCCTGGTGTCTGTGACTTCATGTGTAACCGTCGTCATACCCTCTCTGACTTCGTGTTTAACTCTATCCATGGCATCTTTGACTCCATGTATAATACAACACATTTTGTCTCTGACTTCGTATCTAACACTCCACATGCCATCTGTGACTTCTTCTGTCACACTCCCCATGGTGTCTGTGCCTTTGTGTTTCCCAGTCACCCTGGCATCTCTTACTTCGGGTGTAACACTCGCTCTGGTCTTTCTGACTTTGTAACACTCCACCTTGTGTCTTTAACTTCGTGGGTAACACTCTCAATTGCGTCTCTATCTTCCTTTCTTACACTCCCACCTGTGTCTCTGAGTTTGTGTGTAACCCTTGATGTGGCCTCTCTTACTTCATGTGTCACATGTCCCATGTTGTCTTTGATTCATGTGTCACTATCTCTCTGGGATCTTTGACTTCTTGTGTAACACAACCCGTGACATCTCTAAGTGTGTTTCATACCCCACCTGTTGTCTCTGACTTCATATTTCACACACCCCATGGCATCACTTTCATCATGCATCACACTGTGCTGTCATCTCTGATTCGTCTTTCACTCTCCCCCTGGTGTCTTTGACTTTGTGTTTAGCACTCCTCTTCTCGTCTCTGACTTCATGTTTCATAATTCCCCCTCTCATCTCTGATTTCATGAGTCACTGTCCACCTGGTGTCTTTGACTCTGTGTGTACCACTCCCCATGGAGTCTCTGACTTCAAGTGTAACACTCTCATGTCTATGACATCATGCGTAACACTTCCCCATTGTGTCTCTGACTTCATATGTGAAACTCTCTGTGGCATCCCTGATGTTGTGTGTAACACTACACCTGTCATCTCTTAGGCCTTGTGCAACACTCCCCCTGGCATTTCTGACTTCATGTGTCACACTCCCCCTGTCATATGTGACTTGTGGTTAACACTCCATGTGGCATCTCTGAATTTGTGTGTAACATACCCCCGTTGCTTCTCTGAATCTGTGTGTCAAAAACCCCGGTCGTCTCTAATATCGTGCATCACAATATCCCTGGCAGGTCTACTTCATGTGTAACACTCCACCTGGGCTTCAGACTTCATCTGTAACACTTCACATGATGTCTTTTACTTCATGTGTCACAGTCCCCTGGCATCTCGTACTTCCTGTTAGAATCCCATTGGCATCTCTGACATTCCCTGTGGCATCTACAACTTCGTGTGTAAAAATTGCTGTGGTATCTCTCTCTTCCTGTGTAACACTCCACGTGGCATCTGTGACTTTGTGGGTCACACTCACCCTGGCATCTGTGACTTCATGTGTAACACACCCCTTGGTGTCTTTGACTTCATGTGTCACAGTGCCCTGGCGTCTCATACTTCCTGTGTAACACTAAATGTGGCATCTCTGACTTTGTGTGTAACACTCACTCTGTTGTCTTTTACTCTGTGTTTTACATTCCACATGGCACTTCTTCTCTCATGTGTAACACTTCCCTGCAGGACCTCAGAAATCATATGTAACATTTCTCATGATGTCTCTGATTTTGTGTGTCACACTCTGCCTGGTATCTCAGATGTCGTGTGTAACAATCCACGTGGGATCTCTGACTTCCTTTGTAACACTCCTTCTGGTGTCTCTGACTTCCTGTGTCACACTCCATGTGGCCTCAAGCCTCTTATGGTACACACACCCTGACATCTCTGACCCTTAGTATAAAGCTCACCATGGTGTCTCTGACTTCGTGTGTCACAATCTGCCTGTAGTCTCTATCTTTGTGTGTCATACTCCCTGTGGCATCTCTGACTTACCATGTAACACTCCCCATGGTGCCTCTGATTTCATGTCACACTTCCCCTGGCATCACTGACTTGTGTCACACTCCTTGTGGTGTCTCTGACTTCGTGTGTAACACTCTTCATGGTGTCTGTGACTTCCTGTGTAATACACCACCTGCTGTCACTGACTTCATTTGTAAGACCCACTGTGGCATCTCTGAGTTCATGTGTCGCACTCAACTCGGCTTCTTGGGCTTCATGTGTAACACTCCCCATTGCATCTCTGATATCGTGTCTCACAATCCCCCTGTCTCTGATTTCTTGTGTCACACTCTACCTGGAGTCTTCGACTCTGTGTTACACTCCCCATCATGTATCTGACTTCGTATCTCACAATTCCCCTGTCGTCTTTGATTTCGTGTTTCACACTCTACCTGGCATCTTTGACTGTGTGTAATACTCCCAGTAATGTCTCTGACTTTGTGTGTAACTGTCTCCCTGTTGTCTCTGACTTCATGTGTAACACTCTGTTGTATCTGATTTCGTGTATCAAACTCCACCTGTGGTCTCTGACTTTATGTGTATCACTCCCTCAGTTGTCTTTGACTTCATGCATAACACCCGCCCATGACATCTTTGACTTTGTGTGTAACACTCCCCATGGTGTCTCTGAATTCATGTGTTAAACTCGCCATGGCATCTCTGACCTCGTGCCTAATATTCCCCATATCATCTCTGAATTTGTAACACTCACCCTTGCTTCTCTGACTTCATGTCTCACACTCTCCCTGGCGTCTCTTGGACCATGTGTTACACTCCTAGTGTTGTCGCTTACCTCATATGTACCTCTCACTGTGGTGTTTCTTACTTCATGTGTAACATGCTCCCTTGTCTCTCTGACTTCGTTTGTAACTCTCTGCTTCATGTCTTTGACTTCATGCATAATACTTCCCAATGGTGTCTCTGACTTCGAGTGTAACACTTCCCATGGAGTCTCTGAATTTTTGTGTTACAGTCTCCCAGTTGTCTCTGACTTCATGTGTCACAATTCACATGTCATCTCTCACTTCGTCTTTCATACATCCAGTGGCATATCTGACTTCATTCCTAACATTAAACATGTCTCTGACTTCGTGTTTAACACTATACCTGGTTTGGACTGCATGTAACACTACTCAGTGGCATCTATGATTTCATCTGTAACTCTTCCTTTGGTGTCTCTAATTTCCAGTGTCACACTCCCACTATTGTTTCTGACTTCATGTGTAACACTCCCCCTGGTGTCTTTGACTTCCTGCATTACACTTCCCCCTGTCATCACTGACATCATGAGTAAGACTCACCCTGACATCTCTGACTTAGTTTGTAACACTCCTCTTGTCGTTTCTGAATAATTGTGTCTCACTCCACCTGTCATTTGTGACTACATGTGTCACACTCTCCTTTGCATCCCTGATTTCATGTGCAACTCTCCACAATGTGTCTGGCTTCCTGTGCAACACTCCACGTGGCATCTTTGACATCATGTGTAATACTCACAGTGGCATCTCTGACTTCATTTCACAATCCACATGGCATCTCTAACTTCCCGTTTCACACTACCACTAGAGTCTCTGATTTTGTTTGTAACCCTACCTGTCTCACCTCTGACTTTGTGTGTCACTCTTCCCCTGATTTCTTTGATTTCATGTGTCACACTTGCCATTACATCTCTGACTTCTTGTATCATACACACAGTGGTGTATCTGAATTCCTTTGTAACAATACCACTTGTGTTTCTGACTTTGTGTGTCACACTTGCCCTGGCATTTCAGACATTGTGTCTAAGACTCCCCATGGAGGCTTTGATAGTGTGTCACAGTCCACCTGGTGTCCCTGACTTCCTGTGTCACAGTCCCCCTGATGTTTCTGACTTCATGTTTAACACATCTGTTGCCATTTCAGAATTCGTGTGTCACACTTCCCCTTCTGTCTGTGAAATCGTGTGTCACCTTGCTCCTGCTGTCTATAAATTTGTGTGTAACACTCTTACTGGCATCTCTGAATTTGTGTGTAAAATTCTCATGGCATCTATGACTTCAAGTGTAACAGTTGCGCTGTCATGTCTGACTGCATCTGTCACACTCCCACTGTTGTCTCTGACTTTGTCTGCAACACTCCCTGTGTCATCTCTGACTTTGTGTGTCACACACTCCCTGGCATCTTTGACGTAGTGTGTAACACTCACCATGACATCTGGGATTTCATGTGTCACAATATACCTCTATGTCTAAATTTGTGAGTCATGCTCCCACTGGCATCACTGACTTTGCGTGTAACACTTCCCATCTTGCCTCTGACTTTGTGTGCAATGCTTCCCCTGGCATCTCTGATTTCCTGTTTCACACTCCCCATGGCTTCTCTCACTTCATGTGTAACACACTCCCTGTTGCCTATGACTTCCTGTGTAACACTACACCTTGGGTTTTTGACTTTGTCACACTCCCCTTGACGTCTCAGACTTGTGTGTAACACTCCCAGTGTCATCTCAGATTTCGGCTGTAACACTCCTCCTGGTGTGTGTGACATCGTGTGTATCACTCCATGTGGCCTCTCTGACTTCGTGTGTCTCAGTCCCCCTGGAGTCTCTGACTACATGTGTAACTCTCCATGTGACGTTTCTGACTCTGAGTCTAACACTCTCCCATGGCCTCTCAGACTTCTTGTGTAACACTCACCCTGGCAGCTCTGATTTCATGTGTCAAACACCCCCTGGTGTCTCTGACTTTGTGTGTAACTCTCATGGTTGCATCTCTTCCTGTGTAATGCTTCCCCTGGTGACTCTGACTTCTTTTGTCACAATCCCCATGGCATCCCTGACTGCGTGTGTAACACTTCATGTGGCATTTCTTCCTTCGTGTGTAACACTACCCAGTGGCTTCTCAGAATTCTTGTGTAACACTCCAGATGTTGTCTCTGACTTCATGTGTCACAATACCCCTGGTGTCTCTGACTTCATGTGTCACATTCAGCCTTGCATCTCTGACTTTGTGTATCACACTCCCCATGGCGACTGTGACTTCATGTGTAACACAACCCATACTACCTTTGACTCTGTGTGACACACACACTGTGGTGCCTCTGATTCCATGTGTCACACTCACACTGGAATCTATAACTTTGTGTGCAACACTCCCAATGACATCTCAAACTTTGTGTATAACACTCCGTATGGCGTCTCTAACTTCATGTTTAAAACTCACTCTGATATCTCTGACTTTGGGCATAACACTCCCCATTGTTATGTCTGAATTTGAGTCACACACTCCCTGCTGTCTCTGACTTCGTGTGTCACACTCCCCCATGGAATTTCTGACTTCCTGTGTCACACTCCCCCTGGTGTCTTGGAATTCCTTTGTCACACACCCCCAGGAGTCTCTGAGATCATGTTTCAAACTTCAGCTGTGGTCTCTGTGTATCATACTCCCCATGGTGGTTGTGACTTGGTGTTTCACACTCCCCCTGTCATATCCTACTTCAGGCATAATCATCCCCCTCCTGTCTGTGGCTTTGTGTGTCATGCTCCCCTTGGCATCTCTTGTTTCATGTGTAATACTCCAACTGGCCTCTCCAACCTTGCATATAACACACCCACTGGCATCTCTGAAATCATGTGTAACATTCCCTGATGTGTCTCTGACTTTGAGTGTCACACTCTACATGTCATCTCCATTTTCTTGTGTCACACGCGCCATGGATTCTGACTTTCTATGTAACACTCACCCTGATGTCTCTGATTCATGGGTAACACTCCCCCTGTAGTCTGTGACTTCTTCTGAAACTAGCTGTGAGCTCTGACTTCGTGTGTAACACACTACCATGGTGTCTCAGGCTTCATGCATAACACTCCTCCAGGCATCACAGAAGTCCCGTGTAACATTCCTGCTATCATATCTGACATCTTGCATAACACTTCCCACTGGCGTCTCTGACATCATGTGTCTCACTCTCCTTGGTTTCTTGGACTTCTTGTGTTAAACTCCACATTGTGTCTCTGTCTTCATGTGCCACACCTGCCTGACATCTTGGACTGCATGTGTAACTGTCACCATGGCATCCCTGATTTCATTTGTAAGACTCCCCCTGGTGTCTATGGCTTCCTGTGTAACACCACACATGGTGCAACTGACTGGGTGTGCAACCCCTGGTGTCTCTGACTTCATATGTAACATTCCACGTGATGTTTCTGCCTTTGTGTGCAACACTCCCAAGTGGTGTGTCTGAATTCCTGTGTAACAGTGCCCCAGGCATCAAAACTTTGTAACACTCCCTCAGTCATCTCTGTGTGGCACAATACCCCTGTCATCTTTGATTCAGGTGTCACTCTCCCACTGGTATCTTTGACTTCATTTGTCACACTACACCTTGCATCTCAGAATCTTTGACTAGCAATCACGGTGGCATCTTTGACTTCGTGTGTCTCTCTCCACCTGGTGTCTGAGTTGTTGTATCACACTCCCCAAGTCATATCTGATTTCATGTGTAACACACCAGGTAGCATCTCTGACTTCAGGTGACACACTCCCCCTTGTGTTTCTGAGTTCATATTTCACACTCCCGCTGTCATCTATACTTAGTGTGTATCACCTCCCCTGGCATTTCTGACTTCCTGTATAAAACACCACTGTCATCTCTGATGATGTGTGTAGCATTCATCATGCCTTCTCTGACTTTGCAGTGTAAAACACCTCGTGGTGCCTCTGACTTCGTGTGTCACACTCCCCTGGATCTTTTACTTTGTGTATAACAATTCATGTGCTGTGTCTGAATTTGTGTGTCACACTCCACCTGGCATCCCTGACTTCATGTATCACACTCCCCCTGGAGTCTTTGCCTCTGTGTCACAGTTCCCATGGTGTCTCTAACATTGTGTTTAACACTCCACATTGCCTCTTTGACTTCTTGCGTAACAGTCCCCCTGGCTTCTCTAACTTTGTGTTTCCCAGTGACACTGGGTTCTCTGAAATCTTGTGTCACAATCCCCCTGTCATCTCTGACTTCATGTGCAACACTGCACATATAATGTCTCACTTCGTTTGTCACACTCCTCCTTTTGCCTCTGACTTCATTGTAACATTCACCCTGATGTCATTTACTTCATGTCTAACAGATGCACATGGCATTTCTGACTTCATGTTTCACACCTCCCCTCTTGTCTCTGTCTTTTTGCATAACACTCTCTCTGCTGTTCTTGACTTTGCCTGTAACACTCCCCCATGGTGTCTCTGACTTTGTGTGTAATGCTCCCACTGGTCTCTGTGACTTCGTGTGTCAAACTCCCCCAGTCATCCCTGACTTGATTTGTCACTCTCCCAGTGGTCCATTTAGGTTCGTGTGTCACTCTTCACCTGGTGACTCTGACTTCATGAGTAACACTCCCCCTTGTGTCTCTGACTTTGTGTGTTACAATCCTTCTGGCTTCTCTGACATCTTGTGTAACACTCCACGTGGCCTGTCTGACATCATGTGTCATACTGCCCATGGCATCTTTGACTTTGTGGGTCATAGACCCCTGACATCTCTAAGTTCATTTGTAACAGTCTCTTTGACTTTTCTGACTTCGTGTGTAACACTCCCCTTGGTGTCTCTGACTTCATGTTTAACATTCCCCAGTGGTTTCTCTGACTGTGTGTAACACTCCCATTGACATCTGACTTATTTTGTCACACTCCTCCTGTTGTCCTTGATTTTGTGGGTAACACTCCCCATTTCATCTGTGACTTCATTTGGAACACTCCCCATGTGGTCTCTGACTTCATGCTTAACACAATTGGCATCTCTGTCTTCACCGTAACAGGTCCCATGGCTTCTTTGATTTTGTGCATAATATTCACCTGTTGTCTCTGACTTCATCCATCTAACACTCCCTCTGGCATCTCTGACTGTGTGTGTAACACTCCCCCTTGTGTCTCTGACTTCTTAAGTAACACCCCACTCTGTCATCTCTGATTTAGTGCTTAAGTCTCCTCCTGGCATGTCTGATTTCTTGTGTAACATTCCCCCTGCTTTCTCTGATCTTGTGCATAACACTCCAACATGGCATCTCTTACTGAGTAGCATTCCCCAAAAGCGTCTTTAAATTCATGCATAACACTCACCCCCTGGCTTCTCTGACTTCGTGAGTAACACTACACACGGTGTCTCTGACTTGATGTGTAAAACTCCCTGTGGAGTCTCTGACTTCATGTGTAACACATCTCGTGATGCCTCTGACTTCGTGTGTAACATTCACCGTGGCATCTCTGATTTCATATGTAATACTCCCCCTTGTCTCTGACTTCATGTTTCACTCTACCCTGGTTTCTTTGACTTTGTTTGAAACAATCACCCTTCATCTCTGATTTTGTGTGTAACACTCACTCTCTCACCTCTCACTTCAGGTGTCACACTCCCCCTGGCTTCTCTAGCTTCATTTGTAATTCTCCCACTGGTGTTTCTGAATTTGAGTGGCCTCTCTGACTTCGTGTGTCACACTCTGCTTGACATCTCTGTCCAATTGTGTAACAATCACTGAGGTGTTTCAGACTTTGAGGATACCAGTCACTGTGGTACCTCTGAATTCTTCTGGTGTCTCTGACTTTGTGCATCACACTCCAGGTATCATCTCTGACTTCATGTGTAACACATTCACTGGTGTCTCTGACTGGCTTTGTAATACTAACCCTGGTCTTTCTGACTAGTGTCACATGGCTCCTGGCTTCTCATATTTTGTGAGTAACACTCCATGTCATCTCTAACCTCATTTGACACACTCAGACTAGCATCCCTGACTTTGTTTATCACAGTACCCCTCTCATCTCTGACTTTGTGTGTAACACACTTGATGATGTCAGTGACTTCATGTGTCACATTCCCCCTTGTTTCTCAGACTCCATGAATCACACTCACCCTGCTGTTTCTGACTTTGTGTGTCACACTGCACCTTGGGTCTCTGATTTAGTGTGTCAAAATCCCCCTAGTGTCTCTGACATCTTGTATCACACATCCCCTGGCATTGCAGAATTTGTGTGTAACAAACCACATGGTGTTTTAGACTCTGTGTTAAACAATACCCCTCCTGTCTCTGACATCATGTGTAACATTCCATGTGGCATTTCTTCCTTCGTTTGTAACATTCCACTGTGTCGGGCCAGAATTTGTGTGTAATACTCTATGTGGTGCCTCTGATTTGGGTGAAACACTCTCTCTGGTGTGGCACACGATGTCAGAGGTGATATTTGGAGAGTGTCACATGAAGTCAGAAGCACCATGAGGATTATTAAACACAAAGCCAGAGATGCCAGAGGGAGTGTTACACAAGAAGACAGGGAGGGCATGTGGAGTGTTACACACAATGTTAGAGAATCCATGAGGACTGTGACACACAAAGTCAAGGACACCAGTGTGAGTGTTACACAGGAAGTCAGAGACACCAGGGGGGTGTTACACAGGAAATCAAAGACGCCATGGAAAGTGAGACACACAAAGTTAGAGATCAGAGGCCATGTGTGACCCACAAAGTCAGAGATGCCAGAACTATTGAGACACATGAAGTCAGAGATGCCAGAGGGGTTGTGACATGAAGTGAGAAATGCCAGGGAGAGTGTTAGGAATGATGTCAATGCCAAGAGGTGCAGTGTTACAAACGAACCCAGAGACTACAGGGGAAGTGTTACAAATGAAGAAGAGACACCAGGGCGAGTGTTACACATGAAGTCAGAGACACACAGGGTATGTTACAATTGAATTCAGAGAAATCATGGCATGTGTTACACACAAAGGCAGAAATGTCATGAGGGTCATTATCCATGAATTCAGAGATGCCAGGGGGAGTGTTATACACGAAGTCACAGTCACCACAGGGACTAAAACATGAAGAATGAGATGCCATTGGAAGTATTACACATTAAGTCACTGATGCCAAAGGAATTGTTGGGAACTCACTGACACCCCTGTGAGTGTTACACAAGAATTCAGAGATGCCACAGGTGTGTGTAACACACAAAGTCAGAGACACCACATATAGTGTTACCCATGATGTCATAGATGACTTGGGGAGTGTGACACACGAAGTCATAGATGACTTGGGGAGTGTGACACATGAAGTCAGAGATGCCAGTGGGAGAGCAATACAGGAAGTCGAAGAAGACAGGTGGAGTGTTACACACAATGTGAGAGAATCCACAGGGAGTGTGATGCATAATATCAGAGACACAATGGGGAAGTGTTACACACGGAGTCAGAGATGACGGGATCTGTTACTCACAAAGCCAGAGATGCCATGGGGAGTCTTACGCACAGAGGCACCAAATTGAATGTGACACACAAAGTCAGAAGAGAAAGGGAGATTGTGATGCATGAATTCAGAGACGTGAGGGAGAGTTTTACACATGAAGTCAATGACAGTAGGGGGTTAGTGATGCACAATTTCAGAGAGGACAGAGTGTGACACACGAAGTTAGAGCTGCCATGGGGGTGTGTTATGCACAAAAACAATGATACGAGGGGGAGTTTTATGCAGCAAGTCAGGGAAGACAGGGGTACTGTGATACACGAAGTCAGGGAAGCCAGGCAGAGTGTGACACAAAGTAAGAAACACCAGGGGTACTGTTACACAGGAAGTCAGAGACACCAGGGAGTGTGTTACACACAAAGTAAGAAACACCAAGAGGAGTGTTTCACATGACTTCATAGACGTGCCAGGTAGTGTCACAAATGAAATGGGAGATACCAGGGAGAGTGTTACGAAGTAAGAGACACATGAGGACTCTGACACATGAAGTCAGAGGTGACAGTTGGCATGTGACACACGAAGTCAGAGACACAATGTGGAGTCTTATCCACGAAGTCAGAAATGCTAGGGGGTGTATGACACACAAATTTGGAGACGACAAGTGGAGTGTGACTCGTGAAATCAGAGATGCCATGGAGAGTGTAACATATGAATATGGAGATCGCAGGGTGAGTGTTACAAACTCAGAGTCCTCAAGGGAGAGTGTTACACAGGAAGTCAACGACAACAGGGAACTGTTACACACCAAGTCAGAGAGGAAGGGGTAGTGTGACAAACAAAGTCACAGACACCAAGGGGATTGTGACACAGGAAGTCAAAGAGGCCAGTGGAAAGTGGAACATGAAGTCTGAGAAGTGATGTAGATTGTTACACATGAAGTCAGAGATGACAGGAGTAGTGTTACACAGGAAGCCAGAGACACAATCAGGAAATTGACACGAGAAGTCTGAGATGCCAAGGGGAGTGTGACACACAAAGTCAGTAACACAAGGGGTAGTGTTACACAGGATGTCAGAGACACCAGGGAGTATGTTACACACAAAGTAAGAGATGTCACATGGTGTGCTACACATCAAGTCAGAGACCCAAGGTGCAGTGTGACACATGAAGTCACAGACAATAGGGGGAGTTTTATAAAGAAAATCAGAGATGCCATGGTGAGTGTGACACGCGCACTCTGAGACAACAGGCAGATCGTGACATACAAAGGCAGAGATATAATGTAGAGTGTTACACATGATTTCTGAGAGAACAGGGGAAGTGTGACACAAGAAGTCAGAGGCACAAGGAGCACTGTGACACACAAAGTCAGTGACACCATCTGGAGTGTGAACCACAAAGTCAGAGAGGCTAACCAGACTGTTAGACATGAATTCTGAGATGCCAGGGGGAGTGTTACAAATGAAGTCAAAGACATCAGGGAAAGTGTGATACATTAAGTCCAAGAAACCATGGGGAAAGTAACACATGAGAAAAGACAATGTGGGGAGTGTGACACACCAAGTCATAGAGGCCACATGGATTGTTACACATGAAGTCACAGAGGCAAGTGCAAGGGTTACACATGAAGCCAGAGAGGCCACATGGAGCATTACACACAAACTCAAAGATGACAGTGGGAGTGTTACAAACGATTTAGAGAACCCAGGGGGAGTGTGATGCACAAAGTCACACATACCAGTGAGAGAGTGTCACACGAAGTCAGAGTCAAGAGTGACACTGTTACACCCTCAGCCTGAGGAAGCATACGGAAATTTTACACATGAAGTAAAAAACACCAAGAGGTGTGTTACGCAGGATGTCAGTGATGTAACGGGGACTGTGACACACAAAATCAAAGACAACAGGTGGAGTGGGACACACGAAGTCAGAGATGCCACAGGAAATATTACACACGGACTCAGAGATGCCAGGGCATGTGTGACAAATGAAGTCACCCATTCAGAAAGAGTGTTACAAATGAAGTCAAAGAAATCAAAGATAGAGTAACAAATGGAGTCATAGATGACAGGTGGTGTGTGACACACGATGTCAGAGACCACAGGTGGAGTATGACACACAAAGTCAGTGACCTGAGGAAGAATGTGACTCACAAAGTGAGAGACACCACAGGAGAGTATTATGCATGAAGTGAAACACACTACTGGTGTGTTACACATGAAGTCAGAGAGACCAAGGATAGTGTTATACATGAAGTCAAAGATGACAGTGTGACTGTGAAACACGGAGGCAGAGATGCAATGGGGATTGTGACACACGAAGTCAGAGATGGCACATGGAGTGTTAGACAAGAAGTCAGAGACACCATGGGCTGTGTTACAAATGTAGTCAGAGACGCCAGTGAGAGTGTTACACACGAAGTCAGAGAGGCCATGTGAAGTGTGACACATGAAGTCAGAAACGCCATGGGGAGTGTTACACAAAAAGTCACTGATGCCAGGGCAAGTTTCATGCACAAATTCACAGACACCCAGAGAGTATTACTAAGGAATTCAGAGACACCGTGTTGGTGTGCTACACAGGAAGTCAGAGACACCACATGCAGTTTTACCCACAAAGTCATAAATATCATGGGAAGTGTGACACACGAAGTCAGAGATGCTAGGGGGAGGGATACACAAGAAGTCAGAGATGACACGTGGAGTATTACACACAACATTAGAGATGTCATCGTGAGGTTGACAACAAACTCAGAGACACCATCGTGAAGTGTTACACAAGGAGACCTAGATGACAAGGGAGTGCTACGTACAAAGTCGGAGATGCCAAAGGGAGTGTTACACACAGACACACCAGGTAGAGTGTGACTCACGAAATTAGGGGTATTGTGACACACAAAGTCAGATAAGTGAAGGGGAGTGTTACACATGATGTCCAAGACACCAGGGGCTTTTTGACAGATGAATTCAGAGATGACAGAAGGAATGTGACACAAAAAGTTAGAGATGCAATGGGGGTGTGCTATGCATGAAAACAATGAGACCTGGGGGAGTGTTACAGACAAACTCAGAGATGAGAGGGGGAGTGTGAAACGCAAAGTCAGAGAGGTCATGCTGAGTGTGACACAAGGACTCAGAGATGCCATGAGGAGTGGTACACACAAAGTCAGAGACAGCACGTGTATTGTTACACACAAAGTCTGACACACCAGAGGGAATGTAACACATGAAGTCATAAACGCCAGTGGGAGTCTTACACATGATGTCAGACACGATGATACTGACCCTGATATCAGTTTCACCACATTAAACCCAGCATATATGGGGTTAAAACTAAAACACTCATTCCCTGCTTACTCTCTGGCTTCCTGGCTCCAGAACATCCTCCATGGAGACAAACACCGTCAAGGACAAGCACCTGGACTATCTCCTCCTGCAAAGAGATACAGGTTGGTGGGAAAGCTGCTGACCAGCAAGGTCACGGGCTTCCCCCTCTCTGCAAGTGTCTCAAGGCCAAAGACAGGCTGGTGGGAAAGCTCCGACCAGCAAGGCCATATGCTCCCCCTCCCGTACCTAAAACCCCAAATAAAAATCCTTCCTTTTAGCTCTTCGGGGAGTTTGGGATTTCAGCATTATCTGCCCTCTCTCCTTTCTCAACACTGTGCAAAAATAAAATTCCTACTTTCTTCCACCATCCCCTGTGTCAGAAATTGGCTTGCTGTGCAACGGGTGAGCGAACTCACTTCAGGTTCAGTAACAACAACAGGGTGAGTGTTATGCATGAAGTTAAAGACACCAGGGGGAGTGTTACACAAGAACTCAAAGACGAATTCAGAGACCAGCAGTGTGTGACACACGAAGTCAGAGATGTCAAGGGAGAGTGACATGCACCAAGTCAAAGGCACCCGAGGGAGAGTGGCACATGAATCCTGAAATGACACGGAACTATGACACACAAAGTCATAGATGCCACAGGGGATTTTTGAGAGTGAAGTCTTTCACACCATGGGGTTTGTGACAAACAAATGAGAGACGCCACTGTAAATGTTTCACATGAAGTCAGAGACAACAGGGAAACTGTTACACGATGTCAGAGATGACACAGGGGAGTGTTAGACATGATGTCAAAGAGACAAGGGGGAGTGTTACTCAGGCAGTCAGAGTGGCCACGGTGAGTGTGATACACGAAGTCACAGATGAAAGGCCGAGGGTGACACAGAAAGTCAGAGAGCCACCAGGACAGCTACAGAAGATGTCAGAGATCCCTGGGGTAGTGTTACACAAGAAGTCAGAGATTCTAGTAGAAGTGTAGCAAATGATATTATAGACAGCAGAGGGAGCGTGATCCATGAAGTGAGAGACACCAGGGGGATCGTGACACACGATGTCACAGACTACAGTTGGAGGGTTAAACACGAAGTCAGAAATGCCAGGGGGCTTGTTACAAACAAAGTTAAAAACAACAGGAGGAATGATATGCATGAAGTTAAAGACAGCAGGTTGAGTGTTATACGGGAATTCAAAGGCACTAGGGTTAGATGGACACATGAAGTCAGAAACGATATGGGGTATGTGACACATGATGTCAGAGATGCCACGTGGAGTGTTACACACCAAGTCAGAGACACCATGGTGAGTGTTACACACAAAGTCCTCATCAACACAGGGATTGTGATACACAAGTTCAAAGATGCCAGGTGTTGTGTGACACACAAAGTCAGAGACACCACTGGCTGTGTGACCCATAAAGTCAGTCATGACAGGGAGAGTGTGATACATGAAGGCAGTGTGACACATGAAGACAGAGATGCCAAGGGGACTGTTACATAAGAAATCTAAGAAGCCAGTGGGAGTGTGAGAAAAGAAGTCAGAAACATCAGGCATAGAGTTACACAAGAAGTCAGAGACATGAGGGAGTGTGAGACACACCAGGTGAGAGATGCCACAGGGAGTGTGACACAAAGTCAGAGATGCCAGGGGAAGAGTGACACACGAAGTCACGGGTGCAATGGGTAGTGTTACACACAAAGAGATGCTAGGGGTTGTGGTAAACAAGAAGTTAGAGAGGCCAAACGAATTGTGACACAAAGTCAGAGACATCAAGGTGAGTTGCACACATGAAGTTAAAGATGGCACGTGGAGTGTTACACACAAAGTTCATGATGCCAAGTGGAGGGTGACACATGAAGCCAGAGATGCCATGGGGAACTGTTAGACATGCAGGAAGAACTGCCAGGTGGAGCGTTACAAGAATTCAGAGACACCATGAGGAGTGTGACCATGAAATCAGAGACACCAGAGAGAGTGGTACACACAGAGTCAGAGACTCAGGGAGAGAGTGACACACAAATTCACAGATGCCAAGAGGGAGAGTCACACATCTAATCTGAGAGGACCAGAGGTTTGTGACACATGAAGTGAGAGTTGACAGGTGGCGTGAGACACAAGAAGTCAGAGACACCAGGGGAAGTGTTACTCACACAGTGAGAGACACCACATATACTGTTACATACGAATTCAGAACACAAGAGGGACTGTGCCACATGAAATCCGTGGTGACAGTGGGAGTGTAACACACAAAATAAAAGATGAAATTGTGTGTTACACGCGAAGTCAGAGATGCCAGTGGGAGTCTGACATACAAAATCAGTGCTGCCATGGTGAGTATTACACAAGAAGTCCAAGACACCATGGGGTAGTGTTAGCCTCAAAGGTAGAAACACAACATGGAGTGTTATACATGAATTCAGAGATGCAAAGGGGGATTATACAACACAAAGTAAGAGACACCACATGGAGTGTTACACACATTGTCACAGACAACACTGGGAGTGTTACACACAACGTCAGAGATGCCACATAGAGTGCTAGACATGAAGTTTGAGACAGCAGGTGGAGTGTTACACAGAGAGTTAGTGACACCAGATAGAGTGTGATAAACGAAGTCAGAGAAGACAAAGGTATTGTAACGCATGAAGTCAGAGACATGAAGTGGAGTGTTACACATGAAGTCACAGACACCAGGGGCTTAGTGACACACGAATTCAGAGATGACATGGGGAGTGTGACACAAATTTAGATATGCCACGGGGGTGTTTTATTCACAAAAATAACAAAAGCAGGGATAGTGTTTCACACTAAGTCAGAGATAACAGAGGGAGTGTGAAAGATGAAGTCACAGACGCCATCAGGAGTGTGATACACGAAGTCAGAGATGCCAGTGAGATTGTTACGCATGAAGTCAGAGATGCCTGGGTGAGTGTTGCACACGAAGTCAGAGATGCCAAGGGGTACTGATACACATGAAGTCAGAGTAGCTATGGGGAGCGTTATGCGTGAAGTCAGAGATGCCAGATGGATTGTGACACATGAACTCAGAGATTCTAGGGGGAGTAAGAGACACAATGTCTGAGACACCAGGGGGAGTGTGACACAAGAACAGAAATGATACGTGGAAAGCTACACACAAAGTCTGAGCCAACACTGGAGAATTTTTCATTTGAAGGGAGAAATGCCATTTGGAGTGTTACACATGTAGTCAGAGATGACAGTGGGAGTGATGTGCATGGTCAGAGATGACATGGGATGTGTGAAACATGAAACCACAGAAACCAGGAGGAGCATGACACAAGAAGACAGACTCACCAGGCAGAGCCTTACATGTGAAATCAGAGACAACATGGGGAGTGTGATACAAGAAGTCAGAGATGCAAGACGGATTGTGACACACGAAGTCAGAGACTCCAGGTGGAGTGTTACAGATGCAGTTAGATTTTCAAGGGGGATTGTAACACATGACCTCATAGATACCAATGGGATTATTACCCATGAAGTCACAGATGCCAGAAGGAGAGTGACACACGAAGTGATCAACAGCAGGGGGAGTGTGACACAAGAAATCAGAGACACCAGTGGGAGTGTTATACAAGCAGTCCGTGACACCATGGGGGTGTGTTACACACGAAGGCAGAAGGGCCATATGGAGTATTAAACATGAAGTCAGACACAGCATGGGGCGTGTACCGCACGAATTTCGAGATGCCAGGGGTAGTGTGACATGTGAAGTCAAACACGGCAAGTGAAGTGTTACACAGGAATTCCTAGATGCCAGGGAAGTGTGATACACGAAATTGGAGATGCCAGGGGAGCATGACACATGAAGTCAGAGATACAATGAAGAATGCTAACATGAAGTCACAGACACCAGGGAAGTGTTACACACAAATTCAGAGACACCAATGGGAATTGTTACACCCAAAGTCAAAGACATCAGAGTGACTGTTACAGAGGAAGTCTGAGATGCCAGGGGGATTGTGACACACAAAGTCAGAGATGCCAGTGGGAGTGTTATAGATGATGTCAGAGATGCCAGGTGTTCTTTGACACATGAAGTGACAGATGACAGGGGGAATGTGATACACGAATTCAGAGACACCACGTAGGAGAGTTACACATGAAGTCAGAGATGCAAAATTGGGAATTACACATGAAGTCAGAGACAGCAGAGTGTGTGTTAAATGAAATCAGACACCCCAAGCGAAGTGTTACATAAGGAAGGCAGAGACACTATGGGAAGTGTTACAAATGGAGCCAGAGACACCAGGAGGGTTGTTACACATGAAGTCAGAGACACCATGTGGAGTGTTACACACGATGTCAGAGATGCCATGTGGAGAGTTACACATGAAGCCAGAGACACCAAGTTGAGTGTTAGACACAGAGCCAGAGATGCCAAGGGGAGTGTTACACATGAAGTTATTGATGGCACAGCGAGTGTGGCACAAGAACTCAGAGACACAATAGGGAGTGTGACATGAAGTCAGAAAGGCCACAAGGTATGTAACACACTAAGTCAGAGACACAAGGGGGAGTGTGATACACGAAATGAGGGACACCTGGAGTACTGTGACACATCAAGTCAGAGATGGTATGGGTATTGTCATTCATGAAGTCATGATGAAAGATGGAGTGTGACACATGAAGTTACACATGCCAGAGGAAGTGTGACACACAAAGTCAGAGACACCAGCGGGATTGACACACAAAGTCAGTGATCCAAGACAGATTGTGACACACGAAGTCAGAGATGCCAGATAAAGTGTTACTGATGAAGTCAGAGATGCCAAGAGAGTGTTACACAAACTCAGAGAAGACAGGTGGTTTGTTACACAAGATGTTTGATATTCCTGGGGGAGTGTGACACACGAAGTCAGAGACACCAGAGGTAGCCTTACACAAGAAGTCAGAGACACCAGTGTGTGTGAGAGATGAAGTCAGAGATACCATGGGGACTGTGGCACACGAAGTCAGAGACACCAGGAGAATTGTGAAACACAAAGTCATAGATGCCAGGGGGAATGTTATACACAAAGTCCAAGATGCCATTGCGAGTGTGGCACACAACGTTATAGATGGAAGAGGAAGTATGATGCACCTACTCAAAGAAACAAGGGTGAGTTTGACAAATGGAATCAGAGATGCCACAGACCATGTTACACATAAAGCAAACATGCTAGGGGGAGTTTGAGACTTGAAGTCAGGGACACTAGATGGAGTGTGACATGAAGACTGAGAAACCATGGTGATGATAAAACCGAAATCTGAGATGTAAGGGAGGTTGTGACACAAAGTCAGAAAAACCAGGGGAGTGTGACCCAGGAAGTGAAGAGACACCAAGGTGAGGGTGACACATGAAATGAGTGCGAGCAGGGGAAGTGTGACATACAAACTTAGAGGTGCCACAGACACAGAGTGTTACAGACAATGTCAGACATGACAGAGGGACTGTGACACACAAAATTAGGCACCAGGCAGATTGTGACACATGAAGTCAGAGACGCCAGGGGGAGTTTGACACATGAAGTCAGAGACCCAAGTTGTGTAACAGATGAAGTGGGAGGCAACAGGGAAATTATGACAAACTCAATGATGCCAAGGGAGAGAGTTATATGTGAAGTCAGAGTTGCCAGGAGGACTGTTACAAAGCCAAAGGAACCAGAGGCCAGGGGAAGTTCAACACTTGAAGTCTGGGCAACGCATGGAGTATTACACACAAAGTCAGAAATGACAGTGGGATTCTGACACCCAAAGTTAGACACACCAGGCAGATTGTGACACACAAAATCAGGGATGCCACGGTGAGTGTTACATCCAGTCAGAGACACCAGTGTGAGTGTGACACAAGAAGTCACAGAGGCCAATGGTAGTGTTGCACATGAAGTCAGAGTGAATGTTACACATGCAGTCTGAGATGCCAGGCAGTGTGTGACACAGGCAGAGACACAACATGTGGTGTTACACACAAAGTCTGAAATGCCAGAGGGAGTGTGACACATGAAGACAGAGAGGCAAGTGGGGCTGTTACACAGGAAGTCCACAGGGGAGTGTTACACTCAAAGGCAGAAAGACCATGTTGAGTGTTACACATGAAGTCAGAGACACGAGGCGATGTGTACCAAATAAAGTCCAAGACACCCCATGGAGTGTGACAAACAAAGTCAGAGACGCCATAGGGAGTTTCAATGAAGTCAAAGAAACCAGGGTTAGAGTGACAAACTAAGTCAGAGAGGAGAGGTGGTGTGTGATACCACAGTGGAGTGTGACACACGATTTCAGTGCCACCTTGGGGAGTGTGAGACGCCACAGGGGAGTATTATGTATGAAGTGAAACACATCAGGGAGAGTGTTACACACGAAGTCAGAAAGACCGGGGGAGTGTTATGCGTGAAGTCAGAGACACCAGGGTGACTGTGAAACACTAAGGCAGAGATGCCATGGGCAGTGTGACCCATGATGTTAGAGACAGGATGTGAAGTGTTACACATGAAGTCAGAGACACTAGGGGGTTGCTACACACAGAGTCAGAGACACCAGGTTGAATGTTACCCAGGAAGTCAGAGAGGTCATGTGGAGCGTTACATACAAATTCAGAAATGCCACAGGGACTGTGAAACACAAAATAAGTGATGCCATGGGGAGTGTTACATACTATTTCTATGACACCAGGGGAAGTGTTATGCACTAATTTGGAGACACCCAGGGTAGAATTACTCATGAATTCATGGACACCACAGTGGTGTGTTACAACAAAGTCAGAACACCTCATGCAATGTTACCCACAAAGTCATAAATGACATTGGCAATGTGACACACGTAGTCAGAGATGCCAGGGGGCATGTTACTCCCAAAGTCAGAGTTGTGAATCGGGCATGTTACACATGAAGTCAAAGACAAAAGGGGAAGTATTATAAGCCAATTCAGAGATGAAGAGGGAGTGTGACACACGAAGTCTCAGATGTCCCAGGGATTGTGACACACAAAGTGAAAGAGGCTAGGGGGATGTGACACATGAAGTCAGAGATGTGATGTGCAGTGTTACACATGAAGTCATAAATGAGAAGGGGAATGTTACACACAATTTCCAAAACACAATTGGGAGAGTGAGACATGAAGTCTGAGACTCCAGTGGAGTGTGACACACGAAGTCAGAGATGTCAAGGGGTGTTTGACACATGAAGTGATACCCAAGTTGCTGTGTGGCACATGAAGCCACAGATGACAGAGGGAGTGTGACTCAGAGACACCAAGGTGGAGAGATACACATGAAGAAAGAGTTTCCAGGAGGAGTGTTACAAAAAACATCAAAGAAACCAGGGGGATAGTGACAGGAAGTAAAAAATGACAGGGGTTTGTGACACACGAAGTCAAGGATGACAGGAGGGGTGGGTCAGAAGTCAGAGACCCCAGGGAAACTGTTACTCATGAAGTCAGAGATGCCAGATAGAGTGTTACACACGAATTCAGAACACAAGGGTGGGTACGACACAAAATCCGTGAGGCAAGTTGGAGTGTGACACACAAAGTAAGAGATGCAAAGGTGACTGATATACTCTAGGTCAGAGACGCCATGGGGAGTTTGATACAGGAAATCAGAGCATCCAAGGTGAGTGTTACAGAAGAAGACTGAGACGCCACAGGGAAGTGCTATACTTGAAGGCAGAAACACCACACGGAGTGCTGCACATGAAGTCAGAGATGCCAGAGGGAGTATACCACACAAAGTCAGAGATGCCACATGGAGTGTTACACAAGATATCACAGACACCAGTGGGAGTGTTACGCAAGAAGTCAGAGATGCCAGGGAGAGTGTTACACACAGAGTCAGAGACTCCAGGTAGAGAATGATGCACAAAATCAGAGAAGACGAGGGGATTGTGACAACAGTCAGAGACGTGAGGATGAATGTACACAAGAAAGGAAGACCCAGGGGATTAGTGACACATGAGTTCAGAGATGACACAGGGAGTGGAACACACTAATTTAGAGAGGCCACGGGGCTGTTTATGTGCAATAACAAAGATACCAGGGGGAGTGTCATGCAGCAAGTCAGAGATTACAGGAGCAGCGTGAAGCATGAAGTCCGAGATGCCAGTGGAAGTGTTATACAGGAAGTCAGAGACGGCGTTGGGAATGTTACACATGAAGTTATAGATGGCATGGGGAGTGTGACACACATACTCAGAAACACAAATGGGAGTGTGAAACACGAAGTCATAGATGCCACAGAGAGAGTTACACAGGATGTCATATGGGACAAATAGAGTGTGATAGACGAAGCCAGGGATTCCAGGCAGAATGTGACACAGGGTTCTGTGACATTACCGAGAGTATTGCACATGAAGTCAGATACACCAGTTTGAGTGTAACACATGATGTCATAGATGCCATGTGGAGTGTGACACCGAAAGTCAGAGATGCCAGTGGGAGTATGACATATGAAGTCAGAGCCAGCAGGTGGAGTTTTAGGCACGACTTCAGAGATGCCAAGGTGAGTGTTACCCACATACTCAGAGAACAATGTGGATGGTTACACACAAAGTCTGAGATGCCAGACGGTGTGTGACACACGAAGTCAGAAACACCAGGGGTTGTGTTACACGGGGATTCAGAGACACCAGGAAGTGTGTGACACATGAAGTCTGAGACACCCACGAGGAGTGTTATGAACAAAGTTAGAGACAAGAGGGGGAGTCCTATACATGAAGTCTGAGACATCAGTTGGAGTGTAACACACGAATTTATAGATGGCAGAGGGAATTTGATGCAAGAGCTCAGAGACACCAGATGAAGTGTGACACAAGAAGTCAGAGACACCATGGGGATTCTGATACGTGATGGGTGCACCAGGTGGAGTGTGACACATGAAGTCAGAGATGACAAGTGGAGGGTTACACACGAATTCATAAGCACCAAGAGGAGTTACACATGAAGGTGCAGATGCCACATGGAGTGTTAAACACGAAATAAGAGACACCAGATGAGGTGATACAGAGGAAGTCAGATATGCCAGGGCTAGTGTTACACATGAGCTCAGACACACAAGGGGGATTATTAGAAACACAGTCTGAGACACAAGGGGGAGTGTGACACACGAATTCAGAAATACCAGGGGTAGTATTACACAGGTAGCCAGAGACACAAGGGTGTGTTTGACAGATGAATCCAGAGATGCCATGGGCAGTGTGACATATGAAGTCAGAAATGCCATGGTGAGTGTTACACTCAGAGTCAGAGAAGCCAGTGGGAGTCTGACACAAGAATTCAGAGATGACAATGTGAGTGTCATAAAAGAAGTCTGAGACACCACAGGGGAGTGTTACACTCAAAGGCAGATAGGCCGCATGAAGTATCACACATGAAGTCAGAGATAAAAGACGGCGTGTACCACAGCAAGTCTGAGATGCCAGGGGGACTGTGACATAAGAAGTCAGAGAGCCTAGAGGGAGTGTTACACACCAAATGAGAGACTCCAGGTAGAATGTGACCCGTGGAGGCAGAGATGACATGAGGATTGCTACACACGAAGTGTGAGATGACAGAGGGAGTCTGACACACAAAGTCAGAAATGCCAAGGGAGTGTTACACAGGAAGTCAAAGACATCAGGCTGTGTGACAATGTCAGATATGCCATGGGGAGAGTGACACATGAAGTCATAGAGACAAGGGGAAGTGTTACACAAGAAGTCAGAGGCACTACAAGGTGTACTACACACAATGTCAGAGACACCAGAGGGAGTGGGACACACAAAGTTAGAGACACCAGGCAGATTGTGACACAAGATGACAGAGATTCCATGGTGAGTGTTACACAAGAACTCCAAGGCATCATGGGAGATTCTCACACTCAAACTCAGGAATGTCACATGGACTGTTACACATGAAGTCACAGACACGAGGGTGAGTGTACCACATGAAGTCAGAGATGACAAGTGAAGCGTTACACACAAAGTTACAGATGGCAGTGGGAGAGTGATGCACGTATCTGAGACACATGGGAGAGTGACACACATAGTCAGAGATGCAAGGCAGAGTGTGACAAATGAGGTCAGAGATGTGTAGGGGAGGAAGACATTTCCTCTTCCCAAATGTGGCTTGTGGGTTCCTCTGGCTGGAGAACGAATCAAATTCACATGAGACAGAATAGCAAGAGAAAATTAAACAAAGCTTTATGAGGAACCATGGCCCGGGGCCTTTCTTCCCAAAGGAAGAAAGGGCACCGAAGAAGTGGGGTGCACAGAGTGGTTATATACCCCCAAACAGGGTGTTTCACGTGTGATTGAAATGTCCCTCCCACAATAGTCACAAGATTGCCCTGTCAGCACAGCGCTTGATGGACACAGCAGGTAATGGTCTGCTATCTCGGTGGGCGTAGCAGGAGACAAGTCTATCATCTGGAGCTGGGCGGTCACAGGTGAGCGCAGCAATCAGTTCCTAGTCTAAGGAAAGATGCTTAATCCTTAAAGAAATGCCAATGTTGGGAGGGGGAGGGAAGTCAGTTACAGGAGGTTACCAGAGAAGCACAATAAAATGCAGATTTAAGTCCTTGCCTTTGGTATTGATTAAGAGTCTTTGGAGAGAAGGTCATCTCCTTTCTTCTTCCTGGTACAGAGAGAGAGGCACGTTTTACAGATAGAGATTTACCTTAGAAATGTAAAGGTGTCCTAACAAAGGGCAAGTTCCATTCCTCCTTCCCTGTCCCAGTTTATCAAAAGCAATCAACCTCAAATAATCCTGATTCCAAAGAGACATATCTTGGGGTGGCCAATTTCAGGTCCCTACAGATGCCATGGGGAGTTTTGCACATGAAGTCAGAGACGCAAGGGGGAATGTGACAGCCAAAATCAGAGATGTCAGGATGAGTGTCACGCAAGAAGTCCGAGACACCATGGAGGACTGTTACACACGAAGGAGTGTGATACAGGACATCAGAGATGTCACGGGGAGTGCTACACACAAAGTCAGTGATGCCAGGGCGAGTGTTACTCTTGAACTCAGAGACACCATGTGGGCTTTTACACATGAAGTCAGAGACACCAGTGGGAGTGTCACAGATGACATCAGAGACTACAGATGGAGTGTTACACACGAGGTCAGAGACACCAAGGGTAGTGTTACAAAGTCAAACACACCAGGTGAAGTGTTATGAACGAAGTTAAAGACACCAAGCAGAGTGTTACGCATGAAATTAAAGACACCAGGTGGAGTGTTACACATGAAGTACCTGGCATCCCTGAATTCATGCATATCAATCCCCCATGTGTCTCTGACCTCGTGTGTAACACTCCCACAGGCGTTTCAGTCCTCATGTATAACAGTCCACATGGCATCTCTTACTTTGTGTGTAACTGGCACCCTGGTATCTTGACTTTGTGCATAAGACTCCCCATTTGTGTCTCTGACTTTGTGTCACACACTCACTCGTGTCTCTGACTTCCTGTGTAACACTACCCCTGGCGTTTCTGACTTCATGTCACACACCCACTGGTGTCTCAGACTACATGTGTAACAATGCAACTTGTGTCTCTGAGTTCATGTGTAACACACCCCCTGGCATCTGACCTCATCTGTAAAACTCCAACAGGCAGATCTGACTTTGTGTGTCACAAACCCTAGTGTCTCTGACTTCGTGTGTCACTCTTCCCTGTGTCATCTCAGACATCATGTATCACACTCACCCTGGCATGTATGATGTTGTCTGTAACTCACAATATGTCATCTACGACTCGGTGTGTCACACTCCCATTTGTGTCTCTGACTGTGTGCATCCCACACCCCCTACCATCTATAGTTTCGTGTGTAGCACTCCCAATGGCGTCTCTGTCTTCATGTGTAACAGTCCCCCACTTGTCTGTGACTTTGTGTGGCATTCTCCCCCTTGTGTCTCTGGCTTTGTGCATCACGCTCCCCCTGGCAACTCTAACATCATTTGTAATGCTCCAACAGGCGCCTCTGAGTCTATGTGTAACACTCCATGTGGCCTCTCTGACTTTGTGTGTAACACTTCCCCTTGCCTCTCTGACATCTTCTGTAAAACTCACAGGGGTGGGTCTGGTTACATATGTCAAACTCTCCCTGGTGTCTTTGGCTGCAAGTGTAATACACCCTACCATCTCTGACTACTTGTGTCACACAGCCCATGGTGCCTGTGACTTGCTGTGTAACACTACCCCTGGTCTTTCTAACTTTGTGCATAATACTCCCTCTAGTGTCTCTGAGTTCATGTGCAACAAACCCCTGTGGCATCTCTGACAGTGTGTAACAATCCCCCAGGCGTCACTGACTTCGTGTGTCACAGTCTCCCTCTTGTCTCTGACTTCATGCACAACACACCTCATGGTGTCTGTGACTTCATGTTTCACACACCCACTGTCATCTCTCACTTCGTGTGTCACATGTCCCATTGCATTTCTGACTTCATTTGTCACATTCATCCGTGTGTATCTGAGTTAATGTGTCACTCTCCCTCTGCCATCTTTAACTTTGTGGGTCACACTTCCCCTGGTATCTCTGACCTCATCTGTCTCACTACCCATGGTGTCTTTGACTTTATGTGTAACAAACTCCTGGGGTCTGCACCTTCCTGTAACACTACCCCTTGTGTTTCTGACTTGTGTCACACTCCCACTAGTCTCTCTGACGTCCTGGGTTACACTACCCCTCTTGTCTTGGACATCATACCTAACACTATCCCATGATGTCTCTGACTTTGTCACTCTACCTCTGTTTCCTTTGACTTCTTCTGTAACACTCCTTCTGAGAACTTTGATTTCGTGTGTTACTCCCCTGTTGGTGTCTCTGATTTCATGTGACACACTACCCTTGTCTTCTCTGACTCCGTGTGCAACATTCCACCTGGCATCACTGACTTCATCTGTAACACTCCCCCTAGCTTCTCTGATGTTGTACATAACCCTCACCCTTTTGTCTTTGACTTCATAGGTAACACTCCCACTTTGCATCTGTGACTTCATGAGTCACACTCCCTCTGTCATCTCTGATTTCATGTGTAGCACTCCGCATGGCATCTCTGACTTCATGTGTCACATCCCCCTCCTGTTTGATTTTGTATGTTACAATCCCATGGGCATCTGTGACTTTGTGTGTCACAGTCCATCTGGCATCACTGACTTCATGTGAAACAAGCCCCATTGCATCTCTGACTCCTGTGTCACACTCCACAGGACATCTCACTTTGTGCATCACATTCTCCCTGGTGTCTTTTACTTTGAATGTAACTGTCCCCCTGTCATCTCTGACTTCGTGGGTCACACACATGTAGTGTCAAGGGCTTCATGTGTCACAATCCCCACAGTGCTGAGGCCTTTGTAACACTCCATGTGGCATCTCTGACCTATTGTGTAACACTACCCCTCGTGTCTGTGACATCATGTGCAACAGTCCAGGTGGTGTCTCTGAATTTGTGAGGAATGCACACAGAGGTGTCTGTGAATTCATGTGTAACATTTCCTCTGGAATCAGTGACTTTGTGTGTAACCCTCCCCATGTAATCTCTGACATCATGTGTCATATACCTCCAGATGTCTCTGATTTGATGTGCAACCATCCCACTGGCATCTCTGACTTCGTGTGTCACACTCCCCATGTCTTTGTGGATTTCATGTGTAACACCCCACGTGGCATCTCTGCCACCATGTGTAACACTCCCCCTGGTGTCTCTGACTTCCTGTTAACAGTCCACGTGGCATCTAGGATTTTGTGTGCTACACAACCCCTCGTGTCTCTGACTTCATAGGTATCACTCAAAGTGGCCTTTCTGCCTTTACATGTAACAATCCAACATCGAGTCTTAGACTTCTTGTGTAACACTCACACTGGCACCTCTGACTTGTTGTGTAACCCTCCCCCAGTGTCTCTGTCATAGTGTGCAACTTTCCCCATGACATTTCTGACTTCATCTCTCACACTCGATCTTTTGTCTCTAACTTCATATGTGTCACCCGTCATGTGGCATCTCTGACTTCTTACATAAAACTCCCACAGATGTCTATGAGTTCATATTTCACACTTCCCCTGGCATATCTGACTTCATGTGTCACACTCAAATTGCTGTTTCTGACATCGTGTGTGACACTCCACATGGCATATCCAACTTCAAGTGTCACTTTTCACCTGGTGTCCCTGACTTGGTGCATATCAAACCCCACGTGTCTCTGACTTCATGTGTAACACTCCAACAGGCATCTCAGCCTTCGTGTATAACACTTCACATGGTGTCTCTGATTTTGTGTGTTACCAGTACCCTGGTGTCTTTGACTTCTTGCGTAAGATTCCCCATTTGTGTCTCTGACTTTGTGTGTCACACACTCTCTCATGTCTCTGACTTCCTGTGTAACACTACCCCTGGTGTTTCTGACTTCATGTGTCACACTCCCACTGCTGTCTCCTACTTCGTGTGCAACACTCACCATGGCATCTCTGATTTTGTTCGTCACAATCCAACTGGTGTCTATAATTTCGTGTGTCTGACCCCCAGTGTCATTTCTGGCTTTGTGTGTAACACTCCCCTACTTGCCTAGAGTTCATGTGTCACACTTCCCCTGGAGTCTCTGACTTCATGTGTCACACACTCCATGTTGTCTCTGACATCCTGTTTGACAATAGCCCTGATGTTTCTTACTTGTCACACTCCCCCTGGCATCTCAGATTTCCTGTGTAACATTCCCAGTGGTGTCTCTGATTCGTGTGTCACACTCTTGCTGGCATCCCTCACTTTGTGTATCACATTACCCCTGTCATCTCTGACTTCATGTGGCACACTGCACCTTTGATCTCTGACTTCTGTCAAACTCTACCTGGTGTCTCTGACTTCGTGTTTCACACTCCCCGTGGCATCACTGACTTCCTGCATAATGCTCCCCCTTGTGTCTCTGACTTTGTGTGTCATAGTCAGCCTGGACTCTCTGACATGATGTGTAATATTCCCCTGGCATCTCTGTCTCCGTGTTTAACACTCCCCCTGTTGTCTCTGACCTCGTGTGTCACACTCCCTCTGGTGACTCTGTCTTCTTGTGTCACACTCCTCATGGTGTCCGTGACTTCGTGTTTCACACTACACATGCCATCTCTGACTTCATGCATATCACTCCCCATAACATCTCTGAAATCATGTGTCACAGTCCACCTCCTGTCCCTGACTACGTGTATATCACTCCCACTGGTGTCTCTGACTTCATGTGTCACATTCCCTGTGGCATCTCAGAGTTCATGTGAAACACTACAAGTCCTATCTCTGACATTGTGTGTAGCACACCTGAGGGCATCTCTGACTCCATGTGTCACACTAACCATGGCATCTTTGACTTCATGTTTCACACTTCCCCTCTGGACTCTGAACACAATCACCTGGACATCTGTGAGCTCATGTTTTATACCCCTTGTCTCTTAGTTCATGTCACACTCTTGCTGCTGTCCCTCACTTTGTGTGTAACACTCCCCCTGGCATTTCTGACTTCATGTATAACATGCCTCTGTCTTCTCTGATGTTGTGTGTAGCTTCACCATGGTTTCTCCAAATTCATGTGTCAGAATCACCCTGGCTTTTCTAACTTCGTGTGTCACAATGCCCCTGGCATCTCTGGCTTTGTGTGTAAGACACCCTATGGCACATCTGAATTCATGTGTCACATTTCCCTGGTGTCTCTAACGTCAAGTGTCACATTCCTATGTCATCTCTTAGTTCATAGGTAAAATTGCAAGTGGCATCTCTGACTTCATTTGTAACACACCCCCATTGCATCTCTGAATTCATGAGTAATACACTCGCAGATGTCTGTGAATTCACGTGTAGCAGTTCACTTTGCATCAGTGATTTCGTGTGTAACACTCTTCATCATGTCTCAAATTTCATATTTCACGGTCCCACTGGCCTCTCTAAATTCCCGGATAATACTCTCTGTGGCATCTCTCGCCTTTTGTTTAACATTCCACATGGTGTCTGACTTCGAGGGTCACACTCAACATGTCTTTTATGACTTCGTGTGTCACATACACCCTGGCATCTCTGACTTAGTGTGTAACATTTCCCCTGGTGTCTCTGAGTTCATGTATCCCAATCCAACTGGCATCTCTAACTCTGCTTGTCACAATCCCCCTTGCATCTCTGGCATTGTGTGGAAGGCTCCCCATAGCGCTTCTGATGTTGTGACTCACACTTCGCTGGCATCTCTTACCTTGTGTGTCACACATCCCATGGCATCACTGACTTCATGTGTAACACTCCCTGCTGCCTCTGACTTCCTGTGTAACACTAGCTCTGGGGTTTCTGAATTGTGTCACTCCCCACCACGGCATCTCAGATTTTGTGTGTAATACTCCCCTTGGTGGCTCTGACTTTATGTGTTACACTTTCTGTTGCATCTCTGACTTTGTGTGTCACACAGCTGATAGAGTCTCTGACATCTTGTGTAACTCTGCCCCTGGTGTTTCCGACTTGTGTCACACTCACCCTGGAGTCTCTGACTTCCTGCATAACTCTCCCACAGACATCTCTGTTTTCTTGTATCACACTCTCCAAGGCATCTGCGACTTCCAGTTTCACGCTCTCCCTCTCATCTCTAGATTCATGTGTCACACAGCCTCTGTTGTATCTGACATTGTGTGTCACACTCTGCCTGGCATTCCAGACTTCATGTATCACACTCCCCTTTGTGTCTCCGACTTTATGTGTCACACACCCCATGGCATCTCTGACATCACATGTCACACTGCCTCTTGTGTCTCTGAGTTCATGTGCCACACTCACCCTGCCATCTATGACTTCATATCTAACACACACTGGTGTCTCTGACATCATGTATAGCACACCCCTGGCATGTCTGATGTCGTGTGTAACATTCCCCGTGGCATCTCTGGTTTCGAGTGTCACACATCACCTGTTACACTGACTTCATGTGTCACACTCACGATGGCATCTCTGACTTCCCGCTTAACACTCACACTTGTGTCTCAGATTTATTGCACAACACTCGCACTGGCTTCTCTGACTTCATGCATAACACTACTGAGTTGTGTCTCTGATCTCATGTGTAACACTCCCCCAGGTGTCTCTGATTCATGTGTTACATGCCCATAGTGTCTCTGACTTCGTGTGTAACACTTCACCTGGTGTCTCAGACTTTGTGAGGTACACACCCCCTGGTGTTTCTAACTTCATGTGTAATACTCCACATTCTTGTATAACATACACTGGCATATCTGATTTCTTTTGTCAGACTTCCCCTGGTGTCTCTGACTCCGAGTGTAACAGTAACCATGGCATCTCTGAATTCATGTCTCACACTTTCTCTGGCATCTCTGACTTTGAGTATAATACTCACAGTGTGCCTCCCACTTCGTGTGTCACACTTCACCTGGTGTCTTTGACTTCATGTGTCTCATTGTGGTTTCTCTGACCTCATCTGTCGCACACACCCCGGTGTCACAGAGCTCCTGAGTCATGCTACCCCTGATGTTTCTAACTTCGTGTGTAACACTCCCTCTGTTTTGTCTGAGATCTTGTGTAACACAACTCCTGTCATATCTGACTTCGTCTGTAACACTCCACCTGGCATCTCTAACTTCATGTGTCACAATGCCTCTGGCACCTCTGACTTTGTGTCACGCTCCCCCTGGCATCTTTGACTTTGTGCGTCACATTCTGCCTGGCATCTTTGACTTCATGTATAACAATCCACATTCTGCATCTGACATCATGTGTCACATTACACCTGGCATCCCTGACTTCATATATCACATTCCTCCTGCTTTCTCTGACTTCACACTTTACACACCTCTCACGTCTTTTAATTAATGTGTCACATTC
Source organism: Equus przewalskii (assembly GCF_037783145.1). Classification (NCBI taxonomy): domain Eukaryota; kingdom Metazoa; phylum Chordata; class Mammalia; order Perissodactyla; family Equidae; genus Equus; species Equus przewalskii. Next base: position 12,552,094 of record NC_091842.1, on the reverse strand, counting down.
CCCATGGTATCTATGAATTTCTCTGTCACACATGCCCTGGTGTTTCTGTCTTCCTGTGTAACACTACCCTTGGCATTTCTGACTTTGTATGTCACACAACTGGTTCTCAACTTACTGTGTAACACTCCAGGTGGCAGGTCTTCAGTCGTGTGTAACACTCCACTGTGGTGTTACTGATTTCCTGTGTAACACTCCCAGTTGCGTTTCTGACTTCATATGTCACCCTCCCCGTGTCATATATGACTTCGTGAGTAACGCTTCATGTGGTGCCTCTGACTTCGTGTTTAACATACCCCCATGGCATCTCTGATTTCATGAGTAATATTCCCCTTTGTGCCTGTGAATTCCTGCAAAATGCTTCCCCTGGGCTAGTTTACTTCGTGTGTAACTTTCCCTCTGGAATCTCTTACTTCAAGTTTCACAGTCCACCTGGCATCTCTGACTTTGTGTGTAACACTCCTCATCTCCTCTCTGACTTTCTGTTTAACATTCCTCATGGTGTCTCTGACTACATGTGTAACACACACTTTGGTGTCATTGACATCCTAACAATCCACGTTCTGTCTCTGACTTCGTTTGTCACTCTACTTGTGGTTTCTTTAACTTTGTAACACTCCCCCAGGCATCTCTCACTTCATGTGTCACACTCCCCGGTGGCTTCTCAGGCTTAGTGTGTAACAGTCCACTTGTTGTCTCTGACTTCGTGTGACACTCTCCCCCTTGTGTCTCTGACTTCTTGCATCAAACTCCCCATGACATCTTTAAATTCGTTTGTAACACTCTTACTGGTGTCTCTGAGTTCATGTGAAACACTCACCCTGCTGCCTCTGACTTTGTGCATAACACTCCCACTGGTCTCTCTGATGTCCTGGGTAACACTACCCCTGGTATCTTTGACATCGTTTGAAAGACTCTCCCTGGTGTGTTTGACTTTGTGCCCAACACTACCCAGTGGCACCTTTGACTTTGTTTGTAACAGTACCCCTGTCGTCTTTGACTACAGATATAACACTCCCTATGGCATCTCTGACTTTGTGCAGAACTTGCCCTGTCATCTCTGACTTTGTGTGTAACGCTCCCTGCAGCTTCTCTGAATTTCAGAGTCACAAACGAACTGTCACCTCTGACTTTGCGTGTCACACTATCCTTGGCATCTCTGATATCCTGTGTAACACTCACCTTGAGGCCTCTGACTTGGTGTGTAAAAATCCCAAGTGGTGTCTCTGACTTCAGGCACAAGTCTCCCCCAACCATCACTGACTTTGTGTGTAACATTCCCCCTGGTGACACTGACTTCGTGTGTCACAGTACCACTGTCATTGCTGAATTCAGGTGTAACACTCCCCATGTCACCTGTGACTTCATCTTTCATACTTCCCCTGTCGTATCTGAATTTTTGAGTAAAAATCCCCCTGTGGCTCTGACATTGGGTGTCACACTCTTTCTGGCATCTCTGACTTCTGTGTCACAATGCCCATGGCATCTCTTACTTTATGTTTCACAGCCCCCCTTGTGTCTCTGACTTTGTGCGTAACACTTGTCATATCCTCTCTGACTTCACGTTTAACTCTACCCATGGCATCTCTGACTCTGTGTAATACAACACATTGTGCCTCTGACTTCTTGTGTAACACTCTACATAACATCTGTGACTTCTTCTGTCACATTCCACATGGCGGCTGTGCCCTTGTGTTTCCCAGTCACACTGGCATCTCTTACTTCAGGTGTTGTACTCACCCTGATCTTTCTGACGCTGTGTGTAACACTCCCCCTGGTGCCTTTGACTCTGAGAGTAACACACCCTGGGGCTTCTATGGCTTAGTGTGTAACAGTCTCTCTGTTTCTCTGACATCATTTGACACTCTCCTCTTGGTGTCTCTGACTTCGTGTATCACACTCCCCATTATGTCTCTATCTTCCCTTCTAACACTCCCACCTGTGTCTCTGAGTTTGTGTGTAACACTCGATGTGGTCTCTCTGACTTCATGTGTCACATGTCCCATGTTGTCTTTGATTCATATGTCACTCTCTCTCTGGGAACGTTGACTTCATGTATCGCACTTCCCCTGGTGTCTTTGATTTCATTTGTAACACTCCCACTGGCATCTCAAAATTCTTGTCTAATGCTCACTGTTGTGTCTCTGACTTTGTTGGTCACACTCTCCATTGTGTATCTGAGTTCATGTGTCACTCTGTCCCTGGCATCTCGGACTTCATCTCTCTCACTACCTGTGGCATCTCAGACTTCATGTATAACACACTCCCTGGAGGCTGTGACTTCCTATAACACTGCACCTTGTGTTTCTGGCTTGTGTCACACTCCCACTGGTCTCTCTGATGCCCTTGTTACACTATCCCTCGTGTCTTGACAACCTGCCTAACACTAGCCCATGGCATCTCTGACTGTTTGTCACTCTACCTCTGGCTTCTTTGACTTCTTTGGAACTGTCCTTCTGACCTCTCTGTCTTCATGCATAACAAGCCCTTTGGCATCTCTGAATTCGTGTGACACACTACCTCTTCTCTGACTTCGTGTGTCATACTCCACCTAGTGTCACTGACTTCATCTGTAACACTCACCCTAGCTTCTCTGATGTGGTGCATAACACTTCCCCTTATGTCTCTGACTTCATGGGTAAAACTCCAACTTGACATCTGTGAATTCCTGTGTCACAATCCCTCTATTGTCTCTGACATCCTGTGTCACACTCCCACTGTGGTCTCTGACTTTGTGTGTCATACTCCCTGTGTCATCTCTGATTTCATGTGTAAGACTCTACATGGTATCTCTGACTTCACGTGTCACATCCCCTCTCCTCTTTGATTTCGTGTGTCACAATCCCCTGGGCATCTGTGACTTTGTGAGTCACAGTCCCCCTGGTGTCTCTGACTTCCTGTGTAACACTCCTCCTGCCATCTCAGGCTTCGTGTGTCACAATCCACATGTAGTCTCTTACTTTGCTTGTAACAATCCCATTTCTGTAACCAAAAGTTCGGTCTCTGAACCCCAATGCCAATCCAAATAATGAGAACAGAGTCTTCAGTGGAAGAGGAAAGGTTTTTACTGGTGTGGGGTTGGTGAGCCGAGGAGTCGAAAGAAAGATTTCTTGGACTCTCGAGATCTGGCAGTAGTGCTCTTTTATTTAGAGAATAGTGTGGAATAGCATGGGGACAGGACCCATGGGCAGCCAGGCTGCTGCGTGGGGACAGGGCTCACGGGCAGGAGGAACCGCTGCTGCTGCCCCGAGTTGAGGGTTAGGGCTAATTTTATAAGGCATGGGTATGTGAGTCATCTCTTTACAAGACAAAGGAAAGAACATGAAAAAAAGTTAAGACGGTATCAGTGCAGGTCGGGTCTGGACATTGGGTGACCCCATGACTTTTAGACAAGAATCAAATTGGATTAAGTAAAGGTCAGAAGCCACCACCTTAAATCAGTTACATGAGATTGCCAGACAGCAACCAACTTAAGTTCTTGCCTCTGGCATTAAGAGTTTCTAGAAATAAGGCCATCCCAATTCTTCCTGGCACAGCGAGGGAGGCATCTTTACAGATAGAGGTTTCCCTTAGAAATGTAAATGTTTCCCAACAAAGGGGCAAGCAAATTCCGCTCCTCACAGCCTGCCTCTGATCTGTAGTTTTAAAATTAACCAGCCTGAAAATCCTCATCATAAACCTTTTTAAAATTAACCAGCCTAAAAGTCCTCATCATTTACTATGCCAGGCACAGGGAGCAAAGCAAGGGCTCATGCCTCAAAAATTGCTAGCTCCCCAATGAGGAATGGGTAGGGATTTTTATTTGGGGATTTGGGTAGGGGAGGGGGCGCATGTAGCTTGTGCAGGTCAGTGTTTTTCCACCAGCCTGCATTTGGCCTTGAGAGGCTGCTTGCAGCAAGGCTGGGGTTGGGGTGAGATAGGAGGATGGCAGGTAGACGTCCTTCTCCCTTGTCTCTTGTCTGGTCTTCCTGTTGGAGGCGAGTTCGAGCACCGGGAGTCAAGGAGTTGAGGTCTGGCAAGTCTCTGCTCCTTGATATTCTTGAGTCAGTGGATTTCCTGGCAAACTCAAGGACACATGATTAGCTAAACTTTAGTGTGCCTCCAACACCAGGTCACCTGGGCTTTTAACAATTTGTAGCTCCCATTTGGTTGTAAAGCTCTGACAAATAAAAATGGCAAGCAATAGGATATATTGGAGTATATGAGGAAGCCATTTGGTATAAACCTAATTCGGCCTGACTTTGTTTTTTTTTTCAAAAGGGCCTGACTGTGGCTATTGAGCACGCATTGCATATCTGCTTAGACATTTCCTATGGCCAGAACAAAGGCCCTTGACATAAAGGTGCAACTTCCCCCCACGTTAGCATTTCCTTAGGGATAAGCATTTTTCCTTAGGCTAGGAACTGATTGCTGCACTCACCTTTGACCACCCAGCTCACCTGTGACCACTCAGCTGGAGACAGCAGACCTGCCACCCTGCTGTGTTCACTGAGACAGAAGACCTACCTGCTGTTTCCATCAATCGCTGTGCTGACAGAGTAGTCTCGCGACTATTGTAAAAGGGACATTCCAATCATATGTGAAACATCCTCTTTGAGGGTATATAACGACCCTGTATACCCCCCCACCTCTTTGGAGTGCTCTGTTCCTTTGTGGAAAGACTCTCCCGGGTTATAATCCTCAGATTTAAGCTCAGAATAAACTCACCCAAATTTGCATTTATAGATTGGATATGGATTATTTTCGTCGACAGTTCTTGGCATAGTCGGCAGGATTTCAGAGACACCCACCGGAGGCCACCTGGAATCTACACTGAACTGGCATTTGGTACCAATAAAGGCCCATTGAGCCCCCCGGATCACTGCATTCTTCAGGTGACCTTGGTGAGTTCTCCTGAAACCTAGACCTCCTTATTTTAAGTTGACGGTCCAAGAGTTTATATGAGCTGGGTAAGGTCTTAAGACTAGAGATTTTGAGGGATACCAGTATAGTTCCTAGGTGGAGAAAAACCTAGAAAGAATTCCTAAGCCTCAGGGGCTTAGAGGAGCTTGGAGTGAGCTGGGTTGGTTGTCCTTTTAATTTGGCTTTGAATTGGAAAGAATTGTATTTATAAAGTCTGAACAAACTGCTTGATAGAGAAATGAGAGACTGAATGTCTTCAGCTCCAAAGAAAAGGGACACTTGCTCCTCCCGGCCTTTACCAAAAGGCGCCCTTAGGTGACTAAGGACCTCAGCGGGAGTGTCAGAGGATCAATCCTCGTGACGTGCAGCGGTCCCATAGGGAACTCCACTCTCATTCATGGTAATTAATTACAGGCTCATCCAGGGACGCGCACATAAGGGCTGGTCACCCGCGCTTCCGAGCCCCACGGTGGTTTTAGACTGCCGGCATGTAAGAGAGTGTTTACGACCTTTCTATGGGGAGTAACACTCACAAGCAGAACACTGCTGACCCACTACATTGTCCTTAGAAGTTGTTCAGACTTTATTTTAAAAAAAAAAAACAGACAAGCAAAAAGAAAATGGGAAAACCGTGCTTTTTAAAACCAGCCAGCTCCCGGATGGACGACCTCCCAATGGAACTTCAGCTGGTTTCCTGTATGGAAACAATGCTTGCAGGTATCTAACAAAATGGGAAGGATTAACTAAGAATGACTTAAGTGGCCAAAGTGGGGAACATTCGATATCTCAAAGCTACTGTATTTGCGCACACAAGTAGAAAGAGCCGACTCTAAAACTAAAGCAAAAGAATGGGAAGCTCATTATGATTGGCATTTAGAGGCTTCAAAATATAAAAATGATAAAGTGAATTCTTTACAGGAGACTAACCGTAAATTGGCAGAGACTGTATCTGAATTTTTAAAAAAAGGATAAGTCAGAAATTATCCCAGCCCGCTTATCCCTTCCATCTCCTCTGCAGCTGCCTTTGTAATCTGAGTTCATCTCCTTCTTCTTTTCTAAAGAGCTCTATTCCATTGACTTAAAGTAAGCACTTACAAAAAGTTTTTCTGAATAGAACTAACCCAAATGTCTTCATCTCTCTTAGAGTTACAATAGCCATTTTCGTCTCCTTTTGAGCTGCAACTGGGAAACAAAGAAATCTTTAAAGAGTCAAAGGCTCCACCCCTGGGAGCCCCAACTTTGGGTTTCTGGGCCTGATCACCCCAGCAACCCTAAGTGGGGTGCCCTCTCTTGACAGTTGACTCAATGAGTATTTTAGTCACCTACTGAGTCAGTTATAAGGTTAGGAGACCTGTGATTTATTCTGTGAACTGTACTGCTGGGGTTGTGTGCCCAGCATGGGAACTGTTGTGTGACTCTTATCTTGATAACCCTCTGGAAGAGGCCATGAGGGCGAGGTCTGATGTCATCTCTTCTTTGTCTGTTTTGCTCATCATCTCTTCTGTTGTCACCAAGTTGAGCTTAAGTTCAGGCTGGACCTGACCACGACCTGGACCTTCTGTAAAATTGAAAACTTGGGTTTCTCTGTGCCTTTGTGATGCAGTTGGACAGGTAGATCAACCTGGAATGTAATTTGAGTTAAAACCCAGTTTCTGAGCAATCAAGAGTTTTGGCTTAAAGTAAGTGCTTACGTAAATTCTAAATGTAGTAGAAATTAACCCAGTGTCTTTCAAAGTTAACGTCTTATGAATTAACCTTTGGTAAATGAAAGCTTGTTTAAGTTTGTTGGTTTGATTGAAAATAGTCTTGTTGTCAGAGTTGTCAGTATTTGCATACGATGCAGGCATGCAGCCTGGGTTTACTAGTCAAATAAGTTCATGTTGTCTGTTAGAAATTCATCAGCAAAATAATAGCTTTAAATGATGACCAGTTTTGTCTAATGTCTCATGAGGTTTTCGTAGGTAATCTGAACATAATTGTTGAAAACAAATGGTTTAAATAGATAAAAGTGGGTACAATAACTGTTTTACGGTCTGTATACTTGGGGAAAAAAAAAACCCCTTGAAATTCTTTTTTGGTAGCAATCTGGAGTTTTACCAAGTTAAGTTAAATGATAAAAATCTCAGTATCTGCGTAATTTTTGGATTGGCTGGAACAAACGTTGCTAAACATCTAAGTTTATCTGCTTTTCGTTTTTATTGCAGAGATGCTAAAAGTCTTTGGGTCTTTTACTGTAAAGTGATGTGTTCCTAGAAATTATGAAGTGTTTAGAATGCTGATACAAAAGACAATTCGTAATTGCCTACCTTTTGTCTGTTAATGGTTAAAAGTTCTAATTAACGCTATTGGAAATTAATAAGGAAAACAGCTCTGTATTCAAGGAAAGTTAAAATGTATGTTTTCAGTAAAAAGGGTACAAAGAATGGAAATATTTTGTTTGGTTGGTTAAGAAAGATAAATTTGTCCTAATGTACTAGAAGGGAAGAAAGAAAGCATGGGACAAATTCTGAAGGCAAAAAGAAAGTTGTGGAAGGTTTGTGAAGGAGAAATTCTGAAAGTTTTATGCCTGGTCAAGTAGACTAAGATTAAAGTAAATCCAATTAAGCAAATGAGTTTTAATGTTAAAAAACAAAACTGCTAACAGAGATTAAGATCAAGAACCGGTTATGCAGGACTGAATGAACTGAGGATGATTACAATTTTTTTTATGACTTTTGTTTGAAATATTGTTTTTGATGTGTTGTTTTGTTTTCTCAGATTTAAGGAAATCTTTTCTCTTGTGCTAACCATGTCTTATAGCAATCAGTGAAATTATACCTTTGTGAGCAAAACTGAAACATTTATCATTTTCTCCCTACCTGATCCCTCCAGAATTTGGAAACTCTTTGTGAGTGAGTATGGTTATTTCGTGGCAATATAGTTATTTGCATAACTTCAATAAGAATCTGTTCTCCTTATAACAGGACACATTGGTTGTATTACCACAGCTTTGACTGGAATGTCATATTTGAGAGAAACATACAGACTCAGATATGACAATACCGCCTTTGAGGAATAAGGTTGACTTTCTGGAAATAAAGCCACTTGGAAATATGGGCCTGGTGGTACCTTACTTTACAGAGAGAGATTCCAGCAATCTTACCTGGTAAGTAAGGAAGTTTGCTTATCTGGCAGGTGCAATGAACCTTGAAATATTTGGGGAATCTCAACAAAGGAGAGAAATTCACCCAAATCTAAGGTATTGCAGGCAAGGCCTGATGGCACAAATCCTTGGCTTGGCTTTTCTGGCCTCAAGAAGTCTTTAAAGTTCAATCTGAGATTCCTCATAAAAAAATTCCAGCAAAAGCAGATTTAAGAGTCTATATGATCAATTGCTATTCTTGCTGCACTTACGTAAATAATTGGGCCAAGTTTCTTGAAACTAAACTTATTTTGCACACCAATTAGTCTTAATTTGACTATCTTTGGTAAAAATGAGGGTGATTTTGGAGAGAAGAATTATGTTTCAGTGAAAAAAATAACTATAATGCACATTTGTAGATATTAGATCCTAGTTCTGTTAATTGCCTTTGAGGCTTTTTCTACCTGTGAACTGAACTGCATCCTGAATTCTTCTGCTGAAATATCTGGTTACAAACCTCCAAACTAATGTTTTCAATTTTTCCCTCATTTTCATTTGGAATCATTGAGAATTGATCATGCTCTTTTTCCTGAAACCTTGCAAACTAAAGCTGAACGACTTGATAGAAACTTGAGAGAGATTCCTATCTGTTGCTGTGTAAGCTGTAAGACACTCAGAAAGATACCTGAATGCCCGATGACGTCATCAGAGACCTTTCAAGCTGCAAAAAGATGCTTTGACTCTGACCTCTAGAAGTCTTCTTGACTGCCTGCCCCCTGGACGCAGGAACTAATTTATAATTTGCTCCAACCATTAATCTTGTTACCTTGCTTCCAACATCACAAGGGAGAGAAGACCACGACTGCATTCTATTGTTTAATTTGGTTTACAAATGAGTCTTACTTAAATGATAAGTGAGGATGTTACACTGTCTAAGCTCAAGAATGCCTGCTACTTTCTGTTAACTCTGCTAACCCAGTAAAAGATTTCCTTCTACAGGCTCAAGAAATTGCCACAGAACAAGAGAAACAGATGTGGCAGTCAAAAGGGGGATTTTTTGACACCCCCTCGCAGATGTGGGTCGGGCCCAATAAGAAACCCACTCCATGGGTCACAAGGCCAGTTTCCCTTCTTAAGGGACCCTTTCAGGTATGACAATTGGACATTGTCCAAATGCCACCATCTCAAGGATAAATATATCTTGTAATGATCTGTATGTTCTCACATTGTTTTGAGGCCTTTCCTTGCAGAAGAGCGATGGCTTTAGGTAAATTATTATCGAAAAGAATAAATTCCTGTTTGAGGAATTCCTTGCAAGTTACGCAGTGACTGGGGAACTCACATCTGTTTGTAATGTTTGGCCAATACTGCAGCATTTCCACTATGCTTACCATCCTCGATCCTCAGGACTGGTAAAACTAATGGCACAACTAGAACTTAATTGGCAAGCTTTCAGAAGCATTTACTCTCTCATGGCCAAAAGCTCTTGTGCTAGTGCTCCTTCATCTTAGATCTATACTTTTTGTAAACATTGGCCATCTCCTTTTTAAATAATACAACAGCCTATGCAATTAAATGAAGAAATATATGAACCAGCTTTGCTTAAGGGATGTATTACATTGTTTTCATGGTCTTAGTGTGATGCTTAAAAGAAATGAAAGATTTGTAGCTGATTCTTTCACAGAGAAGTCCCAGAACTTAAGGATCTTGGACTGTAACCTGAAGAATTTATTTATTGAAAGAGACATCAAATAAGACTGTTTGCAGCCCTGTCGAAAAGGACCAAACCAGGAGGAGAAGAAGACGGCATCTGTTGTAGACAGCTGTCCCAAGACTCCGGACCAGGCCTGTATTCCCAACCTTGTATCTCCTCATTTAAACATTTGTTATGCTTAAACTGTATACCTATTTTATAATTTGTTTGGAATATTATTATACTTAAAGAAAGTGATTAATTTGGAGCAGACTGGTCTTGAAGGCCAGGAATTTATCGAGTGACTCCTAACGGAACTCAATGGTTATGTGGAACAAGTCTTTGGCCTTGGCTACTGCCTGGATGGCTAAAACACTACACCCTGAGTTTCCTTTAAAAGCAGGGAAGGAGTCAGACTGAGTTAAAACCTGTTGCCAATCTCCCTCTCTTTAAGGCCAGATGGGCTTGTTCAGTGCTCCACTGGTATGGCTATATTTGCAGCTATATTTGCTCCTTCTTTGGGCCTAAAAGATTCATTATTACATATGGAAGATCTGACTAAATTTACTCAAGAAGCCCTTAATGATAGTCAAGCAGGAATAGTCTCATTAAATAGTGAAATGCCTTTAGTGAGAAGGGCTGTCCTTCAAAACAGAATGGCTTTAGATATTCTTACTGCATCCCAAGGTGGTACATATACAGTCATTCAGACTGGATGCTGTGCTTTTATACCTGATGAGTCTTCCAATGTGTCATCTCTGCTGAAGCACATGAAGAAGCAAGTGGATGCCTTAAGTGATCCTACACCCAGTTTGATTTGCTTGATTGGTTCCCTTTTCAGTATCAGTTCCCTTTTTCGATCCAGAATGGAATTCCTATTTCTATTATTTATTGGAATCCTTGTACTGGTCATAATATTCAAACTAATTGTTGTTTTCTTTACTCAGTGTTGTAAGAGTAGCATACAAACTAGAGTAATGATTGCTCGACGGCTTGAGATGGTTGATCTGTCTTATAACCCTGGACAAATTTCCTTTTCTGATAGGGACTATGACTAAGAATTCATTTCAGACTAATCCTTTTAAAAATTCTGAGTTATTATCGTTACTGTACTTGTTCTATAATCATATACAATGTAAATGTGAAGTGTCATAGAAAAGCACATATACAATGTTTGTGCAACAATCTAAAATTAATTGGAAATTACATAACGTATGAAATGCTTCCTCTGTTAATAAATATACTTCCATGCTTGTCCACTATTTCCCCCCAACGTGGATGACTAGGCAAATAAATGAAATAAAAGCCTAGCAGCGAGGGACATGATGGACACAGGGTAGGCAGCAACCACCCTGGTGCCGAGGGACAATATTTTGATCATCAATGCTTTCTATCGAAAGATTAGAGATCAAAAGAGGAAAATGACAAAAATGGCAAGCAATAGGATATATTGGAGTATATGAGGAAGCCATTTGGTATAAACCTAATTCGGCCTGACTTTGTTTTTTTTTTCAAAAGGGCCTGACTGTGGCTATTGAGCACGCATTGCATATCTGCTTAGACATTTCCTATGGCCAGAACAAAGGCCCTTGACATAAAGGTGCAACTTCCCCCCACGTTAGCATTTCCTTAGGGATAAGCATTTTTCCTTAGGCTAGGAACTGATTGCTGCACTCACCTTTGACCACCCAGCTCACCTGTGACCACTCAGCTGGAGACAGCAGACCTGCCACCCTGCTGTGTTCACTGAGACAGAAGACCTACCTGCTGTTTCCATCAATCGCTGTGCTGACAGAGTAGTCTCGCGACTATTGTAAAAGGGACATTCCAATCATATGTGAAACATCCTCTTTGAGGGTTAATAACGACCCTGTATACCCCCCCCCACCTCTTTGGAGTGCTCTGTTCCTTTGTGGAAAGACTCTCCCGGGTTATAATCCTCAGATTTAAGCTCAGAATAAACTCACCCAAATTTGCATTTATAGATTGGATATGGATTATTTTCGTCGACAGCTCAAAGAGTCAAAGTTTAAAGAAACAGGTATTTACACGTGAGTGGAGCTAGAGAAGCAGGAAAGGGGGGGTGTGTTTTAGTTTTAACCCCATGTACGCTGGGTTCAACGTGGGGAACTGATATCAAGGCTGATGTTAAGAGCCTGTAACATATTCCCCACTGTCATTTCTTGCTTTCCATTTCTATGGAAAAGGGGCATCGTGGTCGTCTAGCTGCTTCCTGCTGTATTGGGGCGACGCTAGGGGGTCCTTGCGATGGAAAGCTTGAACATGCTTTTGCCAGTTTTTTCTGTGGGTGGTTAGTGTTCCGGTTGCAGTCCTGCAAATACGGGAAATACAACAGAAAAGGAACTTAAACATAATGTATATCCCAGCCAGGCTGCAACTAGAAAAAGCAAGGGATAGAAATGAATTAGCAACAGGAAGCATCTCATGATTGTTTTCTAAAGAGCAATTTAAGACCCTCCAGCGGTTTACTTTCCCACTTAGCAGGAGAAGACGTTTGTGGCTGGAAATTATCTGGACATTTCTTTACTCAAGTGTGGTGGACCCACGGTTTTGTTACAGGCTCTTAACATTAGCCTTGATATCAGTTCCCCACGTTGAACCCAGCGTGTATGGGGTTAAAACTAAAACCCACCACCCCCTTTCCTGCTTCTCTAGCTCCACTCATATGTAAATACCTGTTTCTTTAAACTTGGACTCCTTGAGCTTTACAACTAAATGGGAGTTACAAATTGTTAAAAGCCCAGTTGACCTGGAGTTGTAGAGTTTAGATAATCATGTGTCCTTGAGTTTGCCAGGAAAGCCGCTGTCTCAAGAATATCAAGGAGTGGGGGCTTCCCAGACCTCAACTCCTTGACTCCCGGTGCTCGAACCCGCCTCAAACAAGAAGAGGAGACAACGGTGAAGGATGCCCACCTGCCATCCTCCTATCTCACCCTCCCCCCTGCCTTGCTGCAAGCAGCCTCTCAAGGCCCAAATGCAGGCTGGTGGCAAAACGCCAGCCTGCACAGCTACATGCGGCCCCTCCCCTACCCAAAACCCCCAATAAAAATCCCTACCCATTCCTCATCAGGGAGCTAGCAATTTTTGAGGCATGAGCCCTTGTTTTGCTCCCTGTGCCTGGTGTGGGGACCTGAAATTGGCCACCCCAAGATATGTCTCTTTGGCATCAGGATTATTTGAGGTTGATTGCTTTTGATAAACTGGGACAGGGAAGGAGGCTCTGAGGAATGGAACTTGCCCTTTGTTAGGACACATTTACATTTCTAAGGTAAATCTCTATCTGTAAAAGGTGCCTCCCTCTCTGTACCAGGAAGAAGAAAGGAGATGACCTTCTCTCTAGAAACTCTTAATCAATACCAAAGGCAAGGACTTAAATTTGCATTTTATTGTGCCTGTTTCTGGTAACCTCCTGTAGCTGACTTCCCTCCCCACCCAACTTTGGCATTTCTTTAAGGATTAAGCATCTTTCCTTAGGCTAGGAACTGATTGCTGAGCTCACCTGTGACCACCCGGCTCAAGACAATAGACTTGTCTCCGGCTACGCCCACTGAGACAGCAGACCACTACCTGCTGTGTCCATCAAGCGCTGTGCTGACAGGGCAATCTTGTGACTATTGTGGGAAGGACATTTCAATCACATGTGACACACCCCGTTTGGGGGTGTATAACCACTGTGTGCACCCCACTTCTTCGGTGCCCTTTCTTCCTTCGGGAAGAAAGACCCAAGGCCATGGTCCCTCATAAAGCTTTGTTTAATTTTCTCTTGCTATTCTGTCTCATGTGAATTTAATTTGTTCTCCGGCCAGACGAACCCACACTTGGGGAGAGGAAATGTCCTCCTCCCCTACACTGGCATAGTAAAAATCTTTCCTCTTCCACTCAAGACTCTGTTCTCGTTATTCGGATTCATATCGCGTTCAGAGACCGAACTTTTGGTTACAAATTTGGCAACCCAGACGGGACCTGTGGGTGGCCCCCACTGAAACCCCCTTGGCTTGATCGGATGCTCCAGAGTGGTACTCCATGCCTGCCCCAATAGGGGAAGTGGAGGGTTGGAGCAAGACTCAGGGTGGCCAGATCGCTGAGGGCCGGTGCTTAGCTGGTAGGATTTCATCCCAGGTCGAATCCAGGTCTGCTCCCTTGGCCGGACTCAGCGGAGCACAAGGGACAGCTGGAGGGGCCGCTCCAGCAGCTGCCAAAGCCCATTTTGCTTTGGGAGTCTTCCCTCCTGGCTCCTACCAGGGCGACTGTTCGGACCTCTGGTTACCAGGGAAACTATCTTGAGGAAGAGGAAAGTGCATTTGTTTGAAGTTGCCACGATGCCCCGGCCAAATTTTGGTAAGTCCCCCGGGTGTGCACAACCGAGGTCCCTTGTCCTTGCTCATTTGGGAAGATCTGCTCTGCAGATTTGTTGGGCGCCCCCGAGTGTAGGACACGGACTAAGCTGGGACTGGAAGCACTTTGGTTTTGGTTTTGGTTTTGGTTTTTGGCTTCCGTTTGTGGCCGTGGGACTTTGGGAAAGCACACTTGTTTGGTATTTGTTTTTTGTCTATCTGTTCTTTCAAAGTGTCAACATGGGAGGCGCCATATCTGTTCCACCTAACAGCCCCTTGGGGAAAATATTGGCTGATTGGTCGACCTATAGTTATAAGCCAATGAGGAAAAATCAAACGGTATTCTACTGTAACACTGCCTGGCCGATGTATGTCTTGGAAAGTGAGGAAAGATGGCCATTGAATGGAACTTTAAATTATTACACTATATTGCAGTTGGAGTGGTTTTGTGAAAGGTCTGGGAAGTGGGATGAGATTCCATACGAGCAGGCTTTTATGCAGTTGCATAATCAGGGAGGTGAATGGTCAGGGACCAAGCTGATGGTCCAAAGAAAAGCCAAGCCTCCGGTAGTCAAAGATGTTCGGACACTGGAATAAAAACTTGATGAGGACATAACTGCCTTGAGCGTGTTAAATCCTTTTAATCCTAATTTCAATGTGACACAACCACCAATGGCAGGTGCCTCCTGCTCCCCACCGCAACACCAGGCGGCGGAGGGAAGCAGGAGGGAACCCCTGCAGCAACCGCTCCCTTTGCGTCTGCCCATATCGGATGAAGAGGTGGTAGTGAGGGCCGAGTCCCCAACAGATCAGCCTAGGAACAAACCAGGAGCAGGAACTGTCTCCCCCTTGAGAATCCGACAGGGTACTCCTTTTGGCCAGGGGTCTTCTGGAATGGGGGCAGGGCAATTCCCTCTGTACCAGCTGCCTGTAGGGACAAATGGTCAGGGACAACCGGCTGCCTACTATTGGACTTACACCCCTTTCTCAACCTCTGATTTGCTAAATTGGAAAAACCAGAACCCGTCCTACCGGGAAGACCCACAAAAGATGACAGATTTGTTTACAACTATTTTTTCTACCCACCGCCCTACTTGGGCAGACATTCAATCTTTGTTAAGTATAATGCTTACAGGCAATGAGCGGCGCCTTGTAGTGGTAAAAATCAGGGGAGAGGCTCAGCATTTGCATGATGAGGATCCCAATCAAACTCCCACTCCCGACGTGGCCATTCCCCAAGCAGAACCCAGTTGGGACCCAAACACGGATTCAGGGAATGCACTATTAAGCCATTACCGAAGGTGTGTTTTGGCTGGACTTAAAAAAGGAGTCCCCAAACAAAGGAGCCTAAATAAAATTCAGGAACTCCGGCAAGAAACAGGAGAAAATCCTGGAGCATTTTTAGAACGCATATATCAGGCCTACAGAAATTATACTGATTCAGACCCAGAAGCCCCTGAAAACCTTTGGATGGTCAACATGACCTTTATTGGACAGAGTGCCCCAGACATTAGGAGGAGGTTAATAAGGTTGAAGGGGCCATAGCCATGAGCCCTGGTCAATTAGTGGAAATTGTCTTTAAGGTTTATAATGCTCGGGAGGAGCATAAAGCCAGGCCAGTCAAAGTGCTCTATGCAGCTTCCCTAAAATGGGGAAGAGGATCCAAGACTGAGGAGGAAAAGACGCCGAAAGTTAGAGAGAAATCAGTGTGCCTATTGCAGGGAAAAAGGGCACTGGAAAAACGAATGCCCTAAGCTAGAAATAGACACCAAAGGGGAAAGATGTCTTCCCCCAAGAAGGCCCATGGCCCCTCGAGTCCGGGAGTTAGAGGAGGAAGACGATGATTGACGGGGCCCGGGGTTCCTTGCCATGCTGGCAGCTCCCATTCCAATAGTCCCCCACGAGCCCCGGATACAAATGACAGTGGGGACCCAATTGGTTGATTTTCTAGTGGATACTGGTGCCACTTATTCGGTGTTAAACAGCAAATTGACATCATTAAGTAATTCCTCAATTGCCATTGTTGGAGTCACAGGCGAAACTCAGCTGAGACCCATGCTACAACGGCTGGAATGCAGCTTGGGAGAACAAAATTAAAACTTAGCTTTTTCTATATACCAGACTGTCCCATTCCTCTCCGCGGACGAGGTTTGCTCTGTAAACTGAATGCTCAGATAACTTTTTCACCCAAGAAGAAGCAGCTTCACCTACAGGTGCCACCGGAAAATGCACTCAGACTACAAGCCCTCCTGGAAAGAACGGAAGAAGGAGAGCACCCAATACCGCCTG
Organism: Equus przewalskii; assembly: GCF_037783145.1. Taxonomy (NCBI): domain Eukaryota; kingdom Metazoa; phylum Chordata; class Mammalia; order Perissodactyla; family Equidae; genus Equus; species Equus przewalskii. The sequence continues at coordinate 12,535,737 of NC_091842.1, read as the reverse complement.
AGAGCCACGAACGCGTGAGCACAGCCGTCTGGGCTGATGGCGTGCCCGGACGAGCTCTATCTGCCACCCCAATAAAAATTGAACTTAAAAAAGGAGCCTCTTGCCCAAGAAAGAAACAATATCCCCTGAAGAAAGAGGCCTTAAAAGGTATTCAACCGGTTTTGCAAAGATTTTTGCAGCATGTGCTGATAAGGCCCTGCCAATCACCATACAACACGCCTATTTTACCAGTCAAGAAACCACACTCAGATGAGTACCGGTTTGTGCAGGATTTAAGAGCCATTAATGACATTGTACAGGCTATACATCCAACAGTACCAAACCCCTGTACACTATTAACTACTGTACCAGGGGAATACGGCTGGGTTTCAGTGTTGGACTTAAGCATGCTTTCTTTTGCATTCCATTGGAAAGGAAATCTCAACTATTGTTAGCCTTCAAGTGGCAAGACCCAGATACACGGGCCACCAACCAATATTGTTGGGCTGTGTTGCCTCAGGGGTTTAAGAACTCCCCTGCCCTGTTTAATGAAACTTTGGCCAAAGACTTGAAGGGACTCCGACTCAATCAGGGAACATTACTACAATATGTCGATGATTTGCTGGTAGCAAGTCCTAGTTACCAGCACTGCTTGAACAACACCTTTACAGTGTTAAATCACCTTGCCTGGTGTGGCTACAAGGTATCCCCCACAAAGGCCCAGATCTGCAAACAACAAGTGGCCTATCTGGGTTTTCAAATAAGCCAAGGCACCCGCAACTTAATGTCTGACCGACGACAGGCGATTTTGCAGGTGAGATCTCCTCAAAATCGAAGACAGTTAAGGGGATTCTTAGGTACGGCAGGGTTTTGCCGGATCTGGATTCCCAATTCTGGATTGATAGCCAAACCATTATATGATGCTTTGAAGGGAAAAGAAACAGATCCTCTCGTATGGTCGGGAGAATACCAACAGGTATTTGAGGCTTTAAAGCAAAAGCTGTTGACTGCACCGGCCTTGGGCCTTCCAGATGTAAAAAAAGAATTCAAGCTATGTGTACACGAGAGATAGGGAATAGCTCTGGGAGTGTTGATACAATGTCTGGGAGAGGTGCCCTGAGCAGTGGCTTACTTATCTAAACAATTGGATCACACTGCCAAAGGATGGCCCCCATGTCTGCGGGCTATAGCCACCACCTGTGATTTACTCCAGGAAGCAGAGAAATTTACCCTGGGACAGCCTATCGTGGTACATGTGCCCCACCAAGTGCTTGTCCTCCTTGAACAAAAAGGGGGATATTGGCTAACTGCCGGGAGGATGGGCAGGTACCAAGCTATTTTGTTAGATGACCCCAATGTCACTTTAGGGACTGTAACAACCTTAAATCCTGCACCTTATCACCAACCTCTGAAAATAATATTAACTCTCATAATTGCCTAGAAGTCTTAGAGACTGTGTGTTCCAGCCGATTAGACTTGTCGGATCAGCCCTTGACAAATCCTGATTGGGACCTGTTTACTGATGGCAGCAGCTTCATGGAGGATGGGCAAAAAACGAGCAGGCTATACAGTGGTAACGGAAGGCGAGATAATCGAGACACAAGCCCTCTTCCCGGGAATATCGGCACAAAAAGCAGAGTTAATTGCTCTTACGAGGGCTTTGCAACTATCCAAAGGGAAAAAAGTAAATATATACACAGATTCTAAACATGCATTCATGATAGTCCATGCACACCGGGCCATATGGAAGGAAAGAGGGCTGCTGACTGCAGGGCAAAAGGAAATAAAATATGCCCCAGAAATATTAGCTCTACTACAAGCAGTAACAGAACCAAAGGCAGTAGCCGTTATGCACTGCCCAGGCCATCAGAAGACTGACTCATATGTGGCTGTTGGAAATCGAATGGCAGACAAGGCTGACAAGAAATCTGCCAGAGGGCCTAAATTTGGGGGGGAACTCATCCCACAATTAGACTTAAGTCAATGTGACCCATCCTATACGGAGAAGGATTTGAAAAGGGCACAAGAATGGGGGTTTAATAATTAGGATCCTTCTCAGAAATGGAAAATAAATCCTCATGGTCTCATTCTACTCCCTGAGGCTCTGGTGTGGCCCTTAATAAAATACTTGCATGAATGCACTCATTATGGAAGAGATGCCTTAGTGGACCTCTTACGACCTCACCTCAGGGGGCCTAAGCTACATCAACTGGCTCAAAAGGCCTCCTACTCTTGCCCAGTCTGTGCCGGATACAACCCAAAAACAGAAAGGCAACCCTTGAAAAATGGAACTCAATATTCTGGGGAGAAACCTTGTGAGGATTGGCAAGTGGACTTTACACAAATGCCTAAGACAACTGGAAATTTCAAATACTTGTTGGTATTTGTAGACACTTTTTCAGGATGGATAGAAGCATTCCCCACCAGAACTGAGAAAGCCACCGAGGTAACCAAATGTTTGCTGAAAGAGATTATTCCTAGGTTCGGATTGCCATCTAGCATCCAGAGTGATAACGGACTTGCCTTTGTGGCTGAAGCAACACAACAAGTAAGTAAGGTTCTTGGGATCAAATGGAAGCTGCATGCCTCGTGGAGACCACAATCCACGGGAAAAACAGAAACGAGGAATCACACTCTAAAGAAGACAATTGCCAAACTCTGTCAAGAAACCCATCTAAAGTGGGACAAAGTGCTACCTATTGCCCTCCTCCGTATCAGAGTGGCCCCTAGAAGTGGACTTGGATTAAGCCCCTATGAAATAATATATGGGAGACCCTTCCTAACTCCATGGGGAAAAGTGGAGGACCCCCATGCAATTATGGAAATTAGATTAAAGCAGTATGTACAGCATCTGGGTCAAATATTAACTACTATGCATCAGCTTATCTCCTCCAGGTCTCCTCCCCATCTCGAAACTTCACTACATCCATTCCAGCCAGGAGACAAAGTACTTCTGAAGGCGTGGAAGGAACAAGGGCCAGAACAACAACTTGAAGAAAAATGGAGACTGCCCTATGATGTGTTAACCACCCATACATCCCTTAAATTGACAGGTGTAAAACCGTGGGTCCACCACACTTGAGTCTTTAAAGAAATGTCCAGGTAATTTCCAGCCACAAACGTCTTCTCCTGCTAAGTGGGAAAGTAAATCACTGGAGGGTCTTAAATTGCTCTTTAGAAAACAATCATGAGATGCTTCCTGTTGCTAATTCATTTCTATCCCTTGCTTTTTCTAGTTGCAGCCTGGCTGGGATATACATTATGTTTAAGTTCCTTTTCTGTTGTATTTCCCGTATTTGCAGGACTGCAACCGGAACACTAACCACCCACAGAAAAAACTGGCAAAAGCATGTTCAAGCTTTCCATCGCAAGGACCCCCTAGCGTCGCCCCAATACAGCAGGAAGCAGCTAGACGACCACGATGCCCCTTTTCCATAGAAATGGAAAGCAAGAAATGACAGTGGGGAATATGTTACAGGCTCTTAACATCAGCCTTGATATCAGTTCCCCACGTTGAACCCAGCGTGTATGGGGTTAAAACTAAAACCCAAGACCCCCTTTCCTGCTTCTCCAGCTCCACTCATATGTAAATACCTGTTTCTTTAAACTTGGACTCCTTGAGCTTTACAACTAAATGGGAGTTACAAATAGTTAAGAGCCCAGGTGGCCTGGAGTTGGAGGCACACTAAAGTTTAGATAATCATGTGTCCTTGAGTTTGCCAGGAAAGCCGCTGTCTCAAGAGTATCAAGGAGCAGAGGCTTCCCAGACCTCAACTCCTCGGCTCCCGGCGCTCGAACCCACCTCAAACAAGAAGACGAGACAACGGCAAAGGACGCCCACCTGCCATCCTCCTATCTCACCCTCCCCCCTGCCTTGCTGCAAGCAGCCTCTCAAGGCCAAATGCAGGCTGGTGGGAAAGCACCGAGCTGCACAAGCTATATGTTTCCCCCTCGCCTACCCAAAACCCCCAATGAAAATCCCTACCCATTCCTCATCAGGGAGCTAGCAATTTTTGAGGCATGAGCCCTTACTTTGTTCCCTGTGCCTGGTGTAGGGGAGAAAGACATTTCCTCCCCCCAAATGGGGGGTTCGTTTGGCTGGATAACGAATTAAATTCACATGAGACAGAATAGCAAGAGAAAATTAAACAAAGCTTTATGAGGAACCATGGCCTGGGGCCTTTCTTCCCGAAGGAAGAAAGGGGACCAAAGAAGTGGGGTACACAGAGTGGTTATATACCCCCAAACAACGTGTTTCACATGTGATTGAAATGTCCCTCCCACAATAGTCACAAGATTGCCCTGGCAGCACAGCACTTGATGGACACAGCAGGTAGTGGTCTGCTGTCTCAGAGGGCGTAGCAGGAGGCAAGTCGATTGTCTGGAGCTGGGAGGTCACAGGTGAGCACAGCAATCAGTTCCTAGCCTAAGGAAAGATGCTTAATCCTTAAGAAATGCCAACGTTGGGAGGGGGAGGGAAGTCAGTTACAGAGGTTGCCAGAGAAGCACAATAAAGTGCAGGTTTATGTCTTTGCCTTTGGTATTGATTAAGAGTTTTTTGAGAGAAGGTCATCTCCTTTCTTCTTCCTGGTACAGAGAGGGAGGCACCTTTTACAGATAGAGATTTACCTTACAAATGTAAATGTGTCCTAAGGAAGGGCAAGTTCCATTCCTCAGAGCCTCCTTCCCTGTCCCAGTTTATCAAAAGCAATCAGCCTCAAATAATCCTGATGCCAAAAAGACATATCTTGGGGTGGCCAATTCCAGGTCCCCACACTGGCATAGTAAAAACCTTTCCTCTTCCACTCAAGACTCTGTTCTCATTATTCGGATTGGCATTGGGTTCAGAGACCGAACTTTTGGTTACATAAGTGGGTGTAACAATGACCTGACACGTGACACTGATGGAAGTCTCCATAACCAGGACACAGAAAAACAGAAACTGTGTGGAGGAGGAGGGGGGGAAAGGAGGAGACCAAATGTGACTCCAATAAGTTATCAGTAAGATTTCCACACACAACTTTATCTATTGACCTCATAGAGAAAACTGTAAACAGAGAAAAGAGTTGATGAGGATTTTTAGGCTGCTTAATTTTAAAATGGCTTATGATGAGGATTTTTAGGCTGGTTAGTTTTAAAACTACAGATGAGATTCAGGCTCCAAGGAGTGGAATTTGTTTGCCCCTTTGTTGGGAAACACTTACATTTCTAAGGGAAACCTTTATCTGTGAAGATGCCTCCCTCTCTGTGCCAGGAAGAAGAGAGATGACCTTATCCCTAGAAACTCTTAATGGGGAAGGCAAGAACTTAAGTTGGTTACTGTCCGGCAACCTCATGTAACTGACCACCCCCACACACACACACACACGCACACAAATCCTCCTTTGTCTTTAGCTGAGGATAAAATTCAAGCAGTGACTTCTGCCATTTACTCAATCCGGTTTGATTCTTATCTAAAAGTTGTGGGACCGCCAAATGGCCAGACCATACGGGCACTGATACCATTTTAATTTTTTTACATATTCTTTGTCTTGTAAAGAGATAACTCACATACCTATGCCTTAAATTTAGCCTTACTCTCCACCCAACTTTGCAGCAGCAGGAGCTCTGACTGCCCGTGGGTCTTGTCCCCACGCACCAGCTCTGCCTGCCCATGGGTCCTCTCCCCATGCCAGCGGGGGCAGCAGCAGCGGCTCTGCCTGCCCGTGGGTCTTGTCCCCATGCTATTCTATACTATTCTCTAAATAAAAGAGCACTACTGTCAGATCTTAAGAGTCTAAGAAATCTTTCTTTCAAGTCCTCGGCTCACCGACCCCGCATCAAAAGTTACCAAATGTCAAGGTCTGATTTGCTCTCATGCTGTTAGAATTCGAACTAGAACACAGAATCATTCTGTCTCTAAATGTAGGGCTTTTGTTACAACTCAGTGTCGTCTTCCTGATAAAAGGCTGCTTAAAATACTAATCGTGTGCAAATTCTGTTAGGAATATAAATACTAAATGCTGGAAATAGCATTTCTACAACCTAATGGTATGCTCAAATCCAATTTTTCCAACTTTCACATCAATATCTTCAAATGTCAGGACAAAATAAAGGTATTTGTTGATGCGGGGTCGGTGAGCCGAGGAGTCGAAAGAAAGATTTCTTAGACTCTCAAGATCTGGCAGTAGTGCTCTTTTATTTAGAGAGTAGAATAGCATGGGGACAGGACCCATGGGCAGTCAGAGTTTCTGCTGCCACCGCTTCTGCTGCCCCCGCTGGCATGGGAACAGAGCCCATGGGCTGGCAGAGCCTCTGCTGCTGCCCCTGCTGGCATGGGGACAGGACCCATGGGCAGGCAGAGCTGGTGCGTGGGGACAGGACCCACGAGCAGTCAGAGCTTCTGCTGCTGCCCCGAGTTGAGGGTTAGGGCTAATTTTATAAGGCATAGGTATATGATTCATCTCTTTACAAGACAAAGGAAAGAACATGAAAAAAAGTTAAAATGGTATCAGTGCGGGTGGGGTCTGGTCATTGGGTGATCCCATGACTTTTAGACAAGAATCAAATCGGATTAAGTAAAGGTTAGAAAGGTTAGACACCACCACCCTAAACCAGTTACATGAGATTGCCAGACAGCAACCAACTTAAGTTCTTGCCTCTGGCATTGACCAAGAGCCTCTAGAGATAAGACCATCCCCCCCTCTTCCTGGCACAGAGAGGGAGGCATCTTCACAGATAGAGGTTTCCCTTAGAAATGTAAATGTTTCCCAACAAAGGGGCAAACAAATTCCACTCCTTGGAGCCTGAATCTCATCTGTAGTTTTAAAACTAACCAGTCTAAAAATCCTCATCATAAGCCATTTTAAAATTAAGCAGCCTAAAAATCCTCATCATTTGTTTGCTTTAAAAAGTAAGAAATTCCTTCAAAGTAATTTCTTTTTGATTTATGACTCAAAGGGTTATTAGAAAATATATAATTGTCAGTGATCAAGGACTGTTGGTGACAGACTATTGGTGAGAGACATCACAATGTTAAAAGCATTTTTATTATAGTAAAGAAGAGAACTCAGCCAAATGTCTATCAGAAAAGTTAATGATTTTCAAAATGATGTTCTCTCCACGATCTAGGTCCATGGTTGTTCATCAAAACTGAAATAAGTTGCGGTCAGCCCAGTGGCATAGTGGTTACAGGCTCTGCTTTGGCAGCCCAGGGTTTGCCAGTTTGGATCCTGGGGGTGGGCCTAAGCTCTGCTTATCAAGCTATGCGGTGGCAGGTATCCCACATATAAAATGGAGGAAGGTGGGCACAGATGTGGGCCCAGGGCCAGCCTTCCTCAGCAATAAGAGGAGGATTAGTGGTAGGTGTTTCCTCAGGGCTAATCTTTCCCAAAGAAATAAAAAGCTATGGAAATATCTCACTGCATGCTCTCTTGAAGCTTTGCCCACAAAATATGATTATGTTGACCTAATATTTATAAATTAATTTATTATAAACTATTGTATGTCAGTATTCTATTTCACTTATCATTCATGTTCTTTTTCATGTTATTATCAAGTATATACAAATAAGTAACAAAGTGTTATGTGAAATGTTATATGCTGCATAATAAGTTCACCCTAGTTTTATAATTTCATAACTATATACATGTTTAAAATGCTGTATACAGAAGATTTATGGCTAAAAATTGTTTCTAAAACAAAAGAAGCAAAAAAATAAAATACGCACAAAAAACTTAAACAGTCACAAATAAAAAACTAAAAACCCACTATCAACAATAACCTAGACATACTGAAAAACCCAAAATATAGCTTAGATAGTCTGACTTAAAAATAATGTCCATAGATTCGCAGACTAATTTATTCAGCACACCCGAGCTGTCCTGGGAAGAAGTAGAAGCTTGTTGTGGCAAAAGCCACCCCGAGCTCTGGGAATCAAACACCCGTGTTTACAGACAGGATGTAGTGACAAACTCAAAGAAATTAGAAAATAATTCTTAAGATGTTTTTATTGGAATCACAAAGTAAAATTAGATAGAAAATATTTCCAAAAACTCTTATTTATAAGATTAGGAAGAAATTATTTTCCATGTGATATAGCTACAATACATTACAATTTGCAGACAGTCCATCCCAGGGAATTGTCTATGTACATCAAGCAGCCTTAAGTTACTACATAAACCAAATATTAAATACCACAGACACACACATATACATACACGTACAAATGAAAATGTTGGATACAGGTATTATGTAAATATTGCCCTTTTTCCATAAAATAAGAGCAAAATATTTGAAAGATAAATAAATCACAGGTTAGGAAATTGTTTTCTGGCTGTTTTGGAACAATAATGAAATCATACAGCTGCCGGGGTCCCGCCCCGGCTGAGTCCAGGTTCCTGGGGGATGGACGGCGTCGGCGCAATGAGGGGAAAATAAAGGGGACGTGAGACTTGGGTTGGTGTTAGCAAGTCCAACTTTACTGTGCACAAGTGTCGTTTATATATTTTTCAGGATTAGTACGGAAATAGGTCTACAAATATTCTCAGAGAGATAAGGAAGTAAAAAACGAGCACAAGAATATTTATTAGCATTCTATTCTATATAGCATAAGGTTAATGGTAGTCTTCTCCACAATTAACTAGTGTTTGTTGTCTCTAAGCAAAAAGAGATAGGTACCTGGGTATCTGTTGTAATTCATGGTAAAGTTAAATCAAAGAGAGAAGGTCCAGGCCTCCGGACAGGACAGCAGTCCGTCTGGTTACACCCTGGTGGAGCCATCCCTGCCTCCCTCAATCGTTTACGCCATTAGTGTAGATGGTTAATGGGAACAAAAGGTGACTCCAGGGTGTCTTATCCCCAGGGCTATCTGCATTCTCAGCGGGCAGTTAAACATCTTTACTTTTTCGTGCCCTTTAGGGGGTGGAAGCATTCCTTTGTCTTTTAGATTGTGGAGCTAACAGTCCCTTAAGCACACTGCCGGAGAAAGTATCATTTTGTTAGTAAAGTAAAGGGCTGAAAAGCTAAGCTAAACTATATATCTTCAAGAATGAAAAACAGAAATAAGTATAGACATAACCTTGCTAGAAAGCATGCATATAATTCAGAAAATATCAGGGTGTCAGCCGGCCATTCTTCACCGAGGGGCGTCCCTGCACCCCTCGGCCCTTCTACTCATCAATTATTTATTATTTATTGCTTTTAGGAGAAAACCTCTATAACATTTTAACAGAAAGCAGAAGGTCAAGAATAATATGTAGATACTTCTTGATCATCCAATTAACCAGCAAACTTAGAAGGATGATGCATATATATATTTAGACAAAGAACTGGAGGGAGAAGGAAACATTAACCAGATGGAGGCCATAAACCTAATTCGACATCTTATCTGGGCAGGATTCCTTTCTGCTTGTCTCAAATGGGACTGTGTGCTCCTCCAATAATTAACTGAAAAATATCTTGAAAGTTACCTGCAGGTGGTCACATTCTCATACTGTATCTAATTTTCCCAGGAGGTAGTGCCTCCCAAGCAGCCACCCAAAGGAGTGAAAACTAGAGGTTAAGAAAGGAAAAGGAATGAAGGGCAATTAGAAGCAGCACAGGTTTCAGAACTATGTGAGGGGCCGGCCAGTTATTCTTCACCAAGGGGCGACCCTGCACCGCTCAGCGTTAATCGGCTGGACACTGTCAAACAGCCGATCAAATGATGTAGCCACGGCTCCCGGCATACAGCTGGTAACAGATTCCTTTAGTGTGGGTAGATAGGAAATATCAAAAATTTAAAATAAATCTCCATTATTACTTCCTAAACAAACACATAACTAAGCAAAACCCTGAGTAAGCAGACTATCTAGTGAAGAAGCCCAGGTTTCCACAATTCTTCTTTTTTTTTTTCTGCTTTATCTCCCCAAACCCCCCATGTACACAGTTGCATATCTTAGTTGCAGGTCATTCTAGTTGTGGGATGTGGGATGCCGCCTCAACGTGGCCTGACGAGCGGTGCCATGTCTGCGCCCAGGATCCAAACCCTGGGCCGCCGCAGCGGAGCGCGCGAACTTAACCACTTGGCCACGGAGCTGGCCCCTCCACAATTCTTAAAGGACTCATCATTGAGAGGAGAGAGTTTTCATGTTAGGTTCCCTTCTTTTGGGGACACAAACTACAGCTCATGGTGCAGAAGGGAATCTCAAGCCCCCGCATGGTCATTAGCATCATTTCTGGTCCCTTAAGACTGGAACTAATGACACAGTTGCAGGTCCTCCCAGTCATTGTTCACTAGATGCCTCTGCTTTCACTTTGATGAAGTGTACTTTCTTGCATAAATAAAACAGTTTTTAAAATGAGTGTTTTCTAAGGACTGGCTCTGTGGCTAAGTGGTTGAGTTTGCACAGTCCACTTTGGCGGCCCAGGGTTTCAACAGTTCAGATCCTGGGCATGGTCCTAGCAGCACTCCTCAAGCCCTGCTGAAGCAGCATCCCACATAGGACAACTAGAAGGACCTACAACTGGAATATGCAACTATGTATTGGGGCCTTTGGGTAGTAAAAAAAGGAAGATTGGCAATAGATGTTGGCTTTACCTTTAAAATCTTTTTAAAAAATGAGTATTTTCTAAATATTTTTTAAAATCTTAGAAAAAAATGAGTGCTTTCTAAAACTCAAATGTCTTGAGATAAAGTCACAATACAGAGAATCAATGCAATTACAGGAACTAAAAAAAGTGTTCTGATCACATCGATGATACTCAGGCAAGAGTTCCCATGTTCTAATGATAGTTGAAATGGCCTTCTTTCTTGTAAAGTGGGTATGTTCATACATGCTCTGTCAATCTCATTGATTCATTATGCAGTTGGTATAAACTAGTGCATGGCATCACACTCCAAACCCTTAACAGTCATTCACATTGAATCTTTATGAGAGATTTTACACACACAGAATTAATTGAATTTTATATTCTCTTTTTGGCTTTTTTATATAAAAATGTATGCTTTGCTTTTCTCTAATAATTCAATAAATGTCATAGTGTTATGATAAGCATTATATAAATCATGTCATGTTCCTTTTGTAGCTTCCGTTCCACTAAAGCAGTAGACACATGAAACAGTGTGGAGATTTTGCATAAATTTCACATAGGTTTATTAGCTTTTCACATAATTTTACATTTAGCTCTCTTCAATCAAATAGATAATACATCCATCATTTGTGTGCTTGGGAGAGGGTGGCAGGTGGTGTTAAGTTCTTTTGTTAATTTATTAGCATGTCAGTTATTTTGGCATAAAACCAGAGTAAGTTATAACGTGCAGATAAATAAATCTCATATCAATCCAAATAATGTACAAAAATCAATGCACAAAATTATATACAGTTGTATATAGACCCCCCATAGAACAACATTAGAGTGTTTTTAGATATAAAAGAGAAGATATTACCATGTAATAAGAGAAAAAGGAACTTAAAAATCCAACAAAACAGTCAGTAGAGGAATGGAGTTAGTTACGTAATGGAGTAGGGTTGCAGATTAAAAACGGGAAAGAAACTACTATGATTAAATGTAGTGAAATCAATGGCACATGTTTAAACCAACGCCTTCATAATTTATGGAATCACTGTCACAATAACTCTAACAAGGGATCAGTGTCAACGGCAAGAAGACAATCCTGGATGCTAGCCAGAAATCTCTTGACTGATAAACAGCTTCAGTCGTCTGAGATGAAATCCCTGACTTGTTGAGATGGTTTAACTGCTTCATAACAAATGAATATTTTTGATCCAAGAAGCTAGATTTAATATAGAAGTTATGTACTTAAACTCATAAAACACAAATTTGAAGAGAATCTGGTAGATTAGATCTTCAGGTTGATCATATTTGTGAAACTAATTTCAAATATGTAATTCAAAAATGGACTTAGAGCTGGGTTTTTGTGAAAAGTGACGGGAATTTTCTGGGTTTGTGCATATTATTGAAGTAGATCTTAGAAATGAAATGAAATTAGGGAAATAATGCATAACAAAATTAACAAAATCACATCTGAGATGTTTTTACCAAGTTATTATTCTGATATAGCCAGGCAGTGACCTCAGTCTTAGGGGTTTCATTTGCCTTGCGGACAAAGAATCCCTCTTGAGCAAGTTTAGCGGTTCTCAACCAGGGATAATTTTTCCTCCAAGAGGACACATGGCAATGTTTGGATACGTGGTGGGTGTCACAAATAGGGAGGATAGTGAGTAGAGGCCAGGATGCGGCTCAACACACTAAATGGACAGCAGGCCTCCTCCGCCAGCAAAGAATTATTGACCCAAAATGTCAATAGTGCTGCTTTGAGAAACTCTGGATTAGATCAACTCTTAACAATTATATGGTTTACAAATACATTACCGTTTACTTATCTTAAGCTAATTTATTTTGGAAAATTAAAAATAAGTCTTAACTTTAATAGGTCCCTCTTAAGGAAGCTGATGGGCTTCTTCATACAAATGCATGTCCATTAACACAATGGGTGAATGACTAGAAGGCATCAGTTCATTCCACAATACTCTTGTCAATGTTAACAGGAGAGTAGAATAAAATTGAAAGAACAATACAAATTAACCCATAAATTTCAGAAACTACTCAAAAAACAAGAACAAATGAATGGCATTGTACTCTGTACTCTAAGTCTTCATAGTAGGTCAATTGTTTTAATCTGATGAAGAGTCACTAAACTGAATATCCAGTTCCAATGTTTGCTTTCTGGTAACATCTCAGAACACTTGGGATGCTTCACAGATATTTAAAAAACGTCTAATTTCTTCTAGGGAATCAACCTTTAACTCTTGTCTGAAAATCAAATAGTAATATAGTAATCATAAAATAATGAACAATTATATACCATTACATTGTAACAGGCACTGTCTAAGGACTTTACATATAGCCTAGTAGATTTATACATATTTGATCATGTAACTCTCAAATCATACATATACTAGTAGCTTCACTTACATTAGTTCATTTACTCCTCAAAACAACCCATTTCCATGAGCAATATGTTATTCTCTCCATTTATAGAGTTATATCCAGTATAAAGTAATCTAATCTTTTATATTTTCATAATTACTACAAAATATACAATATTACACATCCACATGTATACAATTTATTCTTTCAACTTTGTCAACACAAAACAAAAAACAAATGAAGACTGAAGTATCAAAGGTAACCACAGAAAATGTTGATAATTTAATCATCAAAATTCATCCCAGAGAAATAAATGCTTATATGTCAATTGATTTGCATTGTCAATTTACAGAATAAAATCATCACAGCGATTGCTCACCTCTTCTTAAAGATAGAACCTCAAAGATTAAGTCAATAACATAAGTGCAAATAATTGGTAATATACATGGTTTACGATCTTGATGATCTTCACAAACTTGTTTAGTTTTCACATAGACCTACTGTGAATAGAAGAGTAGAGGATCTCTTACAGTAATCAATTTAGCCCAGAGAAACAATGTGTTGTAACTTCACTCTGTTCTAATACTTAAGAGACTATTGCTATGTGCATTCTATCTGATTTCTTGAGAGCCAGTGAAACCACCATCGCCCATAATGAGTAACATCAAATTTCCCTGGTTGTAAATGGTGTGTAAGTGCGGAATCTATACTTATTTTCCCCAAAACAGAAAACTACAGTTACTTATCCACCTCTCCATCCATTCATCCATCCATCCATCCAATCGATTCATCCATTACACGCACATGTAATGAGGATATGCCATACAAGGTACTTTATCGATGTTGGAAAAATAAGCCAAGATACATATTTCCTGCTGCCAAGGAGCTTCTAATATGGATGGGGTGATAGACAATCAACAAATGGCTTCAATACAACATGATGAAAAATATAATGAATCAATGTACAAAGTATTTTGTGAAAAATAATTGGAGAGCAGTTATTACTGTTTATTTTAATTCAGGAATGTTTCACAGAGTAGAGAAATTTTGGAAAAAACATTTTTATAAGAGAATACAAAAGCATTTTAAACTACTGAGGATAAAACGTTATCTTTATTTATGGAAAAAAGATGATAAATTTAAAATAGTTGACATATAAGGTATTCATGACATAATGCTGATGATGAGAATGGTAGGGCAGTCTATGCTTTGAATTTTCTTAAACGACTTAAATTCTTATTTATTTGAAAGTCTAGTTTCTTCCTAATAGCTTTTTGAGGACATTTTTTACATCCTTGTCTCTTAAGCTGTAGATTATTGTGGAAACATGGGAAAGACAACAGTATAAAACACTGCAACTTCTCAGTGTCTAGGGAATAGCTGGTGGTGGGATGTAAGTACACAACCAAGAGTGTTCCATAGAATAGGGTGACTGCTATGAGATGGGAAGCACAGGTGGAGAATGTTTTGCTTCTGCCACCTGAGGACTTGATGCTCAAAACAGTGATAAGGACACAGAAATAAAGATAAATACGACCACAAAAGTGTTGATCTGGATGAAGCCACACAAGGCAAAGAGCAGAAGCTTGTTGATATGGTGTCTGCACACGATAAAGCCAGGAGAGGTGGAATATCACAAAAGAAATCATTGATAATATTGGAGCCACAAACTGGCAGCCTGAATGTGAGGCAGACATGTACCATCGAAGTCAGACTTCTACTGAAGCGTATCAACACACTGAAGCAGGTACAGATTCTCCTAGACATAAGTGTAGATTAGAGCAATGGGTTACAGGTGTTTGCATAGCAGTCGTATACTATTGCTGCCAGGCTAAGGCACTCAGCATCAGGAAAACAACTAAAGAAAAACATCTGTAGTTCACAGCCGTAGGGAGAGATGCTTTTCCTGGATGCTAAGAAATTCATCAGCATTTTAGGGGCCATTATTACAGAATAGCTGATGTCTAAGAAAGACAAGTTGCTCAGAAAGTAGTACATGGGGGTTTGAAGGTTTGAACTGATATCAACTAGGATTATTAAACCCATATTCCCCACCACGGTTAGTGTATATACTATGAGAAATACCAAGAATAATGGGACTCTGAGAGGTATCTACCTCTGTGGATCAACAAGTAGGAACTCAGTTGGCATGGTATAATTACTCTCCAACATCTTCTGGGTTTTCTTGTTTTTCTCATCTGAAATAGACATTATCAGAACATGCGAGTTGACTTGAGTGATCAGTGAACCAAGAATATCTTTATTTTCCCTTCTAAGAAAATAAATAGGACAATAATTCTGTTATAGCATTTTTATGACATATTTGGTTTGTGTTCTTTTTTGCCATTTTCTTTAAAAGAGGTAACTAAAAATCTTTATTGATAGCAGAAGGTGTTTTCAGAGGTGGTGCTCTGAGATGTAGGAACTCTTTAGAAGCTGTGCACATTAAGAAATGCCATTAGTTCCTTTTAAGCTGAAGGGAGTAAATGTGGCTCGCTTTATAAGAGCTGGTAGAATCACGAGGATTGATAGAGTTTTAGAGCAAAGCTCTATTTTCCAGCCCTCAAATCATATTCCTTCATGTAAAGGGAAGTAAAGTTGAGAAAAATTCTAGGGAAAAAACTATCCACAGGTAAAGTAGATAATACCACAGAAGAATATCTGGTCTTGGGAGGTAGTTTTCCTTAACAGTTAAAGCACAGTACTTACGTAAGAGATGATTAGTTAAAATCTCAGACTCAGCTTACTGGTTATGTGACCTTGAGAAAGTTATTTAACCACTCTGTGATCAGTAGAGGAATAAAAAAGTATATATTTGTTAAACATTTATGTAACTGATACAAAATAAACAGTATTATGAATATTTATTAAATAAAATTTAAAGCAGATAAATTGACCTTTTTGTTTCTTTTAATTGCTAACTCAATAGCTTGAAATAACCAGATAGCTTTCTCAAAATTCATCTTATCTTTGGCATGATGGATACATGATCTGTGCTCTCTTATAAAGAAAAGTCACTCTGTGTTAGTTTAAGTGTGTCTTCTATGCGAATGCTTTGTTTGGCAGCAGGACACCTTTTACACACGACCGATAATTATTGCTTTTCTCTCTGTAGGTTTCTGTCTCTTTCTTACCTCTGAGGTAAAACAATGACTGGTGTGAGGGCCAGAAACATTAACTGTTTTGAAGAACAACTCTGTCTTATGAATGAACTTCTAAACTGGGGCTATATGGGAAAATACAATATATATAGCCAGAATGAGAAATAATGAAAGAAAAATAACCAAGATGGGTGCAAATAAAAAAATAAATTATAGTGGGATGAAATATTCAGCAGGAAGTTAAAGATCTGTAATGTTAGAAGTGGCTTAAGTGAGTAACAATACAGTGAGTAATAGGCAGATAACTAATGGCAATCTGTTCTCTCTGCCATGCCTGGTAACCTCAGAATTTCCTCTCCTGCAACAAAATGACATGCCACCTGCGAGATGCACTAAGAAGAAGTCAGTTTTCTTTGGGAATCAGATCATTAAAGAAAGAATTTGGGAAAAGATGGAAGGTGGGTGTCTGAAACTATAGTGAGGGAACCCAAACCCTTAAGAGAGAAAAAAAGCTGACGTGTCCGTGCTGGGCAAATGTCATTTCTAAGCTTTATATAATATTCAAATTCTCACTCAAATCTTTTCCTTTTTTCTTCTTTTTTCTGAAATAGTGATTAAAAGCAAATTCAGTGAGTTAAAGAATCTAATTAATTTGCTGTATATACGTACTATATTGAACTTTAAACAAGGAGTTTGTACAGATTCAATGGTTAAATAATCAATTCAGCAATCATTAAAAGGGTTTCCCTAAGTCATTTTCATCAAACCTCTAACTAAAGAGTTAACACTAAAGAATTAACAAATACCAAAAGTATACCAAATTTAGGGAGTTCTATGTCATCTGTTCCTGAAGAGTATATCTAGCAAGGTATTACTATCAGTATCAGCCTTTTGATTCTAAGAGTTAACATTCTACACTGAGACTTCCAGATCATCATGTTTGCCTACTTTTTGGGCTTAATTTAGTATCACTGGTACAGAAGAAGTCAAAGCAAGGAAGAGTAGTAAAAAAGTAAGTTACTGTGGGGGGCTGGCCCCGTGGCCGAGTGGTTGAGTTTGCGCGCTCCGCTGCAGGCGGCCCAGTGTTTTGTTGGTTCGAATCCTGGGCGCGGACATGGCACTGCTCATCGGACCACGCTGAGGCAGCGTCCCACATGCCGCAACTAGAAGAACCCACAACGAAGAATACACAGCTATGTACCGGGGGGCTTTGGGGAGAAAAAGGAAAAAATAAAATCTTTAAAAAAAAAAAAATAAGTTACTGTGTGGAGAGCTTGGATGTAATTCTAGTTTTACTACTACAAATCATTTCATCTTTATGCCATTGTATGCTCATTTACAAAATCAGATCTACTCTACTTAGTACATAGAATTGTCATCTAAGGCAAGTGAAACTGGGCATAGTCAAGAGTTTCATAATTGTTTAGTAAACTTTTAAATTTGTTTAGAGATTATTGATAGAAATTGTTAAACTCAGACAATTTTATCAAAAGGTGCTTTCTTTCTTCACTGGAAACAAATGAATAGTGTGGGGACCTGAAATTGGCCACCCCAAGATATGTCTCTTTGGCATCAGGATTATTTGAGGCTGATTGCTTTTGATAAACTGGGACAGGGAAGGAGGCTCTGAGGAATGGAACTTGCCCTTCCTTAGGACACATTTACATTTGTAAGGTAAATCTCTATCTGTAAAAGGTGCCTCCCTCTCTGTACCAGGAAGAAGAAAGGCGATGACCTTCTCTCTAGAAAGTCTTAATCAATACCAAAGGCAAGGACTTAAATCTGCATTTTATTGTGCTTCTCTGGTAACCTCCTGTAACTGACTTCCCTCCCCCTCCCAACGTTGGCATTTCTTTAAGGATTAAGCATCTTTCCTTAGACTAGGAACTGATTGTTGCGCTCACCTGTGACCGCCCAGCTCCAGATGATAGACTTGCCTCCTGCTATGCCCACCGAGATAGCAGACCACTACCTGCTGTGTCCATCAAGTGCTGTGCTGACAGGGCAATCTTGTGACTATTGTGGGAGGGACGTTTCAGTCACATTTAAAGCACCCTGTTTGGGGGTATATAACCACTATGTGCACCCCACTTCTTTGGGTGCCCTTTCTTCCTTTGGGAAGAAAGGCCCCGGGCCATGGTTCCTCATAAAGCTTTGTTTAATTTTCTCTTGCTATTCTGTTTCATGTGAATTTAATTCGTTCTCCAGCCAGACGAACCCACATTTGGGAAGAGGTAATGTCTTCCTCCCTTACAATAGACATGTAAAAATTAAAAACCACACAAACTCTCAGCAAACAGAAGTGAAAAATAACCACCACCACCACCACAACAACAAAGGGAAACTATAAGTTTTCTTGTCCTTGAACAGTTTTCGTCTGGGTTTTCTGGAACTAGAGCCCTGTTATCTTCTTGTATAATACCTACTCATCTGCATTAATGATGATGACAATGATGCTGAAAGCAGCCAATAATTGCTAAAACAGAGAGTGGGCTAAGATATTTTCTAAGCATTTGACATGCATTATTTTGTTCAATCCTCATATTATCTCATGAGATGGATATTATTTCTGTTGTTACAGATGATAAACTAAAGCACAGAGATGTAGTTAAATTGCCCAAATATATTTAAACAGATTCCAGTTCTCACTTATTAACCAAAATACTATGGTGTGTAGGGGAGGAAGACATTCCTCTAGCTTCTGGGTCCTTCTGGCCAGGCTACAAATTAAATTCACATGAAACAGAATAACAGGAGAAAATTAAACAAATCTGTATAACATGTATACATGGGAGAGACCCAGTAAAACTGAGTAACTTGCCAAAATGCAGAGAGCCTCATCTTAAATACCATTGTGGGGACCTGGAATTGGCCACCCCAAGATATGTCTCTTTGGCATCAGGATTATTTGAGGTTGATTGCTTTTGATAAACTGGGACAGGGAAGGAGGAATGGAACTTGCCCTTTGTTAGGACACCTTTACACTTGTAAGGTAAATCTCTATCTGTAAAAGGTGCCTCCCTCTCTGTACCAGGAAGAAGAAAGGAGATGACCTTCTCTCAAAAAACTCTTAATCAATACCAAAGGCAAGGACTTAAATCTGCATTTTATTGTGCTGGTCTGGTAACCTCCTGTAACTGACTTCCCTCCCCCTCCCAACTTTGGCATTTCTTTAAGGATTAAGTATCTTTCCTTAGGCTAGGAACTGATTGCTGAGCTCACCTGTGACCGCCCAGCTCCAGACAATAGACTTGCCTCCTGCTACGCCCTCTGAGACAGCAGACCACTACCTGCTGTGTCCATCAAGCACTGTGCTGACAGGGCAATCTTGTGACTATTGTGAGAGGAACATTTCAATCACATGTGAAACACCCCATTTGGGGGTATATAACCACTCTGTGCACCCCACTTCTTCAGTGCCCTTTCTTCCTTCAGGAAGAAAGCCCCAGGCCATGGTTCCTCATAAAGCTTTGTTTAATTTTCTCTTGCTATTCTGTCTCATGTGAATTTAATTCGTTCTCCGGCCAGACGAACCCCCATTTGGGGAGAGGAAATGTCTTCCTCCCCTACAGCATCTTCAGCTACAAGGGGGGCTGTGGGGGTGGGAGAGTCAGTTATGGGAGATTACCAGAAAAGCACAGTAAACAAGAGTAACGTTATGATTCAGATTTAAGTCCTTGACTTCTGCATTGATAAGAGTTTCTAGACATAAGGTCATCCCTCCTTCCTCCTTGTACAGAGAGGGAGACACCTTTACAGATGGAGATTTCCCTTACAAATGTAAATGTCTATTAACAAAGGGTAACTTCTACTTTTCAGAGTTTCTCTCATGTCTTCAGTTTTTAAAAGTAGCCAGCCCAAAATAATCCTCATGTCAAAGAGATACATCTTGGGGTGGCCAATTCCAATCCCCTACAGCTGCCTCTAGATGTTGAAATATTTTCTACCATTGTAGAAATTTTATGTTTTATATTTAAATATAGAATGTTAATGCTGGAGAGGACTTCAACAATTATCTAATCCAAATCCTTATTTTTCAGACGGAGTGACTAAGTCACATTCATGTGATTATCCAGCAAGTGAAGTGGTGCTGTGCTGTAGTGGTTAAACACACAGGACTCAGAGTTAGGCAGGATTGACTTTAACCTCACATGTGACATCTAATGTTCTACAAGTCATTGAACTTCTCTGTGCCTAAGTTTCTTTGTTTTGTTTAATTAGCATGATAATATATGACAAGGTTGAATCCAGGATTAAACTAGATAACATAGCACTGTTTACAGGGCTTGTTATATTACAGATGCATAAAAATGTATCCTTTATTATCTATTATTGCTATTAATGCCATTATGATTACTGAGTAATTCAATATCTAATTTCAAAATCCTGAGTTTCCTGATTTTATATTTATAATTATAGGAACACACACAAAGTAGTCATACTGTATGTGAAAGTGTGCATGTGCTCATAGAAACTGAGGTTTGGCTCCCTGAGGAGTTTTACTTAATTTAGCTTACTATATTAATTAGATCATTGCATTTCCCAAAAATCCAAAATAGGCACAGTCAGCTTTCCCTTCATGGTGATAAAGAACACAAATGGGGTCTGGCCCAGTGGTGTAGTGGTTAAGTTTGCAGGTTCCACTTTGGCTGCCCAGCGTTCATTGGTTCGGATCCCGGGTATGGACATGGCATTGCTTGGCAAGCCATGCTGTGGCAGGTGTCCCACATACAAAGTGGAGGAAGATGGGCACGGATGTTAGCTCAGGGCCAGTCTTCCTCAGCAAAAAGAGGAGGATTGGCAGCAGATGTTAGCTCAGGGCTAATCTACCTCAAAAAAAAAAAAAAAGAACAGAAGTGAATCAGGCAGTAATTTTTGGAAAATGCTTGAGCAAGGTAAGGTCAGATTTCTGCCCCCATCATCTGCCACCCATTCTCCCAGCCCACTGACAAGAGATTTTCCCGTATTGAAGTATATGGGGTAACTATTCGGGTTCAAAACTAGTTCGGCTTGAACTAAAAAGCCTGACTTATGGCCTATCAACATACAGTGTACATATCTGCTCGACTATTAAAGTAAAGAATGTGCTTTCTTAAGATAAGAATGCCTATTTCCCCTCGTGTGCCCTGTTGGTAACACAATCCTGGTAATGCCCTTTCCTGATATCACAGTCATGTTGACCTGCTAATTTGCAAATGAATGCCTCTTTGAATTTTGATAAAAATGTATCCTTGTGTGTGTTTAATTGATGTTCTTTGTTCTAAAAAGATATAAGACTGTACTGAAAACCATGCTTCTCCAGAACACTTTCTAAGGCCTTCCCAGGTTAGAATCCTCACTCTGGCTCAAGTGAAACTCACCTTATTTCTTTTATCTATAGA
The DNA here is from genome assembly GCF_037783145.1 of Equus przewalskii. NCBI lineage: Eukaryota > Metazoa > Chordata > Mammalia > Perissodactyla > Equidae > Equus > Equus przewalskii. Next base: position 12,514,364 of record NC_091842.1, on the reverse strand, counting down.
ATGGTTACTGATTATTTTACATTGACACCACAGACAAACACAAACTAAGAGAACCCACAAAGAGTCAGTGGAGAGACATCTTATCTAAGGTCAGTCCCTTCTGTGTTGCCTTCACAGCAGACCTTCTGTGGCTGCTTTAGGGCATTGATCACCTGCCCTTCACGCCATCTAGAATTGTGAACTAGAGAATTTACTATGTACAGAGGCTGACAACATTTCTCTCCGGATTTCACAAATATGTCTTAAAAGGGATGAGTATTTATCTTCTAGTCTGTGACAAGTGGGACAATACCCCAGGATAATCCCCAACCCCAAGAGGCAATTACTTTCTTTCCAGTGACATTGCTTGAATGATGTTTTAAATGACAAAAATTAATAATGGTAACATAATGGACTATAATGTAGCCAGTTACCACAGAACACATGGCTCCATTACTTGGAGATCTTTGATTAAAAACCAACAATAAAAATAAAAATCTCTTAATTGTACATCACTAAAAAAAATTTCTCCTGTAAATACTATGATTTGTATCTGATACTTAAAGAGACTTTAAAGCATTTAGTTCTAGGAGGCAATTCTAAAGCACGAGCTCAAAACTATTGAGAAAAATCCAGAAACCCTAATTTTTGCTGTTTCTCAATTATCTGAATTACTATAAGGAAATATGTCCTGAATGATAAAAGTAAGATGCAAGAGTAAGAGTTTATGATTCAGGCAATCTGGATTTGAACATTACTTCTGTCATTTCACAGCTATGAGATGTTAAGCTCATTATTTATCTTATTTTTATTAATTTTTAAGTTGTGAAAAAGAATTGCCCACATCATCACATTGTTGATGCAAAAAATCCACAACCAATCTATGTCAAAATTGGGGTGAGTTTATTATGAGCCAGATGTGAGGACCATATAGCCTGGGAGAGTCCTCTCACAAAGGAACCGAGTGCTCCAAAGAAGTGGGGCTGTACCGAGTGGCTATCTACCATCAAAGAGCATGTGTCACATATTGAAACATCCCTTTTACAATAGTCACGAGGTTGCCCTGTCAGCACAGCAATTGATGGATGCAGTAGGTAGTAGGTCTGCTGTCTTGGTGGACACAGCAGGTAGCAGGTCTGTTGTCTCAAGCTGACTGGTCACAGGTGTGCACAGCAATCAATTCCTAGTCTAGGGAGAGATGCTTATCCTTGAGGAAATGCTAATGTGGGGGAAGTAGCATCTTTATCATTCTTGTCTTTGGGACGCAGCAAATGCCTACGGCAGATATGCAATGCATGCTCAACAGCCACATCAGGCCCTTTTGGAAAAACAAGGCCAGGTTGAGTTAGGTTCACACCAAATGGCTTCCTCATACACTCTAATATATCCCATTGCTTGGCATTTGTTTATCATTTTTCCCCTTTCGATCTATAATCTTTTGAAATAAAGCATTGATGATAAAAATATTGTCCCTTGGCACCAGGGTGGTTCTGTCTGCCCTGGCTCCATTATGTCCCTCAGTGCTAGGCTTTTATCTCATTTTTTACCCAGTTGTCCATATTGGGGGTGAATAATCAGGTATAGTAGACAAGCATAGAAGCATATATATTAACAGAGGAAGCATTTCATAGGCTTTTTAAAAAATTAACTTTAGGTTGTTGCACATTGTATGTGTGCCTTTCTATGACTCTTTATGTTTACATAGTTTATACCATAGAACAAGTACAGTAATAATAATTCAATATTTTGGAAAAGATTAGTCTGAAATGAGTTCTTAGGCATAGTCCTTATCAGAAAAGGAAATTTGTCCAAGGTTATAAGATTGATTAACCTTCTCAGGCCATCAAGTAATCATCACTCTAGTTTGCATGCCAGTCTTACAACACTGAGTGAAGAAAACAACAATTAGTTTGAAGATTATGATTAGTACAATTCCAAGAAGTAATAGAAATAGGAATTGCAATCCAGATCAAAAAGGGGAATCAATACCAGAAGGGAGCCAACCAAACAAATAAGACTAATTGTAGGATTTCTTAAGGCATTTACCTGTTTCTTCCTGTGCTTTAGCAGACATGACACACTGGAAGACTCATCAGGTATGAAAACACAGTAACCAGTCTGAATGATTGCACATGTGCCACCTTAGGATGCTGTAAGAATCCCTAAGGCCATTCTGTTTTGAAGGACAGCCTATCTCATTAAAGATATTTCAGTATTTAATAAAGCTATCCCCAGCTGACTATCATTAAGGGCTTGTTGAGTAAATTTAGGTAGAGCCTCCATATGTGATATGTCATCTTCTAGCCCCAAGGAAGGAACAAATATACATGCTAGGTGGTCATACCAGTGGAAAACTGAATAAGCCCATCTGACCTTGGGGAGAGGGAGAGGCTACAGGGGTTAGCTCTGGGTGAATCCTCCCCTCTATCCAAGGGAAGCCAAGAGTGCAGTGCTCTAGCCATCCAGGCAGTTGCCAAGGCCAGAGGTTTGCTCACATAACCACTGAGTTCCATTAGGGGCCACACAATAAATGCCTGGTCTCCGAGACCAGTCTGTTCCAAACCAATCACTTTTTTTTTTTTCCTGAGGAAGGTTAGCTCTAAGCTAACATCTCCTGCCAATCCTCCTCCTTTTGCTGAGGAAGACTGGCCCTGAGCTAACATCCGTGCCCATCTTCCTCTACTTTATCTGTGGGACACCTACCACAGCATGGCTTGCCAAGTGGTGCCATGTCCGCACCCGGGATCTGAACCAGCGAACCCAGGGCTGCCAAAGCGGAATGTATGCACGTAACTGCTGTGCCACCAGGCAGGTCCCCAATCACTTTCTTTAAGTACAACAGTATTTTCGCATGACTTGGGGAGTGTCCAGCCCATCTTTCAAGTGTAATCTGGTAGATTTTGTTTGCAATGATTTCTTCTTTCCCGACATAAAGATGCTGGTGTGTTTAAAGATCCTTGGCTAGGAGTAAGCCAAACATATCCAACCCAAATTTGCATGAAACCTTCTACAGTTCTTACTGTAATATCTGGTTTCTTTTGTTCATTTGAAATTTGTTGGGCTAATTGGATGGTTTCAGTAACAGAAAAAGAGTAGCCATGTCCTGTATCATTAATAGTATGGGCTATTGGCCATGTTTCAGGATCATAATTAGTAACATCAGATGAACTGTGAACATTGGAACTAGATCTTTCCATCATAATAAATTGTCTTAGAGCTTTCCAATCTGTTCCTTGAAAGGGAGAGACTGACCAAGACAACCCAGAGGTGATAGAAAGTGGAAGTTGGCCACATATCCAACAATTGGACTGGTTTTTGTGTGTAGCAAAGGAATGTGCCCATTGCAGAAAAACATTGCCATCAGAGGCCTATCTGGATGTGGACTGGAAAAACAAACATAGTATTAGGAAAATCTTAAATGACATTTTTTGTAATTAATAACAGCTTTTGTAATTAGGTTCTAATCTATCTTCTAAAGGTGGGGGGAGTATTGGGGTAGGGTAAGGCAATCTAAAACTTGATTATTTTAGCAATTATGTAAAGCTTAAACACTACAAGGGTTATAATGAGGAGACATGAGGTTAGGAATACAGGCCTGGTCCTTGTCTACAACAGATGTCATCTTCTTCTCATCCTGGTTTGGAGATACTCATCTTGCTCAGTCAAAGTTGGGTGTCAGAGACTGGAGTTGAAACACGTTCAGGTGGAGAAGCCTTTTTCAAATGAGAAATGTGAATCCATGAGTCTACACCTTTTAATTTTGCAGCACACGGGTTAGTTAAAAGCATCTGATATGGTCCTTTCCAACAGAGCTGCAAAGAGTCCTTTATCTGGTGTCTTTTCCAGTAAACAAAATCTCCAGCCTGTAATCCATGATCCTAAGGGTCTTCATCTCCCAGGAGCTCACTGTGAAAAGCATCAGCTATCAATTTCTCATTTCTTTTAAGTGCCTCAATGAGGCCTGTAAAATATGTAAAATATCTCCTTTAAGTAAAGTTGGTTTGTACATTCTTTCATCTAATTGCATAGGCCATCCAGTTATTATCTCCAAAGGAGAGATCTGATGTTTACCAAAGGGTGTAGATCTAAGATTGAGGTGCACTAGCAGAAGAGCTTTTGACCATGAGAGATTAAATGTTTCTGGGAGCTTTGCCAATTGAGTTTTGATTGTTCCATTAGTTCTTGCACCAATCCTGAGGACGGTAAGCCCAGTGGAAATGCTGCATTAATGGCCAAATATTACAAATAGATTTAATTACTTGTCCGGTGAAATGAGTTCCCCTGTCACTATGTAACTCGGTAGGAATTTCACAAATAGGAATTATTCTCTCCAATAGTAATTTACCTACCGTTAGAGCCATTGCTCTTCTGCAAGGAAAGACCTCCACCCAATGTGAGAACATACAGATCATTACTAAGATGTATTTATATCCTTGAGATGGTGGCATTTGGACAAAGTCCAACTGCCATACCCCAAAGGATCCCTTAGGAAGGGGAAAGCGGCCTTGTGACCCATGAAGTGGTTTCCCTGGATTACATTTTGGGCATGTAATACAGTGAGTATAAACTTTATGGGCCAGCAGGGGAGAAAGTTTCCAAAAGTATTGTTCTCCCCATAAAGTGATCTTTTCAGGTGCCCAATGGGTTAATTGGTGTATATGCTGGAGAAGTAGCAATTGTGCTCCAATAGGTACTATGGGTTTCTTATTGGGCCCGAACCACATCTGTGAGGGGGTGTCAAAAATTCCCTCTTTTGACTGCCATATCTGTTTCTCTTCTTCCGTGGTGGTTTCTTGAGCCTGTAGAAGGAAGTCTTTTACTAGGTTAGCAGAGTTAGTAGGAAGCAGTGGGCATTCTCGAGGCTGGGTGGGGCCAGCCTTCAAGGCTGCTTGTTTAGCAGTTGCATCAGCAAGCTGGTTTCCTTTAGCTTCCAAAGTATCAGACTTGGAATGCCCTGGTATTTTAATAATTGCTGATTGTCTCAGTAATTTTATAGAATTTAATAACTCTGCAACCTGTTTCCCATTCTTTATAGGCTAGCCTGAAGAGGTTAAAAACTCTCATTGTTTCCACAGCATTCCAAAGTCACGTGCTACTCTGAAAGCCTAATGGCTATCAGTGTAGATATTTGCTACCTGGTGTCTGGCCAATTGACAAGCTTGAGTTAAAGCAATTAACTCAGCTTGCTGTGCCGATTTTCTCTCTGGTAAATGAGAACTCTCAATTATGTCCACCAAGGATGTTACTGCACACCCAGCCCAATAACGTCCTTGTTCACTCTTTAAGTAATACCCACCTGTAAACCAAGTTTACAGGTAACTGTAGCTGTACAGTTAAGTACTGTATGGTAAGTAATATAAACCCAGTTAGATCGGCGTTATCAATGGGGGTTTCTTGCAAATCATTCCTAGGAATAAGTAGGCAGTCAGTTAATAAAATGCAGCCATCTTCCTCCTGTGATACTGGAAGTAAAGTCACAGGGTTAAGGTTATCACATCGGGCTAAGGTACTATTAGGAGCAGAGAGCAGCAGAGCCTCATAGGAGGCCAGTCAGCTTACAGAGTGATGCTGATTGTGATGAGAATTTAGAAGAGATTCGACTGAGTGAGGAACATAGTTAAAGGAGACCCCATCACTATTTCTTCAGTGGTCTTGCATTAGAGGGCTGCTGCTGAAATGGCTCTCATCCAAGGTGGAGGCCCTTTTGCCACTGAGTCTAACTGCTGACTATAATACCCTATAGGTCGATTTGATCTCCATGCTTTTGAATATGAAGAGGAAAAATGGCAAGCTGTAATTAGGGTGCCCTAAGGCTGGTGCTTGAGCCAAAATGAACTTTAAGGTAGTTACTGCCTTCTCTCCTTCTGGCATCCATTCAATTAAATCAGCCTGTTTAGACTTTAGTAATGAGCATAAAAGCTGGGGGGCGGGGGGGGAGGGGGCGCCGGCCCCATGGCGGAGTGGTTGAGTTCACGTGCTCTGCTTTGTTGGCCTGAGGTTTTGCCAGTTCTGATCCTGGGGGTGGACATGGTGCCGCTCGCCAGGCCGTGCTGAGGCAGCGTCCCACGTGCCATGACTGGAAGGACCCACAACTAAAAATAACACAACTATGTACTGTGGGGCTTTGGGGAGAAAAAGGAAAACTTTAAAAATCTTTAAAAAAAAAAAAAAAGCTGGGCAGGAAGTGAAAAGTTAGATACCCAGTTCCTGCGATATCCACTTAGTCCCAGGAATCCTCTTAACTGTTTCTTTGTCTTAAGGAGAGAAAAAGCCAAGATTCCTTTAATCCTTTCAGAATCAATCAGTAGTCCATGCTTAGATACCAGTTGTCCTAGATACTTTACAATAGGCAGCAAATTGTGGTTTGTCTATGGAAACTTGATCTAAATGCTAACTGTTGTAACAGATATATTGTGTTCTTCTGAGAATCCAACTTAGTTTTTGAACATAAGAGCAAATCATCCACATACTGAATTAAAGTGGAGTCATTAGGGGACTCTGTGTTAGCTAAATAAGCCTTGAGGATCTGGGGAAAGTAAATGGAGCTTTCCTATAGCCCTGTGGCATAAGTGTCCAGGTATACTGGCAATACTCCCATGACAAATAAAAATGGCAAGCAATAGGATATATTGGAGTATATGAGGAAGCCATTTGGTATAAACCTAATTCGGCCTGACTTTGTTTTTCCAAAAGGGCCTGACTATGGCTGTTGAGCACGCATTGTATATCTGCTTTAGACATTTCCTATGGCCAGAACAAAGGCCCTTGAGATAAAGGTGCAGCGTCCCTCCCGCTCCCACATTGGCATTTCCTTAGGGATAAGCATCTTTCCTTAGGCTAGGAACTGATTGCTGCACTCACCTTTGACCACCCAGCTCACCTGTGGCCACTCAGCTGGAGACAACAGACTGCCACCCTGCTGTGTTCACTGAGACAGAAGACCCACCTGCTGTTTCCATCAATCACTGTGCCGACAGAGCAGTCTCGCGACTATTGTAAAAGGGACATTTCAATCCTATGTGAAACATCCTCTCTGGGGGTATATAACCAGTCTGTGCACCCCACTTCTTTGGTGCCCTTTCTTGCTTCCGGAAGAAAGGCCCTGGGTTATAATCCTCAGATTTAAGCTCAGAATAAACTCACCCAAATTTTCATTTATAGATTGGTTATGGATTATTTTCATTGACAGGCTGCAGTCTCATTTTGAGGCTTGGCTGAGGAAAGATCATTTTATTGGTAGAGCTCAAATCCTTGCAGTTGTAAGACTGAAGTTTCATTTCTTACTAGTTGTTGGCTAGAGGCTCCCCACAGCTCCTAGAGATTGTTCTCTGATCCTTGCCATAGGTCCACTAAATATAGGCAAACCCACAGTGTGAAAGCTTGCTTCTTTAAGCCAGCATAAGCAACAAATTCTCCTACCAAGATGAGTGCTAGTATCTTATGAGATGAAAAGATGCATATATAATTACATACATCCTATCACCCTTGCCATATATTTAGACTATTAGCAAGTCACATGATCAACCAGCCTCAATTGCATAACATTGCCCAAAGGTTCAACTATCAGGAGGCAGGGACCACGTGGGCCATCTTACAAGTCCTTACCCTACAGAAGGGAAATTTTGCAATGTTAATCTAATGATCATGCTAGCTTTACACCCGGGGGGAATTTCTCTCTTTTTTTTTTAAAGATTTTATTGTTTTTCTTTTTCTCCCCAAAGCTCCCTGGTACATAGTTGTATATTCTTCATTGTGAGTCCTTCTATTTGTGGCATGTGGGATGCTGCCTCAGCATGGTTTGATGAGCAGTGCCATGTCCGTGCCCAGGATTCAAACCAATGAAACACTGGGCCACCTGCAACTGAGCGCATGAACTTAACCATTCGGCCACAGGGCCAGCCCCTGCGGGGGAAATGTCTTGACCAAAGTAGAGATAAACTGGAACCAAAGATATGGACAGACCCTTGAGCTGAGGAGGCAGAGATCAACATTCGAGACAACTAAAGAGGTTAGGATTTTTCTATTGGGCATAGAAGATGAAGGAGCTTTGTCTTGGCTGGGGGTCAGACAGACCTGAATAAAGTGTTCCTGAGAAAACATCCCTGGGAGAAGGATGGGATATGCATATGCTGGAGGAGGCTACAGAATGCTGTTAGCAACTGCTATGTGGTTGGGGAAGAAATTAGAGATAAAACATAGCTCAGAGACACTGGAGTTGCATCCCAACCAGAGCTCTTAACACTTTAATAACATTTCAAGCAGCCATCTGAGTCATCAGAAGTACTAGGGCTTTGGAATGAAAACTCTTCCCTAAAGTGTCTCTTTGGCCTTCTCAAGGCTGACTCTGGAAAAGCTGAAACTTAAGCCTCAACAAGATCTGTAGAGAAAACAGAATTTGGATGTTGAATTCCCAAGTTATTTGGATCTGAGAAACACGTTGGACTTTTGACAACTTTGCACTAAGAAAATATAAACCCCAAACTTTACAAGTCAAAATGATCCTCCACTAATAATGGTTTGTTACAACAAAAATTAACAATCTTTGTAGGAAGATATCAGAATCCAGAGTTTCTAAAATATATTATTGACAATTTAAAATATACTATAAAAATTGCAAGACACAAAAAACTCAGCAAAACTAAACCATAAACAGAAAAAAGAAATCAATTGAAAATGACCACAAGATGTTTCAGATGATAAATCTAGCAGACAAAGACTTTTAAACTTCTCTTAGAAGCATAGTCAAGGACTTAAAAGAAAATATGTCAAAACAGAAAAGTGAGGAAACAGAATTCCAGCAGAGAAATAAAAACTCTAAAAAAGATTTAAATTAAAATTCTAGAGTGAAAGGTAAAATGAAAGGAAGTGAAATGTAAATGAAAAGTAAGTGAAATGAAAAGCTGAGGTGACTAGATTTGTAGCACTTTGGAGATGTTCAAAAAATGTCAGTGAACTTGAATTCAAATTATTGGAAATTATGCAACCCAAAAAAGTATTTTAAAAAATGATTGAAGAAAAAAGATCAGAAACTCAAGGACGAGTGGAACAATATCAAATGGTCTAAAATATGCATAACTGAGGGTCAAGTGTAAGCAAATAATAATAAAAGCAATTGAACCCCATTAGAATGAATCAACAGAAAATCCATCTATATACATCATAGTGAAAGAACTGACTAGGTAAAGCTACAATAATAGCATATAAGTTGGGGTTTATAATATAGATACAAGTAAAATATATGACATCAGTGACACAAAGAATGAAATTGAGGAAATGTAATTATAGCGTTATAAGATTATTACATTTGTCGATTGTGAGATAGGAAGTGGGTAACATGAAACATGAGGGATGACCTGGAACATGCACAGTGGAAGCATTGGTTGTAAAGTAGGCAGATTAAAGTGGAACGGTTTTAACTTTGTATAAACTTTGATAAGTTAAAGATGCATATTTTTAATTGTTAGCTCTGAAGCAATCCCTGAAATGATAATAAAATGTGATATATATAGAAAGACAGAGGAAGACATAAAATGGAAAATACAAAATAATTTATATTATAATGTGTTAACCCCCAAATTGGAAGAAGAAAACAAAGAAGTAGAACCAAAGAAAAAAATAGAAAGAAATAGAAAACAGTAGTGTATTGTGACATTAAATACTTGTGGACTAAGCAGTCCAATTAAAAGGTAGGCATTAAAACAAAAAACCAGAACCCAGCTATATGCTTCCAAATTGAGCTGCAGTTTAAATAAATAAGGCATAAATAAACAAAATAGGGTTGAAATTAAAAGAAATGAAAAAGTTACATATTTTACACATTATAGATTATTACATATATTTTGAAAATGCAAGGATGGAAAGAAGAAAAAATGAAAGAAGAAAGAATAAGGAAAACAATATATATAGTTGATTATAAGGAGGTTATCCTGAAGGTATGTGTAGAGTATAAAGCTGATATCCATCAAAAATAAAATCAGAAGCACAGACAACTGTCAAGGGGAACTTTTGAAAGTAGGAATTAATGTATAAGTAGCTGTAAGATGGGAAAAAGTATCAGACGTTAGCATGCAATACAAACAGTATACAGTCATAAGCATCCATGGAGGGTTGGTTCCAGGATCCCCAGGGTACCAGAATCCAAGGATGCTCAAATCCCTTATATAAAATGGCATAATTCATCTCTAGATTACTTATACTAATACAGTGTAAATGCTAGGGATGTAATTGTCATACTGAATTGTTTAGGAAATAATGATAGGAAAAAAAGTCTGCATATGTTCAGATTTTGTACCTGTCTATACACGTACAGATGCAACCATGGTAGGCCTTTCCATCCACTGTTGGTTGATCCTCGGATTTGGAACCCACAGACCTGGAGGGCTGACTGTGTCTTGTTCCTCTATTTCATCCACAAACAAACATAGCTTCTGTTGGTAATAAGAATATTTTCCAACTTCAGTAAGGAGTCCTGTGTCAGAGTTTCTCCCATTGGTGGAGGGCTGTGTGTAGGAGAAAAACAGAGAATGCATCCTCTCCTTTTTGGGCTATAAGGGGCTGTGTCGAACCTATTCATAGTCCTAAAATTCTCACTATGTGTAAATTGGACATTTAGGTATTCTTTTCCTATGAGGAACATGTAATTTAGTCACAGTCTTACTGGCCAAAACTCAGTGTATTACGCAATAAGTTAGTCATAAGATTCCTACTGGAACCTGCTATCTGTTAAGTACTAGCCCTGAAACCAATGGGGATGACAGGGGCACATTGTTTAGAGTCAGAAAATACAAAGTCCTTGTTCCACCTATTAGTGTCTAATTCTGTCTCCCTGGAGAGCTTTGTCCCAGACAGTAGAGGTCAGAGATCTGGAAGCATCTATCATTTCCAAATACAAGTGCAGTGAAAGAATTGAAAGGGACTATAACCTCCTGACTAAGGAAAACTGCTGAGGACCAAAATTGAAAGACATATTCCTCTGATGCAGTGAAGATGAGAAGAAGCTCACCATGGAAAGTGACCTTGTTACAGAAACAGTACCAAACTGATATGGAAACAAAACTTGGTCAATGGTAAAGCAGTCACTTGGGGCTGCAAACATTAGGTTCACACTTGAAGTGGTTCTCCCTGTAAAGTGCATGGAAGAGGGTTGATATTGAGAGATACTAAATTATTAAATGTTGCAATAAGAAAGAGGGATTGTAAATTTTTTAAATTTTTTATAAACCATACTTGTTCTTAATCTTTGTTTATAGGGTTCACCAGTGAGCTGGGTTTGTCTATTCAGGGGCTCCCACAGTGTCTAAGAGGAAATCATAATCTGAATAACCTTAGTTTCTATAAAACAGAATTGATTTTGCCTTTGTAAACTTTACCCCATACTCACAAATGTCTACTTCTACAAAGCAAACTAGCGCCCCTTAACGATGAGAAAATAAGTAGAAGACGTCCAGGTGATGTGGACAATGCACAATTTGCTGAAAAGTTATATTCAGAGGAATTATAGAAAATAAAATGACACATAAGAAATCGATGGATAAGGAATTTGAACATTTTCCTGCAGGTAATATCAGACCATTAAGAGTGTTTCTTCTTCTAGAAAATCCATGCACTCTGACCATTTTTGGGAAATGAAGAGTGCATGAAATTATATTACTTAGACTGCAGGAAAGTCTGGTCTACCATGGAAGAATTGTTTGGAAAAACACATCAACTTGGGGCTGGCCCCGTGGCCGAGTGGTTAAGTTCACGCGCTCTGCTGCAGGCGGCCCAGTGTTTCATTGGTTCGAATCCTGGGGGCGGACATGGCACTGCTCATCGGACCACGCTGAGGCAGCGTCCCACATGCCACAGCTAGAAGAACCCACAACGAAGAATACACAGCTATGTACCGGGGGGCTTTGGGGAGAAAAAGGAAAAAATAAAATCTTTAAAAAAAAAAACAAAAAACACATCGACTTAAATTGCAAACAGGAGCATTTAGCAATTTAGGTGTAAAGAGGGAAAGATATATCCCGGCAAGGAAGAAGTGACTTTTTCCTCTGTAAAGAGCACTTGCTCTCTAAAAAACAAGTTAAGTTCTTGTTTAAAAATGGTATAAATCCTGGGGCTTGCCTGGTGGCGCAGCGGTTAAAGTTCACACATTCTGCTTCTCGGTGGCCTGGGGTTCCCTGGTTCAGATCCTGGGTGTGGACGTGGCACCGCTTGGCACACCATGCTGTGGTAGGCGTCCCACATATAGAGGAAGATGGGCACGGATGTTAGCCCAGGGCTAGTCTTCCTCAAAATAAAAAAGAAGGTATAAATCCTAAACAATTTAACATTTAAAATATAAAAAAGGCATCAGTGAGAAAGAAGCGACTTCAGTAAAACTGAAAAAGGTAAATATGAACAGTTGATATGTTGATATTCCATTTCAATTAAAGATGATTTTTTAATTTCCGGATCAAGATTCAATAAATAATATCAAACAACTAAAATTATGAGTATATGTCAGTCAAAAATGTATTCATTATTTAAGACAGCATCTGTAGATTGCTGGCTTTCTGAACAAAAAAGTTAATGTATTTGAAGCATTTGAAATATATAAATTCCTAATTTGTCTGTTGTTAATTATAATAATAAAAATTATTCATTTTAAGAAACAACCTATTAAGAAAACTATAATCTAAGAAGGATGTATTACATTCAAATTTATTAAACTAGCAAATTAAAATGTCACATTTTGCTATACTGATGGCAATGTAAATGTTGCCATTATAAATAGAATTTCTATGAGAAGGACTCTCCTTCTATTAGGGGATCTCCTTCTATTAGAGAAAATTTATTTCTTCTAAATTATAATTTCCTGGAAAAGAATATTTGTCTTAACTTTTTTGACCCATATCCTATTACTGTTTATGTTACCCAATCAAATCAGACCATAAATACAGCAGGAGTTGGACACAATATCTGACTACATTTGCTAAACTTTTTACATACTGACTTTATTTTTCCCTAGGAACATTAAATTTTGGCTTAAAATAAAGCAATATGCCCAAATAGTATTAGGATTAAAAACAGTTAAATGCCAACAAGTTGTGTTTTTTAAGCAATAAAATCTATTTTAATTCAACAAATTGAAATGAAAATTACTGGAAACTTATGACATTGACAATTAAAAATTTGGCTTTTATATTATGGTACTTTTAATCATCCTCTCTCACTTCACAGAAAATAACCAATTCTAATAGTAATTTCTACTTTTAATTTAATTCAGAATCATAGATGGAGTACACGTTAGGGCAGAGCCTTGTGCTACATTCTTCATAGAATGAATCATGGGATGTCATCTCGAGGACAGAAAAGACATGTGACGAGTCAGTGGAACACTGTGTTAGATTCATAGGCCAGATATTATATTATGGACTAGATTGATTGGGACAAAATTCATGGAAGTTGGTCAATTCATAGTGAATTGAGTTGGGTCTTTGACAGGAGGAAATAGCTCATCTGCATTCTCCCTTCCCACACTGTGAAGTTAAATAAAAATGTCTGGCTATATGGATCTTATTGGTATAATTAGAATACAAATCTAACAATGGAAATCATGTAAGCATTTTATTTATTGAATTATTCTTCTGCAGATGAGTTCATAGCTCCTGGTTTCACATCAAATCTCCCAGAAGCACAGAATAAAGGTATCAGAAGGTAATTGAGAAAGTATAAAGACCAAAGCCCCTGTTCCAATCAATTACAAAAGAGGAAAATACGGCAAAAAATAAGTCCACAAAGAGAATGTAAGTTGAAAATCACAGAAACCAATTTCGCTATAATGATGGAATTTGTTCTCTTTGGCTTTTCTGATATTCCCAAATTCCAGTGATTTCTTTTTGGGGTATTCTTAGTCATCTAGATGATTATCCTATTGGGGAATGGCCTCATAATTCTAATAACAAGAGTAGATGCCACTCTTCTGACTCCCATGTATTTTTCCCTCAGCAATTTTTCCTTTCTAGAAATCTGTTAGGTATCTGTCACAATTCCCAGAAGGCTCATCGGCCTTTGGACATAGAAATGAACTATTTCTTTTTTTACCTGTGCTACACAAATGTGCATCTTCCTTATGCTGGGGGCCACTGAGTGTTTCCTTCTGGCTGTCATGTCCAATGACCACTATGTGGCCATTTGTAACCCTCTGCACTGTCCTCTTGTCATGAACCAGAAGGTCTGTGTCTAGATGGTGTTTGCCTCCTGGATTAGTGGAGTCCCACTTGAGATAGGGCAAAATGCTAGATTTCCTCTTTGCTGTTTTGTGGTTTTAACCAAATCAACCACTTCTTCTGTGACCTCCTCCCATTATTGAAGCTGTCTTGTGGAGACATCTTTGTGAATGAGATGGTGGTCTCTACATTTGCTGTATTGTTTGTCACTGTTCCCTTTATCTTGATACTTAGGTCCCATAGGAGAATTATTTCCACCATTCTGAAGCTGCTATCAAACAAAGGATGGACCAAAGCATTTTCAATTTGCTTTTCCCACCTCATATTTGTGGTTTTATTCTATGGATCAGTCACTGGTGATGCGGGGTCGGTGAGCCGAGGAGTCGAAAGAAAGATTTCTTAGACTCTTAAGATCTGGCAGTAGTGCTCTTTTATTTAGAGAATAGTGTGGAATAGCATGGGGACAGGACCCATGGGCAGTCAGGCTGCTGCGTGGGCCCACGGGCAGGAGGAGCCGCTGCTGCTTCCGCTTCTGCTGCAAACCTGGGTGGAGAGTAAGGCTAAATTTAAGGCATAGGTATGTGAGTTATCTCTTTACAAGACAAAGAATATGTAAAAAAGTTAAAATGGTATCAGTGCCCATAGGGTCCGGCCATTTGGCAGTCCCACAACTTTTAGATAAGAATCAAACCAGATTGAGTAAATGGCAGAAGTCATCACTTGAATATTATCCTCAGCTAAAGACAAAGGAGGACTTGGGGGGGAGGGGTCAGTTACATGAGGTTGCCAGACAGTAAACAACTTAAGTCCTTGCCTCTGGCATTGATTAAGAGTTTCTAGAGATAAGGCCATCCCCCTTCTTCCTGGCACAGAGAGGGAGGCATCTTTACAGATAGAGATTTCCCTTAGAAATGTAAATGTTTCCCAACAAAGGGGCAAGCAAATTCCATTCCTCACTCCTCGGAGCCTGCTTCTCATCTGCAGTTTTAAAATTAACCAGCCTAAAAATCCTCGTCAACTGTCACCTATTTAAAATTTAAATCCAATCAGTATGAAGGCATAGACAAACTACCCCAATGTTTGACCCCAATGTTCAATCTTGTGATGCACGGTCCACAAAACAATGATGTTAGAGGGGGACTGTGAAAATTCCTTCCCAACTATCAGCATTGTGAGACATTTGAACTAACAGAAATTATTACTTTATATATTTAATTTGTACATAGATTTAATAGAAATCCACTTTTCAGTATTGTCCTAAATTTTTAAATAAGCTAATGATGTAATTTCCTTTAGTCGACCCTTGTATTCTCAGAGTTAAGAAAATTGTGTTCATTTATTTAGCAATGTTGTACTTTTAAAGATCACTGTAAACTGATGCGGGATCGGTGAGCCGAGGAGTCGAAAGAAAGATTTCTTAGACTCTCAAGATCTGGCAGTAGTGCTCTTTTATTTAGAGAATAGTGTGGAATAGCATGGGGACAGGACCCATGGGCAGGCAGAGCTGGTGCGTGGGGACAAGACCCACGGGCAGTCAGAGCTCCTGCTGCGCTGCTGCTGCCCCCGCTGGCATGGGGACAGGACCCATGGGCAGGCAGAGCTGGTGTGTGGGGACAAGACCCACGGGCAGTCAGAGCTCCTGCTGCTGCTGCTGCTGCCCCCGCTGGCATGGGGACAGGACCCATGGGCAGTCAGAGCTCCTGCTGCTGCCGCTGCTGCTGCCCCCGCTGGCATGGGGACAGGACCCATGGGCAGGCAGAGCTGGTGCGTGGGGACAGGACCCACGGGCAGTCAGAGCTCCTGCTGCTGCCGCATGGGGACAGGACCCATGGGCAGGCAGAGCTGGTGCGTGGGGACAGGACCCACGGGCAGTCAGAGCTCCTGCTGCTGCCGCATGGGGACAGGACCCATGGGCAGGCAGAGCTGGTGCGTGGGGACAGGACCCACGGGCAGTCAGAGCTCCTGCTGCTGCCCTGAGTTGAGGGTTAGGGCTAATTTTATAAGGCATGGGTACGTGACTTATTTTTACTGGAAAAAAAGAAAAAGATGATGTAAAAAGTCATTAAATGATTTCAGTGCAGATGGGGTCTGGTTATTGTGCGGTCATATAACTTTAGATACGAATCTGGCCATATAGATCGGCATGCAGGTGAGGATGCCCCGGGCTTCTCTCCCTGGGGCAGTCCTAATTCATACCATAAAAAAAGTCCACTGGGTCATATAGTTTGGCATGTAGGCCAGGTCACCTTGGGCTTCTCTAGCTGGGGCAGCCTTAATCCACATCATAAACCCCCCCTGAACCCATTTGGCCCCAAAATCTTTTGGGGATATGGACGACGGTCAGTCTTCTGTAACTACTTCCGGCTGTACAAGGTCGTAGAGCTGTCCCTAAATGGGGCCATAGGTATAGGTAGGAGGTTCAGTGGACCGGAAGACTGCACCCGTGGAGTCCAAGGCTGACAAGGCATCCAGAGCCTCTGGGGACGAGAGAATCATTTGACGAGTGGTGGTCCAGGAGGTGAAACTTTGTTGACATGCGGAAGACAAACAATGAAACAGACAACAAATTATAATAGGAAATACTAGCAATATGATTAACCCAATGAATAAGGTTTTGATAGTAGTCTAGAAACCTGGACCTGACCAGGAGTTCAACCAGTCATTTAGAGATAGGGGAGGGTCAGACATGGACTTAATTTGGTGGCTCATATCAGATAGGAAGCCGGAGATATTTTGATGGTAGTCAGGAATATAGACACAACATTCAGTTTTTATAATGGCACAGGTGCCCCCCTGTGCTGCTGTCAAGACATCCAGTGCCATTCGGTTTTGGAGGACTGCCTTACGCATTTGGGACACTTCTAAATCAAGCAGCAAAAGGCTATGTTGTGTATCATTTTTATGCTTTCATAGTAAATTTGTTTAGAGCTTCCATGTGCAAGATGACACTTTCGATTCCTAATTGGGGAAGGAAAATTGAGGAAAGATGGTCATACCAGTGGAAGACAGAGCAGGTCCAGCGCTGTTGCAGGTTGGGTAGGTTAGCAGGAGGAGATATAGTAAATGTAGTTCTACCTTGCATCCAGACAAAGCCTAGAGTGCATCGTCCAATCCATCCAGGTGGCAGCCAAGGCCATAAGTTGGAGCCACATAGCCACTGAGTGCCATTAGGGGCTAACCAACGTGTGCTTGGTCGTCTATCCCAGTCAGTCCCAAACCAATCAGTATTTTTTAAGCTTATGATATGAGAACACATATGACGGGGAATCTGTCCCATAGGTCGGGTGCTATTAGGCCACGTATCACAGGTGTGATTGGTTTGTTCCCAACATATAGTGGCCTTTTGACTGAGTTGACCACTAGTAGGAGTGAGCCAAATATATTCGTCCCAAATTTGATATAGTCCATCCTGTGTGTATCAATAAATTGGGGACTTTACCTTTGGAACTTGTCGTTTATGATCCACCTGTGACAAGGCAAATCTAGTTAGTATTTGGGCAGTAGTGTTGAAGGAAAAGGTTTGCTTGTGGCCAGGGAACTCCCAGGTATCAGAGATGGATGGCCACAAGGAAACATTATGATTAGTAACAGATGAATCTTGCAGAAGAGAAGAGCTAGAATCTAATATCCATGAATGTGTACTATACCTTCTACTGAAACATAATTTTTTCTCTCTAAAATCACCCTCATTTTTATAAAAGATAGCCAAATTAAGATTAACTGGTCTGCCAATTATTTACATAAGTGCAGCAAGAATACCAATTGATTATACAGGCTTTTTAAATCTGCTTTGCTGGAATTTTTATGAGGAATCTCAGATTGAACTGTAAAGGCCTCTCGAGGCCAGAAAAGCCAAGCCAAGGACTTGCCATCAGATTTTGCCTGCAGTACCTACAGGTTTGGGTGGACTCCTCTCTTCTCGAGGTCCCCCAAAATATTCTGAGGTTCCTTGCACCCGCCAGATAAGCAAGCTTCCTTACTTACCGGGTAAGATTGCCAGAATCTCTGTAAACAAGGTACCAGGCCCATGTTTCCAAGTGGCTGTATTCCAGAATGTCCAATCTTTGTTCCTGAAAAGCTGTGTTGTCATATCTGAGCCTGTATATTTCAAATATGACATTCCAGTCAAAGCCTTGGTAATATAACCAATGTATCCTGTTATAAGGAGAATAGGTTCTTATTGAACTTATGCAAATAACTATATTGCCACGAAATAACCATGCTCACTCACAGAGTTTCTTAATTCTGGAGGGATCAGGTAGGGAGAAAAAGATAAATGTTTCAGTTTTGCTCATAAATGTATTTCACTAAATTGCTGTAAGTCATAGTTAGCATAAGAGAAAAGAAAGAAAGATTTCCTTAAACATGAGAAAACAAAACAAAACTCAGCAATATTTCAAACAGAAGTCATAAAAAAATTATAATCATCCTCATCAGTTCACACAGTCCTGTATAATCAGTTCTTGAGCTTAATCTTCTGTTAGCAGATCTATGAGCTTAGTTTCTGTTAGAATTCTGTAATTTCTTACCCGGTTCAGTTTTACAATCTGAAAGTTTATCAGAAACCTGTAGTTTAGAACCCTTGTGTCAGAATCCTTTCCAGGAATTTCTCTGGAGATGAAACATATTTGCAAAAGCAAAAAGCATCACAGTAAAACAGCAACTATCTGCAAATGGACAAAAGACTCAAAAGGGCAATTGACAAAGAAACTTGGCTATTTCTGTGACATATAACACTTTAAGATAATAACTGGAATTATGACTGATAACCAGAACAGATTAGAATTTTAGGAATGCTATATAATGTTAAGACATGTATATTAATAATATTCACCCACGTAATACCACATAAGAAAGTTTATCATCGCTTATTTGACAATGCTTCCCATGTAATTTAATAAACCAAATAAACCTAATTAATTTAGTATTTTCCTCCTTATAGGAAGAGAGCAAATTTCTTTGAGAAGTCTCAGGGGCCCTCTGAAAATCCTCAGAGAAATTCTTCTTCCATCTACCAGGTCAAAAGAAAGCCTTCATTCAGGATTTGAATATTTTTTTTGAGGGAGAAGCTTGTCAAAAATATCAAAAGTTTTTAAAATGCTTGTTCAAATAGGAAACAACGCTCACTGTTAAACAATGCTCAGGCATCCATTCAAAGTGACAACAGAGACAGTCAAGAGCAAACAACATCGTCAAAAAATTTTAGAAGAGACCTCTTTCTTTCTGAATATAGGAAATTATTTTAACAAAACATAGATTTTCTGTCTTTTAGGTAGAGTTAGAGCAGGCCAAAAGTTCAAGAAAATTATGCTTTGAGAGGAAACCAAATTTTAATTTCTGTACCAGCTTATTTTTAACATTAAAACTCATTCACTTAATTGGATTTACTCTAATCTTAGTCTACTTGACCAGGCATAAAACTCCTTTCAGAATTTCTCCTTCACAAACCTTCTACAACTTTCTTTTTGCCTTCAGAATTTGTCCCAAAGTCTGTCTTTTTTCCTTTCTAGTACTTTAGGACAAACTTATCTTTTCTTAACCCATCAAACAAAAATACTTCCATTCTTTATACCCTCTTTACTGAAAACATACATTTTAACTTTCCTTGAATACAGAGCTGTTTTCCTTATTAATTTCCAGTAGCTTTAATTATATAGGTTAATAAGAACTTTTAACCCTTAACAGACCATAGTAAACACTAAAAAGGTAAGCAATTACGAATTGTCTTTTATACCAGCATTCTAAACACTTCATAATTTCTAGAAACACGCTGCTTTACAATAACAGACCCAAAGACTTTTAGCCTCTCTGCAATAAGAAGCCAAAAGTAGATAACTTAGATAAGTTTAGCTGTAATGCTTGTGTGCTATCCAATCCAAAAATGACCCAGATGCTCAGATTTTTATCATTTAACTTAACTTGGCAAAACTCAAGATTGTTATCAAAACAATTTGGAAGCTGTTTTTTTTTTTTCCAAGTATACAGACCATAAAACAGTTATTGTACCCACAAAAACTTCATGAGACATTAGACAAAACTGGTCATCATTTAAAGCTATTATTTTGCTGACGAATTTAACAGACAATGTGAACTTATTTGACTAGTAAACCCAGGCTGCATGCCTGCATCATATGCGAATACTGACAACTCTGACAAGAAGACTATTTTCAATCAAACCAACAAACTTAAACAAGCTTTCATTTACCAAAAGTTAATTCACATCAAGTTAACTTGAAAGACATTGGATTAATTTCTACTACATTTAGAATTTATGTAAGCGCTTACTTGAAGCCAATTAAACAGAGCTCTTAATTTTGGTAACACCATCCGGAGGTAAAATATCACACATATAACGTACACATAGACACACGTACACAGAGACTGCACAGCTATTGTTACAGCTATTGTTTTTTACCAATATTTGTGGAGAAGATACTCAAGATGCTAGATTTTTGCAAGGGCACGCTTATGGCCGTTTTGCCTCTCCCCTCCTCTTTCTTTCTTTCTTTCTTTTTTTTTTCTTCAGTCTTAGGAATTAGTGATGGGCTAGATAGTAGTTCCTGGAGAGGGGAGATGATAATCCTTTCTGTGATAAAGGAACTAGGTGGAATCTGAACTGCCTCTAGAGCTGTATTTCCAGTCTTGCAAGGATTTTCTAAGGACAGTTGCTCTTGATTTCCCAGAAACTGGATTGTAACTCAAATTACATTCCAGGTTGATCTACCTGTCCAACTGCATCACAAAGGCACAGAGAAACCCCTCAAATTTTCTCCCAGATGGAGTTAGAACGCATCCACAGGGTGGGTCTCTGGGGATGCTTAGGAGCCTTCCCCGTGGCGGTAAAGCCAGTGTCTGACTGACAGCAGCTGGAGAAAGGGTGCAGAGGCCGATTGCGGGTGTGCAGAGGCCGATTGCGGGTGTTGACATAGTTATAAGATTTAGTCAAGTCCCGCTCAGCCTGGGCACTTTGTCTCTGAGCCAGCAAAGTTGAGGTAGGGAAGCAGGAGGCAAAGGCCTGGAACTGGCTGGAGGCTGGGGCTCCCAGAGCCAGGTTTGAGAGTTAAATCCCTGGCAAAAGGCTTATTTTTCCAATTTTACAGAAGGTCAAGGTTCTGCTCAGGTCTAGCCTGAACTTAACCTCGACTTGGTGACAACAGAAGAGATGATGAGCAAAACAGACAAAGAAAGGAAAAGAAGAGATCAGACCTCACCCTCATGGCCTCTTCCAGAGGGTTATCAAGATAAGAGTCACACAACAGTTCCTGTACTGGGGCACACTACGCTAGCACGACAGTTCACAGAATAAATCACAGGTCTCCTACCCTCATAACCGACTCAGTAGGTGACTAAAATACTCAATGAGTCAACTGTCAAGAGAGGGCACCCCCACTTAGGGTTGCTGGGGTGATCAGGCCCAGAAACCCAAAGTTGGGGCTCCCAGGGGTGGAGCCTTTTACTCTTTAAAGATTTCTTTGTTTCCCAGTCACAAGGCTCAAAAGGAGACGAAAATTGCCATTGTAACTCCAAGAGAGACAAAAGAAACGGGTCCATTACCATGAAAAATCCCCCCTGAACCTAGGGCAGCGTCCTACCCGTTGTTCCTACTGTGGGGTTCCTATAGCAAGGGGTGATGGGGGCGTCCCCCGGCATTGCATCCCTTGTATACCTTCCCTGTTATGCCTGGCAGTAACAGGTGCCTGGTGCCTATTCTGCCTGACAGCATAGGCCTGGTGAATGGTTCCCGAGAGAAAAGGAGAAAGAAAAGGGGCCATTACCTTGAAAATCCCCCCATTGGGGTTCCTGTAGCAAGGGATGATGGGGGCATCCCTTGAACATCTTCCCTATTCTGCCTGGCAGGAATAGGTGCCTGGTGTATGGTCCCAGAGAAAGGGAGCCATTACCTTGAAAATCCCCCCAATGGAGTTCCTGTAGCAAGGGATGATGGGGGCATCCCTTGAACATCTTCCCTATTCTGCCTGACAGTAATAGGTGCCTGGCGTATGGTCCCCAGGAGAGAAAAGGACAAAGACAGTGAGAAAGAGAAAGACAGTGAGGAATTTTCCGCCAGTCTGGGGGACATTCTACCCAATTGCATCCTGGAGCCATTCTCCCAAGAAGGGGTTCCCATACTCCACCAAAGGTTAGAGTTTGGTACTTCCCTTGAACTGGAGTCCCGAGTGGGACTTTCCTCGCAGTTCAGAGCGTGGTCAGGTGCCAGAGGGAGGGATCGCCAATCCAGCCTTAGGAAAAGAAACCTTCCACGGGAGTCTTGGAGATTGGCGGCCGTCCTAATGACTTAAGTGGCCGACCCGCGCCCACGTAAAATTTGTCTATTAGAGATAGA
Organism: Equus przewalskii; assembly: GCF_037783145.1. NCBI lineage: Eukaryota > Metazoa > Chordata > Mammalia > Perissodactyla > Equidae > Equus > Equus przewalskii. The sequence goes on along the minus strand of NC_091842.1, from coordinate 12,491,846 downwards.
GTCAGGAAGGAATGGATTAATTCATTCTCCATCACCCTGAGGCTTAAGGTACTGAATCTCTTCAAGCTGAATGCCACAATTTGCCCCATAGAGTAGCCATGGGCAGCAAACGTGGATTCATACAGCCATCCAAGAAAGTTCCCGATGGAGCAGTGAATCTAGATCCATCCTTGAAAAAGAGAAAGGCACAAGGAAGAAAAGGGCACTTACCAGAACTCGAGCTCACAAGCCGATGAAGCAATTCCCCGTACGGGAGATGCCCTGAAGCAAGTTCCCCCGTACGGAAGATCCCCTGAAGCAAGGTCCCCGTACGGGCCACCAGAAATGATGCGGGATCGGTGAGCCGAGGAGTCGAAAGAAAGATTTCTTAGACTCTCAAGATCTGGCAGTAGTGCTCTTTTATTTAGAGAATAGTGTGGAATAGCATGGGGACAGAGCCCATGGGCAGGCAGAGCCGCTGCTGCTGCCCCCGCTGGCATGGGGACAGGACCCATGGGCAGGCAGAGCTGGTGCGTGGGGACAAGACCCACGGGCAGTCAGAGCTCCTGCTGCTGCCGCTGCTGCTGCCCCCGCTGGCATGGGGACAGGACCCATGGGCAGGCAGAGCTGGTGCGTGGGGACAGGACCCACGGGCAGTCAGAGCTCCTGCTGCTGCCTCTGCATGGGGACAGGACCCATGGGCAGTCAGAGCTCCTGCTGCTGCCGCTGCTGCTGCCCCCGCTGGCATGGGGACAGGACCCATGGGCAGGCAGAGCTGGTGCGTGGGGACAGGACCCACGGGCAGTCAGAGCTCCTGCTGCTGCCGCATGGGGACAGGACCCATGGGCAGTCAGAGCTGGTGCGTGGGGACAGGGCCCACGGGCAGTCAGAGCTCCTGCTGCTGCCGCATGGGGACAGGACCCATGGGCAGTCAGAGCTGGTGCGTGGGGACAGGACCCACGGGCAGTCAGAGCTCCTGCTGCTGCCCTGAGTTGAGGGTTAGGGCTAATTTTATAAGGCATGGGTACGTGACTTATTTTTACTGGAAAAAAAGAAAAAGATGATGTAAAAAGTCATTAAATGATTTCAGTGCAGATGGGGTCTGGTTATTGTGCGGTCATATAACTTTAGATACGAATCTGGCCATATAGATCGGCATGCAGGTGAGGATGCCCTGGGCTTCTCTCCCTGGGGCAGTCCTAATTCATACCATAAAAAAAGTCCACTGGGTCATATAGTTTGGCATGTAGGCCAGGTCACCTTGGGCTTCTCTAGCTGGGGCAGCCTTAATCCACATCAAACTAGTAAATAGAGATGTGTAACTAAACAAGATGATGTGATATATGGTGTGTTCTATAATTTTTTTTTTAAAGATTTTATTTTTCCTTTTTTCTCCCAAAGCCCCAATACATAGTTGTGTGCTTTTAGTTGTGGGTCCTTCTAGTTGTGGCATGTGGGATGCCACCTCAGCATGGCCCAATGAGCAGCACCATGTCCATGCCCAGGATCCGAACCAGCGAAACCCTGGGTCACTGAAGCAGAGCATGCGATCTTAACCACTTGGCCACCAGGCCGGCCCCTGTGTTCTATAATTTAAATCATGCCATTTTCCCCATTCTTTTCCAGATGTCTTTCTAGACACTACATTAGCACTCTCTATTAAAGAAACAAAATACCTTTAGATGATACAAAGTCATTACTAAATGATTCCTATGTAGAAATAAAAGCCTAAATGTGTGAGGATATATGTATAAGAAGGGCTAATACAAATAATGAATATGTAATTAATGTTTGTCCCAGTGTTTTTTATAAGCAAAACAACTGGAAAAGTGAATGCTTATATTGAGAAATATTTTAATAAAAATGGTGCATAAATAGACAATGATGGAGTCATTTAGAAGACCATGTTACACCTATGTGGTAATGGCCCTCAATAAATTGTTCATTCTAGTATCCATGCCTTTGTTGTCTTCCCCTCCCACCTTGACTCTTGATTTAGCCATGTGCTGGGGAAGTGAGAGAACCCCACACACACACACACACTTTTCCTTAAGGTTCTTATGGCTGGCCAAATAATTAAAAAGGCAGGTCAGCAGGAGAAAATCAAACAAAGTTTAATGGCATGTATACATGGGAGAAACTCAGGAGAAATTGAGTAACGCAGCCATTTGGCCTAGGCTTCCTATTTAAGTATCTTCAGCTACAAACAAGGAGGATATTGGAGGTAGGGATTTGGGGCTTCAAAGGGGAGGAAGGCAACTCACATGGAAATGGAAAAGCAAATGTTTGGTAAATAAAACTTTGATAGGAGTGGGCTGAGCAAGGACCCTCCCAGTCTACCAAAACCCAGAGTTAACTATGGTGATGGCCTGTCCTGAGGACAGGCCTTTATTTGAAATTTCTTTTAGGCAGTTAGGGGGGAAAGGTCAATTGTTCTTCATGAGTCTTCTGAGTCTTTATTTTCTTCAGTTAGAAATAATCCACATACCAGAGTGGCGCATCTTGGGGTGGCCTGCCCTGAGCCTCATCACATGTGATTATCTTTGGTGAATGGGACACTAGCAAACACGAGCAGCACTTGGGCTTTAGGACTTTTTTTCTCTTGCAATGGAAATCTTTTCACCACTGTATCAAAAAGACCAGACTAGACTCCTAGACAATGAGAAGGAACGTAGAAAGAAGCCACAAACCATACAAACCATATAATGATGAAACCAAATTTAAATAGACTTATAATATGCTATTCTGAGAGTCTTTGAAACTATTATTAAAATTCTCTACCAGTTCTTTAAAATGTGTATTATTCATAGACTTTTAAAATTTGTTAATCTCTTTCTATATTGAAACGTATGTCTTAGTTTTTTTTTTAAGAATGTCCACATGTGATAGATTTTCTAATTCCTTGCATATCTGAAAATTTCTTTCACAAATTAAAATTCTCTGGTTTGAAATAAAATTCTCTATACTGAGTAATGTAGCTAAAAATTTAAAAGGCCATTACTAATACTATAAAGGGGGGAAGTACATAAACTGTTGTATATTGAAATGGTGGATAAAAATGTATGACCTAAATTTTATATCTGTAATTCCCAACACAACAGCGTATGCATTCTTTTTAAGGAAAATATTCACCAAGATAAATCGAAAGCTGTTCCATTAAAAAAAATCTTAATACTTAATAATACAGAATATGTTCTCTGGCCACAATGGAATTAAATTTCAATTTCAGGAGCTGGCCCCATGGCCAGGTGATTAAGTTCACATGCTCTGCTTCCACAGCTCAGGGTTTTGCCAGTTCGGATCCTGGGCATGGACATAGCACCACTCATTGGGTCATGCTGATGCAGCATCCCACATGCTACAACTAGAAGGACCCACAACTAAAATATACAACTATGCATTGGAGGACTTTGGGCAAAAGAAGGAAAAATAAAATCTTTTAAAATTTTTCAATTTCATTTTTTTTGTGTTGGGGTGTGAGGAGAGGAAATATGAGGCAATTTCTGAATGTGATGGATATGTTCCTTATCATTATTGTGATATTGTGATGGTGGTTTCACTGGTGTATATGTATGCAAAATGTGTCAAATTATGAGCTTCAAATATGTGCTCATTATTTTGTTTCAATTACACATTAATAAAACTGTTCAAAAAATTAAAAAATTTAAATTGAAACAGAAACTTTCGGTAAAAGAATACATTGCTACCAGATTTGATCTACCAGAAATGCCAAACAAATCCTTTAGACTGTAGTAACCTGATACCAGAGGAAAATGAAATCTCAGAAATAAAAAGCATGAAACATAGTAAATATAAGGATAAACATTAAATATTATGTTTTCATTTTAACTTCCTTAAAATATATGTCTTTAAAGCAGACATTTTAACATTTTTATCAGATTACACCCAGTTCATAATAGGTATCTTATGTCTCATAGTAACTTGGTGGCCCACGGTCAAGTTTCTATTAAGGCCCAGTGGCAGGCCAAGAGCTCACTCTCGAAAGAATATGTATCCACAGAGGATGACAGGGCCTTCCTCCAAAATTCGAAGGGCTGTGCTGTAATTAACCTATAAGGGCACATCAAAGCCTCCAGACAGCATCCTCATCTGCCGCTGACACTTCAAGCACCACTGGATACCCTGGAACATATACCCCAAGTGGCAGAGCGGCTTACACAGTAGCCTGGAGGTGTTCCACAGCCTTCTCTTGTTCTAGGCCCCGCTCAGAACTAGCAGCTTCTTGGGTCACTCGGTAAATAGGCCAGAGTAACACATCTAAATGAGAAATATGTTGCCTCCAAAATCCAAAAAGTCCCACTAGGTGTTGTGCCTCTTTCTTGGTTTTAGGAGAGACTGGATGCAGCAACTTGTCATCACTTCACTTTAGAAGAGATACCTCACATGACCCACGTCACTGAATCGCTAGAAATTTCACAGAGACAGAAGACCCCTGGAATTTATTTGGATTTTTCCCCACCCTTTGATAGGAAAATATCTACTAGCAAACTAGTGTCATTGCTACTTCTTGCTCACTAGGTCCAATCAGCATAATGCCATCTATATATTGGACAAGGGTTAATCTTTTTTGGAAAGGGAAGCTGATCACAATTCCTCCAAACTAAATTATGATCTAGAGTTGAAGAGTTTATACACCCCTGAGGTGAGAGAGTGAAGGTGTATTGTTGGCCTTGCCAGTTGAAAGCAAGTGCTTCTGGTGGGCCTTATGGACAAGTAGGAGAAAAAGATCAATAACTGCATGCCAGGTACCAGAGGATGTATTAGTTTGCTCAAGCAATGAAACCACATCTGGTACATCAGCTGCCATTGAAGTCACCACTTGGTTAAGTTTATGATAATCCACTATCATTCTTCTACACCCGTCTTCTGCACAAGTCGAATAGGAGATTTGGATGTTAACGTGGTGGGAATCACCACTCCTACATCTTGTAAGTCCTTTTAGGTGTCACAAATCACTGTAACGCCTCCAAGAATGTGGTGCTGTTTTTGATTTACCATTTTCCTTGATAAAGTCAGTTCTAATGGCCTCCATTTGGACTTTCCTCCATAATGCCCTCCACTCCACAGGTCAGGGAACCAATGTGAGGATTCTACCAACTGTCAGGTATATCTATTCCAATTATGCTTTCTGGAACTGGGAGAATAACCACAGGATGGGTTCAGGGACCCACTGGACTCATCATGAGATGGACCTGAGCTAAAACTCTATTAATCACTTGACCTCCATAAGGTTCTACTCTGACTGGAGAGCCACAGTGACATTTCGAGCCACCCGGAATTGGTGTCAGTTCACAGCCGGTGTCCAGTAGCCTGGGAAAGTTGTGATTCTTCCCTTTTCCCCAAAGCAGTTATCAAGATATAAGTCCACAAGTGTCTTTGGGGAAGGCTAGGAGAAAGATTAAAAGTATAAATTTTCAGTAGTGTACTAGGTCATTCTTCAAGGGGACCCAACTTCCGCGTCATTCAAGGAGTTCTGAATCTGTAAACAGGCTCAAGTCTGGGAATTGACTGAGTGGCTGTGACTATCTATTTTAAAGATTTTAATTAGACTTTGGTCCACTTGATCTGGATCTTTTCTGTTTGTACAGATCAAGTAAGAATTTAATAGGCTTCCTTTCTATTTCACTTCTACAAAAGCCATGATTAATTAGCCAAAGCCATAGGTCTGCATGAGTTAGACTATTTTGATTGCTGTTCTGATTCTGCTCTCCATTACCATGCCTATGCCCACCTTGCTTTTGGTGGTTGAGTGTGTGTGGTAAGTTGGCCCCTGACACCTGGCATCCAATTATTGCCGTTGCATTTAGATTTCCCAGTCCAGTGGCTACAGTTCTCCTTGTATGTTTTGCTCTATAAAGAAGACCAATCAGAGAGCTCTTCAAGAATGCTGGAGTTTCCCTCAGAAATTTATTTCTCACAGGGCTGGATCTTCTAGATCCTCCCAGTGTGGATGAGTAAGTGTTAAATGACAGATCTGGTCTAACATTCCAATCTCCCTAAAACTTTGAATCCCTCTCTGTGTTAAACATTAAATCAAGGCAGGTTGGACATTACCAATTGGCTCACTGTGGGCCACCTTTTGCTCAATGTTTCAGCTAACTATTCAAACAGAGTGTTAGAGTCCTTTCTAACTTCCCAATCTGCAACATGAAATGCAGAATCTCTGCTTAGTAGACCCATATCAATAAATTTGGCCTGATCTAATGTTATATTTCTTCTATCATTATCCCAACACCCTTATCCACATCATGTTCCCCATATTACTGTCTGTATAAGTCAGAAAACTCAAGTAGTTCTTTTGGAGTACAGTGCATCTCCTCATGGGTCACACTTCATACCTCACCTTTAGAGGCCTGCTGGGACTTGTGTCTAGTTATAGGTCTAGAAGCAAAGAGGTGGTGGATCCTGACAAGAATCAGCATCGTGTTGCAGGATAACTGCCTCAGAAGAGGCCATAACACTTTTCCCAGGCAATGGAAGGTTAATCTCCTGAGATAAGCACGATAGCCTACTCCTATTTGCTAAGTAGATTCATCAAATTTAGAGGATGAATGTCTCCAGCTTCATCAGGGCCTTCTCACATGTTTCCATTCCAACTTTCAGAATCCCATTTCCCCCCAAGTAATGCCCTCACTTTAACAGTGGGCACTCTGCAAGGCTGGATATTTCCGAGTTGTGTTTCCAGCAATCTCAGCTCTTCACCTACTGGAGTTAGGGACAGACATTGAAATCATTTATGTGGCATTCAAGATGAGAATTTGAATTCCTGAACTTATCCCTTTCTTTCCCCATTTTGTCTGATAGTTGGCACAAAAGCCAATCTTGTTTTGTTAGTTTAATTAAAATGTTTGAAAGTATCATATACATGGTCACCCAAACACTTGCTTCTTGTAAATATTTTGTTAAGAGTGTCCAATGGTAATACTTTGCACATCTCTATTGACAGATCATACTACAGGCTATCAGTGTTCTCTTTACTACTGGAAATAAAGTCATTAATGTCTTTAAATGACACTAATGCTTAATCATCTTAGATAGCCAGTTCCAAAAACTCCAGAACCCATTCAGAAAATTCATCTTTAAAATTCTGATTCTCTAGAGCCATTCTCAGTAACAAAGTTTGCATTACTCAGTGTTCTCTGGAGAAACAGAACCAAAAGGGTGTGTGTGTATGTATGTATATATATATAAAGAGAGAGAGAGAGATTTATTATAAGGAATTGCCTCACAGAAATATGGGAGCTGACAAATCTAAAATTTATAGAGTAAGCCAGAAGGCTGGAGAGCCAGGAGAGCCCAGCATTGCTTCAGATGGAGTCTAAAGCACTCTTCGGTAGAGCTAGGAAGAGCTGATGTTGCAGATGATGTCTGAAGGCGATGGAATACACGGGAAAATTCTCTCTTACACAGGGGAAGCCAGTCCTCTTGTTCTATTCAGACCTTCAACTTATCAGATAAGGCTCACTCACATTGTGGAAGGCAATCTGTTTCACACAAAGAGTACCAATTTAAAATTTAACTTCATCAAAGACATCATCACAGAAACAGCCAGAATGATGATTGACCAAATATCTGAGGACTCTATAGCCCACCATTGACTTAAAAATGAACCATCACAGATAAATGCAAAAAGCAAACCAACCAATAAAGAAAATGCACTACACTCATCAGAACCACTGATGAAAATAAAAGTAGAAAGATATAAAGACATTTAGGAAGAAATACATATCGTATACTGAAGAAAAACATCAATATCATAGCCAGCACCAGAAGAAATGAGACGCACCAGGAGATAATGAAGAGATATATGTAAAGTAGTGAAATATAATAAATGTCAATTCAGAATTTCATACCCACTGAAATATTTGAAATATCTTTCCAATACATAGAAAAATAAAGACTGTGTGAGGAAAATTAAAATGCACAAACACACACACCTGCAAATGTACACTCACATGCACACAAACTGAGATAACTTAGAGCCAGCAAGATTGCGTTTCAACAGCCTTCCAGGCAGAAGGAGCACAACAGAAGGAAAAATGGTCTACACAAAGAAATAAAAACCACCAAAAATGTAAAAATGAGGGTAAATATGAAATTTATTGAGCTTTTTTAATTTTATTTATTTATTTTTGAGGAAGATTAGCCCTGAGCTAACTACTGCCAGTCCTTCTCATTTTTGCTGAGGAAGCCTGGCCCTGAGCTAACACCCATGCCCATCTTCCTCTACTTTATATGTGGGACGCCTACCACAGCATGGCGTGCCAAGCGGTGCCATGCCCGCACATGGGATCCGAATTGGTGAACGCTGGGCAGCAGAGAAGGGGAACCTGCGCACTTAACCGCTGCACCGCCAGGCCGGCCCCTGTATTGCGCTTTTAATTGCTTTAAAAAGTAAATGAAGCAAACCTATGCTTATTTATGTTTAAATAACACATAAAAGTAAAATTAATGTTAAAATAACGCAAAGAATGGCTAAATTTGATTTGCCAGTATTTTCTTGAGAATTTTTACATCTGTATTCATAAGAGTCAAAGCCCAGGTACTATTTCTTTTCTCTTGTGATGTCACTGGTTTTGGCATCTGGGTAATACTGATGTCACAGAATGAGTTGATAAATGTTTCCTGCTCTTCTGTTTCCTGGAAGAAGTTATAAAGTATTGATATTGATTCTTCTTTAAATGTGTGGTAGAACTCACCAGTGAAAGAATCTGGGCCTGGGCCCACTCCTCAGTATCTACCCAAGATAACTGAAAGCATATGTTCACTTAAACACTTGTACAAAAAAGTTCCTAAGCATTATGAATAATAGCCAAAGAATGGAAATAACCCAAATGTCCATGAAGTGGTGGATGGATGAACAAAAATGGTACACCCACACAAGGGAATACTGTTGGACAATGAAAGGAAATGGAGTACTGACGGATACTACAACACAGATGAACCTCAAAAACACAACTCTAAGTTAAAAAAAAGTGAGATGCAAAATACCGCATATTGTATGATACAACATATATTAAATGCATAGAATAGGCAAATCTATAGAGACAGAAAGTGCCTTAGTGGTTCCCAGGTTTGAGGATGGGAGAATGGGCAATGACTGCTCATCAGTGCAAGTCCTCATTTTGGAGTAATGACAATGCACAACTCTTTAAACATACCAAGAATTGTATCTTAAGCCTGAGAAATTGCTAAAAATCATTTACATTTTATAAGGAAAAAAAGATCATGTGAAACAAACACAGCGAATAGATCCCCTACAAAATACAGCAGAAAGGGAAATAAAAGACAAGAAGAATATATAGACAAAGAAAATAGAACATGCATATGAATTCATCCTTCAAAGAAGAAAACTAAGGCAAGGCAACAGAAAAAATATCACAAACTATGATCAAGTATTTTTTTCTGAACCAAAAGATTCGAGACCTCTTATTTTTTAATTAAATTAAATTAATTAATTAAATTTTTTTAAAGATTGGCACCTGAGCTAACAACTGTTGCCAATCTTCTTTTTTTTTCTTTCTGCTTTTTATACCCAAATCCCCGCAGTACATAGTTGTATATTATTTAGTTGTGGGGCCTTCTAGTTGTGGCATGTGGGATGTCACCTCAGTGTGACCTGACGAGTGGTGCCATGTCCATGTCCAGGATTCCAACCAGTGAAACCCTGAGCCACAGAAGCAGAGTGTGTGAATGTAACTACTCGGCCATGGGGCCAGCCCACTTATTTTTTATTTTTAAACCAAAGTTAATTTATTTTTTCTGAGTAACATTCACCCTGAGCTAACATCCACTGCCAATCTGTAACCAAAAGATTGGTCTCTGAACCTCAATCCAAATAACGAGAACAGAGTCTCTTTTTCTTTTTTTTAAAGACTGGCACCTGAGCTAACAACTGTTGCCAATCTTTCTTTCTTTTTTTTTCTCCCCAAACTCCCCCGTACATAGTTGTATATCTTAGTTGTGGGTCCTTCTAGTTGTGGGATGTGGGACACCGCCTCAGCGTGAGGCCGCCTCAGCGTGACCTGACGAGCAGTCCCATGTCCGCGCCCAGGATCTGAACCCTGGGCCCCCGCAGAGGAGCGCGCGAACTTAACCACTCGGCCACGGGGCCGCCCTGAGAACAGAGTCTTGAGTGCAAGAGGAAAGTCTTTACTATGCCAGGCACAGGGAGCAAAGCAAGGGCTGATGCCTCAAGTTTGCTAGCTCCCTGCTAAGGAACGGGTAGAGAATTTTCCTTTGGGTTTTGCGTAGGGGAGGAGGTTCACGTAGCTGTGCAGGGCGGCATTTTCCCCAGCCTGAATTTGGCCTTGAGAGGCTGCTTGGAGCAATCTGGGGGGTGGGGGTTAGGGGGTGGGGGGGTGGGGGGATGGTAAGACAGGAGGATGACAGGTGGGCAGCCTTGCCATCTTGTCTTCCTGATTGAAGTGGATTCGAGCATTGGGAGTCAAGAAGTTGAGGTCTGGGAAGACTCCACTCTTTGATATTCTTGAGACAGCAGCTTTCCTGGCAAACTCAAGGACACATGATTAGCTAAAGCTTCATGTGCCTCCAACTCCAGGCCACCTGGGCTTTGAACAATTTGTAACTCCTACTCGGGTTGTAGGAGCTCAAGGAGCCAAAGGTTAAGGAAACAGGTATTTACATATGAGTGGAGCTAGAGATGCAGGAAAGGGGGTGGTGGGTTTTAGTTTTAACCCCGTATATGCTGGGTTCAATGTGGGGGGACTGCTATCAGGGCTGGTGTTAAGAGCCTGTAACGAATCTTCCTCTTTTTGTGTGTGAGCCACCACAGACAAGTGGTGCAGGTCAGCGCCTGGGAACAAAACCCAGGCTGCCAAAGCAGAGTGCATTGAACTGAACCACGAGGCCACCAGGTCTGGCCTGAAACTTCTTATTGAAAGAGTTATGGCAGCAAAAAATGATCAGTACCCCATTATATATATTATAGTCGGTATTTCCTATTCAGAATTCAAATCAAAAACTTTGTTGCCTTTAAGGACTGGCAAAATAAATTGACAAAATATTTTTCAAAAGCAATACTTTGTGCCAAGTTAAAAATGGAGTTGAAAAAACTAAAAAAAAGACAAATATGAATATAGGATTAAAGATAGAAAAACTGAACTTTAACTATTAAATGTAACATGTCAATATTACTCATAGTGGGAAACCCAGAGGTTGTATATAAAAAAAGGGCAGTGAGGATAATATAAAGGTAATTTTTAAATGTATTTGTGTGTATGTGTGACTTTGTGTGTATATGCTTATATCTGCTTCTTTGATGTATATTTGTAATATGAACATTACGACAAAGCAAAAACTAAATATACATTTAGCTATAATTAAAAATGCACCTAATGTACCTTAAAAAAGAAAAGACATTCTGTACAGTTTTTAAAATCCAAATAGATTACAAAGTGTTTCAGAAAGGTAAAAGTAAAAGCTTGGGCAAAGATATATTTAGGCAAAACACATGAAAAGAAAGTGTTGGTTTAAATATTAATATTAAGAAATATAGAATGTAGAAAATAGCATCAAAATAAACAAAAAAGGATACTTTTTAATGATAGACAGTAATTCACAATGAAGACTTAGTAGTAAGTGTTATCTATGCAAATAGTATTGTAGCAACAAATATCAGGAAACTTTTCATAGCAGAGAACCAAAGACAGAAATAGAAGCATTCTAACGTTGGGAAAACCTCACATACCTCTTTTACATATTTTTAGTTAACCAAGCGCTAATGAGGACATAACAGAATTCCTACTCAGGCAATAAGATGTTTTTATAGATAAGTATGTATTAAATGACGACCACAATACGAGAGGATTCTTTCTTTAAAAGACTATGTGCAGCATTTATGGAAAATGCCAATTTTAGCAAAAACTAAGGTCTGAATACAGAAAATAACACACACTGCATTCTGTTTTGAAATAAATAACAATATTTTTAAAAAAACTTCTCAAATGATTCTATTTATCCATTGGAAGACGAATTGTGAAACTACTCCTAATTCGAAGAGAATAAGGACACATGTTAGAAATATTGATAATGAAAGTGTGATAGAGTAAAATATGTGGGATGCCATGACATGGGGCCACCGGAAAACCCAAATCCAAATCAGAATGCTAGAAAGGAGAGTAAAGAGACCACAGAAGGACCAGGGAAAATACAAATGGAAAAATAAACCAGAAAAGCTAAAACAATCATGAATATTTAAGTGAAAAATGATATTTTCTATTTCATATATATCTCTAAAGTGGATTCAATAAACTGCTTTTACAGTTTCCTAACTGAAATATACACTCATTAAATGAATATTTATTGAGCAACGATATGTGTTAGTGTTCCAGGCTCTGGTAGGCATATTAGGCAATATATCAAATATAAATTTTAAAACATTTTATGTAAAATAATGGTAAGTGCAACGTGAGAATTTAAGGAAGATGAACTGTGAGGGGCTGCGAGGGAGGGAAATTGCAATTACTGCAATGCGGTCAGTGAGATCTCAGTAGCAAGAGACATTTAAAGAGAGGAATTGTGTAAATAGCAGTGTGCAGAGCCTCCACACGGGAGAAAAGAAACACAGAAGAATTGTGCGGGGAACTTATTGTGGTAAGAGATGCTCTATATTTGTTCCGTTGAGGTGTTATTCAAGCTTAATATTCCCACTTTAGGGAAATATTCCAAAGTGGCACTCTATGATCCAGGAGACTGTTCTGTTGGAACTTTCTGAGTTTTCACAAAATAATAATAACCACAGTGATGATGAAAGAAAGGCAGGGAGAAAAAACATTAACCCTTATAATAAACTTTGAAGAAGACACGTCATTGCAACGCAAATAAGGTCTGTTGGAAACAGGGCTGAATATGTACATAGTAGAGGCTTTCTCTGTACCTTGGTTCTTGGGCCTGGACACTGAGGAGAGGTGGCATCTTCAAGGGCATCACAGAGGGCTTAGGGTCAAAAGAAATACAGAGCCCAAGCTGAGTCAGGACCAGACTTGTAGTGAAACCCATAAAGATGCTGGGGCTCAATTGTGAAAAGAGCCCAATCTGCCAGCCAGCTGTGCTTCCTTCTCTGAATTGTGCTTGAGTTTTCTCATTCTTGAGTTTAAGTATAATCTTGATAAATGCTAATGTCTAGTCTCCGTATTCTGTGAGGAATTAAAGAACAGCTTCGATGTCCATGATCTGGATGAAATAGTAAAAGCAGGAGAAATGCACCCTCAAAACAGTGTGGTAATGACTCCAGGAATTTCAACCCATTCTCTGTGGTCCCCAAACCACAGGCTGGGATTAGATTGCTGCCAATGCATGGATCTAAGGGTGGAGCAGAGCGCTGGGAACTGGAGTCAGATGCCAGTGACCCCATGGAGAGTGGAGTGAATTGTGCACCCTGTGGGTTTGTTATTGGTTGGTTGGTACTTGCTCAAGCAAGTCAGATATAATTAAAGTTACTTTTGATTGCAACTGTGGGAGCCTATCCAACTTGAGTGATGTGGAAATGAAAGATAATACTTACAATTTAACACTTACAATATATGCCAGTGTGTGTGTGTAAATAAACCAGTATTTATATGTTGAGGTCTTAACTCCTACTACCTCAGAATGTAACTCTATCTGGAGATAATGTGAGGAGGTAATTATCCCAAAATTAGAATTTATGGTGGGCCTTAATCCAATATGACTGTTGACCTTATAAGAAGAAGAGGGAAGGATATAGACACTCAAGAGAAAGATCATGTGAAAACAGAAGGAGAGGATGACTATCTGCAAGTCAAGGAGAGAGAGGCCTCAGACAAAAGCAACCATGCCAGCATCTTGCCCTCCAACACCTAACAACCAGACGAGTGGGAAAACAAATTTCTGTTGTTTAGCAATCCAGTTTTTGGTACTCTATTAAGGCAGTCGTAGCAAAACAATACAACCAGTATCAGCATATATATGTATATACATACGGATATATGTCTGTGTGTTTAATATATAAATAAACTTAAAAGCAGATGGATGACGATTTTCTGCATGTATAAAAACTCCATAGGTAGTGAGTTGACTATGATCTTTACTTAAAAATTTCTGAGAAGAAGAGAGGAGCACTAACGCCTAAAAAAATACACTTTTATCATAAATTTTTGCTATGAAGACAATGAACATTAATCTTAATTGATTTCAATTTAATGGTTTGTGGGAAGAGAATACTTTATTGACAAACCAATTTTTCCCAAACCCTCTTTTCACTGCCTCTTGTACATCTTTCTTTATTCCTTAAACTGTAGATGATGGGATCCAACATGGGAATGGCAATGCTGTAAAATATTGACACTATTATATCCTGGCCCAAAGAGTAGCTGGAACTTGGTCTTACATAGATGAAGAAGATTGCTCCATAATAGTTGTCACTCCATTTAGGTGAGCGCTGCATGTAGAAAAGACTTTTCATCTCCCTTGAGCAGAATGTATCCTCAGAATGGCCAAAAGAATGAAATCATAGGCAATCAGGACAATCAGGAAAGTGACTATCTCAATAAATCCCATAAAGTAGAAGACTAGCAGATGGGTTTCTCATATGTCAGAACAAGAAAGGGCAAGGACAGGAGGGATGTCACAAAAGAAAAGTCTAATTTCATTGGACGAACAGAAGGATCGGCTACATGCAGCCCCTGTGTGCACTGAAGCATTGAAAATGCCACCCACACAGGAGGCAGTGATGAGCTACACATCGACCCTGACTGCCGTGTTAACTGAGCAGCAATCACATGCCGCTGCAGCCAAGAGAAAGCATTCTGTGGTCCCAAAAATAACGTAGAAAATGTAGATATCCATGCTGCATATCTAAGGAATGAAATAATTTTCTTCTCTAACAGGAAATTGATTAACATTTTTGGGGCAACAACTGAAGAATAGCATGACTCCAAGAATGGGCTATTACTCAGAAAAGAGTACATAGTGTTGTGAAGCCATGAACCCCCAATGACCAATACAACCAGTCCTAAATTTCCTATCAGAGAGAAAAGATAGATTTCCAGAAATAGCAAAAATTGGAAGACTTGCACTTCAAAATCACCTGTGTAGCCCATCAATATAAACATTGCATTCTTCACCTGGATTGTGTATGAATAGACATCTGATGGCAATTCTGGCATTTCAGTTTTTATTTATATCTCCTAAATGCAATATTTTGGAAAATAGAACCCACCCAATTATATCCTCATGTTTGCTTCTGAGAAGGGCATATTGAAATGCTCATCAGTGAAGGCAGTGATGAAGAAGTTGGGTCCAATTTGATGCATTACCCTGTATAAATAAATTTTTTTAATTATTTAATTCATTTGTTGGCTAAATTCATCATGTTTTAAAAAGCCAATTGATTTGGTATAATTTTCAGTTTATTTTCTGTTAAATTTACTAACTCCTGTCTTCATATTATGTCATCTTACAATTCACAAAGACAAAGGAATATACACATTTTTCAATCCCAAAGCATTAAAATAGAAAGTACTACACATCTGAGTGCTAATCCTAGGTTTTTTACAGCATGCATGAGGTACATTTTCTTTGTTTGTTTTTTGTTTGTTTTTGAGGAAGATTAGCCCTGAGCTAACTGCTGCAATCCTCCTCTTTTTTGCTGAGGAAGACTGGCCCTGAGCTAACATCCGTGCTCATCTTCCTCTACTTTATACCTGGGACGCCTACCACAGCATGGCTTGCCAAGCGGTGCCATGTCCGCACCAGGCATCTGAACCGGTGAACCCGGGCCACCAAGGTGGAACGTGCGCACTTAACCGCTGCGCCACCAGGCTGGCCCATGAAGTGCATTTCCTTAATGTTCACAATTGGTAAAATAGGAGCAAGTATACTTACTCCACAAGATTGGGTTGAAATAAATTATAAAATCAATGTGAAATTTAATGTAAAATGTTCCCAGATGGCTAGAAAACGCAATGTTAGACTTACTTTTCAACTTGTATGGAGCAGGCATATCCTGATAAACCACCTCATGTCTTTTCTGGCTGTTTTCTCATTTTATTAGGACTTCTGTGAAGTCAGTGAAGGACAGTGGTGAACAGAACAATAGATGTTATTCTGCAGGGGGATGCAACTTGTTTGCAAACAAAGATCATTGCCTTGTTCTTTTTTTAAAACATTTTTTACTTTTCCTTTTTCTCCCTAAAGCACCCAGTACATAATTGTACACTTTGAGTTGTGGATCCTTCTAGTTGTGGCATGTGGGATGCCGCATCAGCATGGCCTGGAGAGCAGTGCCATGTCTGCGCCCAGGATCCAAACTGGCAGAATACTGGGCTGCTGAAGCAGAGCATGAGAACCTTTTTTTTTTTTTTTAAAGATTTTCATTGCTTTGTTTTGTTTTTCAATTTCCTTTCTTTGAAACACATAACACTAAATTATCCATTTTGTACTCCACAAGTTTGTTATACTGCTAATGTTTTTCAAATTTTAACCAAATACCAATGTAAAATTTTTCTCTATTCGTATACTTATTATCCCTGCAAAGTCCTTGGATGTATTTTTAAGACCTATTTCTGTCAAAATAAATCATGACCATTCCTTTCATACATTATAGTTTCTTGATTACTATAATATAGGAATTTCTAAAATTACTATTAAATAAACATCACCTGATAACAGATAACATAATTGTTTATAGAGCCAATGCTAAAAGAAGAAAATCACTATTTAAACTCCAATGTCGTGTGTTATTTCTGATAAGTTTCCCTATGCCCTCAGACTGTTTTTCTTTCAGTGGAGCATGAAGGAGGGAGCGTGCATAACAAACAAACAAGCAAACAAAAAGGTAAAGAGTCACCTGTGTCTGGACTGAAAGCTTCCATCGTTGAAACAAATTAAATATTGCATCTACCATATTTAGGAGCAAGATTTCAACATGTTGACTTGCGTGTTTCCCTCAGCTCATCGTAGACCAAAATATACTTAAAGGAGTGAAAAATCTGCCATTCACAGGGCCTGGCTGCGTCCACTGACCTACAGATGACTTCTATTCCTAACATGAAACACACCACATTTCTGTCATATTGAGAGAAGAGAACGAGCAAACTATCATTAGAAGGAAAACAGCCACATGTCTTATTTTCCCAGGAGGTCCTCCCAGATTTATGTGGAAGATTTTCCTAGTACATAGAGTAAATAGCTTTTTAAGTGTGGGGTTATGAAAAAATTGACCATTTAATCCTTACAGAATTCTAGAGCAAAAAAAATAGAATTAAGCTAAATATTGACATCTGTGTTAATTTAGACAATTTTGCGTGTTATTCATGATAACTCACACATCCAACTGAATTATGATAAATTCTAGTTTAGTTTGAGTGGTTATATTAATAAAATAACTTATAAATCCTCAATTAATAACGTAAAAATGTATTAACGTTAGTTTAGGCATCACAGAAAATACATTTATCTTTCCAAATTTCCTCATTTTCTCTTTCTTCCCCCATTTTTCTCTCTCTTTCTCCCTCTCTCTTTCAACAATACATAGATTACATACAAAAAGATTTATTAAATTGAGTCAGGGACCAAACAGGAATTAAGCAGATACTAAGAAGCACAGTGGAAAGAAATAAAATTATGAAAAATGTACCAATAGGTGGTCTACTGAAAAAATCCACTATAGGGGGCCGACCCTGTTGCCGAGTGGTTAAGTTCGCGTGCTCCACTGCAGGCAGCCCAGGGTTTCATTGGTTAGAATCCTGGGCGCGGACATGGCACCGCTCATCAAACCATGCTGAGGCAGCATCCCACATGCCACAACTGGAAGGACCCACAACTAAGAATATACAACTATGTACCGGGGGGCTTTGGGGAGAAAAAGGAAAAAGATAAAAATATTTTTTAAAAAATCCACTACAAAATACATGTACACACACAGGAGAAATTTTGACTCCATTACAGTTCTCACTTTTACTGAACTGACGTGTCCTAAACCAGGCAATTGTGAAAGGTCAAGACCATCACATTTGAACACTATAACTTTGCATTAAAATCTCAGATTTACCACTTTAAATAAAGAATAAAGTAACTTTATTCCTCCAAACCCAACAATAACTCATTGTCCAAATTTTCAGGCATATCTTTGACACTACAGGAGCATGATGTGACTTCAGAGTGCTTATTTACGGGGTGCACTAAGATATGTTTTATTAAACAACACTATATGAAGGCTGATATATATGAAAAAAGACATTAAAATTTTATTTAATGACAACAAAATAAATAGGGAGGTGCAAACTCAACTTTTCATTTAAGCACTGAGCAATGAACCAGCTCCAGACCAGGAGCTCAGTATTTTTTATTTTAGCTGTACACATGTTTGTTATATGGCACTCAATGTGCATTGAAATACCATTCTCATAAGATGAAGCCCAGGGAATCCCAATATTCAATGGTATCAGGCACCTTAAAAATGCATCTGTGTCATTACATTCTGACTTTGGGCATGTCAGTTAAATAATAATTTGTTTTCTTTAACTCCCCTGATAGTTTTGTCCATAACAACTTTGTCATAACCCGTGATATCACTGATTTTATCTGTATGGCAAGAAGGTGGTTTATGAATGAAGATATATTTTATTCCCGATCATGTCCCATTAGAGTAATTGTCCACTTCGCTGTAGGAAATTGAGGAAAGATAGACAAAAGGTATGGAGTTTATTTACTTCCTCCAAGATGTTCTTCAAACAAGCACTGCTATCAACCAATATTTAAGGAAATTAGAAGTGGTTATGTTTACATTTACTTGATTTAACTTTAAGAAATAGGTTAGAAACTTGAAAAACATAGATCCAAAATTTTTAACAAAATATGATCATTCTGGAAAACTAAAATCTTATCAGTTCTTCAACCCTCATACATTCGAAAAACATAAATTACCAGACTTCCGTGAGAACACTGCTGTAAGCACTAAGTTTGAGAAGAAGGAAAGCTAAGGCAGCAGCTACCACCTGCTAAGTGCCTACTGGAAGGGTAGAAATTCTGTGTACATTATCTTATGTTATCTAATCAGCAACTTGCGAACTATATCATTCAGCATCCATTAGTAGATGAGAAAACTGAGGACCAGCTAAGATGTATGAGTTGACAGGGCTCACGGAATAAGTTCTTATTAGAACCAGGATTCAGCGTAGGTTTCTCTGTTGCCACACATTAAGCTATTCCCACTTGACCATAGTGCAGACTCATTGCGACATACCATAATTCTGGAACTGTTACCCCCTAGAAATAATGCAAAATAGCATCTTTGTGTATTTGAATTCTTTTATAAAGCCATCAAGTTTAAGTACTATGGTATTAAAACAAACAAAATCTTGAAGTGATTTCTAGAGCAATTAACTAATGACATAAATTTAAAATTCATTGTTATCCTTCCATGAGAAAAAATTTATGATCCCCCCAATGGCATATACTCAATGGCTGCTTGATAGTTAATTTTATCTCCATTTAATAATTTTCCTGAATTTCAAATATAGCCTTTTGTTTCTACTATCCTTATTCTGACTGTCATCTTCCACCAAAGAAGTTACAGCAAATTTTTCATTTAGGGCTCTGTTGACCTAAACGTTTCGAGATTCTTTCCTATGTGCCCTCTAATGTTCCCTGCATTTCCCTGATTCAATTTTGATTTTTTTATGAGGAAGATT
This sequence comes from Equus przewalskii, assembly GCF_037783145.1. Lineage (NCBI taxonomy): Eukaryota > Metazoa > Chordata > Mammalia > Perissodactyla > Equidae > Equus > Equus przewalskii. The sequence continues at coordinate 12,472,173 of NC_091842.1, read as the reverse complement.
GTCACTGAGCTAACATCTGTGCCAATCCTCCTCTCTTTTATGTGGGATGCTGCCACAGTGTGGCTTGATGAGCAGTGCTATGTCTGCACCCAGGATCCAAACCTGCAAACCTCAGGCTGCTGAACTGGAGTGCATGAATTTAACCACTATGCCACTGGGCTGGCCCCTCAATTTTTTTTTATTGAGTTCATAATAACTTACAACATTGTAAAATTTCAGTTGTACATTCTTACTTGTCCATCACCACATAGGTGCCCACTTTCACCCCCTGTGCCTTCCCCCCAGCGCCCTCCCCCTGGTAACCACTGAACTGCTCTCTTTGTCTGTGTGTTTGTTTATCTTTCACATATGAGTGAAATAATCAAGTGTTTATCTTTCTCTGTCTGGCTTATTTCACTTAACATAATACCCTCCATGTCCATCCATGTTGTCGCAAATGGGACAATTTTGTCCTTTTTTATGTCTGAGTAGTATTTCATTGCATATATATATAGCACATCTTCATCCAATCATCAGTCGATGGGCACTTGGGTTGCTTCCATATCTTGGCTATTGTGAAGAATGCTGCAATGAACATAGGGGTGCATAAGTCACTTGGAATTGTTGATTTCACGTTCTTTGGATAGATATGCACTAGTGGGATAGCTGGGTCGTATGGTACTTCTATTTTTAGTCTTTTGAGAAATCTCCATACTGTTTTCCATAGTGGATGTACCTGTTTCCATTCTCACCAGTAGTGTATGAGGGTTCCCTCTTCTCCACAACCTCTCCAACATTTGTTATTTTTTGTGTTAGTGATTATAGTCATTTTAACAGGTGTAAGGTGGTATCTTAGGGTAGGTTTGATTTGCGTTTCTCTGATGATTAGTGACGTTAAGCATCTTTTCATGTGCCTATTGGCCATCCGTATATCTTCTTTGGAGAAATGTCTGTTCTTATCCTCTGCCCATTTTTTGATCGGGTTTTTTGTCTTTTTGTTGTTGAGTTGTGTGAGTTCTTTATATATAAGGGAGATTAATCCCTTTTGGATATAGGATTTGCAAATTATTTTCTCCCAGTTGGTGGGTTGTCTTTTTGTTTTGACCCTGGTTCCCTTTGCCTTGCAGAAACTCCTTAGTCTGATGAATTCTCACTTATTTATTTTTTCTTTAATCTCTCTTGTCTGAGAAAACATAGTAATCAATAAGACCTTTTTAAGATCAACGTCAAAGAGTGTCCTACCTATATTTTATTCCAGCAATTTTATGGTTTCAAGTCTTTGATCAATTTTGAATTAATTTTTGTGTATAACATAAGATAGTGATCTACTTTCATTCTTTTGCATGTAGCTATCCAGTTTCCCCAACACCTTTTATTGAAGAGATTATGTTTTTTCCATTGTATGCTCTTAGCCCCTTTGTCAAAAATTAGCTGTCCATAGGTGTGTGGTTTTATTTCTGGGCTTCCAAGTCTGTTCCATTGATCTATGCACCTATTTCTGTACCATTACCGTGCTGTTTTGATTACTATAGCTTTATACTACGTTTTGAAGTCAGGGATTGTGATGCCTCCAGCTTTGTTCTTTTCTCTCAGGATTGCTTTAGCTATCCAGGGTCTTTTGTTGCCCCAAATGAATTTTAGGATTCTTTGTTCTATTTCTGTGCAGAATATCATTGGGATTCTGATTGGGATTGCATTGAATCTGTAGGTTGCTTTGGGTAGTGCGGACATTTTAACTATGTTTATTCTTCTGATCCATATGCATGGAATATCTTTCCATTTCTTTATGTCATCATCAATTTCTTTCAATAATGTCTTATAGTTTTCATTGTATAGGTCTTTCACCTCCTTGGTTAAATTTATTCCCCAACATTTTATTCTTTTTGTTGCAATTGTAAATGGAATTGTATTCTTGAGTTCTCTTTCGGTTAGTTTGTTATTGGAGTATAGAAATGCAACTGATTTTTGTAAGTTGATTTTGTACCCCACAACTTTACTGTAGTTGTTGACTAGTTCTAATAGTTTTCCAATGGATTCTTTAGGGTCCCCTCTATATAAAATCATGTCATCTGCAAACAGTAAGAGTTTCACTTATTCATCTCTTATTTGGATTCCTTTTTCTTGCCTAATTGCTCTGGCAAAAACCTCCAGTACAATATTGAATAAGAGTGGTAAGAGTGGGCACCCTTGTCTTGTTCCTGATCTCAGAGGGATGGCTTTCAGTTTTTCCCTGTTGAGTATGACATTGGCTGTGGGCTTCTCATGTTTGGCCTTTACTATTTTGAGGCAATTTCCTTCTATCTCAATTTTGTTAAGAGTTTTTATCATAAATGGCTGTTGGATCTCGTCAACTGCATTCTCTGCATCTATTGAGATGATCATATCATTTTTATCCCTCATTTTGTTATGTAGTGTATCACATTGATTGATTTGCTGATGTTGAACCATCCCCACATTCCTAGTATAAATCCCACTTGATCATGGCATATGACCTTTTTGATGTATTGCTGTATTCGAGTTTCCAATAATTTGGTTGAGAATTTTTGCATCCATGTTCATCAGCAATACTGTCTTGTAGTTTTTCTTTTTTGTATTGCCCTTGTCAGGCTTTAGTATCAGGGTGATGTTGGCTTCATAGAATGTGTTAAGGAGTGTTCCATCTTCCCTAATTTTGGGGAATAATTTGAGAAGGATAGGTATTAAGTTCTCTGAATGTTTGGTAAAATTCACCAGGGAAGCTGTCTTGTCCTGGGCTTTTGTTTTGGGGGGATGTTTTTCATTACTGTTTCAATCTCTTTACTTTTGATTGATCAATTCAGATTATCTATTTCTTCTTGATTCAATTTTAGGAGGTTGTAAGAGTCTAAGAATTTATGCATTTCTTCTAGATTGTCCAATATGTTGGCATAGCTTTTCGTAGTATTCTTTTATTTATATTTCTGTTGTATCCATTGTAATTTCTCCTCTTTCATCTCTAATTTTATTTTTCTGAGATTTCTCTCTCTTTTTCTTTGTAAGTCTGGCTAGGGTTCTGTCAATTTTGTTTATCTTCTCAAAGAACCAGCTCTTTGTTGCATTGATCCTTTCTACTATTGTTTTTGTTTCAATTGCATTTATTTCTGCTCTTATTTTTATTATTTCCCTCCTTCTTCTGACTTTGGGCTTTATTGTTCTTCTTTTTCTAATTCAGTTAGGTGTAGTTTGAGATGGCTTATTTGAGATTTTTCTTGCTTGTCAAGGTTGGCCTGTATTGCAATGAATTTCCCTCTTAGGACAGCTTTTGCTGCATCTCATATGAGTTGATAAGGAATGTTTTCATTTTCATTTGTCCTCAGATATTTTTTTACCTCTCCTTTAATTTCTTCAATAATCCTTTGGTTGTTCAGTATCATGTTGTTTGATCTCCACATCTTTATCCCTTTCTCAGCTTTTTTCTTGTAGTTAATTTCTAGTTTCATAGCATTGTGGTGCTATGATGATGCTTGGTATTATTTTAATCTTCTTAAATTTATTGAGGCTTGCCTTGTTTTGAATGTATGGTCTATCCTTGAGAATGTTCCATGTGCACTTGAGAAGAATGTGTATTCTGCTGTTTTTGGATGGAGTGCTCTATATAGATCTATTAAGTCCATCTGATCTAGCTTTTCATTTAGTTCTGCTTTTTCCTTGTTGACTTTTTGTCTGGATGATCTATCCATTTATGTGAGTGGAGTGTTGAGGTCCCCTACTATTATTGTGTTGTTGTTAATATCTCCTTTTAGGTTTGTTAATAATTGCTTTATGTACTTTGGTGCTCCTGTGTTGGTGCATAGATATTTATAAGTGTCATGTCTTCTTGATGGGGTGTCATTTTGATCACTATATAGTGTTCCACTTTCTCTCTCTTTACCTGTCTTGTCTTGAAGTCTACTTTGTCTGATATAAGTATTGCAACACCTACTTTCTTTTGTTTGCCATTACCTTGGAGTATCATCTTCCATCCCTTCATTCCAAGCCTGTGTTTGTTGTTAGAGCTGAGATGTGTTTCCTGGAGGCAGCATGTTGTTGGGTGTTGTTCTTTAATGCATCTCACCACTCTATATCTTTTTATTGGAGAGCTCGATTCATTAACATTTAGAGTGATTATTGATATATGAGTGTTTAATGCTGCCAATTTTTTGTTTGTTTTCCAGTTCTTCTGCATTTCCTTTGTTTCTTGTCCCATATATTTCAGACTACCAATTTGGTTAGGTAGTTTTTATGCTGGATGTCTTAGTTTTCTCCTTATTTATCATCTGTGACCCTGATCTACTTTTTGTTTAGTGGTTACCCTGAGGTTTGTATGCAAAATCTCATAGATGAGATAGTCCATTTTCTGATGACCTCACATTTCCTTAGACTAAGCCAATTCAGTCCCTTTCTCCTTTTCTTCCTATGTTGTTTTTGTCACATCTTATTCTATCTTGTGTTGTGAGTTTGTGGTTAAAATGACAAGATTATCTTTGTTTTTGATATTTTCCTTCCTTTATCTCTAATGTTTTACATGAGTATTTGTTAACCTATTTGAGTATTTGAGTAACGTATTTGAGTAACCTATATGAGTATTTGTTCTGCTGGGTAGCTCCAATTTTCTGATTTTGTCTACACATTTATTGTTCAATTACAAAGCCTTATTCAGGGCTTTGTAACCACTGTATTCTTTTTTTTTTTTTTTAGGTATGAGGGCCTTCTTGAGGATTTCTTGTAGGGGTGGTCTTGTGGCGATGAACTCCCTTAGCTTTTGTTTACCTAGGAACATTTTTATTTCTCCATCATATCTGAAGGATATTTTTGCTGGATAGAGTATTATTGGATGAAATGTTTTGTCTTTCAAAGATTTGGATACATCATTCCACTCTCTCCTAGCCTGTAAGGTTTCTGCTGAGAAATCTGAAAGCCTTATAGGGGTTCCTTTATAAATTATTTTCTTCTGCCTTGCTGCCCTTGGTATTTTTCCTTTGTCATTGACTTTTGCCAGCTTCACTACTATATGTCTTGCATAGGTCTTTTTGCATTGACAAAGTTAGGAGATCTGGTGGCTTCCTTCATGTGGATTTCCATCTCCTTCCCTAGGTTTGGGAAGTTCTCTGCTATTATTTCTTTGAACAAGCTTTTTGCTCCATTCTCCTCTTCTCCCTCTGCATTTCTTAATGGAGTTGGATAATTCCCAGGGACTTTCTTCATTTCTTTTTAATCTTAGTTCTTTCTCCTTCTCCATCTGAAGCATTTATAAATTTCTATCCTTGAACATGCTGATTTGTTCCTTAATGATATCTGCTCTACCATTGAGGGAATCTATATTCTACTTTATCTTATCCATTGTGTTTTTCATTTCCAATATTTCTGATTGGTTCTTCTTATACTTTCAATCTCTTTTGTGAAGTAGCTCCTGAACTCATTGAACTATCTGTATTCTCTTTTAACTCATTGAGTTTTTTAATGATAGCTATTTTGAATTCTCTTTCATTTAGGTTATAGATTTCTGTGTCTTCACGATTGATTTCTGGATACTTGTTATTTTCCTTCTGGCCTGGATAGTTAATATAAATTTTCATACTGATAGACAGTCTAGATTTGTGCTTCTGCATTGTGGTAGTATTTGATTGCCACTTCCTCCTTTTGCCACTAGGTGGGGGTCAAGAGCTGCATACTCTGAGCCCACTGCATACCAAAGAGACAGCTCCAAGTTGCTGTGCTGTGGCACTGGGGTGATCAGTGGTGGGGAGGGCTGACCCCTCAATTTTTAATTCAATTCTGAGCTAACTAGAAATTTCTATCTCAGATTCAAATATTAAAACATAGAATGTAGTTTTACATTTAAGGTTATAGCTTCTAAAATATTTTGTAAGTGATGAAAAACTTTCACTTTACCTGTGGAAATGAACTGCTCACTCAATTAATGTGTGCTATGAATCTTGAGAATTTTGACCCTTATACCATCTCTCAAGCTCTTCTTGAAATCCATAGGGATGCTCTATGGAGAAAACACACTAATTATCTTCTGGGACAGACAAGCAACAAGATGATTTTAGTTTTTTCCACAGTAAACAAGTGAATGGTTCTGGAGAAAGCAAATACATGATAAGAAATGATTACATGATGTACTTTGGCCTCTGGTATAAAATGATGCCTCAATGATAAAAGAACATACATAGGCCTGGAAAAGAAATCTAATGATAGAGGACAGAGTCCTAGCTCTGATATTAAATACCTTTGTGCCATTGGGTTGATGACTTCACTATCTGAAGTCTAGTGTCCTCTTCCTGGGAAAATGACCCTATTTACTTTTCTCAAAAGCTTGCAAACATGTGCCTAATGAAATAATATGAAAGCTCAACCTATGATAGAATTCATAATCATCTAATAAAGATTGCTATAACTTTTAAAGTGCTACACTTCTGTGTTGTGAGAGATATCTTTAAGCTCACTGAGAGTTCAATAGGGGAGACAAGATGTGAAGAAGTGAATAGGAACTATTGACAGGAGAGACGGGACAGTAACTGTAATATTTTATGTAATAGAATGTTAAATATTAGAGTTCTGGAGTAGATAAAGGTCAGGCTTTTTGACTTGTTTGGTCTTGCTTTTTCTTGGAGATCCCATGTACTAATCTGTAGATTAGTACCCGGTAATGTACCTAAAGAAATTTTCAAAAAATTGTGAAAGATACATAGATATCTGAGCCTTATACCCAGAGATTTTAAATTAGGAGTTAGGGAATGCTGGTCATGGAATTTGAATGCTAAAAAAAAAAGGAAAAAGAGGTTGCTGCTTCTTGCAGCTGTGCACTCATGGCATCCTGCAGTTCTGAGCCTGATGCTGGTGTTCCCCAAGTCCCTGACCCGGGGAATGCAGCAGCAGCTGTTTCCTGGCTGGTGCCCAGTTCTTTGGGGACCACAGCCAGGGCTCAAGCTGGTCAAGGCCTCTGCAGTGGCCAAGGGTCCTGGTCCTCCAGTGGAATGTATTCAGTGAAAGGGAGCACAGGACCTGATCTTAGTGAATTGTGAGCCCTGAAGGCCCTGCTGCCCTGGTTCCTCCTGCAGGAGGACATAGCCTCAGTCCTGGAGACGTCAGTACAGTTCCTCCTTCCTGAGGTTCACCAGCACCCTAGTGCATGGCTGAGAGCAGCATGCTGTTGTTTCTCCCTCCAATGTGTTGTGGTACAAGTGGCAGAAGGATGTTTTGCAACTGGCCCTGGCAAGTCAGACTCTAGCAGGTGCACCAGACTCCAAGACAGGAACATCCAGTTTGACCACGCAACTGGACACCCAGAGCTGTGTGACTGCAGGTATGGATGAGGGCAAAGTCCCATTGGGGGCAGGTGAGGTACTGGATGGCCCACTGACGGTCTCTGAGTCTCCCCGCCTGGTGCTCCAGCTCCAGACCCAAGTCTCTTCAGGGCCCCGAGGCCACCACCACTCTGGCCTCAAGGGGATGGAAAGAAATACATCAAAATGTTCACATATGATAGATTTTTGTTGTTTTAGTTTTCCCTCTCTTGTCTAAATTTTCCTTAATGAACATTTCATGCTTAAAATGAAAACGAAAACCTAATCCTCTTTATTCTTTTAAAGCTATGTGTCTATTTTAGCCCAAAACCAAATCAGTCACATCAATTGCCCTTTCCTTCAAAACAAACAAATAATTGACCAAAAAAAAAACATGATCCAACACTGGTGATACTACTGAAGTGTTGTGGATAAATGAATGAAATCTTCTATGAATGGGCATACTTAAAAACAAGCCACATATAATTTAAAACAAATAAAGAGGCAAGTTCCATTTCTTGTTAAGATGCACTGGGTCATAGCAAGCCAGTCTTTCTACTGAAACCAGAAAAATAAATTTGGATGAATTGTAAAACTTCTATTTTGGAGTCATCAGATAGCTGTGGAAGAAAAAAGAATACATACTATGTTAATGGGACCAAATATGTGAAATAATTAACAGTAATTCTAATAAAAATTTACAGGAAGTCTATCCAGTAAACTATAAAATAATTTGAGGGAAGTTTAAAATAAGTAAGTAAATGAATTGTTATAAGATGTTCATGTATTGGAATACTCAATATTGAAAAGACATCAATTTTTCCCCAACATGAATCACAAATTCAATGAAATAGAACAAAATCCCAACTGTGTGTGTTGGGGGGCAGGGGCAGTGTATGTGTAACTTAGACTGATTCTAAAATTGTTGTGTAAATGAAAATAGCTGATCATAGCCAAATCACTCAAAGAGGAATAAAGTGAAAGGATCGACTCTACTGGACATCAGGACTTACTATAATACTGCAGAATTCACACAGTGAGATTTAATCCAACAATCAACAAGAGACCAGTGACACATAATAGAGAGCCCAACACAGACCTAGCACATGTGCACAGTAGAATATGTAAAAGATGGTATTGCAGAATATTGTAGAAAAGATTATCTTTTCATAAATTGCACTAATTAGTAGTAAATGTATAGAAAAGAGACCTTAACATCATTTTAGAAAAAAAATAATTCCAAGTAGTTTCTAAACTTAAATATGAATTGCAATATAAGAATGCTTTAAAAGATAATATATATTATCTTCATAATCTTGAAATAAAAAATTTAATAAATTATTAGCCACAATGGGAAACATTGATAAGTAGAACTACATGGATCAAGAAGTGCTCATCATCAAAGAAGCCATTCCAAGTGAAAATTTCAACATAAAGGACTTACATACACCAAATATTAATACGTGCTCCAAATCCAAAACATAGGAAACCCAGAAGAAAAATTGACAGGAGACATGAACAGGAACTTTATAAAGACCATAATCCAGATGGCCAGAAAAAAAACAAAATAACTCATTAGTAACCAGAAAAATTTAAATGGTAACCAAATGAGATCCATGATACACCCTTCAGAATGATGAAAATTTAAAAAGACTGACCACAGAAAGTATGTGAAAGGTATGGAGGCATGGGAACTCTCATTCCATGTTGGTATGCAAAATGCATCCCACTTTAGAAAACAACCTGCCCTCACCTAGAGAATTCACTCCTAGGTATGTACCTGGCAAAACTCCATGCACGTGCAATGTGTCCAAGTACACCTCCAGGAATATTCATCTTAGCATCATACATAATGGCAAACATTTATCTTCTTAGGATTGTAAATGAATGTGATAATTTCGTGCAAAAGAAAAGCAGAGAGTGATCAAAATGAGCAAAACACAATTACATACAATGTGAATAAAGCATACTGTTGAGCAAAACAAGCCATATGTTTTGCACGTGTCCTTTTAGATAAGGTTAAAAGGCAACGTTTAAGGCTGCTTACTGATTAAATGACTTTTACTGGAAAGAGCAGCGAATGGGGCATCTGTGTCCTCCATGTTATTCTACCGCTGATTTGAGCATTAGCTGCAGGGATGTGTGCTTTATAATGATTCATGTAGCTGACAATTCACAAATTTTTCTGTAGGGCATAGGATTTAAATCAAACAAAACTATGCTGAGAAAATGGAAGGGAATATATCAAAATGTTCACACATGGGAGAGAGCTTTGTTGTCTTAGTGTTCTTAGTGTCTTAGTGTTCCCTTGCTTGTCTAAATTTTCTTCAATGAACATTTCATGCTTATAATGAAAACAAAACTTTATACTCTTTATTCTTTTAGTGTCATGCTTCTCTTGTAGCCTGAAACCAAATCAATCAAATCAATTGCCCTTTTTTCCAAACGGACAAAAAAATAATCAACAAAAATAATTGTAATCCAATAATAGAGATACTCTTGAACTGTTGTGCATAAATAAATGAAACCTTCTATGAATGGGCATCCTTCAAAACACTTTATCTTTAGAAAGAAGAGAATATTTTAAAGGTGGCTCAAATATCTTTAGTGAAAAGTAGTTTCACCTGAAGTAATTTAAATATTTAATTAAACATTTAAACCTGCGGTGAGAAAGAATCAGCATCATCCAAACTAAGAAAGCTAAATACAAACTAATTTACATTGACATTAAGCTTTAGTTCATAAAATTTTTAAATTTAAAATTAGGGTTTAATATATTTTATACAGTAGCAAAGATATTCTTTTATTAAAGCAGCTTCTATATTTTTCTGATTCTATTAAATATAATTTACAGTTAAATAATGATATTAAACAATGATATTAAATCACTGAAATATTCAAAACTTCACTAACATAACATAGTAAATAATAGAGGAAAGCTTCATTTTGAGTCAAGGCTTGATAATAAATAAGCACCATATTTATTCATTTTAGTCTTGATATTTTAATGAGACAAAATAAAACAATCTAGTTAATAAAATTGCAATCTTTAGGAAATCCCAAGAACATTTATTAAAAGAAAAATAAATATAAAGTTAAAGAATAATAAAATAATGAAAGTGAGTTTTCAGTTCAATATTGGTTTTAGAATAAATTTTAGGGATTAAGTAGCTAATTTATATGAAATATACAAACACAGCTGCAGCTTAGGTAAAGTAGAGCTATTGACAGCGACTAATATCTGATTTCCAATATTGTTACACTTTCTCTTAACCATGTGGAGTTTTCCAGGTAACAGATGCTTGAATTTAAAATAGAACTATTAGAACATGGTTTTATTTCCCTAGATTAAGTAATTAAATATTTAAAAGAAAGAAGAGTAGTATAGATAATTTCAAAACAGCACACAGAGTAAATATTTGCTCTTTCTACTTAGTTTTTTGGTTGAGAAAAAATACTCAAATCTTGTGTATTTCATGTTACATATTGATAATTTAATCACTAAAAGTTAGTTTTTGCAATTATAAACTATATTTTATTTTAGCACTGGACATCATTTTATTTAATTGAGTGAAATTATTTACATTAAATGTGGCCATTCTTTAAAGTGATACACAGGGGAGGGGGGTGGGACCAAGATGGCGGAGGGGTCTTCTTTGTCTCTCCCCCATCGAATCCAAATTAATTGGACATTCACTGATTAACAAAGGATATCCAGATAGCATCTCAAGACACCTAAGAGTCTCGTGCTACTACACATTGGAAGGCGGACAGACTTCCCCCCCAGGAGGAGGTGGAAATAGGTGAAAACTCTCCAAACCCTGATCCCTGACCCCCAGACAGCCTAGTTCCTTCAGGAGGCTCTCTTCCAGTGGACTCCCCCATAGCATTGCCACACACCAAGGGCGGGAGTGTGCACTCACCAGTGGAGCGACAGTGGAAACAGGTGACAACAGCCCTACCCAAGCCACCCACGATCACACCTAAGCCCAGGGGGAATCCCCAGGGTCCTGCACCCACTGACAGGGAAGGCATCTGCTCGCCATTAGCAGGGAGGCCCCACCCAGAATCCAGAACAAAAGGAAGCTCCTGGCGGGCAGTTTCCCCGGCACACCACCAGACCACAAGCTGCTGCTGGGCTCATGGTCTCCAGCACATGGGTCAGTGCAGGGGGTGCCGGGACTTCCCATAGATGTGCTTGGGGACACAGTTGGAGCTCCCGTGCCTGGCTCTGTGGTGCGGGGGAAGGCTCCAGGGTCCCGCACCTCCCTGGCAGGGAAAGCCTCTGCTCTCCATTAGCAGGGAGGCCACGCCCAGAATCCAGGACAAAGGGAAGCTCCCTGCGGGTGGACTCCCTGGCATGCCACCAGACTGCAAGCTGCTGCTGGGCTCACGGTCTCCGGCACACGGGTCGGTGCAGGGGGTGCCTGGACATCCTGTGGATGTGCTTGGGGACTGGGTGGAGCTCCAACACCCAGCTCTGTGGCCCGGGGGGTTGCTCCAGGGTCCTGCACCCCCCCAGCAGGGAGGGCCTCTGCTCGCCACTGGCAGGGAGGCCCCACCCAGCATTCGGAACACCAGGAAGCTCCCTAGGGCAGAATTCCCCACAAGGCAGCAGCTTACTAGCCACTGCCAGGCCCACAGACTCTGGCCATGTCCCAGACGAGGCAAGGGGCTCCCAGAGATCCTGTGAGAGTGGAGTAGGGCAGAGTGGAGCTCCAGTGAAACAGCTATGTAGCCCAGGGGGGAACTCCAGGTTCCTACAGCAGCCTCAGCAAAAGCCTCTGCACAGCACTAGTGGAGAGGTCCCAACTGGCAATCACAAGGCGGGAAAGCCCTGGGGCAAAAGTAGCACAGCTAGGTGAGCTAACAACAGATTGCAGAAGATACCCATAGCTCTGCTGGGACCTATAGTGGACAAGTGTGATCTTGTGGGCTCTGTTAGGGACAAAGTGGTGATTATAGGTGATCCTGCTCCTGGCTGCTGGGAAAGCCCACAACACCACTGCAGAGAAAAAGGAGGGAGAGCGTCTAAGTGGGCTGCAACAGTAGACACCAGCAGCCTGAGGCCCCCTTGTGATTGCCCCCACAACCGACAAGGGACCCCACAGGACCACTGTGACTACAAGGAGGGGTCCAGGTCCAGTCAGTAACAGCTGACAGGATTCCTGGTTGGTGCAGTCTAAACAGTTGCCCCCACACACACACACCACTCGCAACAAGTGGAAGCAGCGACTAAACTCTATCTCTATGCGGAGGCACAAATCCACGCCATCAAGCAGTATGAAAAAATACATTAAATCTCCAGAACAGAAGGAACATGATAACCACCCAGAGAACAATCCCAAAGACAATGAAATCTATAACCTAAATGACGATTTCAAAACTGCCATTATTAAAAAACTCAACGAGTTAAAAGAGAATTCAAGTAGACAACTCAATGAGTTCAGGAGCTATGTCACAAAAGAGCTTGACACTATAAAGAAGAACCAATTAGAAATGCTGAGGATGAAGAACACAATGGAGGAGATTAAGAAAAATCTGGACTCTCTGAACAGTAGGGTCAATAATATGGAGGACAGAATTAACAACTTGGAGGATAGGAATATAGAAATGCTGCAGGCAGAGGAGGAGGGAAAACTAAGACTAAAAAGAAATGAAGAAACTCTCCGAGAATTATTCAACTCAATTAGGAGATGGAACATAAGGATTATAGGTATACCAGAGGGAGAAGAGAAGGAGAAGGGGGCAGAAGGCCTGTTCAAAGAAATAATGGCTGAGAACTTTCCAAACTTGGGAAGAGAGATGGAACTTCATGTGACACAAGCCAATAGATCTCCAAACTTTATTAATGCAAGAAGACCAACCCCAAGGCATATAGTAGTGAAACTAGCAAAAGTCAATGACAAAGAGAAAATACTAAGGGCAGCCAGGCAGAAGAAAATAACCTACAAAGGAAACCCCATAAGGCTATCAGCACATTTCTCGGGAGAGACCTTACAGGCTAGAAGAGATTGGAATGAAATATTCAAAACTCTGAAGGACAAAAACCTGCAGCTAAGAATACTCTACACAGTGAAAATATCCTTCAAATATGATGGAGAAATAAAAACTTTCCCAGATAAAAGTTAAGGGAGTTCATCGCCACAAAACCTCCTCTTCAAGAAATGCTCAGGAAGAACCTCATTCCTGAAAAATCAAAAAAAAGGAAAGGGGTTACAAAATCCAGAACAAAGGAGATAAGCAGAAGGACAATAACACAAAGTAACAGCTCTCCATCAGGACAAAATGCAAAAGAACCGGAAAACAAGTGATAAAATGGCAACAGTAGGCCCCCACGTTTCAATAATCACTCTAAACGTGAATGGATTGAACTCTCCAATCAAAAGGCACAGAGTGGCAGGATGGATCAAAGAGCAAGACCCAACAACATGCTGCCTCCAGGAAACACACCTCAGCCCCAAAGAAACCACAGATTCAAAGTGAAGGGATGGAAGACAATAGTCCAAGCTAATAATGAACAAAAGAAAGCAGGTGTTGCCATACTTATATCAGACAAAGTAGACTTCAAAGCAAAACAGATAAAGAAAGACAAAGAGGGGCAGTATATAATGATAAAAGGGACGCTCCACCAAGATGACATAACACTTATAAATATATACGCACTTAACACAGGAGCACCAAAATTCATAAGGAAACTATTAACAAAACTAAAAGGAGACATCAACAACAATACAATAATAGTAGGGGACCTCAACACCCCATTAACACCAATGGACAGATCATCCAGACAGAAAATCAACAAGGAAATTATACAATTAAATGAAAAATTAGATCAGAGGGACCTAATAGATATACATAGGACACTTCATCCAAAAACATTCTTCTCAAGCGCGCATGCAACATTCTCAAGGATAGACCATATCATGGGAAACAAAGCAAGCATCAATAAGTTCAAGAGGGTTGAAATAATATCAAGCATCTTTTCTGATCACAATGTTATGAAACTAGAAATCAACTATAAGAATAAAGCTGGGAAAGGGGAAAAATGTGGAGACTAAACAACATGCTACTGAACAAACAATGGATTATTGAAGAAATTAAAGAAGAAACCAAATATTATCTGGAGATGAATGAAAATGAAAACACACCATATCAAATTATTTGGGATGCAGCAAAGGCAGTCCTAAGAGGGAAATTCATTGCAATACAGGCTCACCTCAATAAGAAAAATCTTACATAAGCAACCTCAAATGACACCTAACGGAATTAGAAAAAGAAGAACAAACAAAACCCAAAGTCAGTAGAAGGAGGGAAATAATAAAAATTAGAGCAGAAATAAATGATATTGAAACAAAAAAGACAGTAGAAAGGATCAATGAAACAAAGAGTTGGTTCTTCGAAAAAATTAACAAAATTGACAAACTCTTAGCCAGACTCACTAAAAAGAAAGAGAGAAGTCTCAAATAAATAAAATTAGAAATGAGAGAGGAGAAATCACAACGGATACCAAAGAAATACAAAGGATCATAAGAGAATACTATGAAAAACTATATGCCAACAAATTGAACAACCTAGAAGAAATGGATAAATTCCTAGACTCATACAACCTACCCAAACTGAATCAGGAAGAAATAGAGAATCTGAATAGACCAATCACAAGTAAAGAAATAGAAACAGTAATAAAAAACCTCCCCAAAAATAAGAGTCCAGGACTAGACGGCTTCTCTGGAGAATTCTACCAAACATTCAAAGAAGATTTAATACCTATCCTTCTCAAACTGTTCCAGAAAATAGAGGAAGATGGAGTACTCTATAATACATTCTATGAAGCCAACATCACCCTGATCCCAAAACCTAACAAGGACAACACAAAGAAGGAAAACTACAGGCCAATATCACTGATGAACATAGATGTAAAAATCCTCAACAAAATTTTGAGAAACCGAATACAGCAACACATCAAAAAGATTATACACCATGATCAAGTGGGATTTACACCAGGGTCACAGGGATGTTTCAACATCCGCAAGTCAATCAACGCGATTCACTACATTAACAAAATGAGAAATAAAAACCACATGATCATCTCAATAGATGCAGAGAAAGCATTCAACAAGATCCAACATCCATTTATGATAAAAACCCTCAATAAAATAGGTATAAAAGGAAAGTACCTCAACATAATAAAGGCCATATATGACAAACCCACAGCCAACATCATACTCAATGGACAAAAACTGAAACCCATCCCTCTGAGAACAGGAACAAGACAAGCGTGCCCACTTTCACCACTCTTATTCAACATAGTCCTGGAGGTTTTGGCCACAGCAATTTGGCAGGAAAAAGAAATAAAAGGAATCCAAATAGGCAACAAAGAAGTAAAACTCTCACTGTTTGCAGATGATATGATCTTATATATAGAAAACCCCCAAAGAATCCATAGAAAAACTATTAGAAACAATCAACAACTACAGCAAAGTTGCAGGGTATAAAATCAACATACATAAATCAGTAGCATTTCTATATGCTAACAATGAACTAACAGAAAAAGATCTCAAGAACTCAATCCCATTCACGATCCCAACAAAAAGAATAAAATACCTGGGGATAAATTTAACCAAGGAAGTGAAAGATCTATACAACGAAAACCACAAGACCTTCTTGAAAGAAATTGACGACGACATAAAGAGATGGAAAGACATTCCATGCACATGGATTGGAAGAATAAACATAGTTAAAATGTCCATACTACCTAAAGCAATCTACAGATTCAACGCTATCCCAATCAGAATTCCAATGGCATTCTTTACAGAAATTGAACAAAGAATCCTAAAATTCATATGGGGCAACAAAAGACCCCGAATTGCTAAAGCAATCCTGAGAAAGAAGAACAAAGCTGGAGACATCACAATCCCTGACTTCAAAAGATACTACAAAGCTACAGTAATCAAAACAGCATGGTACTGGTACAAAAACAGATGCACAGATCAATGGAACAGAATTGAAAGGCTAGAAATAAAACCACACATCTATGCACAGCTAATCTTTGACAAAGGAGCTGAGGGCCTACAATGGAGGAAAGAATGTCTCTTCAACAAATGGTGCTGGGAAAACTGGACAGCCACATGTAAAAGAATGAAAATCAACCATTCTTTTTCACCATTTACTAAAATAAACTCAAAATGGATCGAAGACCTAAAGATTAGACCTGAAACAATAAGTCTTCTAGAAGAGAATACCAGCAGTACACTCTTTGACATCACCTTCAAAAGAATCTTTTTGGACACCATAACCCCTCACATGAGGGAAACAATAGAAAGAATAAACAAATGGGACTTCATCAGACTAAATTTAGAGCTTCTTCAAGGCAAGGGAAAACAGGATGGAAACAAAAAAACAGCCCACTAATTGGGAAAAAAATATTCACAAGTTATTTATCTGACAAAGGGTTAATCTCCATAATATACAAAGAACTCACACAACTCAACAATAAAAAATCAAACAACCCAATTACAAAATGGGCAGGGGACATGAACAGACATTTCTCCAAAGAAGATATACAGATGGTCAATAGACACATGAAAAGATGCTCATCATCACTAATCATCAGGGAAATGCAAATCAAAACTACACTATGGTATCACCTTACACCTGTTAGAACGGCAAAAATATCCAAAACCAAGAGTGACAAATGTTGGAGAGGCTGTGGAGAAAAGGGAACCCTCATACACTGTTGGTGGGAATGCAAACTGGTGCAGTCACTATGGAAAACAGTATGGAGATTCCTCAAAAAGTTAAGAACAGAAATACTTTATGACCCAGCCATCCCACTACTGGGTATCTATCCTAAGAACCTGAAATCAGCAATTCCAAAAGTTCCATGCACCCCTATGTTCATCGCAGCATTATTCACAATAGCCAAGTCGGGGAACCAACCTAAGTGTCCAGCAACAGATGATTGGATAAAGAAGATGTGGTATATATATACAATGGAATACTCCTCAGCCATAAAAAAGGACAAAGTCGTCCCATTCACAACAACATGGATAGACCTTGAGGGTATTACGTTGAGTGAAATAAGCCAGACAGAGAAAGACGAACTCTGTATGACTCCACTCATAGGTAGTAGTTAACATATGGACAAAGAGAACTGATCCGTGGTTACCAGGGGAAAGGGGGGTGGGGGGAGGGCACTAGGGGTGAAGTGGTGTACCTACAACATGACTAATAATGATGTACAACTGTAATTTCACAAGGATGTTAACTTACATAACCTTAATTTTTAAAAAAAGTGATACACAGGAGCCTGCCCCCTGGCCGAGTGGTTAAGCTCTCGTGTTCTGCTGCAGCAGCCCAGGATTTCGCTGGTTCGGATCCTGGGCGCAGACACAGCACTGCTAGTTAGGCCACATTGAGGTGGCGTCCTACATGCCACAACTAGAAGGACCTGCAACTAACATATACAACTATGTTCCGGGGGGTACTTGGGGAGAAAAAGCAGAAAAGAAAAAAAAAGATTGGCAACAGTTGTTAGCTCAGGTGCCAATCTTTAAGACAAAAAAAGTGATACAGAAAGATTGAATTTTTTGTTCTCTTATGTATTATTTTTTCCTCCCTTTTAAACGTGATGATTTCAATTAAATCTACTCTGTTACTTTAGTTCATTTCAGAATCAAACTGGGCATCCATATTAGGTACACAGCCATTTTGTAGGATCTGTATTGAAACTAAGTTGGAAGATCTTCACAGTTCAGGCCTCTTGGAACATTTAGCATCAGTGAAGGAAAGGGTCTGTGATAGTACTTAGCCACACGGAAACAGTCAACCTGAACAGTGATGCATGATTGTAGGTGTCAGAGTCCACAGAGTAGAGGGAATAGTAGAAACAAAAATATTGGCAGAGAGGGGCTGGCCCTGTGGCCGAGTGGTTAAGTTCGCGTGCTCGCTGCAGGCGGCCCAGTGTTTCGTTGGTTCGAATCCTGGGCGCGGACATGGCACTGCTCATCAAGCCACACTGAGGCAGCGTCCCACATGCCACAACTAGAAGAACCCACAACAAAGAATATACAACTATGTACCGGGGGGCTTTGGGGGAAAAAAGGAAAAAAATAAAATCTTTAAAAAAAATTAAAAACAAATATTGGCAGAGATTTCATGGAGAATTTGCAACTTGAGCATTGAGTTGTTTGGGATTTTTATAACCTTTGAGGATTGCTTTAAGATTCACTCCATTCTCACATTATTTATGTGATACACAGGAAAAGTTAAAGAATATTTTTCATGCTGTGTAGAACACTGAAAATTCAGAATAATATCTTTCTAAAAATAAAAATAGCACTTATAGAATTTTATAAATTTCAGAGCTTCTTCAAGTGTTTTACACTTATTAAATGATTTAGTTCACATAACAACCTGAAGTGTTGCAACTACTGCTGGCTCATTTCATAGTTGAGTAAACTGTGGCACAGGAATATGAAGCAACTTGTGGGAGGTCACACACCTGGCAAGAGGTAGAGTGTAAAGGAAAAGAATCCAGTCTTTCTTCTGTGTTTCTCCTTTACTCTCACACTACTATCACACTCATACTTCTGACACCAGATGTGAGTGGGGTTTTATCTAGACCTAGAGATGGCATCGGACCCCAGAGGTTAAGGGCTCAGTCCCACAAGATGTCCCCCAACTTCAGATGCCATTTGCAAGTAGTAGGTCTCCAGGTTACCCATAACTTCTGTCTGACTTGGATATAAATCAAAGTTTCTCAGGGCCACCTCTCCTTTGGATTCTATTATTTTCTAGAGGGGCTCACAGAACTCTGGGAAACACTTCCTTACATTTACTAGTTTATTGATGTATCCATCAATAAAGAATAAAGATGAACAACCAGATGAAGAGATACATTGGGTGAGGTCTGGGAAGGTCTGGAGTAAGGAGCTTCTGTCTCTGGGGAGTTAGGGTATGTCACCCTTCTGGTATGTGAATCTGTGCAACACCTGGAAGCTCTTTGAATGCCACACTGTTGGGGGTTTTTTGAGGTTTCTTCAAGTATACATGACCAATTATTAACTTCATTTCCATCCCCTCCCATTCTCTAGAGAAGTGGAGAGCAGAGTTGAAAATTTCAAGTTTCTAATTATGACTTGGTCTTTCTGGTGACCAGTCCCCATCCACAAGCCATCCAGGAGCCCACCCAAAGTTGCCTCATTAGAACAAAAGATGTTCTGGTGCCCTTATCACTTAAGGATTTACAAGGGATTTAGGAGCCCAGTGTCAGGAATCAGGGACGAATATCAATATGTATATTTCCTATCATCTCATATAAAGCCATAAATTAATTCTGTCCATCTAAGGAGGACTGTGCTCCTTATCTCTACCATTAAGCTGATGCATTTTTGGTGTAAAATGTCTAAAACTGCCAGGACAGAGATATAAAACAGGATTGAGACTAGTGGTGAGCCAAGAGACCCCTGAAGTGCAATATCTAAGGAGAAACGCATTTTCAGGATTGTGCAAGTGAAGGGCCAGCCCTGAGCATGAGTGAGTGCCTCTGAAAGCGTATGCTCTAGAAGCCTCACTCTCCTCTCTCCTGTCTGATCCTGATGAATAGGAAGAATGGAAAAAAGTGGTTGCCAACAAGGTAATTCAATAACTTTAATACAATTTTTTAGACAATGTGTTTAGAGCTTAGACAAACTCTAGAGAGTACAGACTTAAAGAATGTAATATCATAATCATAATTATATAATTCTAACTAATAAGTACTCATCTTTAAATTGATAGGTAATAATTTTACCAATATGATCCCATTCAATTCTCACAAATGAAGAAATGAAACAGAAAATTTAAACAATTGCTTAATATCACACAAATGACAAATTATGGAAATATAATTCAAACCTAAAAAAAGGCACTGACTTGCCATCACAAACCTATGTGCAATTGGTCAAATTATCCACCTTTAGGCAGTCTCAACATCCTTATCGCCAAAGAACAATGAGGTTAGAAATAGTTACAGAAGAGTTATTGTTGAAGACCAACAAAGACAGTCGAGGTGCTCAGAGGACACAGGGGAAAACTAAGCAGTCAACATCTTCTCTCCTCTGCCCACACACCTGGACACAGGTAATGAACACAGTCCAGGCTGCCCCTGTTTTTAACCCCTTTTAATGTTTCTATCTGAATCAATGTTCTCAAGATAATTTTTCTAAATAAAACCCTCTTGGGGCTGGCCCCGTCGCCGAGTGGTTAAGTTCGTGCGCTCCGCTGCAGGCGGCCCAGTGTTTCGTTGGTTCGGATCCTGGGCACGGACATGGCACTGCTCATCAGACCACGCTGAGGCAGCGTCCCACATGCCACAACTAGAAGAACCCACAACGAAGAAGAATACACAACTATGTACCGGGGGGTTTTGGGGAGAAAAAGGAAAAAATAAAATCTTTAAAAAAAAAAAAAAACCCTCGTGTTTTCCACTTAGTATCCTAGCCAAAGATAGTTTAATTCCCATGTGCACAATAAAAAGTCTCTCATTTTTTAAAACTGTCTCATAATGTGAACTGGGTAATAGAGACATTTACGCTCAACATAGTCAAGTGATGAGAGAGGAACAAAGGGTTGAAATAGGTAGTTGAAATGTATGTGACAAGACAATTTATGACACAGAGCCACTGAATGAGGAAATGCATACAGAAGTTCAATAGGATTGTCAGCAAGTGTAGTTAATTAAAGGGAAGATCAAGCAGCAAAGGTCTGGGTCTATCGCCACTGTTGCCCATATTGCAGAGCCTGTGCTGAGGAGGGTCTAGATATTTATCCTGGGCTGTATTCAGAAAGTATGATGGAATAGCCCGAAAGGAAATTTCAGGGAAGTTTTTACAGTGATAGCCCGTAGAATCCAATCTGAGACAGTGGGAAAGGCATAAATACTAACATTCTTAAACTACAAACAATTTCAGTGATTATGACCGCCAATCTGGATATCCTGATACAATTTGGAGAAGAGGCAATGTCAACGAAGGCAAAGTGAAAAGCACGTGCTAAATTTTTCCTTTCCACAAATGAAACACCGGGAAAAACCACCAGAAGAAAATCTAATTAAACTCATAGAATTTGTTTTCTTGGACTTTGTTGATGTTCCCCATCTCCAGTGGTTTCTATTTAGATGGTTCTTAGTCATCTATATGCTTATCCTGATAAGCAGTGGCACCATATTTCTAATAACAAAACTGGACCCCACTCTTCAGACTCCCGTGTATTTTTTCTGGGTACTTTTTTCCTTTTTGAAAATGTATTATGTGTCAGGTACTCTCCCCAGAATATTCATGAATCTTAGGAATCAAATAGGAACAATTTCTTTAGTTGCTTGTGATACACAAATGACCTGAATTCTTGTGTTAGGAGCCACAGAGTGCTTCTTCCTAGCTGTGATGGCTTATGACCATATGGCTCATGGTCATTTGCAAACTTCTGCGTTATTATCCTTTAGTCATGAACTACAAGATCTGTGCCCAGATGGTGACTGGCTCCTGGGTCACTGGAGTTCCACTCCAGATAGGGCAAATGTTTCAGATTTTCTGTCTGCCCTTCTGTGGTTCTAACATCATCAACCACTCCTTCTGTGACATCTCTCCAATACTCAAGCTGGCCTGTGGGGACACTTTTGTGAATGAAATGATAGTCTACATAGTTGCTTTTTTGTTTGTCACAGATCCATTTCTGTTGATACTTATCTGCTATGGCAAAATCAGCTCCACAATCCCTAAATTGCCATCAGCCACAAGTCAGGTCAAAGCTTTCTCCAACTGCTTATCTCATCTTATTGTGATGCTGTCTTTTGAATCAACAATTATTACATATTTAAGACTGAGGACTCATGATTCAGGAGGAATTGACAAAGTGCTTTCTTTTTCCTACAATATTATGACTCACATGTTTAGCCCCATGATATACAGTCTAAGGAACAAGAATGTCACTATGGCACAGTTCCTTTGTCTTTACAATGGAGATAATTATAATAACACCTTCCCCAAGAGTGATGGTGAGGGAATGTGTAAATCCCTTCTTATTGGTTCTCAATAGATGTTCATTACTGTTACTGTTATTGCTTTTAGCCCCAACTCCTGGAAGCCTTCCTTTTGTGGTCAGGATCTCTTCCCTAACCTGGGGGAAAAGGTAGCCAGATAATCCCCCACTGCTTGCCCCTAGGTCTTTGGCTGTATAAAGCAGGAACTCAGGAGACACTGCTGGTGTTGAGTGCTGGCTGAGTTCCTGTGGTCTCTGTCTCTCGGTTGGGCTCCATGTCAGTTACCATCAAGGCAGTTTTCTCCTCCAGTCTGGATCCCAGCATGGTAAAGCAAGCATTTCTAGACCAGACCCTGAAGGCCTCATCCCACTGGCCAGGTGCCACCTACCAGTTGGTGGGTGAGCCTGTGACAGGTGTGAGATGGGGCTGTTTCATGGCTTGACGAGATGGGGCTGTAAGGAAGGGTGAGTCTTAGTACAGTGGGATAGATGGAGGCTCTGGAGGGTAAAGGGCGGCTTTCTAGGGGCCCAGGTTTATGACTCACGGCAATGTGTCATACAACAAAGGGCAGGAAGAGAACTTGCAGCAATTTCACCCAAGGGAATGATTATTTTTATATGTCAATTTATGCAAACCAAAATGTGAAGGATCCTGAGTTGCCTTCTTAAGCCCTCTAGTTATGAGTCATGCATGGATTGATTCATTCGTTCAACAAATACTTAATGAAAGTAAACAGGCACTGGTGATACAATTTGATGATTTTATCATCAGAGATTTTCAAGAGCTTGTGGGAACCTCAAGGAGGGACACGCAGTCCTGTCT
Source organism: Equus przewalskii (assembly GCF_037783145.1). Lineage (NCBI taxonomy): Eukaryota > Metazoa > Chordata > Mammalia > Perissodactyla > Equidae > Equus > Equus przewalskii. The sequence continues at coordinate 12,449,067 of NC_091842.1, read as the reverse complement.
TGAAAAGTCTTCTGGAAGAAGTGATGAAGGAACTGAGATATGATTTAGAACAAGACCCAGCCAGGGGGAAGAGATGGGGAATGGTGCTACATGTGTCTATAACCTATGAGATAGAAAGATCAGGGCATATTTGGGGAAGCTGTAAGAAGTTTGGTGTGGCTGAAGCATACATTTTGACATGGGAGAGGTGGCAGTTGAGGTTAAAGTTTCAGGCAGGGACTTTGTTGGGCACTGGAATGGTTTGTGGAGGAACATGACACACTCAGTGTTCTGCTTTTGAAATCTCATCCTCTAGGTGCTGTTTGGAGAATGGATTGGGAGGGGGAAGAGGATCAGAGACAGGCCTGATAGGAACCTAGATCAGCAAAGGTGTGTGACAAAAGCCCAGTGGGGTTGCCAGCACCAACACTTGCTGATTATGCCCCAGAGAGGCCCAATCTACTTTCCCCCATCCTAGTGAACTCTCTTAGTGCTTGGTGGACAGTTGGTCAGGTACACACATGAATGGATTTAAGGTGGACAGGAAGATGGAGGGTCCTCTGTAGCCTACCTTAAAAGACCCAGTTAAGGTCACATTGCCAGGAATAAGTAGACTGGCTGGAGTGACTTCTTCATGAAAATCTTCCCCTGATAGGAGAATTTTATACTTTCTTTTTCTTCTAGGAGTGCAGCCATCAGTTTATCTAGGAAGAGAGAAGCCATCTACCAGTCCCAGCCCCCACCACTTCCAGCTGAATTTCACTATCACACAACCACGGGGTTGTGTGTCCACTCTGTTTCCATGTAGGGGCTGAATATGAACACTTGGGAGTCAGAGGGGGACTCTTCATAAGTGTTCAAGAAGACAGGTCTTCTTCCCATTTTACAAATTAAGAAATAGTCACAGTGAGATCCAGTAGTTTGTCCAGTGCTACAGAGCTAAGTAATACTGTGAAGTGAGACATCCTTTGGTATACATACCCAGTGTACTGTTTGTTGAGACAAGAAAAGATTAGTGGGAAAGTGCACTCAGTGGCTGAAAGCTCTCTGAGGCCACTGAGCCTGGGATTCTGACCTTGGAAATAACTACCTTGTCTTTCAGCTCAACTAGCTCTTCTAAAACAGCAGCATCAGGAGTCATTTTTCTGACTGTCAAGTTTTAGCATTCAGGTGAGTTTCAACTCAGGTTCTAATGAAGCTGAAAAATTCTTCTTTAAGTAAAAGTACCCTCATGTCATAGTCTCTCAGTTCCTAGCTGTTATGGTAGACAGCCATTGGGATATAGAGCTATTACCTAAAATTCGGCATCTTCCTAAACCAGTGAGCCCAACTGGTTTAGCAACTCAAGAGAACTTGTATAAACTCAGCAGAAGTGCCTGGTGCCAAGAGCCATGGAATATGCAGTGTAGAAGTCATACCTTAAGAAATAAGCTGTTGAAGTCAGGATCCATGGAATATGGAGGGCTAGAACTGGTTGACTTAGAATCCAGCATTCTTTTTTAAAAAAAATTTTTTTAAAGATTAGCACGTGAGATAACAACAGTTGCCAATCTTCTTTTTTTTCTACTTTTTCTCCCCAAATCCCCCCAGTACATAGTTGCATATTTTATTGTGGGTTCTTCTAGTTGCGGCATGTGGGATGCTGCCTCAGCATGGCCTGATGAGTGGTGCCATGTCAGTGCCCAGGATCTGAACTGGTGAAACCCTGGGCCACTGAAGCAGAGCACATGAACTTAATCACTCGGTCATGGGGCCGGCCCCAGAATCCAGCATTCTAACTGTGCAGTCCAGTGGTGTAGCCACTAACCACATTTGGAAATTTACACTTTTAGATACCTGTTTGGATATGATTCACATAGTCTGTGTGTGTGTGTTTCTTAGGGTTTTCTATATATAACATCACGTCATCTGCAAAAAGAAATAGTTTTACATCTTCCTTTCCAATCTAGATGCCTTTTATTTCTTTTTCTTGCCTAAATGCCATCATTAGAAACTCTAGTACAATGTGAGTAACATATGAGATGAAAGCAGACATCACTGTCTTGTCCCTGGTCTTAGGGTGAAATTTTCAGTTGATGTTAGCTGTGGGTTTTTCAAGGATGGTATTTATCTATTCCTAATGTGTAGAGTGATTTTTTTCATCATGAAGGATGTTGTATTTGGTGAAATTCTCTTTTGTATATGTGTATTGAGATCAGGTGGTAATTGTCCACCTGATACATATTATTCTATTAATATGATGTATTACATTAATCCATTTTTCAGATATTAAGCTAAACTTTCAGCTACAGATGAGAGATTAAGACCTTCTCAAGTCTTTCCTGGGCATGCACACAGCCCTGCACACTTGTGGGCTTCTAGATCCTCACAAATACACTGAAGATTTTCCAGGCCCCCATAGACATCTCATTCTCCCAATTTTCCTTTTCACTTTTTGGCTTACCTCTTGCCTTCCTCAACTGGTATAGCTCACTCAGGAAGCTACAATGTAAAACAATTACTGCTGATTGTTTTGGCAAGTGCCCTAGGGAGAGATTTTCCTCACTGAGCAAGCTCTGAGTCAAATCAAGACAAGCTCTGAAAATGGGACTTTTTCAAAGAGCTACCAGGCAAATCAGATACTGACAATTCAATGGGGCTGGGTCTTTTAGGAACTCCCAACTCATTATGGCTGCTAGGCTGCTGGTTTTCACAGACACCATGGTTCTGAGACTGACGGTTTTCAAAGTTACTGAGGATATTGTGAAAGCAGGATGGGAACAGCAGAAGTTTTGATATCAATGAGATTATTCCCTTTACCAAGATCCCACCGTCTTTCTTATCTAAACATTCTTCAAATTGTTACAAGCCTTTGGTTAACTTCTGGATTTCTGAAAAAGTTGATTTTGACCATTTTTACCAGTGTTATCATTGTTTGTATGGATTTTCAGATTCCCTTACTCCAGCATTTCAGAAATGTTGGCTGAAATATCTGTGGCTATTTATGTCTAATTTATGTCTAATTTAATTACATTAAATTAAATGCCACGAGAAATTTAGTTCCTCACTCACACACATTAGACACATTTTAAGTGCTCAGAAACCACATAGGGCTGATATTGACTGTGTTGGATAGTGTAGACACAAATGTTTACGTTCTTGCAGAAAGCTCTCTTGAACAGGCCCTACAAGCAAGGCATCTAGAATCAGGGCAGAACTTCAGACATCCTTGTTCATCCCTTGTGCTACAGGTCTGTCTCATACAGTAACCACACTAGGGTGGACTCCTTGTGTAACTTCTCACCATTGGCACAGAGGCTGAATAGAGTTGCCATCTGTGAGGAATTCCTGAAGGTGACCCAGAATGGTACCCAGCTGCTGAGCTTTGACCTGGAGAAAAACAATGTCCCTGTGGATTGTAAGGCTCTGTGGTCATTGGGGCAGGAGTGTGGTTTCCAACTTCCACAACTGGGGCCTTTCCTAGGAACCTGGAGGCCTGGGGATGGGACAGCATTGAACTTTCTCAGGCTGGCAAGAGGTAGCCTAGTTCCCCATGCTTAACCCACAATTCAGGGAGAAAAAATGACACCCAGTGTGATACAGCAGGCACTTGCCTTCTCCTGGATGGCTCTGTGGCCTCAGGCTGGTCAGCTCCCCTCTCTGGACTTCTGTTTCCTTAGCTCTGCACTGAAAGTACTTGGACAGATTGTCAGTGAGGACCTCCAGCTGTGTGTGAACCAACCTTGAGAAATATGTCAGGATGGACCTGTTTTCTGATCCACAGTTTGTATAAAAATAGGAATGGGCCTGACTTGACCCACAGGCTGTAGTTTACCAAGTCCTGCTCTAGATCAGCACAATGAACTAGAAATTTCTGTAATGATGGAAATGTTCTATGTCTGTGCTATCCAGTACATAGCCATAGCCACATGTGGCTATTGAGTACTTGGAGGATGGCCTTGTGGCTGTTTTTTATGGTTATTGATTTTTATTTTTAATATTACTAAGTTACCAGATATTTTATTTTATTTAAGTGCTTCTGGCAGCTCTGTATTGGATAACACAGAGCCTTGCCTGGGGAGAAGTTGCACAAGTAGGGGGACCTGCAACCCTCCCCCCATGCCCAATGAGTACTCTGTGTCCCTCCCCTCTGGAGTTGATGTTGTAGTTGACAATAACAAGAATAGGTGATTGAAAATTATAAGTTATTTGATGCACATCGATTGATACTTGGGACTGGTAGTCAGAGAAGTCTCCCTGAAGTAAATTGCATTGTAGGTGAATCCTGGAACAGGACTATAAAACAACTTGGTAAAGGAGAAGGGGATGAATGTGTTTCTAGGCACAGAAGAAATCATTTGAGTGATAATTTAAAAATTTGGAGAGATCCAATGGGCTTCCCAACTGATGACCCATTCTCCCCCAGCCATCATAAGATGGCCCAGCCCAATTTCAGTCCTTCATGCCCAGAGGTATAAATTTGATTTAATTTGTTACACTTGTGTAATACGATAATGGCCGTGGATTATGTAGCAAAGTGTCCTAATTTTTCAGAGATACAAACTGAAATGGGGTGAAACATCAGGATGCTTATTTGACTTTAATATTTCAGTGAAAATATTGGAGAAATCAAGGGTGGCAAATGTCAATTAATAATTTATACATTGGATGAAATATTCTTTTAATTGGATGAAGTATACATTGTTAAATCTAGGTGATGGATATTTCTTATATTGTTCTACTTTTGTGTGTGTCTAAAAGTTTTATTTAAAGAAGTAAAACACATTCACATGCATTCTCCCTTTCATTCACTTCCAGGGTACTCTCCCAACAGAAATGATGCCTTGACTGAGAATTCTGGTAAGCCACAAGGAAGCCACAGCCCAGGATGAGGAAGGAATATCTTGATGGTGTGCCTCATCAAAGAGAACCATGTGCACAGTGTCTTGGATGATGATGACAGGTGGCCAACCCATGTCAAGGACTGTGGAGCACAGTAAGAGGACAACAGGAGCCCTGTGAAAATAATGAGAGGTGGCTCACCCCAGCATTTGTCTCCCCATACCTCCCCTTCTGGGCCAGCATCCTCATCTGCTTCACGAGACTCCCAGTGCTCAACACATGCCTGATCTGCTCTCTCCTGGTAAGCAAGGAAGTGTTAATTTTCTTCTTACTATTGGGTTGTAAGAGCTCTTTATGTATTATAAATATACGTGCTTTGCTAAGGATATGTTTTGCAAATATTGTGTCCCATTGGCCACTTGGTGTTCATAGCTCCTTTAGAGCTTGAAGTAGTAGTGACATTATCATCTTCCCAATTCTGAGTGACTCACTCCTATGTCCCAGACATTTCCATTAACCCAAAGGATCATGTTCAAAAACAAATAATTCAGAAAACATATTAACGTATCTCAAATTCCTGATGGCCAGTTTTTACTCATACACTGATGCAGTAGATACCCTTTCCTCAAGATGGAAGTGATGCCCCATCACCTTCTCCTCAGATTAATTTCCCTTCTCCTAATCCTGTCATTCCTGGATTCCATGGCCTATCACCTCAGTAATTCCCTTGGAATCATCCAAAATTTCTTCCTGCTCATCATATCTACCTTGTAAAACTTAAAACCCAAAAGATCCTGATTATCTGCCATGCCTTAGCTACTGCTAGTCTTATGGTATTATGACACAACATGATAGTTTGGTACCACTGTAAGTCCAAAATCATCTGCATCAACTGGGAAGCATCCATAAGACCTGGAAATTTTACTTTTTCTTCATGTGTTGGCATATTTACTCCTTGATTTTCCACAAATCTTGTTTTAAGTATTCCCCACATTTCTTTTTCATTCATGCATATTCAGGGTCCCTTAACTTGTTTGATATTGCACAGAGAAATTGCTGTCTCTACTCCTTGCCCTTAGTCATGAACCATTGAGGAAAGGCCATCTCCATTCTGTGTATATGGTCTCACCTCCAAACACCTCCTTGGAAAACTCCACACTCCATCTGCCCTCACCATTCTATAAGTGCTTCCCTCGTAAGGTCACACTGACTCCTTTCTTACTAGACCCAATAGGAACTTTTCATCAGTCATCTGTAATGATTTTTAAGTGGAAAACTTTTAAATATATTTATAACAATTTAGACATGTGAATCTTATGTTACAGCTGTGCCCGTTATAATATCTCAAGGCAGACAGTGCATATATAAAAAAAAATTCAACTCACAAATGGTGATTGTGCTGTAAGTGGATTTGTAGAACTCAGTAAGAAAAAAATGGAATGTAAACTATCTCATTATATTAGTATTTATGCAGATTACATGCACAAATTATAATATCTTGGGTTAAAATATACTATTAAAATTAGTTTCACCTGTTTGTTTTTACTTTTTTAAATGTGGCTACTAAGAAAATTTTAAATTCCATAAGTAGAGTGCTAAATTCTACTATTGGACCACACTGGTTAAGCTAGTTTGGGGTGACATATGTGACAGTGGCAAAGCATTCAACAGTGTTGTTGATTCATTTATTCATCTTATACTATGGGGTACGTTCTACATCCATCAAGGCAATAGTCCTATCCTCTGGAGCTTACAGACAGTGTCAGAAGAATTTTTAAATTTTATTTATAACATATAGATAGAGCACTTATGATATGAGAGCTGTTCCAAGCATTTTGCAAACATTAACGCCTTTAATACTCTTCATGACCTTACAAAGTAGGTATGCTTATCATTCTTGCTAACTGACAGACGAAGAAACTGAAGCACTGACAGGGTAAGTAACTTGCCCACTACAAATATCTAGTAAATGAGCTAGAATTTGAACATAAGATGTTGGCTCTGTATTCTATGCTCTTAACCATGACATTTGCTCTCTAAGACTTCACACCCTGAAAAAAATTGGATCAACTTATACATTTTCTGGTACATCCATAGTTCAACTCTTTTATCTGTGTCTGAAAAAGATAATATTTGAATGAAAATGATTGCATGTACACACCCAAATTACTTCTATCAACATCCCCTGTCCTTGAAAATTCATAGAGAACATTTCAAAACACTTCTTGCCCAGACTAGGAGGGCTTCTAGGAAATCCAATTGTTACTCTAATAAGCCAAGGGCAGGCTAGGAGTTGGGTCTCAGGGAAAGATGACCTCAGAAGTTACCATTGAATTGCAAAATTGATGGGGTGGTCTCAGCAGTAACTGAATTCAGAATCTTGTAGTGTTTCAACCTTGGCGCTAATTTTCTGGCTGGGGGTGTAGGAGCTGGTGATGCAGTACAGGGAGAGGGAACAGCTCACTGTTTTGGGGAAAATCAGACCCATGAAAGAGAGAGAATGATGGTTTCCTTTCATAATGGACTTGTGATGGGAAAAATTCAGCCCAAAAGAACAGTCATCTGCCTGGGATAACAAGAAGAAGCTGCATCATCTTCTGCCAAAGCAGAAAGCCCCACTTCATGGACTCACTTTATCCAAATGAGACGAAGAAGGAGGAAATAATGTGATGCTCTTCCAGATGTGACATCCATGACGCTAGAGGCTATGCCTGGGAGGTTCTGAAAGGCCTCACTGAGGTGACATTTGCTGTGAGGATGATGACAAGGATAAGCCATGCCTGCCTATGTCTGGGAACAGTTTGAGTGTCAGGAAGAAAGTACCACTGGTGCAGAGACTCACAGGAAGAAGTGAGTTTGACTAGAGAAGGTCAGAAAGGTGGCAGTGTTACTAGAAGGAGCCTGAGAAAGGAGAGGAGAGGAGATGGGGGCAGGAGGGGGTCATATTGTGCGACCCAGTAGACAGTGTTAGTTTCTGTTAGTCCGTAACATTGCCCCAAAACTTTGCACCTATAAAGTAAAAATATTTAACATGTCACGTATTCTGTGAGCCAGAAGCAGGGAACAGCTTAGCCTGGTGCCTCTTCCTCAAGGTCTCTCTGAGGCAAGGAATGCAGTCTCTACTGAGGCTCAGCTAGGGAGGATTTGCTCCCAAGTTCACTCACATTTGTGTTGTCAGGACTCATTTGGACTGAACTTCTGAGTTCCTATGTGTCTGTTGGCTGGGCACTCCCTCACTTCTCTCCTATGGACCCTCTACATAGGGCAACTGAAAGCATAGGCGCTTGCTCCCCACCCAGTTCATGAGGTATTACAGAGAGAGAGAGAGAGATGGAAATAGGGGGAGGGAGAGTGGGAGGGAACTCAAGAAAATGAATAAGAGGGAAGAGAAAGGCTTTTTGTTATTAAAACTTGGATGTGACATCCCATCACCTTGGCTGTATTCTGATTGTCCTCACCTGACTTGTGTAAGGTCTGGCTCAGATACAGCATAGAGGGTTCTAAGCAGGACAAATGTTAACAGGGATTGTTATGTATCCTGGGATCCTTGGGTTTTGAGGTTTCTTTTACAATAAGAAACCTCACATAGTTACAGCTGGTTTTATGGTTATGGCAAAGGTTGTGGCTTTCCCACTCTCTGTTGTAAGAGTAACCTGTCCCCAGTTGGAACTGCTTCAAGTCCTCCAGAGGAAACTTCCCAAATGACCACCCAATCACAGAGTATCATGTTGCTTATAGGACAAAAGCCCAAATTTTACATCCTGAATTTCTGGGTCCTCTCAGAGAGGGGCCTGTCTTTGTCACTTTGTGCCCATTCTCTGCCCCTCATCATCTAAGGCTACTATCTAGCTGCCATATTAGGTACTCCTTCTTCTTCTAACATGCCCTGCCTTTTTGTGGCTTCCTGACTCCATTTGTGCAGTAGTGGCTACCTGCCATACCATCTCCTCATCTCTAACTGTGGCAATCCTACCATCCTACTGACCTCAGCTCAAACGTCCCCTCTTCAGTTGAATTACCTCCTGCCTCTCACCCACCACCGTGCCTCTCCTTCCTCATTATTTGTGTTTCTCCTATAGTCTTTTCACACCCTCTGGAGCCTACTGGAGTCTACCTGCCTATGTCTTCGGCTCCAGTGGCCTGTGAGCGTCTCAAAGCAGGTCCTATGGCGATATCTCTTTATACCCATGTTGTTTCTTCAACGAGTGAATAGCTTTGAATGGATATATCAGAAAGGATTAACATCCATCAGATACTATTGCTTGTTTGAGGTAGCACAATTATTTGCAGGGTTGATGATGAGTAAGATTATGCATGGTCACAATGCTTTAATGGGTAAGGCCAACATTTAGACTCAGGAAGTCTGGCTCCAGAACCCACCCCTGCAGCTGTACACCAACCCCTCTCAGAGAGGATAAATTCTATCCACGAATCTGCTAAGGATGAAGAGGCAGTACAAACAGATGGCTGAAGAAACCCTACAATTCCACATTATCTCTGTTGCTCCTAACTGTTATAGAGAACACGAGGCTTCTGCTTGTGAACTATGCCCAGATTTGGCTTCAGGAAAAGCTCAAAGTAATAAAATAAATCTCCAGAAACCAACCCTAAAGAAACAGAGATCTATGAATTGCCTGACAAAAAATTCAAAATAATTCTCTTAAAGAGGTTCAACATGCTACATCAGAACACAGAAAGATACATAAATTAAATAAGGAAAATTATTCATGAACAAAATCAGAATATCCAACAAATATAAAAATATGAAAAGGACCTCCAAGAATTCTTGTGTTGAGTAATATAATTACTGAATTGAACAATTCACAAGTGAGGTTGGACTCCAGAGTTGATCAAGCAGAAGAAAGAATCCCTGAACTTGAAGACAGGTCATTTGAAATCCTTGTGTCAGAGGAACAAAACGAAAAAAGAATTTAAAAGATGAAGAAATCCAAAGGGATTTTTGGGACTTCATCAATCAGATTAAAACACGTGTGGGAGTCCAGAAAGAGAAAAAGAGAGAGAAAGGGGCAAAGAGCTTATTTGCAGAAATAATGGCTGAAGTCTTCCCAAGTCTGAAGAAGGAAGTGAACATCCAAATTCAAGAAGCTTAAGAGGCTCCAACGAGGATGAATCTAAAGGAGCCCCCACCTAAACACTTTATAATCAAACTGACAAACTCCAAGACAAGAGAGAATCATGGAAGCAGCATGAAAAGGACCCATCAAATACAAGAGAAGACCTATAAAACTATCTGCAGTTTTTCAACAGGAGCATCACAGGCCTGCCAGAGCAGAGAGAGATGATATATTCAAAGTGCTGTCAGATTTAAAAAAAAAAAAAAACTGCCAACCAAGCATACTATGTCCAGAAGAACTGTGCTTCAAAAAGACCTTCCCAGATAAACAAAACTGAAGAAGATCGTCACCAACAGAACTGTCTTACAAGAATTGTAAAAGGACACAAGAGAGCAACATGAAAATAGAAAGCTCTCTGGTAGAGTAAATATATAGCCAAATACAGAATTCTTTAACAGACATGATAAGGGTGGTGCAAAAATCACTTTCATTCTCATATAGCATTTAAAAGGTAAAATCACAGACAGTACCTATAACAATATAACAATAAAATTATGTTAATGAATACAAAATATAAAGAGATGTAATCTTGAAAGGGATGACATAAAGTGTGGGTGACGTAAAGGAGTGATGTTTTGTGTGCAATTCAAGTTATCAGTTTAGAACAGGTTGTTATAACTATATGATGTTTTATGTAATCCCCACAGAAACCACAAAGATAATTCCTGTGGGTATGCAAGCAAGATAGTGGTTAGGAGGTTTCTTCCTCTTATCTTTCCATAGGAACAAGAATTTGGGAGCCATCCATGGACAAAAGAGCCTGTCTGGGAGCTTTGAGATCCGGGTAGGCAGTTGTGAAAACTTGGCAGAGTCCAAAACTGAGGAGGGACTTTTGAGAAGGCAACCCCACACATGGGTCTCAGGCTTGCTGACCATATTCCTGGATGCAGCCATGCTAACAGTCTTGTTTCCTTGCCGAATTGGCTAGAGCCCCATTTGGCTTTGGTCCTGCCATCAGCACCAACCACCAAAAGACCCAGAAGGAGTTATGCCTCTCTGTATCTTAGGTAAAAGGCCTGTCAGCCTTGGCCCTTGTGTGGACCCTAAAGTGGCCTATGACCCAGCTACAGCTTCTCTCAGCCATGGTCAGGAGCAGACCAGCTTGTACGGAGATCCAGTGGGAGACACATATCCATGTCCCCAGATGATGGCTCACTGATATTGTTCCAAATGTAGATCTTGAATCAGCCTTGTAACCTGGCTCCAGTCCATCGCATCCATGATCCAGCAGCAGATATGCCTGTCTAGGGACCCAATGGGAGACATGTCCATCCATGCCCCTGGAGGCAGGTCTGCTGACCTAGGTCCAACCATGGATTCTGAAGCAGCCCTGCTCCAGCCTTTCTCAGCAGCAGTCAGGGAGCACTCATGCCCACCCAGGGACCTGGTGGGAGGCACTCCATCTGTGCCCTCTAAGGAAGACGTGCAGACCTCAATCTGGCTGTAGATCCTGAAGCAGCCCTGTGACTTACTTATAATACATCTAAGCTTTGGTACTGTCCAGTCCTCCCACACAGTGACCTGGTGGGATCATTCCAGGAATCTGACAGAAGATTTACCATTTAACCATCCACACACCTGGAAACAGATCCACCTTCTGCAGACCCAAATGTGAGCCTTGAAGTGGACCTTTGTTCCAGCCAGCCCAATTGACCAAGGTCCTGGATGCAGACCCATCTACCCAGGGGCCATATGGGATATTGCCCACCCAAGTCCTTAGTAACAGGCTCACAAACCATGGATACCACTGTGGAACCAGCAGAAGCCACATGACCCATCTCCAACAGGCTTGACTCTGACCCTGGGGGCAAACCCATCAGATCAGGGACCTGACAGGAGAAGGATTTTTACCAGTGAAACCCAGTCTATAAAGGTTTGCAGAAATATTTGCTTCTTCAAATGTACTAACAACACTACAGGGCTATACAGATCACAAAGAATCAGGAAAACATGACACCATCAAAGGTTCCAATAACCTAACCCACAGAAATGGAGATCTGAAAATTGCCTGAAAAAATTTCAAAATAATCATTTTAAAGAAATTGAATGAGATGCAAAAGAACACACACAGACAACTAAATAAATTCAGGCAGATAATACATGAGCAAAATGAGAAGATTAATAGAGAAATGGAAATCATAAACAAGAAACAAACAGAAATCCTGGTATAATGACAACACTAAAAATTCAATAGAGAGCTTCAACAGCAGATTTAATCATGCAGAAAAAAGAATAAGCAAATTCAAAGACAGATCATTTGGAATTTTCCAGTTAGAAGAACAAAAAGAAAAAGCAATGAAAAAGAGTGAAAAAAGTGTATGAGATCTATGGGACACCATCATGGGAATGAATAATATACACTAGGAAGTCTCAGAGGCAGAAGAGAGAGAGAGAGGTGGGCAGAAGGCTTATTTAAAGAAATAAAGCTGAAAAGTTCCCAAATCTTGGGATAGATATAGACTTCCAGATTCTTGAAGCTCAAAAGACTCCACCAGCTTCACCCTGATGAGTATTACCCCAATACCCATTATAATCAAATTGTCATAAATCAAAAACGAAAAGAGAATTTTTGAAATCAGCAAGAGAGAAGTTACTCATCACATTTAAAGGGGTTGTAGTTTCCCCAGCAGAAATGCTGATCAACTCTGGGGTCCAACCTCACTTGTGAATTGTTCAATTCAGTTATTATATTGCTCAACACAAGAATTTTTGGAGGTCATTTTTATAGTTTCCATATTAGTTGATATTTTGATTTTGTTCATGAATCATTTTCCTGTTTTAATTTGTCTGTTTTTGTGTTCTGATGTAGCATGTTGAACTTCTTTAAGACCAGGAGGCAATGGGATGACCTATCCAAAGTGCTGAAAGAAAAAACCCTGAAAATCAAGAATATTGTATCCAGTAGAGCTGTCTTTCAGAAATAAAGATAATATAAAGATATTCCCAGACCAACCAAAGCTGAGAGAATTTATCAACACTACATCTGCCTTATAAAAGATTCTCAGGGAGTTCTTCAACTTGAATGAAAACACACTAAGTAACAACATGAAAGCATATGAAAGTATAAACCTAACTGGTAAGTTAACATATAGTCAAATTGAGATTATTTCAACTATAACGATGGTGCATAACACTTTTAACTATAGTATTAATGCTAAAAGCAGAAGTATTAAAATAACTATAGCTACAGTAATTTGTTAATGGATACACAATATAGTAATAAGTAAAATGTGATATAAATAACATAAAATGTATCTGAAGGGAAGATAAAAGTATACAAATTTATATGCAGTTGAAATCAAGTTGTTACTTTAAATCACACCTTTATAGGTATGAAATATTTTATATAAGCCTCGTGGAAACCATAAAGAAAAATTCTCTAGTAGATACACAACAGATAATGAGAAAAAAAATCAAATCATAGAGCTACAAAAAACCCCAACAAATCACAAAGGAAGACAGCAAGAAAGGAAGAAAGGAACAAAGAGACTACAAAACAATCAGAAAACAGTAAAAAAAAATAAAGGGCAAATAGTGGGGCCCACCTGGTGCCTTAGCAGTTAAGTTCCCATGCTTTGCTTCAGTGGCCCAGGGCTTACCAGTTCATAGCCTGGGTGCGGACCTATGCATGGTTTATCAAGCCATGCAGGAGTCCCACGTATAAAATAGAGGAATATGGGCACAGATGTTAGCTCAGGGCCAGTCTTCCTCAAAAAGAAAAAGGAGCAATAGTAAGTCCTAACCTGCCAATAACTACTTTAATGGTAAAGGATTAAATTCTCCAATCAAAGACACAGAATGGCTGAACAAAAAAAACAAACAAGATTCAATAATATGCTACATACAAAAAACTCACTTTAGCTTTAAGGACTTAAGAGTAATAGTGATTAGATTGAAAAATACATAATATGCAAAAGGTAACTAAAAGGGAGCAAGACAGGCTATACTATGTCACACAAAATAATCTTTTTGTCAAAATCTGTTCACAAGAGACAAGGAGCTCACTGTATATTGATAGAGGGGCAACTCATCAGGAGGACATAAAAATTGTAAATATATTGCACTCCACATTGGAGCACCTAAATATATAAAGTAAATATTAACAGAAATGAAAGATGATGGAGCATCAATTCTATTTCTTCTCCAGCTCCTATAGACTTTGCTCTCTGCAAAGCATCCATCATCACAAATATGACTTCAGTTCTCTGGGGTCAACAACTTTGGCCATTACCTAGCACCATAGGCAATAAGAAGGTATGTTTGCATGAATATACACATATTCTCACTAAGCTTTTCTCACTAAGAGTGAACAACAACAATTAAACAGTTTCAAAACAGTCCTCTACGGTAGTAGAAAGTTATATAAGGAAGTAAAATTTTAAAAAAAATCCCAACCTTACGTAAGACTACATGTTAAAACATGGAATTTTCTGTGCAGAGGGATGAGAATTTGTTAGGATGAAGAAATTTGCACCATAAAATGAGTTAACTGGTAATAAGTAATGAATTCTAAGTATTCATTGAATTCCAATGAATTCCAAATAAAGTGCCCTGTTTATAGCCCTTTGCAAGAAAACCTAGCACCTATAAGAAGATGGGAGGCATATTATAGGCTCACTTTGAGATGCCAGTCTCCCAAAATACACAAGCAAATCTTTTTTTTTGCCTCTACATTGAATGCACAAGTTGTCTGGATACAGTTATATCTCACAGAAATACTAGCAAAGGTAATGTTGTTCCCTGTGATATATAATTATAAAAAGCACCATCAGAACTTGTTGGAGCTTCCCTCTGTCATATTCAAGGAAATAAAGTTACAGCAGCAGAATGGGGGTTGTGTGCTGGTGGAATGGTAATGAGGAAATTTCTGAAATACTAGGGCAATCAGAGGGGGAAAGAAATCTCCCAATGTTACATGTAAGTTTAAAATGCCCCAGGATAACTATCAACTTCTGAAGATAGTAAGAGGTATAAGCACTTCAGTTGAGGTTAATCAACATTTCTGTTACCTACTTAGTTTTCAGAGGTTATAACTTGATATTTTGTATTAAGCTATATCACTCTGGTGTTTATACCCAGGTTTATGGATTTATACATTTAAAAATATCTTTTATTTTATTGTAAGGGTGCTGCTAAAGAAAATTAGCTATAATAAACACTTTTTTGATGTTGGACTCAGTCCTCTTGTTCTTCCCTTGAGAATTTTTTTTTAGATTTTACATCAGAGAGGTACTTAGGTAAGCTGCAAACACAAAGACATAAATAGATCTCAAAGACAAAGTCACATTGACCTTATATGGACCTTTCCTTTACGGAGATCCATGTCAGATTGTTTAAACAAGGAGTCAAAGGAAACTTAGCAAAATGATTCTTTTTAGCCTCAAATTACAATTGAAAATCTCATTTGCACCATGAAAAATTAGACAAAAAGTCCAGATCATAGCCAAATACTGTAATCCAGACTTTAACCAGCTACAGAATGATGTAATTGGTGTATCTCGATTTAATATTTGTATTTAATAAGATACAATGCAGCTTCCATATATTCAGCCTATTTATAGATAAAAATAATACCCAATAGTTTCATCTAGGAGGGGAAAGTTCATTTTCTTCACATTCCACACAGAAAATATTCAAACGTATGATAGAATCACATATGACATTTTAACAGGTTTGTTCATCTGATCTTGTCTGTATTTACCTACTTTTGTTAATTTGTACATAAGAACACAAATATTATCTTTTTGTACCAACTCCAGTGTGTTAGTTGTTTATTGCTGATTAACAAATTGCCCCCAAACTTAGTGGCTTATAATGATAAAAATGTATGATCTCGGGGCTGGCCCCGTGGCCGAGTGGTTAAGTTCGCGCGCTCCGCTGCACGCGGCCCAGTGTTTCGTTGGTTCGAATCCTGGGCGCGGACATGGCACTGCTCATCAGACCACGCTGAGGCAGCGTCCCACATGCCACAACTAGAAGGACCCACAACGAAGAATACACAACTATGTACCGGGGGGCTTTGGGGAGAAAAAGGAAAAAATAAAATCTTTAAAAAAAAAAAAAAAAAATGTATGATCTCTCAGTTTTTGTGGGTCAGGAATCTGTGCACAGCTTAGCTGGGTGTCTCTAGCCCCAGTTCTCTCATGAGGTTGCAGTTGAGCTGTCAGGCAGGTCTGCGGTCTTATCAAAAGACTAGACAGGGGGAGGTTCCACTTCCAAGCTCGTACACATGGTTGTTAGTCTCAGAAAATCCACTTCTAAGTTCATTTACCTGGACCTCTCCATAGGACTAACTCACAGTATGGTAGCTGGCTGCCCTTAAAGTGAACAAGCCAAGAGAGAGGTAACAAGAGTCAGAGCCTCCAAGATGGAACCTGCAGTCTTTTCTAACTGACTTTCAGAAGTGACATTCCATCACTTCTGCCATATTCTTTTCTTTAGAACTGAGTCACTAAATCTCCCACGTTGAAAGAGAGGGGATTATACAAGGATGTGAATACCAGGAGGCATGAATCAGAGGGGGATTATCTTAGAGGCTCCTACCACACCTATAATCAGTCTATAATGACTTATAGAGAGGAGGTAGATAGCTGTTCTCTTTTATTTCCTGTCTACCTACCATCTATTTAGGAAATGACTTCCTCCTCATTCTCATTCTGTGTGCTTCTGGGGAGCTGATTTCTCCCCCTCCCCCTGGCTCTTGGGATTGACAGCTGTTGTGTCCCTGGCCTGGCCAGTAACAATCAACTTCAACTTTCTGGCCACAGTGAGTGGTTCAGAGGTTGGCCATTCACTGTCCTTTTTCAGGAATTGACATGGTGCTGGGAGAAAAAGGGTCTCCTAAGATCACTGGTGCTTTGGAACACAGAAAACTGGAATTTTCCCCATCTTCAATACCTATAGATAAGCCTCCTTTGCTCCTGTGAAAAAAAACTCTTAGAATGAAACCAACACAGAATAAAAAAGAGCTGAGAGATGGAGAGTGAAAGAACTATATCCAGTTCTCGTGACATCTCTTGCCTCCCCATACCCAGCCATGCCTGCAGTCAGGCTACCTTTTTTTTTACTTAGTTTTGTATTGGGTTTTTGTCAAGAAAAATGGTCCTAACATATCCAGATGTTATGGATGTAGCCCCAAATATTCTAGCTTCCCTTAACAGAACCATCATATCAGTGTCTTTTAGGAAATTATCTAAATATTTTGAGTATATTTACATTTTGCAACCTTATCAACTTAACTCAGAAAACTAAGCTCCATGTGTTTCCTATTGTGTGAACTACTTCCTTGCATTCACTTTAAATTTACTTTTCTCAAGATTCAGTAAATATCTTCTTGTGCCATTTAAGTTCTCTAAGAGCAGGGAGAAATCCCTTCTCAATTATTATTTTCTCCCCAATTTGTAGCACAATATCTGGGCACATAGTGCATCTTCAATAACTGTGTAATGAATCAATGAGTAAATGAAACTTCTAAGTGTACTTTAGATTAGTTTCCCCTAAGTTCAATACTTTATTTCTGCTCATATAAAGATCCATTCAATATTTTCTGCCTATTCTCATAGCCTCATAGTAACATCAAGTTATTCTCATATACTTGGACTTTTCATAATCAGAAAAACTTAATGTGCCTTCTTTCCTGTAAATTATTCATAAAAATATTAAACAAGGGTAGTCAAAGGGGAATGCCAGTGTTCACACTTCTTCCTCCAAGAAGTGCTCTTTTACCCTAAATCATTGTTTCTTGTCCCTAAGCAACTTCCCTGTGCATTACACCAGTCTCCATCATACCATGATGACTCAATTTTTAAAATGGTCTTTGTGTGGAATTTTGTGAAAGGCCTTTTGAAAATCTAAGTGGACACCATTCATCAGCTTTTGTCCATATGCCTATATACCTCCTAAAAGAGCTTTAATAGATTGATAAGACATGATTTCCTCTTATGGAAACCATACATTCTCCTCCAGCTCTTTCCTTGCCTCCCCCAGCCCTACTGGCATACAATTGTTTTTCTGGGGAGAAGAGCTCAGCTCTTCTCTGTTGATCTTTTTTTTATTAGGTTTTTAATGATTGTCAGGTATCGTAGAATAATGCAGGGCAAAGATTGCCAAAATCAAACTATCCTAAAGAGATTAATAACTGTGGTTATGTTAGCTTGCTGAGGTCAGAAACATGGAAATATAAACTCAAGTACACTAAATATGGGCAGATAAAAGAAAGTAAGGTTAGAAATATAGGAAGTTGGTATTTGCCAAACAAAGGTTAGGAATTTCTTAGGTCCTTTAGTAATTTGACAGTTTTACCAATTTCTCTTTTCTTTAGATTCTCCTTGCTTTTGATTTCCTCAACATCATGCTCTCATCACACTTTGGGCAATGTTCCTTCTCAGAGTCTTCCTCTGGTTGAACTTTTGGCCTCTTTAATTGATTGTTTTCCAGGTCCTATCCTTGGCTTTATTTCTCTCTCCCTCTATATGTTCTCCATTGTCAATTTCATATACTCCTATGGATTTAGGTAGTCTTTATTCTATAGACTAATAGAATAAAAATGTAAATTTTGGGTGTATATTTGGTCTCTGAGCTTCAGATAAGTCTGTTCAGCTGCCTGGGGACATTTCTATGTTGATATCCCATAGACATTTTAATCATGTGTCCAAAATCAAATGCATCATCTCTATATAATTTAAGGCCTTTTTCATTACATGCAACAAAAATCATATTTCATGGAATCTAAGGAGAAGCTAAACAGGACAGAGGTACAACTAGGGTCATAAACAACCATACAAGGACCTGGAAAACTCAGTGATTTCTTCCTCCCAATTATATGTCTACTTTCCTCTGTATGTCTGTTTCTTTTCTCCCCTTGTTGTAGACTAACTTCTTCTTCCTCTCAGTCTACCTGGTGGGAAACAATGAGGGTTTCTATTTCCTGCTTCAGTGACACAGAGCGAGACTGGCTGAATTCTCTCTCGGGTCTAAATTCAAAATCCCAAGGAAGAAAGTCATTGGCCCAGCCATGGTCAAGGTGTTCTCCTTTATATCAATAAACTTTGGCCTCAGGTACAGGGTTACAATGTATGCAACTTGAAGATGCCCCATAGTTCACTGATCCTCTGTTCATTTTGCTTTTTTCTCTGTATGTTTCATTTTGGACAGTTTCTATTGCTACGTGTTCAACTTTATGATTCTTTTCTTCTGTTGTATCTAATCTGCTGTTAATCACATCCGGTATATTTTTCACTCTAACAGATATTGTATTTTTCATGTCTAAAATTTCGGTTTGTTTTTTTAATATCTTCCATTTCTCTACTTAACATGCCCAATCTTTCCTTTAGATTCTTAAACATAGGAATATAGTTATAATAACTGGTTTAATGTCTTTGCCTTCTAATTCTTTGTCTAATTTAATGTTGGTGTCATTTCTAGGTATGTTTCCATTGACTGATTTTTCTCCTTTTTATCCATTGTGTTTTCCTGCTTGTTTGCACACCTGGTCATTTTACACTGGATGCCACACATCCAGTGCCACACATTTGAATTTTACCTTCTTAGGTGCTGGATATTTTTCCATTCCTATAAATATTTTCATGAGCTTTATTCTGGGAAGCAGTTAAAAAACTCAGAAACAGTTTGATCTTTTTGAAACTTCTTCTAAGCTTTGTTATCCAGGATGAGAGTGGCCTTTATTCTAGAGCTAATTTTGCCACACTGCTGAAGCAATGTTCTTTTAAATGCTCTATCTGATGCCCTGTGAATTTCAAGGATTTACATTAAAGGACTATTCCTTCTGCTCATATGCAACAGTTCTTGAGCCTTGAGTAGTTTTCTCACACTCAGGTGCTGATCAGTACTCCCCTGAAGACTCTGGAGCCCTCTACAGGCCTCTGGAGCTCTCTCCCTGTGCAGCACTCCCCTTCCTGCTTCTCTGCCTGAGAACTCAAGGAAGCCATGGGCTCCCCAGACACTCAGCCTCTACATGGGTTCCCACTGTCTAAGTGGCACTCTGGAAACTCTCTCCAAGCAGTAAGCTAGGATAATCACAGGGCTCACCTCATTGATTTCCCCTCTCTCTGGGATCACTGTTCTTGCTTCATGGTGTGCAGCATCTGAAAACAATTTTTTTCTATATTTTGTCTTTTTTTAAAGTTGTTTCAGAAAAGAGGGTAAATCCAGTCCATGTCACTCCATCTCGGCTAGAAGTGGAAGTCCAATTCAATCTTTTGGATCCAATTGCAGTTTTTTAAAACTCTGGGCTCTTGCATGTCTCTGTGCTTTTACATGAATTTGAAATGTCCTTCCCTCCCACTGTGTCTGTCTGATAAGACTTGGTTCCAGCATTATCTCCACCCAAACCTTCCCAGCATCCCCATGCCCACACTAGCATCCCTCCTCTGTGCTCCAAGGCATCATACACACACCATACATGTTGGCTCAGCTCATTGAACTCTAAGCCCTCCATGCACAGATCATAGCTTATTCACCTTTCTGTCTTCAAACTTAGCACAGCTGAAACATAGCAGGTACTCAATGTATGCTTGGAGAGATGAATTGAATATTGCATATAATTACACTGAAACAGAGAACAATCTTCACTATTTCAGAGTATTTTATAAGCTGTTAACCTGCAAAAATTGGCTGTAATTTAAACATTTCTATATGCTGAAGTTCTGATATTGCATTTCTTTGAATCAAGTGTGTCATTAGCAAAATTCTCAGCAATTAGATGACGTGATTCTCAACAAAAGTAGTTTAGTTAGAAGTGTATCTGTTTGTAACCTTCCTTTGAGGAGGGTGGCAGATTGTTTGGCTCATGTCTGTACATTTGGTTTGGTTGCTTATGTTGAGCATGAAATCTTTTCAGTGTGTCATAGATTTTGAAAATGGGCTTGTGTATTTACAGCTCATGCTTAGCAGAATGTAACTGTAAAGTGCCAAGCAAACAACCTCATCATTTGTTCCTCATATAGTGACATCCTTTCTTGACTCAAAACAAGGTCACACTGCAATCTCCAGCAGTGCATTACATCCTGTGTAAGTTCAATAGTCTGCTCAGTGGAAATAGTGCTACACTTTGACAGTAGATTTGTCAAGAGTTAGATCTCTGTGATTCCATCCCGGGTCCTTCATGGGATACACATTCTCTTATGCTAAAATGTAACCCTGTCTCCTCTCCAGACCTCTAGAACACTTTGTATAGTTTGAGCTTCAACCTACTTGAGGACTCACTGCATTCTTTTTTGACCTAAATAATTTTCTTTATAAAAAGCTGACATAAATAGGATATGTTACCTGGAAAAGAAACAAAATATGTGGATGAGCAGATCAATAATAAAAATCACCTAAAATCTATCAGTGAGAGTATGAGCACTTGATATTTTGTAAATTGTAATCTGCTTTTTCTCCCTCATATTTTTCCAAGTTAACATCTTTTCTAAATCCCCAAGGTAGTAAAATTTAAAATAAAATCTTTTACAAACTTTACTTTTTATGTTCTCTCTCTCGCTTTCTTTTGAGTATCTTCATTTTAATAAAAAACTCTTGAAGGCATAATGCCTACCCGAAGGAATTATTCTCAAGTGCTGGAATTTCAGGCATAATGGGGATAAATATTTTGAGTGTTTTTGAGTTTATACTCATTTCATTCATGCATAAGTTTAACTCTGCTATATTATGCACAACAATAACAGTGTCACTAAATAGGAAGAGTAGGACTAGAAGAGACAATTTTTAAATTCAAAATGTAATGTTTTTATGTCCTAAGACACAGCTAACTTTCAGTAAGAGCAATGATATCTGTGAAACTTTACTCCCTAAAGGAAAGGAGAAAAGAAAAATGAGTGGTTTGACATCATCATTTTCCAACAACCTACTCAAGCCAGTGATGACCAGTTTCCCTGACATCATTTAATTTATTTCATTTCATTTCATTTTATATTTGTATCTTGAGTTGAGACAGTCAACAGCCAATTTCCTTTCCTATGTTTTGGGAAAACATCATACCATGAAATAGTCTAATGTAGGCTGATAAAAAAAATTAATGTTTAGGTCTCTTTGGGAAGATATACTAAGATTCATGATGGCACAAATGATGTCTACGTCTAGTGTCTAACTTGGCGTCTGGCAAAGAATAGCTGCTAAGCACAAATTTATAGAATCTTATCAAGTGACGATATGTTTGGAAGTGATCAATTATAACTGAATGATAAAGAATATTTGCATTTAAAAACAAAGTATCATCTAAAAGTTAATTTCTTTTTGTATCCTTATGTTTTAGAATGACATTGATATACATACTTATTACACACATATACACAGACACATCAGGGTTTCTCAACATTGATTGTATTAACATTCTTTGTTGAGCAGGACTGTCCTGTGCACTGTGCACTGTAGGATGTTTAGCAGCATCTCTGGCCTCAACCCACTAAATGCTGGTATCCTCACTCTCCTTCAAGCTGTGACAATCAAAACTGTCTCCAGACATTGCCTATTATCCCCTGCATGGGGGGACTGTCCCCAGTTGAGAACAGCTCACACACACACCAAGTTAGTGCTTTTTAGAAACAATTACAGGGACGTAAAAAAGACGGGTCATTCAAATGATAAATTACTAGTAACACACCAATTTAAAGGAGAAATTAATTTAAGAAGTAGGGATAGACAGAAAATATAATAATTGAGGAAGTCAATCTCTCTAAGTCTTGGTTTCCTCATATATAAAATAGAGATAGTAATATTAATCCTGCTAATACAACAAGCTTGTTTTGTAAATCAAAGTAGATGTATAAAAATACTTTGCAAATTATCTATGTAATGAAGTATATTTCATTTATAGCCCTTGACCATCTATTCCATGGCTGACAAAAATGTAAGGTCAACATTTCAAAGTTCAATGGCTTCTGAGTATTGAGCTGTCCCTCTGTGTTAACCAAATAAAAATTTGCTGTTGATAAGATTTCAGTTGGATATTCTTGTCCTGAATGACATCCTAATGGTACAGTGCACTCCTGAGTATTAATTGCCAAAATCATATAGGTTCTAATTATGGGAGGGAAATTCAAATCTTAATTTCATTATAGTGAAACTTCAAATCCTTACTTATTTGCAGGTCAGGGCCATATGTGGGAATTATGGATTATATCTGACTTTGAGCCTCCTAGAAACATTGCCTAAGCATCAAGATTTGAGTTACCAAGATGAAATAAAGTAAGTTGATTTTTTATTCACATAGCCCCCAATTGGGATGCTAAACACAGAGATCTGTCTTTAGACTAAGTTTTATATGGGAAACGATCATTTTCATCATTTAAAGACAGAGTTAAGGAATGTTTGCTTATATTAAGACCAAAGGGTCTCCTTGGCCATAGGAAAACAAAAGCAGTAAACTTTCACTTCCAGCCATTATAGACCATCAATAACCCGATTTACCATTCCACCAGGACAAAAATACGTGAAGCAATGATTTTCAGACTTTGGATATCAGGCTGCACAGAATAGTGGTTCTTGAGAGAAGGAAAATATGTGAGATAATCTCAGGTTACTAAAAAAGAAGGGGAAATCCAAACTGAGCCAGCATTCTACTTGAGCTAAAGAGATAGAGTTTGGAGTTCAGGAAGACCAAAGGAGCTAGAGTGCACAGTACAGAGTAGCAGAGAGGAGAGATTCCCAAAGAGCTCTTTCTGGAGATTTACAGTAGCTGCCCTCAGGTCTTCATGTGAGTATTGGCTAATGTATGCATTTGAGGAAAGTACTCAAGTTCAGAGAAAGAAATACCAAAAGAAAGGTGGAAAAATTCTTTCATCTCAAACAGGGTTGGGAATAGTTCATCTTTCCACCAATCAGAAAGGAACAGCTGTGGCAATGAGTAGAGTCCTCAGAAGGGTATTGTGTTGTAGTGGGGCCAAATTACCCTAGACAAATTAGACAAATCTTAAAAGCGCTAATAAAGCTTAAAAGTGATCAAACTGTTTCCAAGTTACTTAACTATATCCAAAAACAAAGCCCCCAAATTTCTAAAGGAATAAAAAAATCTCAGCAATCAAAAATGTAAAATTCACAATTTCTGGAATTCATACAAAAATTACCAGGCATGAAAAGAAGCAGGAAAAAATATAATCTATTATTAGGAGAAAAGCAAATCAATAGAAGGAGATTCATAAACAACACAGATGATAGAAGTAGAAGATAAGGACATTAAAAGAGAACTTATAAATCACTTCACGTGTTCAAGATGGTATAGGAAGTCATGAACATAATGAGAGATATAGAAGACATAAAAAATGATGCAGATAGGGGCCAGCCCCATGGCTGAGTGGTTAGGTTTGCGTGCTCCACTGCGGCAGCCCAGTGTTTTGTTGGTTCGAATCCTGGGTGCGGACATGGCACCACTCATCAAGCCATGCTGAGGCGGCATCCCACATGCCACAGCTAGAAGGACCCACAACGAAGAATATACAACTATGTACCAGGGGGCTTTGGGGAGAGAAAGGAAAAATAAAAAAATCTTTAAAAAAAAGATGCAGATAAGATTTCTAGAAATGAAAAATGCACTATCTTCCCCCAAAACCAATAACACCTGTCTAATAATGAGGAAAAGTTTAAACAAATCACAATAGACAGATGTTCTACAAAATATTTGATCAGTACTGCTCAAAATTGTGAAGAGTGTTAAAAATAAGGAAATTCTGAGAAGCAGCCAAGAAGAACCTAAGGAGATACAGACTAAGTGTAATGTGGTAGCCTGGATGGAAGCTGGAACAAAAATGGATGTTAGGTAAAAGCTAAAGATATTGGAATAAGGATATTGGACTTTAGTTAATAATAATGTATCACGTTGGCTCATTACTTGTACTAAAGGTACCATACTAATGTAAGATGCTGATAAAGGGGGAAATTGGGTGTGGGGTATATGAGAATTCTCCATACTAATTTTAAAATTTTCTGTAGATCTAAAACTATTCTAAAATTAAAGTTGACAAATAAAAATGGCAAGCAATAGGATATATTGGAGTGTATGAGGAAGCCATTTGGTGTAAACCTAATTCGGCCTGACTTTTGTTTTTCCAAAAGGGCCTAACTCTGGCTATTGAGCACGCATTGCATATCTGCTTAGACATTTCCTATGGCCAGAACAAAGGCCCTTGAGATAAAGGTGCAACTTCCCCCTACATTAGCATCTTTCCTTAGGCTAGGAACTGATTGCTGCACTCACCTTTGACCACCCAGCTCACCTGTGACCACTCAGCTGGAGACAACAGACTGCCACCCTGCTGTGTTCACTGAGACAGAAGACCCACCTGCTGTTTCCATCAATCGCTGTGCCGACAGAGCAGTCTCGCGACTGTTGTAAAAGGGACATTTCAATCCTATGTGAAACATCCTCTCTGGGGGTATATAACCACTCTGTGCACCCCACTGCTTTGGTGCCCTTTCTCCCTTCGGGAAGAAAGTCCCCGGGTTATAATCCTCAGATTTAAGCTCAGAGTAAACTCACCCAAATTTTCATTTATAGATTGGTTATGGATTATTTTCGTCCACAAAGTTTATTTAAAAAAATAAAATGTCTAAATGAAAAATACCCTTGATGAGAGTAACAGACTATTAGACATTTCAGAATGAAGAATAATTAAGCTAGAAGACAGAAATAAACACTACCAAAAATAAAATTCAGGGCAAAAAAATGAACAGAGCATCACATTTGCCTTGTGACAACATCAGCAGCCTAATGAATGGGAAATTGGAGTCTTAGAAGGGGAAGAGAGAGAAAAGGGGAAAGAAAAGAATAGTTAAAAAATAATGGCTGCATTTTTTCCAAATTTAGAGAAAACTATAAAGACATGGACCCAAGAAACTTAATGAACTTCAAGCATAGGAAATTTGAGGAGGCCCAGGAGCCCCCGCCACCCCCACCCCCACCCCCACCCCCACCCCCACCCCTCCCCCGGGGGGGGGGGCAGGTAGCATCCGGGGTTTCGAGGCCGCACGCCGGGAATGACGCGACCCTGGAAGAGGTGGCATGGCGGGCCGCGAGCGGGGGGCGGGTCTGGACCGCCGCCTTGCTGTGGATGGCGAGTGGCTGCCCTGGGCTGCGGGCCGTTAGCGTTCGGGCGGCCGCTGCTTCCTGCGGGTCGCAGGCCCCCGAGGGGGCACTGCTGTCACCCGGGGTGGGAGGATGGCGAGCGCGGGTTGTCCCCAGGGCGCGACAGGCTTCGGTCAGGAGCCCCGGCCGGCGCTAGGGGCATGAAGACAGAGCCCAAGCGCATACGGCTCCGGCTGCGTCCCTGGCCCCGCCGTCGCTCGCGGGGTCAGGGTTGCCCGGGTCCCGAGTGTCCTCTCCGGGGGAGGCGGAGGCCCACTTGGACCGCCGGAGCGGGTGGGCCGTGAGATGAGGCGCGTGAGCGCAGCCGCGCCGTCCCCTCCCTGCGTCCCTCAGGGCGCGGTGGGCCCCCGCCCGGGCCGACTCTCCGCGCTTCCGGCTGCGGCCTCCCTCGGGCCCACCCCTCCCGCCCTCGCGCCAGCCCTGCTGATGAGCTGCCACTCGATCGCTCCCAGGCTGCTCTTCTCGCTGCAGGTCTCGCTGGGAGGAAGCCTTGCGTGCCGGCT
This sequence comes from Equus przewalskii, assembly GCF_037783145.1. Taxonomy (NCBI): domain Eukaryota; kingdom Metazoa; phylum Chordata; class Mammalia; order Perissodactyla; family Equidae; genus Equus; species Equus przewalskii. The sequence continues at coordinate 12,422,533 of NC_091842.1, read as the reverse complement.
CAGTCAGACCAGGGGTACCCTCCCTGAGTCTACACCACAGGCGGCAGCCCGGCGCCCGGGGCGAGGGGCGGGGGGAGGACAGGAGCTTCGTGCGCACTGTTTATTCCACAGCGAGAAACAGATATTAGCTCAGGGCCAATCATTAAGTAAATAAATGAGCAACAACAGAAAAACCAGAAAGGAGGACCCCACCCAGCATCAGAGAGGAGAAGGTGAAAGATGAGTGAAGCTCTTCCTCAAGCTCCACGTGCCCAGGTGCATACCATATGTTCAGTTGTGCCTTGAGGCATCTCAGGAATGTCAGGCTGCACTGGAGTGGCAGAGGTCCCCTTTCCTTTGTTTCCTGAGGAAGAAAGACAAAATAGAAGGGCTAAATTTGGTCTCTTCATTGTAACACATACACCCAGGCAAATAAAATGTTGAGGCCCTTCTATGTGTTTGGCACTGTGTTAGGCGATGGGGATATGGAGGTAGATCAGAAAGATCTCTTGGCCCATTTTAAGAAGAGGGTAACTTCCATGCCATGGTCCTCTCACATTGCCTTGATTCGGCAGGAAGTAGCCAGATTGAACGCAATGGCCCTATTCCCTACACCAGCATATGATTATGCTGGGCGTATAACTGACGGGGGCAATTGATAGCAGCTCAAAACAAGGTTGACATAAGGGAAGCCATGTTGTAGAAAAGAAACCAGATTATAACTTTAAATGAGGTCTGACTAACTAGCCCAGACCTGTTCTGTAGATTTTGTGGCCCCTCCCAGCTGTTTTAACGTGATAACTTTGTTCTTTTGAGTTCCTTAGGAATGCCATGACCCCCAGGCAGAGAGATTATGCTGATAGCCATCCTCAATGACAACTGAAAGGATAGGGTATAGGGCAGTTGCTCCATTCTCTGATGCATTTCCAGTAAAACAAAGGACTGTCAAGATCTGGGACCAGATGCCTGCCCCACCCAGGGACCAGCCACCTCCCCAACCTGGAGACTGGCCATGTATACGTAACTGGCCTGCAGTCTTTGTTCTGGAAGATGGTTCTTTCAGACATGAGTCAGCCATCTTGCCTCTTGCTAGCAAGCTGCAACAAAGTCCTTTCTCTCCTGTGACAAAAATGGCAAGCAATATGATATATTGGAGTATATGAGGAAGCCATTTTGTGTAAACATAGAACTGAAAGAAGAAATAGACAAATTCACAATTATAGTTGGAGAATTCCACACCCTTCCGTCAGTAATTGATAGAACAAGTAGACAGAAAATCAGTAAGAATATGGAAGAATTGGTGTATATTATCAGCTGATGATGTAAGTGGCAATTATAGAACATTCCGCATGACAGCAGAATACAAATTCAAGTGTACATGAAATATTTAAAAGATGAGCTATATTCTGAGCCGTAAAACAAGTCTCGCATATCATATAAAATCTGTTCTCTGGTGACAACAGAATTAAATTAGAAATCAAAAAACAAAAAAAATCCTGAAAAATCTCCAAACATTATAAACTAAATAGTACATTTCTAAATAACTTATGGTCAGAGAAGAAATCACATGGAAATTAGAAAATATTTTGAACGTAATTAAAATGAAAACACAACATACAAATAATCCTTCAGTTTTCTCTTTTTCTCACATTTCATATCCAGTCCATCAGTAATCCCTCAGTAAATCAACCCTATTTTCAGAATATGTCCAGAATCCAGTCACTTCTCACCATCTCTATTGTTACTTAACTACACCCCATCCAAGCTGTCATTATCCTTCTCCCGGATTATTATAACAGCCACATAGCTGAACTCTGATTCTCCCTTGTCCGTAGTTTGTCTTCAATACAGCAGCTATAGTGATCTAGGAAAACCTAAAAGAGGTCACATTGATGCAGGCTTGGTGAGCTGAGGAGTCAAAAGAAAGATTTCTTGAACTCTCAAGGTCTGGGAGTAGTGCTCTTTTATTCAGAGAATAGCATGGGGACAGGACCCATGAGCAGCAAAAGCAAAAGCGTGGGGACAGGACCCATGGGCAGTGAAGACCTGCAATATGTTGAGGGTAGGGCTAAATTTATAAGACTCTCAAGGGATAAATTCTTCTGATGGCTTCAGCAATGGACCACAGCCACTTGCTTTGGAGGAAGCATGGAGCTTAAAAGGGGCAAAATCTCTGTTCCGTGTTTGATAGAGGAGTTCTTTGTATTGAGCAATACCCTTTCCTTCCACATGGCCCCATGTGCATGTAGGGCCAAGAAAGCATATTTTGAGTCAGTGTAAATATTAATAACCATATCCTTTGCCAGTTGAAATGCTTGAATAAGAGCAATTGATGGGGATTTTTAGACTGCTTAATTTTAAAACGGTTTATGATGAGGATTTTTAGGCTGGTTACTTTTAAAACTACAGATAAGAAGCAGGCTCCAAGGAGTGGAATTTGTTTGCCCTTTGATCAGAGACAATTGCATTTGTAAAGGAAATCTCCATGCCTCCCTCTCTGGAATTTGTTTGCCCCTTGTTGGGAAACATTTACATTTCTAAGGGAAACCTCTATCTGTGAAGATGCCTCCCTCTCTGAGCCAGGAGGAAGGGGGGATGGCCTTATCTCTGGAAACTGTCTGGCAACCTCATGTAACTGACCCTCCCCCCGACAAATCCTCCTTTTATCTTTAGCCGAGGATAAAATTCAAGCGGTGACTTCTGCCATTTACTCAATCCGGTTTGATTCTTATCTAAAAGTTGTGGGACCGCCAAATGGCCAGACCAAACGGGCACTAATAAAGAGATAACTCACATACCTATGCCTTAAATTTGGCCCTAACCCTCAGTTCGGGGCAGCAGCAGAAGCTCTGACTGCCCATGGGTCCTGTCCCCATGCTACTCTATCTCTATTCTCTAAATAAAAGAGCACTACTGCCAGATCTTGAGAGTCTAAGAAATCTTTCTTTCGACTCCTCGGCTCACCGACCCCGCATCACAATGAGTTCACACTTTTGGGCGGATGTATTGGCTGGGAGGGCTTGTGCCTCAATGGCATGCAAGGTGTTTACTATAGCATTGCCTGCCTGTTGTATCCCCTCTTCTATGAAGCTACTGCCATCTATAAACTGGGTATCATCCGCATTACCTATAGGGGAATCCAGTAGGTCAGGCCTGCTAGAGTACGCTTGTTCTGTGATTTCAAATCATGTAGGCTCCAAATTCTGGACTGGGTAGTTAGGACCAGGCATAAGGTCTGCTGGATTAATCGTTTGACAAACCTTAAGGATAACCTCCGGGATGTCTAAGAGGATGGCCTGATATTTAGTTAAACATCCTCCAGTCACCCATTAATGTCCCTTAGTTTGTAACATGGCTTATACCTAATGGGGAGTCATGACTGTTAGAGGTTGTCCCATAGTTAATTTAGAGACCTCCTCAACTAACAGAGCTGTAGCTGCTACAGCCCTTAAGCAGGCTGGCCATCTCAAAGCCACTGAGTCCAGAGTTCTTGAGAAATACCCAACAATTTGTGTCTCTGGGTCTAGTCTTTGAGTGAGGGTACCGAGAGCTTGGCCCTGCTTTTCAGCAACATAAATAGTAAAATGCTTGTTGACATTAGGCAGAGCCAGGGCTGGGGCAGAAGACAATTGCTGTTGAATAGACCAAAAGACCTTTCCCACTTTTGTGTCCATTCCAGAGGTTCTGTATCAGATCCTCTAATTGCTTCATATAAGGGCTTTGCTATTACGCCAAACTGAGGAAGCCATAAATGACAGATTTCTGCCATACCCAGGATAGTGCGAAGTTGTTTTTTTTTGTCTTTGGTGGTCCAAGTTTAGGGATACTCTTTTTCCTATTTATAGAAAGTGCCCCACACCCTGGGGTTAAAACATAGCCCAAATAGGACACCTGCTGTTGTGAAATTTGTGCCTTTTGTGGGGATGATGCGGGGTCGGTGAGCCGAGGAGTCGAAAGCAACATTTCTTAGACTCTTAAGATCTGGCAGTAGTGCTCTTGTATTTAGAGAGTAGAATAGCATGGGGACAGGACCCATGGGCAGTCAGAGTTTCTGCTGCCCCAAGTTGAGGGTTTAAGGCATAGGTATGTGAGTTATCTCTTTACAAGACAAAGAATATGTAAAAAAGTTAAAGGGGTATCAGTACCTGTAGGGTCCAGCCATTTGGCGATCCCACAACTTTTAGATAAGAATCAAACCGGAGTGAGTAAATGGCAGAAGTCACAGCTTGAATTTTATCCTCAGCTAAAGACAAAGGAGGATTTGTGGGGGGGGGGGGCGGTCAGTTACATGAGGTTGCCAGACAGTAACCAACTTAAGTTCTTGCCTCTGGCAATGATTAAGAGCTTCTAGAGATAAGACCATCCCCCCTTCTTCCTGGCACAGAGAGGGAGGCATCTTCACAGATAGAGGTTTCCCTTAGAAATGTAAATGTTTCCCAACAAGAGGGCAAACAAATTCCACTCCTTGGAGCCTGAATCTCATCTGTAGTTTTAAAACTAACCAGCCTAAAAATCCTCATCATAAACCCCCCCAAACCCATTTGGCCCCGAAATCTTTTGGGGATATGGACAATGGTCAGCCTTCTGTAACTACTTCTGGCTGTACAAGGTCGTAGAGCTGTCCCTAAATGGGGCTATGGGTACAGGTAGGAGGCTCAGCGGACCGGAAGGCTGCGCCCGTGGCGTCCAAGGCTGACAAGGTGTACAGATCCTCTGGCGATGAGAGAATCATTTGATGAGAGGTGGTCCAGGAGGTGAAACTTTGTTGACATGTGGAAGACAAACAATGAAATAGACAACAAATTATAATAAGAAATACAAGTAAGATGATTAACCCAATGAATAAGGTTTTGATAGTAGTCCAGAAACCTGGACTTGACCAAGAGTTCAACCAATCATTTAGAGATAGGGTAGCGTCAGACATGGACTAAATTTGGTGGCTCATATCACACAGGAAGCCAGAGATATTTTGATGGTCGTCAGGAATATAAACACAACATTCAGTTTTTATAATGGCATGAGTGCCCTCCTGTGCTGCTGTCAAGACATCCAGTGCCATTCGGTTTTGGAGGACTGCCTTATGCATTTGGGACACTTCTAAATCAAGCAGCGAAAGGCTGTGTTGCGTATCATTTAATGCTTTCATAGTAAATTTGTTTAGAGCTTCCATGTGGCAGATGACACTTTCGATTCCTAATTGGGGAAGGAAAATTGAGGCAACGTGGTCATACCAGCGGAAGACAGAGCAGGTCCAGCGCTGTTGCTGGTTGGGTAAATTAGCAGGAGGAGATATAGTAAATGTAGTTCTACCTTGCATCCAGACGAAGCATAGGGTGCATTGTCCAATCCATCCAGGTGGCAGCCAAGGCCATAAGTTGGAACCACATAACCAGTGAGTGCCATTAGGGGCTAACCAATGTACGCTGGGCCGTCTATCCCAGTCAGTCTCAAACTAACCGGTATTCCTTAAGGCTATGATATGAGAACACATATAACGGGGAATTTTTCCCATAGGTCGGGTGCTATTGATGCGCGGTCGGTAAGCTGAGGAGTCGAAAGAAAGATTTCTTAGACTCTCAAGATCTGGCAGTAGTGCTCTTTTATTTAGAGAATAGTGTGGAATAGCATGGGGACAGGACCCATGGGCAGTCAGAGCTTCTGCTGCCGCCGCTTCTGCTGCCCCCGCTGGCATGGGGACAGAGCCCATGGGCAGGCAGAGCTGGTGCGTGGGGACAGGACCCACGGGCAGTCAGAGCTCCTGCTGCTGCCCCGAGTTGAGGGTTAGGGCTAAATTTAAGGCATAGGTATGTGAGTCATCTCTTTACAAGACAAAGGAAAAAAAAGTTAAAATGGTACCAGTGCCGGTAGGGTCCGGCCATGGGGCGGTCCCACAACTTTTAGATAAGAATCAAACCAGATTGAGTAAATGGCAGAACTCACCGCTCAAATATTATCTTCAGCTAAAGACAAAGGAGGATTTTGGGGTGAGGGGTCAGTTACATGAGGTTGCCAGACAGTAAACAACTTAAGTTCTTGCCTTCCCCATTAAGAGTTTCCAGAGATAAGGCCATCCCCCCTTCCTCCTGGCGCAGAGAGGGAGGCATGGAGATTTCCTTCACAAATACAATTGTCTCTGATCAAAGGGCAAACAAATTCCACTCCGCGGAGCCTGCTTCTTATCTGTAGTTTTAAAAGTAACCAGCCTAAAAATCCTCATCATAAACTGTTCTAAAATTAAGCAGCCTAAAATTCCTCATCACTATTAGACCATGTATCATGGGTGTGATTGGTTTGTTCCCAACATAGAGTGGCCTTTTGACTGAGTTGACCACTACTAGGAGTGAGCCAAATATATTGGTCCCAAATTTGATATAGTCCATCCTGTGTGTATCGATAAGTTGGGGACTTTACCTTTGGAACTTGTTGTTTATGATCCACCTGTGACAAGGCAAATCTAGTTAGTACTTGTGATGGGGATTTTTAGGCTGCTTAATTTTAAAACAGTTTATGATGAGGATTTTTAGGCTGGTTACTTTTAAAACTACAGATAAGAAGCAGGCTCCAAGGAGTGGAATTTGTTTGCCCTTTTGATCAGAGACAATTGCAGTTGTAAAGGAAATCTCCATGCCTCCCTCTCTGGAATTTGTTTGCCCCTTGTTGGGAAAACATTTACATTTCTAAGTGAAACATCTATCTGTGAAGATGCTTCCCCCTTGTTGAGAAAACATTTACACTTCTAAGGGAAACATCTATCTGTGAAGATGCCTCCCCCTCTGAGCCAGGAGGAAGGGGGGATGGCCTTATCTCTGGAAACTGCCTGGCAACCTCATGTAACTGACCCTCACCCCAAAATCCTCCTTTGTCTTTAGTTGAAGATAATATTTGAGCGGTGACTTCTGCCATTTACTCAATCCGGTTTGATTCTTATCTTAAAGTTATGGGACCGCCAAATGGCCAGACCAAACGGGCACTAATAAAGAGATAACTCACTTACCTATGCCTTAAATTTGGCCCTAACCCTCAGTTCGGGGCAGCAGGAGCAGCAGGAGCAGCAGGAGCTCTGACTGCCCGTGGGTCCTGTCCCCACGCACCAACTCTGCCTGCCCATGGGTCCTGTCCCCATGCCAGCGGGGGCAGCAGCAGCAGCTCTGCCTGCCCATGGGCTCTGTCCCCATGCCAGCGGGGGCACCAGCAGCAGCAGCAGCGGCAGCAGGAGCAGCAGAAGTTCTGACTGCCCATGGGTCCTGTCCCCATGCTACTCTATCTCTATTCTCTAAATAAAAGAGCACTACTGCCAGATCTTGAGAGTCTAAGAAATCTTTCTTTCGACTCCTCGGCTCACCGATCCCGCATCATTTCTGGTGGCCCGTACGGGGATTGCTTCATCGGCTTGTGAGCTCGAGTTCTGGTAAGTGCCCTTTTCTTCCTTGTGCCTTTCTCTTTTTCAAGGATGGATCTAGATTCACTTCTCCATCGGGAACTTTCTTGGATGGCTGTGTGAATCCACGTTTGCTGCCCATGGCTACTCTATGGGGCAAATTGTGGCATTCAGCTTGAAGAGATTCAGTACCTTAAGCCTCAGGGTGATGGAGAATGAATTAATCCATTCCTTCCTGACTCTATCTCTAATAGACAAATTTTACGTGGGCGCGGGTCGGCCACTTAAGTCACTAGGACGGCCGCCAATCTCCAAGACTCCCGTGGAAGGTTTCTTTTCCTAAGGCTGGATTGGGATCCCTCCCTCTGGCACCTGACCACGCTCTGAACTGTGAGGAAAGTCCCACTCGGGACTCCAGTTCAAGGGAAGTACCAAACTCTAACCTTTGGTGGAGTATGGGAACCCCTTCTTGGGAGAATGGCTCCAGGATGCAATTGGGTAGAATGTCCCTCAGACTGGCGGAAAATTCCTCACTGTCTTTCTCTTTCTCACTGTCTTTGTCCTTTTCTCTCCTGGGGACCATACGCCAGGCACCTATTACTGTCAGGCATAATAGGGAAGATGTTCAAGGGATGCCCCCATCATCCCTTGCTACAGGAACTCCATTGGGGGGATTTTCAAGGTAATGGCTCCCTTTCTCTGGGACCATACGCCAGGCACCTATTCTTGCCAGGCAGAATAGGGAAGATGTTCAAGGGATGCCCCCATCATCCCTTGCTACAGGAACCCCAATGGGGGGATTTTCAAGGTAATGGCTCCCTTTCTCTGGGACCATACGCCAGGCACCTATTACTGTCAGGCATAATAGGGAAGATGTTCAAGGGATGCCCCCATCATCCCTTGCTACAGGAACTCCATTGGGGGGATTTTCAAGGTAATGGCTCCCTTTCTCTGGGACCATACGCCAGGCACCTATTCCTGCCAGGCAGAATAGGGAAGATGTTCAAGGGATGCCCCCATCATCCCTTGCTACAGGAACCCCAATGGGGGGATTTTCAAGGTAATGGCTCCTTTTCTTTCTCCCTTTCTCTGGGACCATACGCCAGGCACCTATTACTGTCAGGCATAATAGGGAAGATGTTCAAGGGATGCCCCCATCATCCCTTGCTACAGGAACTCCATTGGGGGGATTTTCAAGGTAATGGCTCCCTTTCTCTGGGACCATACGCCAGGCACCTATTCCTGCCAGGCAGAATAGGGAAGATGTTCAAGGGATGCCCACATCATCCCTTGCTACAGGAACCCCAATGGGGGGATTCTCAAGGTAATGGCTCCCTTTCTCTGGGACCATACGCCAGGCACCTATTACTGTCAGGCATAATAGGGAAGATGTTCAAGGGATGCCCCCATCATCCCTTGCTGCAGGAACCCCAATGGGGGGATTCTCAAGGTAATGGCTCCTTTTCTTTCTCCTTTCTCTCTGGGACCATACGCCAGGCACCTATTACTGTCAGGCATAATAGGGAAGATGTTCAAGGGATGCCCCATCATCCCTTGCTACAGGAACCCCAATGGGGGGATTTTCAAGGTAATGGCTCCCTTTCTCTGGGACCATACGCCAGGCACCTATTACTGTCAGGCATAATAGGGAAGATGTTCAAGGGATGCCCCCATCATCCCTTGCTACAGGAACTCCATTGGGGGGATTTTCAAGGTAATGGCTCCCTTTCTCTGGGACCATACGCCAGGCACCTATTCCTGCCAGGCAGAATAGGGAAGATGTTCAAGGGATGCCCCCATCATCCCTTGCTACAGGAACCCCAATGGGGGGATTTTCAAGGTAATGGCCCCTTTTCTTTCTCCTTTTCTCTCGGGAACCATTCACCAGGCCTATGCTGTCAGGCAGAATAGGCACCAGGCACCTGTTACTGCCAGGCATAACAGGGAAGGTATACAAGGGATGCAATGCCGGGGGACGCCCCCATCACCCCTTGCTATAGGAACCCCACAGTAGGAACGACGGGTAGGACGCTGCCCTAGGTTCAGGGGGGATTTTTCATGGTAATGGACCCGTTTCTTTTGTCTCTCTTGGAGTTACAATGGCCATTTTCATCTCCTTTTGAGCTTTGCGACTGGGAAACAAAGAAATCTTTAAAGAGTAAAAGGCTCCACCCCTGGGAGCCCCAACTTTGGGTTTCTGGGCCTGATCACCCCAGCAACCCTAAGTGGGGGTGCCCTCTCTTGACAGTTGACTCATTGAGTATTTTAGTCACCTACTGAGTCGGTTATGAGGGTAGGAGACCTGTGATTTATTCTGTGAACTGTCGTGCTAGCGTAGTGTGCCCCAGTACAGGAACTGTTGTGTGACTCTTATCTTGATAACCCTCTGGAAGAGGCCATGAGGGTGAGGTCTGATCTCTTCTTTTCCTTTCTTTGTCTGTTTTGCTCATCATCTCTTCTGTTGTCACCAAGTCGAGGTTAAGTTCAGGCTAGACCTGAGCAGAACCTTGACCTTCTGTAAAATTGGAAAAATAAGCCCTTTGCCAGGGACTTAACTCTCAACCTTGGCACTGGGAGTGCCTCCAGCCAGTTCCAGGCCTTTGCCTCTTGCTTCCCTGCCTCAACCATGCTGGCTCGGAGACAAAGTGCCCAGGCTGAGCGGGACTTGACTAAATCTTATAACTATGTCAACACCCGCAATCAGCCTCTGCACCCTTTCTCCAGCTGCTGTCAGTCAGACACTAGCTTTACCGCCACAGGGAAGGCCCCTGAGCATCCCCGGAGGCCCACCCTGCGGATGCATTCTAACTCCATCTGGGAGAAAACTTGAGGGGTTTCTCTGTGCTTTTGTGATGCAGCTGGACAGGTAGATCAACCTGGAATGTAATTTGAGTTACAATCCAGCTTCTGGGAAATCAAGAGCAACTGTCCTTAGAAAATCCTTGCAAGACTGGAAATACTGCTCTAGAGGCAGTTCGGACTCCACCTAGTTCCTTTATCACGAAAAGGATTATCATCTCCCCTCTCCAGGAACTACTATCTAAGCCCATCACTAATTCCTAAGACTGAAGCAAAAAAAAAAAAAAAAGAGAGGAGGGGAAAGGCAAAGCGGCCATAAGCGTGCCCTTGCAAAAATCTAGCATCTTGAGTATCTTCTCCACAAATATTGGTAAAAGAAAACAATAGCTGTGTAGTCTCTGTGTACGTGTGTCTATGTGTACGTTACATGTGTGATATTTTACCTCCGGATGGTATGGCCAAAATTAAGAGCTCTGTTTAATTGGCTTAAAGTAAGCGCTTACATAAATTCTAAATGTAGTAGAAATTAATCCAATGTCTTTCAAGTTAACGTGATGTGAATTAACCTTTGGTAAATGAAAGCTTGTTTAAGTTTGTTGGTTTGATTGAAAATAGTCTTCTTGTCAGAGTTGTCGGTATTTGCATATGATGCAGGCATGCAGCCTGGGTTTACTGGTCAAATAAGTTCACGTTGTCTGTTAAATTCGTCAGTAAAATAATAGCTTTAAATGATGACCAGTTTTGTCTAATGTCTCACAACGTTTTCGTAGGCAATCTGAACATAATTGTTGGAAACAAATGGTTTAAATAGATAAAAGTGGGTACAATAACTGTTTTATGGTCTGTATACTTGGAAAAAAAAAAAACAGCTTCGAAATTCTTTTTGGTAACAATCTTGAGTTTTTTTAAATGATAAAAACCTGAGTATCTGGGTCGTTTTTGGATTGAATAGAAGACTGAAACATTATTGCTAAACGTACCTAAGTTATTTACTTTTGGCTTCTTATTGTAAAGAGGCTAAAAGCATTTGGGTCTGTTAAAAGCGTGCCTTGTGTTTTATTGTGAAGCGGCATGTTTCTGAAATTATGAAGTGTTTAGAATGCTGATATAAAAGACAATTCGTAATTACTTACCTTTTTAGTGTTTACTAGTGTCTGTTAAGGGTTAAAAGTTATTAACTTATATAATTAAAGCTACTGGGAATTAATAAGGAAAACAGCTCTGTATTCAAGGAAAGTAAGGTGTAAGTTTTCAGTAAAGAAGGTACAAAGAATGGAAGTATTTTTGTTTGATGGGTTAAGAATGATAAATTTGTCCTAATGTACTAGAAAGGAAAAAAGAAAGATTTTGGGACAAATTCTGAAGGCAAAAAGAAAGTTGTAGAAGGTTTGTGAAGGAGAAATTCTGAAAGGAGTTTTATGCCTGGTCAAGTAGACTAAGATTAAAGTAAATCCAATTAAGTGAATGAGTTTTAATGTTAAAAATAAGCTGGTACAGAAATTAAAATTTGGTTTCCTCTCAAAGTATAATTTTCTTGAACTTTTTGCCTGCTCTAACTCTACCTAAAAGACAGAAAATCTATGTTTTGTTAAAATAATTTCCTATATTCAGAAAGAAAGTGGTCTCTTCTAAAATTTTTCTTTTGATGGTGTTGTTTGCTCTTGACTGTCTCTGTTGTCACTTTGAATGGATGCCTGAGCATTGTTTAACAGTGAGCGTTGTTTCCTATTTGAACAAGCATTTTAAAAAACTTTTGATATTTTTGACAAGCTTCTCCCTCAAAAATATTCAAGTCCTGAATGAAGGCTTTCTTTTGACCTGGTAGATGGAAGAAGAATTTCTCTGAGGATTTTCAGAGGGCCCCTGAGACTTCTCAGAGAAATTTGCTCTCTTCCTATAAGGAGGAAAATACTAAATTAATTAGATTTATTTGGTTTATTAAATTACATGGGTAGCATTGTCAAATAAGCAATGATAAACTTTCTTATGTGGTATTACGTGGGTGAATGTTATTAATATACGTGTCTTAACATTATATAGCATTCCTAAAATTCTAATCTGTTCTGGTTATCAGTCATAATCCAGTTATTATCTTAAAGTGTTATATGTCACAGAAATAGCCAAGTTTCTTTGTCAATTGCCCTTTTGAGTCTTTTGTCCATTTGCAGATAGTTGCTGTTTTACTGTGATGCTTTTTGCTTTTGCAAATATGTTTCATCTCCAGAGAAATTCCTGGAAAGGATTATGACAAAGGTTCTAAACTACAGGTTTCTGATAAACTTTCAGATTGTAAAACTGAACCGTTAAGAAATTACAGAATTCTAACAGAAACTAAGCTCATAGACCTGCTAACAGAAGATTAAGCTCAAGAACTGATTATACAGGACTGTGTGAACTGATGAGAATGATTATAATTTTTTATGACTTCTGTTTGAAATATTGCTGAGTTTTGATGTTTTGTTTTGTTCTCTCATATTTAAGGAAATCTTTTTCTCTTTTCTCTTATGCTAACTATGACTTACAGCGATTTAGTGAAGTTATACTGTTATGAGTGAAACTGAAACATTTATTTTCTCCCTACCTGATCCCTCCAGAATTTGGAAACTCTTTGTGAGTGAGTGGTTATTTCATGGCAATATTTGCATAAGTTCAATAAGAATCTGGTCCCCTTATAACAGGACACATTGGTTATCTTACCAAGGCTTTGACTGGAATGTCATATTTGAGAGAAACATACAGGCTCAGATATGACAACACAGCTTTTCAGGAACAAAGATTGGACATTCTGGAATACAGCCACTTGGAAACATGGGCCTGGTACCTTGTTTACAGAGATTCTGGCAATCTTACCCGGTAAGTAAGGAAGCTTGCTTATCTGGCGGGTGCAAGGAACCTCAGAATATTTTGGGGGACCTCGAGAAGAGAGGAGTCCACCCAAACCTGTAGGTACTGCAGGCAAAATCTGATGGCAAATCCTTGGCTTGGCTTTTCTGGCCTCGAGAGGCCTTTACAGTTCAATCTGAGATTCCTCATAAAAATTCCAGCAAAGCAGATTTAAAAAGCCTGTATAATCAATTGGTATTCTTGCTGCACTTATGTAACTAATTGGCAGACCAGTTAATCTTAATTTGGCTATCTTTTATAAAAATGAGGGTGATTTTAGAGAGAAAAAATTATGTTTCAGTAGAAGGTATAGTACACATTCATGGATATTAGATTCTAGCTCTTCTCTTCTACAAGATTCATCTATTACTAATCATAATGTCTCCTTGTGGCCATCCGTCTCTGACACCTGGGAGTACCCTGGCCACAATCAAACCTTTTCCTTTAATACCACTGCTCAAATACTAACTAGATTTGCCTTATCACAGGTGGATGATAAACAAAAAGTTCCAAAGATAAAGTCCCCAACTTATCAATACACACAGGATGGACTATATCAAATTTTGGGACGAATATATTTGGCTCACTCCTACTAGTGGTCAACTCAGTCAAAAGGCCACTATATGTTGGGAACAAAGCAATCACACCTGTGATACATGGCCTAATAGCACCCGACCTATGGGACAAATTCCCCGTCATATGTGTTCTCATATCATAAGCTTAAAAAGTACTGATTGGTTTGGGAGTGACTGGGATAGACGGCCAAGCACACGTTGGCTAGCCCCTAATGGCACTCAGTGGTTATGTGGCTCCAACTTATGGCCTTGGCTACCACCTGGATGGATTGGACGATGCACCCTAGGCTTTGTCTGGATGCAAGGTAGAACTACATTTACTATATCTCCTCCTGCTAACCTACCCAACCTGCAACAGCGCTGGACCCGCTCTGTCTTCCGCTGGTATGACCATGTTGCCTCAATTTTCCTTCCCCAATTAGGAATCGAAAGCGTCATCTGGCACATGGAAGCTCTAAACAAATTTACTATGAAAGCTTTAAATGATACACAACATAGCCTTTCGCTGCTCGATTTAGAAGTGTCCCAAATGCGTAAGGCAGTCCTCCAAAACCGAATGGCACTGGATGTCTTGACAGCAGCGCAAGGGGGCACTTGTGCCATTATAAAAACTGAATGTTGTGTTTATATTCCTGACTACCATCAAAATATCTCTGGCTTCCTATCTGATATGAGCCACCAAGTTAAGTCCATGTCTGACCCTACCCTATCTCTAAATGATTGGTTGAACTCTTGGTCAGGTCCAAGTTTCTGGACTACTATCAAAACCTTATTCATTGGGTTAATCATCTTGCTTGTATTTTTTATTATAATTTGTTGTCTATTTCGTTGTTTGTCTTCCACTTGTCAACAAAGTTTCACCTCCTGGACCACCTCTCATCAAATGATTCTCTCGTCGCCAGAGGCTCTGGATGCCCTGTCAGCCTTGGACACCACGGGCGCAGCCTTCCGGTCCGCTGAGCCTCCTACCTGTACCCATGGCCCCATTTAGGGACAGCTCTACGACCTTGTACAGCCGGAAGTAGTTACAGAAGACTGACCATCGTCCATATCCCCAAAAGATTTCGGGGCCAAAATGGGTTCAGGGGGGGTTTATGATGGGGATTTTTAGGCTGCTTAATTTTAAAACAGTTTATGATGAGGATTTTTAGGCTGGTTACTTTTAAAACTACAGATAAGAAGCAGGCTCCAAGGAGTGGAATTTGTTTGCCCTTTTGATCAGAGACAATTGCAGTTGTAAAGGAAATCTCCATGCCTCCCTCTCTGGAATTTGTTTGCCCCTTGTTGGGAAAACATTTACATTTCTAAGGGAAACATCTATCTGTGAAGATGCCTCCCCCTCTGAGCCAGGAGGAAGGGGGGATGGCCTTATCTCTGGAAACTGCCTGGCAACCTCATGTAACTGACCCTCACCCCAAAATCCTCCTTTGTCTTTAGTTGAAGATAATATTTGAGCGGTGACTTCTGCCATTTACTCAATCCGGTTTGATTCTTATCTTAAAGTTATGGGACCGCCAAATGGCCAGACCAAACGGGCACTAATAAAGAGATAACTCACTTACCTATGCCTTAAATTTGGCCCTAACCCTCAGTTCGGGGCAGCAGCAGGAGCAGCAGGAGCTCTGACTGCCCGTGGGTCCTGTCCCCATGCCAGCGGGGGCAGCAGCAGCAGCTCTGCCTGCCCATGGGCTCTGTCCCCATGCCAGCGGGGGCACCAGCAGCAGCAGCAGCAGCAGCAGCAGCAGCAGGAGCAGCACCAGCTCTGACTGCCCATGGGTCCTGTCCCCATGCTACTCTATCTCTATTCTCTAAATAAAAGAGCACTACTGCCAGATCTTGAGAGTCTAAGAAATCTTTCTTTCGACTCCTCGGCTCACCGATCCCGCATCAGTAATAGATGACTCTTGTAGAGGAGAAGAGCTAGAATCTAATATCCATAAATGCGTACTCTAGTTTCTACTGAAACGTAATTCTTTTCTCTCTAAAATCACCCTCATTTGTACAAAAGATAGCCAAATTAAGATTAACTGGTTTGCAAATAAAGTGTAGTTTCAATACAACTTGGCCCAATTATTTACATAAGTGCAGGAAGAATAGTAACTGATCATACAGGCTCTTTTAAATCTGCTTTGCTGGAATTTTTTATGAGGAATCTCAGATTGAACTGTGAAGGCCTCTCGAGGCCAGAAAAGCCAAGCCAAGGACATGCTGTCAGATTTTGCCTGCAGTCCCTACAGATTTGGGTGGATTTCTCTCTTCTTGAGGTCCCCCAAAATATTCTGAGGTTCCTTGCACCTGCCGGGTAAGCAAGCTTCCTTACTTACCCAGTAAGATTGCCAGAATCTCTGTAAACAAGGTACCAGGCCCATATTTCCAAGTGGCTTTATTTCCAGAAAGTCAACCCTCTTCCTCAAAGGCTGTATTGTCATATCTGAGTGAGCACAGCAATAAGTTTCTAGCCTAAGGAAAGATGCTTAATCCTTAAGGAGACACCAACGTTGGGAGGGGGAGGGAAGTTGCACCTTTATCTCAAGGGCCTTTTGCTCTTGCCATAGGGAATCTCTAAAGCAGATATACAATGCATGCTCAATGGCCTCGGTCAGGCCCTTTTGGAAAGACAAGGTCAGGCCGAATTAGGTTTACACCAAATGGCTTCCTCATATATTCCAATATATCCTATTACTTGCCATTTTTATTTGTCACAAGTACAGAGTACGTGGCTCCCATATCAATAAGAAAATTTTCTTTCCCAGCACTTATCACTATTTATAATTATGTGTTTGTGTGATTAGTTTAACATTTAGATAGTGACCCGCATGCTGGCAAGGGACATGACTGATTTCCTCACATTATATTCCCAGCATCTTGTGATCCAGTACTCAGCACATGGTAGGTACACAGCAAATATGTGATGAACTCATTTATTCATTCATCAAACATATTGAGTGCCTACCAATCACTAGTCTAGTCACTGGGGATATAGATATGAATAGAACAAAGCCCCTTCCCTCATGAAGCTTGTATTCCAATTGGGAAGAGAAACAATAAATAAGCTAGAATAAGTAACACATCATGTTATGATAAGAAAAACAAAGAAGCATAAAGGTTATGGGGAACATCAATTGATAAATAAATGGTGTTAGGAAGTTGAGCCTAGCCAACAGATTTCCACTAGACCAGCTTTGGGCATGTGATGTCCTTTCTCTAAAACCTTGGGGGTGGTTGGGTGAGGCAGAGAGAGGTAGTTAAGCAGCAAAAGCAGAAAAGTGGGCTGAGTCAAGTGGAAAATCAGTAAGGTAATCGGGAGTCCCCAAAGGCACTGATATAAAGGGAGAAAATGCAAGTGTGAAAGCTCACGTTGGACCTGGTACATGATGTACTTGATTAAAAGAAGTTGGGGTCCAGAACCACAATTCCAGTAATCAGAGATATGAGAATTGGACTGACTGGGGAGCAAAGGAGGTTAGGCCACTTATAATTCTATCAATATTCTCAATTCCCCATGCTTTATGTGCACGTCAGAGATGCACATTGATTTCTTTATTTAACTCCCTTTGGCCTTTGAATATTCAAAGACATCGAAACCATGAGAACCAACGAAGAACTGCGTTTATAAGTGTTAAACCTGTTTCCTCTTTAAACAGTCAGTGGCTAAAATTTCTTCTGTTAAATTAAATCCATTCCACTAATGGCTTTATATGCAAAACTGTACCCTTAAGAGATTAAAGATGCAACTTAGACACACATTTTAGGAGCTGAATGCACGAATCATTATTTTAGTACATATTGTCCATTAATCTACTGTTCACTTGGGAACCCATTTGGAATTTGGCTGCTTGCTAATTAGCAGGATTCTGGTGCTGGGCTGCCTCCTGATTAAACGTCCTTTAGAACCAGTAAAACATCAGGGGGGATTATGGTGATGTGGGGTTAGCCCCATCGAACCAAATAAAATGAGTGTTCCCTTCTTAAACTGTCACATTGCAAGAGCTGACGAGAGAAGCAATTTCTTGATTGCTGTTGCAAAGTTGGGGGGGGGTTGTGTTTTTTTAGCACTGAGGTTTTTTTTTTGCCATTTGCCTACAAATTACAGAGACATTAGTGAATGACTGCCAGGGTAAGACGATTTTGACAAAGACTTGATTATGGTTTCAAATCTCTACCCTGAATCACGCTTATGTAAAAAGAGTTCAGGTGTGTTGGATGGAAATTATTACCCTGTTCTTTACCAGGAACAAGTAATTCAGAATTAGCATTTAATGTTTCTGTGTGACTTTGCAATAAGTAGTAATTAAGGAGGGCAGAGAGAGAACAGGAGGCACACTAATACTCTAAAATTGTATTGGCAAAATTAAATGCTTCACACTCAGTTTAAAACAGGCACAGCAGCCGAGTTGTGCTGGGGGAGGGGTCAATAATGGGGCTGCTGGGAGCCTTCCTGGACAGAGTGGAGCAGTTGACACAGCCGCAAGCGGGACTTCTCAGACAGATCTGGCGCAGTACTGAGTGCAATTAGGTTGGAAAGGACTTGTCTGATAATCCCAGGAACAACCAGAGGATTTTAGGAGATAAAGGAAACATGAAGTGTCTCATTCAGTGGTTACTTTTCAATGGGAATAGGAAAATTGTTAGGCAGTGACCTATTAGAGACATGGTATGGATCTGCCCATTGCTTAGGTCTTGGAAACCAGGCCTGGTTTTTAAGATTTCATTAATTCCAATCTTCTCCTCCAGAAGCCCATAATTCATATGGGGTGAGAATAATAATATTGTTAGTAAAGTTATTTTTATTATTAATATCTGACAATTATATAGTACTTACTATATTCCAGGAAATCTTCTAAGTGCTTTATAAATATGAACTCTTTTAATCCTTACAAGTGCCCCATGAGGTAGGCATTATTATTTCTTTCAAATGAGGAAACTGAGGCACCAGAGAGAGGCTAAAACCAATACGTAACTGATAAATGAATTCATCAATAAGGATAAGTCAAATGCAGGCTTTCTGGCTTCGGGGATACACTGTCTCAATGCTCCTGCAAGGCCTGTGAAACTCAGAAGCTTGTACGATGGTGGTGAGGCACCGGGGCTTTAGGCAAACTGCTGAGTTCCGTGGCTGGCTCTGCCCTTGGCTTGGTACTGAACACAGTCCTGGATTTGAGCTCAATATCTCCTGCCCTCTCTTCTAGGACCCAGGAGAGGTGTGGGATTCAGATGCAAATATGGGGAGGCTTTTAAGTTCTAGGGGCAGGTTGTATCCAAAGAAGCTCAGGGCCTGCAAGTAACTTCTCCTCACCAGTGTAGCACCTCCCCTACCCCTGCAGCCCCCGTCCATGCAGAAAGGCAGCCGGAGCCTGGAATCACACAGGCCTCGATGGAAATCCTGGCTCTGAAATGCACTGGCTTTGGGAACTCGGACAAGTAACTAATTTCTCTTAACCTTAATTTTCCATCTGTGTAATGGAAAAAGAATCCTTTTGTCTGGATTTGAGAGTTTATTGCCTATGTGTCAAGGAAGGGCTGTAGTTCTCACAGTTCCCTGGAAGGGGAGAAGAAACAACTTAGGCTTCATGATCAAGAAGCTAAAATCAGAGGAAGACGGTGCAGTTGAATGAGCATCCCAGCAGCTGAGTTAAACGGTAACCAAGATGACCGCCTGACTCAGGGGCACAAGGCTTTAAAGCGCACACACCTCACGTGTCCCAGGCACAGACTAGACGTTCTACGTGGCTCATCCCATTTCATACTCCCATTAGCTCCAGAAGTTGTGTTGTTCTATACCCACTTCACAGGTGAATAAACTGAGGTTCAGAGACCTTAAGTAAATTGTCCCAAAAGTTGGGCTTCTTTGAATCCTTGTTACTGTTATGGGCTTAATTATATCCTCCCAAAACTCACATGTTGAAGCCCTCAGAACGTGATTGTATTTGGAGACAAGGACTTTAAAGAGGTGAATTAGTTACATGAGGCCATTAGGGTGAAGCCCTAACTCAGTTTGACTGGGATTCTTATAAGAGGAGGAAATTTGGAATCACGAGGAGACATCAGGGATGCGCTCACACAGAGGGAAGAACATGTGAGCACAGTGAGAAGGTGGCCATCCACAGGTCCCCTACTATCAGCACATAATCAGAAAGGGGAAAGAGGTTTTCTAGTGCCATTTTGTCCAGAGGCTCTATCTCATATTTGGTAACTCCTAGCAGCTGTGAAAAATAAATGCTATCAATGTGGAAATATCAATGGATCTGGGATTTTGTTCTTGCACTGCTGTCATTTCTCAGAGGGTCAGAAGATGCTATTGGCATAAGCCTGTCTCCCCTAAGAGGGCCTGGAAAGAAACTACAGAAAGTGTAGCAGGCAGGAGCTCTTTCTACTGTAGCTCATTCCCAGATCCGGGCTAATGTCAGATCTGCATATGATTATTAACGTTTCTTGAGAGTGCTCCTTCATCAACTTCCTCTTCCCTGCCTGGGCCTTCAGCAGCTGATACGGTCAGCAGCTACTCAGCTTGTGGTTCTGCATACCTATGCCTTATCTATTCATGTGCCCAAAGTGACATGAAGCTCGGGAGGCTGTATTTTCTGATTTGTGATATCATGTATAGGAAAAGTTTTGTGGGGTATAAGCAAAGCAAACTAGTTACAAATCTAACGAGTCATTTTTATTTGAAGAGAATAAGATCACATGACATCAGAACTCCTCTGGAAAACCCAGGACATATATCTCACAACTTGCTTGACTTTTGATAAGTAGGAAGGAGATAGACATTCTCACCAGTGGCGGTTTGGTTGCTAGAAACAGAAATTTCCTTTTGTTAACAAAAGCAAAAGAAATATTTTGAAAGGATATGGAGTAACATATAAAATTGAGGGAAAATAAAATTTCTGGAAGAACCAGAACCAAAAATTAATGAGAGATACAGAGACAGAGACAGAGAGTAGGAGGAAGTGAGGGAAGGATGGGTGGAGAAAGTGATCGAGTTAATTAGACAAGGTGGTCACAGCACAGGCTAAGTGAAGGTGTGGGATAGTGACAGTAGTCCGTGAGCCCAGAGAAGAATGTATTTATATATAAATGGAGGACAGATACTGGACAAGCAAGTATAAGTGATTTTCGCTAACAAAACATTCCTAAAGTACTCATAAGCATTAAATGACTCTCTGATTGTCACATGCACAGGTATTGCTCAATGCAATTTCTTCTTGGGGACTTCACTAAATCATCTATTTGCACTCAACACCCACTTCCATCCCCTTCTACATTCTTTCCTGTATTACAGAACTTCCCATACTTGAAAGGGCTAAAAAGAACATTTCCAAAACTCCCTTGACACCACACTTCTAGAATTGATTTAAGTTCCATCAGTGAGATGCAGTTGCATGAGATTTGAAAGGCAGAAGGGGTGGGGAAGGGAGGCAGGGACATTTCATATATTTATTTATTTTCCTGCATTAGTAGCAACTCCAGGCCCTGGCAGGCATCAGTGTTTCCAGTGGCCAAAATGCACTTTGCACTGCCTAGCCACCAACCTCATGGTCAAGGGCACTGAGACATCAGCCAGAATTTCCTGCAGTTCCCCCATCCCTGGACTACATCTGCTGAGGCCTGACCCTGAGCCTGAGCCTAGCAGCAGACACCAAACTCCATTCTGCTAGCCCCTGCAATAATTCTGTGGGCATCTAACTTCCTATATTAAAGCCCTTTCTAGTGGAGACACTTAAAGTAGTTTCTGTTTCCTGCATGCACCCTGAAGATACAGGTATCAAAAAGCTCCTTCAGTATCAATTTAATTTCCAGCTTTATTGCACATTCTTTCAGTGCAATGATATGGTTCACCCATCTTATGGCTCCTTTCCTTGCACAGATGGCAGAGTTTCCTTGAGTAATTGAGCAGAGCTTCCTCTGACTTGCCGACAGGTGAGTTCAGTTATTTTGTTCCTTGAGACCACTCCCATTTCCCAGAACTGTTGTGGACTATGCTGCTTAGCTTCAGTGGTTTCCTTGTTGTGTTTCATCTCATTACTCCCAGAAATGTAGATGCCTCACCAGTGAAGAAACACTAGGAGTGATGATTGCCTTGATGGCTGTTCTTTTAGGCCAGTTGGATCATAAAAGGCATAATTCTCCAAATATTATTATATCATGAAGCATTCTCTGGTGATAGCCCTTTGATAGGTACACTTATAGAAGAAGTTAGAGTTGGTAGTATGTATTAGAATTTCAGTCACATAGTCCCTTGGATCTAGGAATCCCACAGCTAGGTACTTATGTTACTGATATCTCACAAAAAAAATCCTCTCAGATTTACATATAAGTTTAGCGCAGGAATTTTTTTTGGTAAATGTTTTTAAAAATGAAAACAGCAAAAAGATCCTTCAGGGACCATTTAATTAAATTACAGTATATTCAAATGATAAAACTATGCAGCTGTAAAATAACATGGTTGGCCTGACACAAGAAGATTTCCAAGATGTATTATTAAGTGAAATTATACAGATGAATTGCACAAAATATTTAGCAATTAGCAAGTTTTAAATATGACAGGTAAAAAAATATGCATTGGTATTAACTACTCTCATCAACTGTTCACTGATTCCACTTGGCATCAAAATACAAGGTTCTCAGAGTTTAGAGTGGGGTGGTGGTATATCAGTTTGTATTCCAGTGGAGAAAGAGAAACCTTACCAGGTATTTCAAACAGAGGGAATTTACAAAAGGGGATTGGGCGTTGGTTATGCCAGGAATGGACGACTGAGAATGAGGGTATTCATTTCCTAAGGCTGCTGCAGCAAATTACCACAAACTTGGAGACTTAAAATAATAAGTATGAATGAGAAAAGAGGATTAAATATATTTTTTAAAAGTGTAAAAGGGACATGTAGGAAATGCTGACAATACCCAGTACACATGTAATCAAAGTTGCAAAAGGACAGGAGGAAGAGGACGGAGCTAAAGCAATATCTTAAACAATTATGGCTGAGAAATTTCCAAAAGTGATAAAAGATTTCAAGCCACAGATCCAAGAAATGCTATGAATTCCCACAAAGACAAATACAAACAGCTTACAGCCCACCAAACATGGTATGGTCTAAGGTCTAAAGTGGTATTTCACAATAATGAAGTGTGGGCCCAACTTTGCATCTCTTCACTGTGGGGCCTGTGACTGAGGGAGAGGAGCAGGGCCATAGCACAGCTGCTCAGGGGGGATAATTAGGAGGGAATGAAGGTAGCCTCAGAGGTTCATTGATCCTCTCAAACATTTCTTGAAGACCTATAACTCAAGATATCACAGAAAAATGGCTAACAGTTTGGCTTCCTTTTTAATAAGGAAAAAAAATACCCAGAGTAGTTCCTACTTAGAACTACTTATATGAAGGGACAGAAAAGCCAGCTCAGTTGGTTTAGACAATGAAGAGAGTTTGTTTTATGTAACTGCAAAGTCTGGCAGCAGCAAGCGCTGTAGGCATGGGTTGATCTAACTGTTCAGGCATCAGCATCAAGGCTCTGCTTTCATTCTGGCTCTCTGCTCCACCTTACTTGGTGTTGGCATAATCTCTGGGCTCTACATGGTGGTCCTCCAGCTTCTCCAGGTGGGTGCTCCTCTGCAAGAGCAAAGTAGCCATGGCAGCTATGTCATCACGTCTTCAGGGCTCTCTCTTTTGGTAGGTCCTTCCAGGAAGGAGAGAACGTTACTAGCTAAGAAATTATAGCAGATATTTCCTCTCACCTCTGAGGCTCAGATTGAGTTTTCTGTCCACCTTTGAACCAAGACTGTGACTGAGATACCACAATGGTCTTCAACTAAGCAGAGACCAAGTTTGGAGTTGGAACTGGGGGTTAATCCTACCAAACCACAGCACTGGGTTGGCGGAGGAGTGGTCCCCACAAAGCAAAATATAGTTGCTAACACTAGACGTGGGTAATCACCAGAGGAGGAACAAATGCTGGAAGCCAAAAAAAAAAATCAACTCAAATCACATGGCATGGCACTTGACCCACTTCTCTTCCCTTTTCATCCTGGGTCAGCTTGGCTCTCTTCTCAGCTGTTTCTTGAATGCACCAAACACCCCTCCCTCGAGGCCTTTGCTCTCCCTGAGCTTTATCCTGGAATGCTCTTTCCCCAGACATTGCATGGCTTTCTCTCCTGTTTCTCTATTCACGGCTCTATTTAAATGTCACTTCAGAGAGGCCTTTGGTGAGTTCCCTATCAAAAATAGCAACTAAATTTCTATCTACCCTCATAATTGGCTTTGGTTTTGTTTATAGCATTTATCACTATTTGACATTATTTTATGTCTCTGTTTGCCCTTTCCATTGGAATGCACTCTCCATGAGAAGATTCTCTCTTGCTCATTGTTGTATCATGGTGCCTAAAACAGTGCCCAGCATGTAGTAAGCACTTAACAAATGTTTGTTGAATGAATGAATGAGTTAGAATCCAAGACCTAAGCCCACCTCTGTAATCTTAACCAGGGAACTGAAACCT
This sequence comes from Equus przewalskii, assembly GCF_037783145.1. Classification (NCBI taxonomy): domain Eukaryota; kingdom Metazoa; phylum Chordata; class Mammalia; order Perissodactyla; family Equidae; genus Equus; species Equus przewalskii. The sequence continues at coordinate 12,398,433 of NC_091842.1, read as the reverse complement.
CTATTGCCTCAGTTACATTATCTGTCAAAAGGAGATGCTTTCTACCACACAGCATTATTCTTCAAGTAAGAAAACGTGTGGGAAATGTCTGGCATGTAGAGATATTTTATATATATTAGTTTCCTTCTCATGAAGCTTCATTCAGTGGGCCCAATGAGGCCAGAATCCTTTATTTAAATCAGTTGTCATCAACCCTGGTGTCACTTTAGGATTACCTAGGGAATTCTTCACAGGTGCTGAGCTTGGTTCTCACCCCAGGTTTCTGATTTAATTGGCCTGGTGTGACACTCAATCATTGGCAATTTTTAAAGCTCTCCAGTTGGGTCTAATATGCAGCCAGCGCTCAAGACCACTAACTTCCAGTCATTGGTGGGCTGATGGCAGGGCTGGCTGTGTAACCATCAGACTCACTGGAAGTCTTGTAAAACCTGGTCCTTCCAACACCTGGAAATCTCTAGAAGCCAGCTTGGCTTATTTTCTCCATTACAAACCTTCAACTGGCAGACTACACAGATGGTTATTATTTATCCTTCCCACTGTGTTAGAAAGAAAAAAAATCAGCTGTGCCTCAGATTTCTCAAGTGATTTTTACATGTGCAAACCATGACCTGTTTCCACGCTTGTAGATGTTAGGGGGTAGAAAGGGAAGCTTAAAGGAGACCAGGGAGACTAGTGTGTATTTTCTTCTAAAGAAACTTTTAAAAGTGCAGAGAGACTGGCCTGGGACAGGGTCTAGGATCTAGATCTTATACTAACAGGGATGATGCATGTGAACAGTGCCCAGAACAATTCCTGGCCCATCGTAATTAGTGTTCACTTAAGCAAACTGGACTTGCCTAAGGTGTTATGATAATAATGACACAACAACAAACAATGAATCCTCTTTTGAGCATCTTCCCTGTGTTAGGTATTTTAGGTAGGTAATTTTTTATCTCTACAACATTACTGTAAATCACTGGTTTTCTCCCCTTTCACAACTGGCAAAATTAGGATCTGAAAGCTTGCAGCTGGGAGGGAAGACTCGCGATTAGCATTCAGGGCTAACACCAAAATTCATCTTCCTGCCTGTATACTATATAGTGTTTCTAGAATCCCCTTAACTCTCAAACTCTATAACTCGGAGTAACTTGAACCTTTTTCACCTGCAGTAAACAGAAAGCTTTTTCTTCACATAAAATAACTTCAAATAGTGATAAATGCTACAAACACAACCAAAGCCAGTTATGGGGGTACTGGGTCAGAGATGCTGTTCAAACCTCGTCCCATTCAGAACCTCTGACTATTGATAGGAGAGGGAAGGTGGAAAAGAGGTTTTGCCTGATCTTTGAGGCATACACCTGTGTGGAGAGAGGGGGCAGAAATGCCGGCCTTTCTGTTTAGAGGTAGGGCCATGGGAGGAAGCTGCTGCCCACTCCTCAAACTGTGCAAGTCCTCCTGATTCAGGGCAGTTCTACAGGTTCTTGTCTCTGCTCATCTGGAACTCTCTGCTCCTTGTGCACACCCACCATCAACTTTGTCTGGAAATTCCTATTCATCCTTTGGGTCCACAGTTTAAGTGTCACTTCTTCCAAGAAGCCTCCTCTGGTTCTCCACCACTCCCACCCCTACCCTACAACAAAATATTTTCACATCTTGTTTTGTTGTGTTTATGGTAGTTTGTAATTAAATAATAATTTTGAGTAATTGTTTAGCACCTACCTCCCATTTGTGAGCTCCATCAGAGCAGGAACCAGATCTTTCTGACCCTCCTCCACAGCCCCATCGCCTAACACAGTGCCAACCACGTAGAAGGGCCTCAACATTTTATTTTCCTGGGTGTATGTGTTACAATGAAGAGACCAAACTAAACGCTTCCATTTCTTCTTTCTTGCTCAGGAAAGAGAGGAAAGGGAACCTCTGCCACTCCAGGGCAGCCTGATATTCCTGAGATGCCTCAAGGCACAACTGAACAGATGGTATGCACCTGGGTATGTGGAGCTTGGGGAGGAGCTTCACTCATCTGTCACCTTCTATTCTCCGATGCTGGGTGGCGTCCTACCTTCTGGGGTTTTTGTTGTTGTTGTTGCTTATTTATTTACTTAATGATTGACTCTGAGCTAACATCTGTTGCCAATTTTTTTTCTTCTTCTCCCCAGAGCACCCTAGTACATGGTTGTATATTCTAGTTGTAGGTCCTTCTGGTTCTGCTCTGTGGGACGCTGCCTCAGCATGGCCTGATGAGTGGTGCCAGCTCCACTCCCAGGATCTGAACAAGTGAAGCCCTGGGCTGCCGAAGCAGAGCATGTGAACTTAACCTCTCAGCCATGGGGCTGAGCCCCCTTCTGGGTTTTTGATTTCCACCCTCCACCGTGATGTCAGACTGTCTTTGACTTTGAGAGTCTCCTCTGGCAGAGAAGGGAGGTAGAAAACTCCTCAAGCGTGGGATGGTTCCTGTCCAAGCTGGTATGCCTGCAGAAACCTCTCTCCACCACCTGGTGATGGGCTTGGCACCTGCCCCAAGAAATTGGACCTGTAGCATGTGCACTGGTTCTGAAGCCTGTGACCAATGCCCCCACTGCGATCAAAATAAAGGGTCGTTCTGAGACCTATTTTAACATCTTAAATTCAGCTCCCAGAAACTGAGGGGGATCTTTTTCCCAGACATCACATTTTAAAATGTAATGGGCTCTTTGATTTTGAAGATAAAATCTGGCAAGCAGTTATATTACATTTTAATATTCCCAGCACTTAGCCAGGAAAAGATGCAGACAGAATTGAAAAGCATCCTGAGTTTTTCTGTCGTTGTTGTTTTTTAAATGCCCAGATTAGACCATAATTCATCTCAAAATGGCAGAAGGCCTCTTCATGCCCTTCACACTTCAAAATGTTTTCGAAAATAGCATCAATTTTGGCAGGCCTCTTGCCATGCCAGAAACATATCATCTATTGTGAATAAGATTATAAAAATTATTTTAAAAAACCTTGCTCTTTTATTTTGCTCTGTTTTGAGGATTGTATGGCATCTCTGCAGTCATTGATTTGTGTCACATTCCTGCATAAGTAGCATTCATTGTCCCACTTTTTAGAAAGGGGAATTGAAACAGAGGTGTGGTAAAGCAACTTTCTGATGATCCCAGAGAAAATCATTCATTCATTCACTTGTTCATTCAGTAAACATGTCCGAGAAGCAGCTATGCCCTGGCCACTAAATAGACCTCAAGGATACATAAATGACTATCTCACAGACCAGTCTCCAGATCTCTGGTAGAAGAGAGAGTCATTCTAATAAATGATTACAGCATTCCACAATAAGTGCTGAGGTGGATAAAGGGGCCACAAAGAATCGCCCCTCAGCCAGCTTGTCTGTAACAGAAGGCTTCCCACAAGAAGTGGAATATGAGTTGGGTCTTGAAGGATGAGAAGGACCCCAACCATCCAAGGCCTGAGTGGCAAGAAGGGCTTTTACAGCAGAGGGAGCAGCATGCACAAGGCACAAAACAGCTTCATGTTTTCTGGTTTTATGTGGCTGGACAAAAAGATGTGTATGTGGGATTGAAAGGAGACAGGCAAGAGCAAGAACTTGGAGAGTCTTAGGTGCCAATCACGGGACGTTGACTTCCTCCTGACACAGTGGGACCAAAACAGTATACAGCGTGTTAGTTAGTTACTGCTCACTCACTCACTTAGTTCAGCCTAACTCAGGCTCATACAAATTCCCCCTTTCCCTGTCTTTAGTGGTCAAAGAGAGTGTTGATCTATCTGAAGAAATATAAAATTATTAAAATCAGTTTCTCAGATCCAAGGACCTCTTTGAACTCTCTAAAATTATGCTGCATGCAAATGTGCATTTGCCTGGGTAGATTATCTAAAGCTTTCATTGGATTTCTAAAGTGAGCCAAAGTTCAAAAAAGTATAAGAATCACTACTCTATTTACTTTATAAAACTTTCAGCTCTTCCCAAAGTTGATTTTATCTAAGTAGAATTCTTTTATATTAATCTCTTAAAATTTACTGGTTGCTGGTCATCCACGTTGGTACCATTTCATATACCATTCTATTATTTCAAACAAAACAATTCACATTTCGCAGCAGCAGGTTAATCCATGTTTGTTAACCAACTGAAAACTTGACTTCTAATTGCAATTACTATTCTTTAGAGCTACGGGATTTTCACACCTTCTATGTGAGAAGTTTGAAACAAAGGTACTATATTGGAGAAATTCAGATATTTGAAAGTTAGGGTAAGTGGAGATGATTTTCAAAAGTTAGAGGCATAATTCTATGGTGAATTAGTTAACATTATTTGGATTTCAATTAAGAGGATAAACTCCACTAAATTTATTGGAAGGATAGAGAAGCATATTATGCTACCTAAGGATAGAAACGTAACAATGAAGTAAAATCAGGGTCTTGAACTTCATCAGGACTTCCTGTCTTTTCTCTTCTCTCTGCTGTTAGCTTCGTGCTCTCTCTCTCTCTCTGTCTCTATCTTTCTGGACAGACCAGCTTTTTCTCATTTCCAGTACACAGTGTGGAAAACCTGTGAAAGTTCCTACCTCTCACACAGAATGATCTCCATTGGTATATCTCTCTGTCTTCACCTCTCACAAATACTTCCCAAATCACTGGACAATGGGTGGATTGGTCCGTGTGCATTCGATGCCCAGTCCTGCACTGCACACTTAGGCATGGCTGTTCTCTCCAGAACCATGTGGCACAGCAGGAGGGATAATTCCTGGAAAAGTGAGATTGTGCAGATCAAACAATGGATGCTCACTTTCTATATGGTAGGTGACAGAATGCTTGCCATGGCTGCCAGGACTAGGTTGTCCATTTATTCTAAAAACATCTCTATTTTGCACTAGACATGAGGTTAGGATATCAAACTGAGCTAGACATAACCTCTACACCTCCTTATAGTTCTGTGTCTACCATTCACTGCATGATCTCAGTAAGTCGCTTCCACTCTCTGGGCCTCAGCTTCCTTAGTTAAATTAACAGAACAGACAGAACTAGAAGTGCTTTATGGTCCATTATAATGAGCCCATGAGCCTAAGAAAATGTCAGTATTCTTTTGGTCATTCTTTGTCAAGAACCTGAGGCTCATGGTCCAGAGCTTTTCCCATGGAGAAGTTATAAGCCATTCCTGAAGTCCCTCCTGCATGGATCCCACTAGTATCGAACGTCATGAAAAGTCTCAGACAGTTACAAAAGCCTTTTCTTTGTGCAAATCAGAAATGCAAACTGATTAAAGTCATGATTTCACCCTTCTCTTTAAAAAATAGAAAGCATTCAACATAGTAATTTACATCCAGGATGGCTTCACAGATGTAGGGCTGCAGCACTGAGGACTTGAAACCCATCCTCCCAGCTTTACAAAGCCAGACATTGCAATAAATCTTTCTAGTTGTATGGCCTCATCTTTGGCCAAGAGACTGGAGAACATCTAGGTGGTGAATGTGTTGCCAGTAAGATGGTTGTGTTGTTTTGGTAGAAAATTCTAGAAGAGGATCTGCAGCCAGAAGACCCTACTGCTGGGACTTCAGCCCCCAAAGATACCCCAAGCTCTTTGAAAATCAGGCCAGTCTCACAGCCTTTCATGAACCCTGTGATGAAGAACGAGTCTGAAGAATAGGAGACATGGATCAACAGGTTCAGGAAGCTAGAAGATGCCCTATACCTGTGTGATCTGAGTAATACAAGTGAAGAGTGAAGCTTAAAGCTAATATACTTCTGTTGGTGTTCTAGTCTGAAAGTGGACACCTCATTTTCTTTCACTTGTTAACAAATTCAATTTGTATATAAACTACATGCTCGGCGCTGTGCTGAGCACAATCAGGGAATACAAAGCTGGATCAGATGTGTAACCTCCACCAGGTTGCTTAAAGTTTCTCTGTGTCTCTGGAGGAATCCACTTCACCACCTGGGTCTAACCCACAGTCCAATCTCGCAATTCCCCTGATTGACATTTTCAGCATGCTTGCTAACAGACCGAATTCCAAACTTCTTAGCAAAGCAATACCCGGTCCTTGCCTACCTGACCAGTCTCTTCTCCTTCAGTTGTTATTCTCTCAGCATACCCTATCCTGTCAGAGTCAACAATGTGCCTTCCTCAAATGTGATTTCTCCTGTGGCCATGCCTTCCATATGAGCTGTCTGCCTTTTCTCTACTTACCTCACCCCCGCCAACTCCCCATCTTGTCCAACTGGCTAATTAATGCCTAAACATCTTTTATGTTGGAATTCAAGCTCCAATCCTCTGAGACTCCACAGACCAACCTAGGCCAACCTTTATCTGATCTCTTAGAGTTCATTAACATCCAGTATCATATTAAATATATTGTATTTTCTTTCATTTGAGGGCTTGTTATTATCTCACCAGTAGACTATATTCCCTTTTTATCCCCGGCATCTTGTGCAATTCTCTTCAACACTTTTTTTGAGGCAATAAGTAAATAAACAAATGTACCTAAATAACTAAATCCAAGATGGGAGGTGATAAATGCCATTAGCGTGTGTTACGTGGGCATTCAGAGAAAGGAGATTCCTTCCCGTGAGGTGATCAGGAAGTCTCTGGTAATGTGGGATTGACCATTAGAGATCAAGGGCAATCTGTATACAAAGGAATGAAATAGAGCGCCCTCTCTGGCAAAGGCGCAGGTTAGCCAAGCAAAGTGTTATGTATGAAGCTCAATGCAAGGAGTTTGGTTTGGATAAAATGTAAGGACTATTAAGAAGAATATCAAATGATAAAGGATCGGACCAGATCCAGGAGGATCTGAGATGCCAGACGCGGAGATCAAGATTTCATTCAAAGACAGTGAGTAGTAGTGAGGGCTTCTAAGCAGGGGAGTGGTATGATCAAGTTGTACTCCAGAAAGTTGGTGTTTCTGTGCAGAATGAAGGAGAGATTGAAAGCAGGAAAAGGAGGAAGGAGGCTATTGCAATGTCCACCTGAGAGAGGATGAAATCCAGAACAGGGTCAGAGGCCTGCAGAATGGAGAAGAGGAGCACACGGGCTGAGACTGTTGTGCTTAATCACACGCTGTGGTTCATGAAGATTTAGTGTGCCCCATGTGGATCTGAAAACATGAAACTTGTAGAAATAGAGATTAGAGTGGTGGTTTTCAGGGGACACGGGGAGATGTTTAAAGGGTACAAACTTTCAGTTATCAGATGAATAAGTTCTGAGGATCTAATGTGCAGCATGATGACTCTGGTTAACAATACTGTATTGTGTACTCAAAAGTTGCTGTGAGAATAGAGCTTTAATGTTCTCACCATGACAATGATAACAACAACAACAAAATGGTAATTATGTGAGGTAAAGGATGTGTTAACTAACCTTATTATGGTAGAAATTTTACAACATATACATGTATCAAATCACATTGTACACATTAAACTTACACAATGTTATATGTCAATTACATCTCATTTAAAAAGGAGTTGATGTACATATTGGTACACTCTAGAACTAATCATATAACAATAGCAATGCTTGTCTTTTCATTCTCCCTTTTTGTTTCATTTTGATTTTGAATTTCCAAAGCAGCTTAATTCTAGACCACATGAAGTATAAGTGCCTTAGGATACCCAAGGACTTCTAATAATTATACCAAAGAGAGGGGAAGATAAAAATTTGAAACGAACAATTCATCTAGCTGAATCAGAAAATCATTTATTAAACATCTGTTACGAGCTGGAACACTGTGCTAGAGGCTGGACCAGGAGGGAAACCAGAAAGGATGAAACATGTTCTCTGACCCTGGGGAGATTTTAAGCAAGACACAAAGACTGGCAATAATTCAATGCCAGTAAAAAATTTTTTTAAAAAACAGCATGTAATAAAGTGTTATAATTGAATACACAATGATAGTTAAAGAGTCCAAAGGAAAGAGAGAAGAGATGAAAAGAAGCTCATCATCTAGTGTGAGCTGGGTACTTAGAGAGGGCTCCATGGAAGAGAAAGCTGGAGCTGAGCCTTGAGGAGAGGTAGACTTTGGATACCTGGGTTGGAATTCCAAGTTCGAAACCATCTTCTGCAAAGGTTAGAGGATGGGAATGAGTGTGATGAGGAAGAGAGTGAGCAAGACAGGACTGGACTTCATGTTGGATGGGACAGTGAAGTTGAGACCCTTCTGTGAATCCTGAGGGGTAGGATGGGCCTTAATTCTCTACGCAGGGTCCACCAAAGGCTCAATCAGAGGACACAAGGAAAGCTGAGAAGGATAATACAGGGAAGATACTAGAAAAAAGGAGATTGAAAGGTTATTGAAATAATCATGAATCTAGGTATTAATAGTAGGACTATGAGGCTGATGATAATGTTACAAATAAAAATGAAATTAAAAAAAAAGTTGAGTGGAGAGAAAAGACACTTTCAGAGAAACAAATGCTGAGTTGAGATGATGGATGACAGATCATAATGTCAGTTGCTAAGAGGCTCCCCAAAGACTAGGGGACTGTTCTAAGGAAAAACAGAGTTTTGTTGACTTTGGAGGCAGATTGTAGCAGGTTTGAAATGCCTTTCTCATGGCCTCTTCACTATTTATGCCTGTTTTCTCTGTTTCTGTGAAATGTGTTAGTTCCTCAAAGGCCAAGGAATGTGTCAGTGAGATCTGGGAACATCTATAACTATCTTCAATGAGGAAAGAGGATAACTGAGGTCAATTTGTTGGTTTATTAACCACAGAATTTAGCAGACCACAACAGCCCTATTCTAGACACTGAGCAGAGACTACCTACTGTGCCCACTGATGAATCACTGTTCTTTACTATGTGAGAGGAAACATGTAGGCCAGGGTATTCTTCATCCAGGCTGAAGGCAGACCATACATCATCAAATTTTCTGGGAACATACTGTGTGCTTATTCCCTAATGGAGATTGTCAAGAAAATATCCTTGAGGGGAAGGAATAAGGAATGACTATGAATAACTGATCATGTTTTCTAAAAAAATAAGTGGTTGGGATAAATTTTGGGGGGAATAGTAGCTTTGTAATTTTCCCAGTGAACTAAAGGCCAGATACAAAACATTTTAGAATTCAAAGAGGCAGAATGCAATGAGAGCCCTCAAGGACGTTCTCTGCATAGGTCTGGACTTTACATACACTGCATCACTAACTCCTCACATCAACCACATGCTTGTAGGGGAGGAAGACATTTCCTCTACCCACTCTGGGTTCTTCTGGCCAGAAAACAAATTAAATTCACGTGAGACAGAATAACAGGAGAAAATTAAACAGAGCTTTATAATATGTGTACATGGGAGCGGGTCAGGCAACCTGAGCAGCTCGCCAAAATGGCCAAAGCCACCACCTTAAATATCATCTTCAGCCAAAGACAAAGGAGGATGTTGGGGATAGGGGGAGTCAGTTACAGGAGGTTACCAGACAAGTACAGTAAACAGGAGTAAGATTACTATGCAGATTTAAGTCCTTGCCTTCTGCATTGATTAAGAGTTTCTAGGGATAAGGTCATCTCCCCTTCTTCCTGGGACAGAGAGGGGGACACCTTTACAGATGGAGATTTCCTTTACAATGTAAATGTCTCTTAACAAAGGGTAAGTAAATTCCACTTTTCAGAGCCTCACTCCCATCTGCAGTTTTTAAAAGTAACCAGCTCAAAATAATCCTCATGCCAAAGAGACATATCTTGGGGTGGCCAATTCCAGTCCCCCACATGCTGAAGGGATTAGTGTCTTTTTGAGCCAAGCTCAAAGTGATAAAGTAACAGCCAGTGGGAAGTTGAACCATAATTTAAACCCAGTTCTATTGGACTTCCCACTATCCCAAACTCCCATGGCATACCAGGAAGAGCATGAGGTTTTACTTGTTTTGTTGGTTTGTTTCTTTGTTCTTACCAGAAGATTCAAGTCCAAACTTCACTAATTGCTGAGTCCTGAGAGCCAGTCACTTATATTCTCTGAGCCTGTTTCCTCATCTGTAAAATAGGACTGATAATATTAAAACATACCTCCCAGATCTGAGAAAGTGTCCAATGAGATTTGAAAATTCTTTGTAAACTGTAAAATGAAGTCAATATTAAAGAGGTTCTTCTTATTGTTACCACCCAAGTGGGCTCGTGTGATCGCCAAAGACATGCCAATAGTCAGGAAGCAAGGTGGTAGGAGAGAAAGGACTTCATTGCAGCTTGCTAGCAAGAGGGGAGATGGCTGACTCATGTCCTAAAGAACCATCTCCCAGAACAAAGACTACAGGCCAGTTACATATACGGGGACTGTCTCCAGGTTGGGGAGGTGGCTGGTCCCTGGGTGGGGCAGGCATCTGGTCCCAGTTCTTGATAGTCCTTTGTTTTACTGTAAATGCATCAGAGAATGGAGCAACTGTCCTATATCCTGTTCTTTCAGTTGTCATTGAGGATGGCTATCGGCAAAGGCTCTCTGCCTGGGGTCATCACATTCCTAAGGAACTCAAAAGAACAAAGTTATCATCTTAAAGCAGCTGGGAGGGGCCACAAAATCTACAGAACATGTCTGGGCTAGTTAGTCAGAGCTCATTTAAAGTTATAATCTGGTTTCTTTTCTATGATATGGCTTCCCTTATGTCAATCTTGTGTTGAGCTGGTATCAATACCCCCCATCAGTTATACCCCCCAGCATAATCATATGCTGGTGTAGGAAATAGGGCCCTCGTGTTCAATCTGGCTACTTCCTGCTGAATCAGGGCAATGTGAGAGGACCATGGCATGGAAGTTATCCTCTTCTTAAAATGGGCCAGGAGGTTTCTAAGAGGGAGTTGTCATGCTGTCAACATGGAAGCCTTGGTGGTTAAGGTGGATATATATTTGATTCCCAATTTAATGACTAAGAATAACAGTAGACCTATTAATGCTAAGATGAGGCCCCCTTTTATTATATCCACAGGGATGACGGGATCCCAGCTGGTATCCAAGAGAAAAGGTAAACCAGTCACCTAAGTCTGATAAGAAAGGGATTTGATTGTTTATAGTTGTCTGTATCCAGGTGGCTTATTCCCTTATTTTAATAAGGCTGGTTTCTACTTGAGAAGAAGCATTTCTAGAGAGACAAAAAGAAAACAATGTTAATGGTGGGGGCAAACTATAAACCAGTTCCTGAGCCTAGGGGGCAGCCAGTCAAAATCTTTAGATGTCAAAGTCAAAGCATCCTTTGCAGTTTGAAGCGTCTCTGATGATGTCATTGGGCATTCAGGTATCTCCCTGAGTGGCTTACAGCTTACACAGCAACATACAGGAATCTCTCTTAAGTTTCTATCAAGTTGTGCAGCTTCAGTTTGCAAGGCTTCAGGAAAAAGGGTAGGTTCAGTTCTCAGTGATTCCAAGTGAAAATGAGGGAAAAAAATTGAAAGCATTAGTTTGGAGATTTGTAGCCAGACGTCAGGATCCAGTCCAGTTCACAGGTAGAAAAAACTTCAAAGACAATTAACAGAACTAGGATCTAATACCCACAAATGTGTATTATAGTTTTCACTGAAACATAATTTTTCTCTCTAAAATCACCCTCATTTAGAAAATATAGCCAAATTAAGATGAACTGCCTTGCAAAATAAGTCTAGTTTCAATAAAACTTGGTCCAATTACTTACATAAGTACAGCAAGAATAGCCACTGATCCTATAGGCTCTTAAATCTGCTTTGCTGGAACTTGTTATAAGGAGTCTCAGATTGAACTGTAAAGCCCCCTCGAGTCCACGAAGGCCAAGCCAAAGACTTGCCATCAGATTTTGCCTGCAATACCTACAAATTTTGGTGGATTCCTCTCTTTTTGAGGTTCCCCCAAAATATTTCAAGATTCCTTGCACCTGCCTGGTAAGTGAGCTCCCTTACTGACCAGATAAGTTTGCTGGAATATCTGCAAACAAGGTACCAGGCTAATATTTCCAAGTGGCTTTATTCCAGAAAGTCCAATCTTTGTTCCTGAGAAGCTGTCTTCTCATATCTGAGCCTGTATGTTTCTCTCAAATATGATATTCCAGTCAAAGCCTTGGTAATATGACCAATATTTCCAAAAGTGTCCTGTTATAAGGAAAACAGATTCTTATTGAACTTACGCAAACTTATCTTGCCACAAAATAACCATACTCACTCACTCACTGAGTTTCCAAATCCTAGAGGGATCAGGTTGGGAGAAAAAGATAAATGTTTCAGTTCTGCTCACAAAGGTATAATTTCACCAAATTGCTATAAGTCATAGTTAGCATGAGAGAAAAGAGACAAAGGTTTCCTTAAATCTGAGAAAATAAAACAAAACATTAAAAAAATCAACAATATCTCAATGAAAAGCCACAAATTACAATCATCCTCATCTTCATTCAGTCCTGTGTAATCGATTCTTGACCTTAATATTGTTAGCAGTTTCATGAAGTCAGTTTCTCGGAGTTCTGTAATTTCTTACCCAGTTCAGTCAATGATCTGAAAGTTTATCAGAAACCTGTACTGTAGCTTTGCCGAAGAACCGACAAGATGGCAGAAGTGGAGCAGAAGAAGAAGCGGACCTCCACGAGTTCACCTACCACGGCGTGGACCTCGACCAGCTGTGGGCCATGTCCTACGAGCAGCTGATGCAGCTGTACAGCGCCCGGCGGTGGTGGCAGCTCAACCGCCGGCTGCACAGGAAGCAGCACTTGCTCCTGAAGCGCCTGCGCAAGGCCAAGAAGGAGGCACCGCCCATGGAGAAGCCCGAGGTGGTGAAGACGCACCTGCGCCATGATCATCCTGCATGCGGGGCAGCATGGTGGGTGTCTACAATGGCAAGACTTTCAACCAGGTGGAGATCAAGCCGCAGATGATCGGCCACTACCTGAGCAAGTTCTCCATCACCTACAAGCCTGTGAAGCACTGCCAGCCCAGGATCGGGGCCACCCACTCCACCTGCTTCATCCCTCTCAAGTAGCCTGCTCAGCCAATAAAGGCACAGACTGCTGAAAAAGAAAAGAAAAGAAAAGAAAAGAAAAGAAATCTGTACTCTAGAGTAAGTGCCAGAATCCTTTCCATGAATTTCTCTGAAGATGAAACAAATTTTGCAAAAGCAGAGTAAAATAGGGGCTGGCCCCGTGGCCGAGCGGTTAAGTTCGCGCGCTCTGCTGCAGGCGGCCCAGTGTTTCGTTGGTTCGAATCCTGGGCGCGGACATGGCACTGCTCATCAAACCACGCTGAGGCAGCGTCCCACATGCCACAACTAGAAGGACCCACAACAAAGAATATACAACTATGTACCGGGGGGCTTTGGGGAGAAAAAGGAAAAAATAAAATCTAAAAAAAAAAAAAAAAAGCAGAGTAAAATAATAACTGTCTGTAAACAAGAAAAGACCCAAAAATGGAACTGACAAAGAAATTTGGTTAATTTTTTGACATACAACACTTTAAAATAATAACCAGAATTATGGCTGACACCCAGGACAGATCAAAATTTTAGGAATGTTATACAATTTCAAAACATTTATATCCAAAATATTTACCCACATAATACCACCTAAGAAAGTTCATCATCAATTATCTGACAATGCTTCCCATGTAACTTAACATACCAAATAAGCCTAATTAGTTTAGTATTTTCCTCCTTATAGGAAGAGAGCAAATTTCTTTGAGAAGTCTCAGGGGCCCTCTGAAAATCTTCAGAGAAATTCTCTTCCTTCTTCTAGGGCAAAAGAAAACCTTTATTCAGGACTGAAATATTTTGGGGGGGTGGGAGAGCTTGTCAAAAATATCACAAGGTTTTAAAACACCTGTTAAGATAGGGAACAGTGCTCTCTGTGAAACACTGCTCAGGCATTTATTCAACGTGACAACACACACAGCCAAGAGCAGTTAAAACAGTCAAAAAAATCTCAATAAAGACTTCTTTATTTCTGAACATAGGAATTATTTTAACAAAACATAGATTTCCTATTTTTTTAGGTAGACAGAGCAGGCCAAAACATTCAAGAAAATTATCCTTTGACAGAAAACCAAATTTTAATTTTTGCACCAGCTTATTCGACATTAAAACTCATTTACTAGGGGCCCGGCCAGCAGCGCAGCAGTTCAGTTCACATCTTCCACTTCTTGGTGGCCCAGGGTTTGCTGGTTCAGATCCCGGGTGCGGACATGGCACCACTTGGCAAAAGCCATGCTGTGGCAGGCGTCCCACATATAAAGTAGAGGAAGATGGGCATGGATGTTGGCTCAGGGCCAGTCTTCCTCAGCAAAAAGAGGAGGATTGGCAGTAGTTAGCTCAGGGCTAATCTTCCTCAAAAAAAAACCCAGCTCATTTACTAAATTGGATTTACTTCAATCTTAGTCAACTTGACTAGCATAAAACTCCTTTCAGAATTTCTCCTTCACAAAACTTCTACAACTTTCTTTTTACATTCAGAATTTTCCCCTGCTTGCTTTCTTCCCTTCTAGTACTTTAGGACAAATTTATCTTTCTTAACAGAACAAACAACAATACTTCCATCCTTTATACCTTCTTTACTGAAAACATACATTTTACTTTTCTTGAATACAAAGATATTTGCCTTATTAATTTCCAGTAGCTTTAACTACATACATTAATTAGAATTTTTAACCCTTACAGATGCTAGTAAAAACTTAAAAGGTAAGCAACTATGAACTGTCTTTTATGTCAGCATCCTAAACACTTTTCATAATTTCTAGAAACATGCCAATTCACAATAATAAAACAGAAGGCGTGTTGACTAGTAGACCCAAACACTTGTAGCCTCTGTGCAATAAGAAGCCAAAAGTAGATAATTTAGACATGTTCCACAATAATGAATGTTTCAGTGTTCCATCCTATCCAAAAATGACCCAGATACTCAACAGATTTTTATCATTCAACTTGACTTGGCAAAACTCTAAAGTTTTAAGTTACCAAAAAGAACTTGGAAGCTGTTTTTCAAGTATACAGACCATAAAACAATTATTGTACCCAAAAACTCTAACCCATTTTCATCTAAATCATTTCTTTCCAACAATCATGTTCAGATTACCCATGAAAACCTCATGAGATATTAGACAAAATCAGCTACCATTTAAAGCTGTTATTTTGCTGATGAATTTGTAACAGACAACATGAACTTATTTGACTAGCAAACCCAGGCTGCATGCCCATGTAGGGGAGGAAGACATTTCCTCTACCCGCTCTGGGTTCTTCTGGCCAGAAAACAAATTAAATTCACATGAGACAGAATAACAGGAGAAAATTAAACAGAGCTTTGTAACATGTATACATGGGAGAGGCTCAGGCAACCTGAGCAGCTTGCCAAAATGGCTGAAGCCACCACCTTAAATATTATCTTCAGCTAAAGACAAAGGAGGATGTTGGGGTAGAGGGGGAGTCAATCATGGGCGATTGCCACACAAGTACAGTAAACAAGAGTCAGGTTATTATGCAGACTTGAGTCCTTGCCTTCCACATTGATGAGAGTTTCTAGAGATAAGGTCATCCCTCCTTCCTGGTACAGAGAGGGAGACACCTTTACAGATGGAGATTTCCTTTACAATGTAAATGTCTCTTAACAAAGGGTAAGTAAATCATACTTTTCAGAGTTTCTTTCCTGTCTGCAGTTTTAAAGTAACCAGCCCAAAATAATCTTCATGCCAAAGAGACATATCTTGGGGAGGCCAATTCCAGTCCCCCAACACCTGCATCATTTCCAAATACTGACAACTCTAGGAATTGCCTATTTAATCAAACCAACAATCTAAAACAAGCCTTCAGTCACCAAAGATTAATCTATATCCTGTTAACTTGAAAGGTACTGGGTTAACTTCTATTATATTTAGAATTTATGTAAGTACTTGCTTTAAGCCAATTAAACAGAGCTCTTAATTTTGGCCATACCATCTGGAGGTAAAATACTACACATATATAACATACTTGCAGACACACACAGAGTCTCCAGACCTATTGCTTTAAAATTACTGCCATGAATCAGGTAATTTAATATAAAGCTACTAGTTATGAATCCAAATTGTATTTTAAGCCTTTCTACCAATATTTGTGGAGAAGACACTCAAGATGCTAGATTTTTGGTAAGGGCATGCTTGTAGCCATTTTTTCCTTTTCCCCTTTTTTTCTTCATTTCTGGGAATTAACTACATTACAATGGCACAGAGAAACCACTCAAGTTTTCTCCCAGATGGAGTTTCTGGGGCATAAACCATCCAGTTGAAAGCGTTTCCAATTAGTTAAAATGCACCAGAGGGGTGAGTCTCCGGGGATGCTTGGGGCAGTCCTCATGGCAGTAAAGCTGGTGTCTGACTGACAGCAGGCTGGAGAAGGGTGCAGAGCCCGACTGCAGATATCAATAGCTTTAAGATTTGGTGAAGTCCCACTCAGCCCAGGCACTTAGTCCCTGAGCCAGCACAAGGTGAGCCAGGGAAGCAGGAGGCAAAGGCCTGGAGCTGGCTGGGGGCTGGGGCTCCCAGTGCCAGGGTTGAGAGTTAGTACAGAAGGTCCAGTTTCTGCTCAGGTCCAGACTGAACTTAATCTCTACTTGGTGACAACAGAGGAGGTGACAAACAAGACAGACAAAGAAGGGAAAAGGGGATCAGGCCTCACCCTCAGGGTCTCTTCCCAACAATTATCCATATAAGGGTCACGCAACAGTTCCCACTCTGGGACACACAGCCCAGCAGGACAGTTTACAGAATAAATTACAAGTCTCCTATCCTCATAAGTGACTCAGTAGGTGCCTAAAATACTTAAGGGATTAACCGCCAAGAGAGGGCACCCCACTCAGGGTCGCCGGGGTGATCAGGCTTGGAAACCAGAGCGGGGGCTTTCAGAGGTGGAGCCTTTGACTCTAACGATATTTTTTTTGGTTTGAAAGCTCAAAAAGAGTGCAAAATGGCCACTGTCACTTTAAATTATCCCCAGTTATCTTGCCAACTGTTTCCAGTTATTTCCAATTTTTTAAGGGGCCTTTCCCAGGTGGCCAAAACAAGCAAGGTAAAACCTTATGGACAAAATCGAAGAACAAAGTAATTTGGATCCACTAAAATAAGTGATCTCTAAGGGCCGTCTAGTCTGACACGCTGTAGTTTTTGTAAATCTTGAGTTGCTGAGAACAATGCCTACTGAGACTGACTCACCACCTCCCTAATGTTCTAGAACGCTTGGATCTGCTAGCTGCCTTTTAAGTCAGAGAAGTAAGCAAACATGGCTTTTTCATTTTGTCATAACACTAAAGGAGGAAAATTAGACTATTAGATCAAACAATTCAATACGCATTGGCAACTACTGTGTGCTTGGAACTTGACGTATTTTCTTTCATCCAACTCTGACAATTGAATAAGGCAAGCTTCACAGCTTCACAGCCTCATTTCCAGCTGAGGAAAGAGGCTCAGAGAAGTGAAGGGTAAGAAACCTGTTGGGCTGTGCCTGTTGATAAATGCCAGAGTGGTATGGCCTTCTGGAAAGAACTGGTCACACAATGCTAAGAATGCCCTGGTCTACCTTACATCTCTGTGGGGAGGTGGAATGGAGGGGGTGGGGTGCAAGGAAGCCCTAAACGTGAAGCCGGGGCTATCAGACTGCCTTGTACGCTCCTGAGGGCAACGACTTCACCTTTCCAATCCTTTATGTCCAACATCTAGGACAGCTCCTGATAGACAATAGCCTCAGCATCCACCAGTCACACTGGAGGGGACCCCACTGACGTGGAACGCAGCCTGAAAGGAGCCCCCAGAGCTCCGGGACTCCAGGCTGTGCACACCCTCCCTCCTGTAGTGTGGGCGGAATGAATGCTTCCACAGGCGGGGCAGCCACGGCCAGATCCACCACACCCACCACACCCACACTTCAACAGAGACTAGAAAAAGAATAGGCACTGAACCCAGCCTATTCAGCTCCGGCCCTTAGTAGGCAGTAGCCTTGGCCAGCTGTCATCTCCCTGAGCTTCAGGTACTCCATCTGTGAGTCAGGAGTAACGGCATCTCTTCAGAGGAGTGCTACAAAGGCTGAAAGCCATGCCGTGTGGACAGGCCCTTGCACATAGCAGAGATGCACCTTTCTCACATCCCGTCCTTTGTCACTGGGTGTCGGGAAGCTTGAACGTGGTCTGTGGGAAATGGCATCAGGAGGCAAGGCCACCACTACAGCAAAAACTAATTTTGAGATAAATCTGCCTTCTTTAGCCAAATGACCATTGCTCTTGGATTGTGTCCTGTCTGGAATTTTCTACTGCTTTACCCCAAGATGTGTATGTGCGTGTGTGTGTGTGTGTGTGTGTTTGCAAGACTTGCACATTGCAGAAGTAAATGCTCATTAGTTTTTCTCTGAGTAAACATTAAAAGAACAAAAATTCAGCTTAAGTCACAGAGAAATGTTTAGATATCAAGGTAACAGTGTGACAGTAGAGGTTAAATGATGTCTGGCTGTGAGGAAAACTGCTGGACACAAACAGGAAAATGCTATGAGGTCATTATGCTTCAAAATATTGTTATGATCTCTATGCTAGGGCTTCTCCATGCTTTGCTTATGGAAAATCTGTTTCCTCTCTCTCTGTTTTCTCAGGTCAGTGGCATTTTGCACACTCCTTGTGGCTGTGTCATTGTGAACTTGTATAAACACTGGGCCGAGAAAGTTGGTGTCCGCCGTCTTGACCAGCTTTCTCTGGAAGAACCTTTCTGAAGGGTGGTCTGTGTGCAGTGACTGGTTAACCTCCAGTGTGCCCTGGAGAGACTCAGTCAGTTGTGTCTGCCCCAACTCTCCAAATGCCTCAGCCTCTAAAGACGGAAAAAGTACTGAAGACATGACAGAAGTTGGATCCCCAGCTAGGCAGACACTTTCCCAGATGTGTGACCCTGAGCAATTCACTACCTTCCTATAAAGTCATTCATATTAAAGGAGATAACACTTACAAATTGCCTAGCACTACACCTGACACATAGACATGCTACATAAGGGGAAACTGGCTTACAACTTTATTCGTATACGTGTTTTGGCTGACCCCATTCAATGGGCCAAATCGCTAACTGCCTATTCCAGGAACAGACACCTTCCAAGCCAACAGCTGGCTCACCAATGGTGTAGTCCTGGAGGGCAGAGGCCATGTCCTCCACATTTCTGTTCTTCATTCTCTCACCTGCACTTTCTCCTCACAGTAACCCAACCAAGGTGACATTACTAGGCCCATTGTACAGATGAGAAACTGAGGCTCAGGGTGGTAAAGGTACTTGCCTGAGTCCTTACAGCTAGTGAGTGATTGAGCCAGCATTAGAATCTAGTTCTCAACTTCAAGTCCAACAGTGCCCTGCAGGTCACAGTCAGAGCAAATAACCCACAGAATTCTCTTCAGTATGTGTGGTCTGCCTCCCCAGCAGGTCTGCAGGCCACTCCAAGCTAGGGCCAAGGGCTTCCTCATCTCCAACCTCAGCACAGAGCCCAGATTCACCACCAAGTGGGCACCTGGAAAACATCTGTCGAATGGAGCCCCCATGTGAACTTAGAAACCCAGCAGGTTTTTGCCCACTTGTACTTCTGCCAACTTCATCACTCCTTCTGGGGACTGGAATAACGCCTGCTCTCAGGCCTCTTGGTGTGATATGTTCAGACAAGCAGAAGCACAACTGTACAGATCCCAGCGTGCAGTTTGCTAAGTGCTCGCTGATTCTTCAGAGGAGTTTCCCGAGATCATTAAAAGAAACAACAGGGTTTGAGATTCTAATTGGGATCAGAAAGTGGACAACTTTGGAGCTGGCCACAGAACTGTGAAGCTCTGAAAACAAATGCTCGCCTTTCTTTTCTCCCTCTCCTTGCTCCGGGCTCTTGTTAGAGCCTTTCAGCTACAGTTCCAACTCCCCTTAGCAACAAGGCGGGGTTCCCAGAGTTGGGTGCCTCAGGAATGCCAGCTGTTCCCTTCATTAGCATTCAAGGCCCTTCATCTGCCTGCACAGATGGCAGTGGACTGTGTAAAAGGCAAAGAGGCTTGGGGCAGGCCCAGCATTTAGCATGGCTTGAGGTGAAATGGGACGCCTCCACAAAGAGTTTCCAAACAAAAGGCATCACTATTATTCATGGAGCCACCAGGCTGCCTGGGGCACAATGTGGCTCTGGCTTGGCCACACGCTCTCTGCCTGGGCTCTGTGTGAAGGCATGGTGCGGCCTCCCCAGACACAGGTTGGCCCTAAATGCCAACAGTTTGGAAGGTCTTCCTCCTCTCCCCCCTCTCTCTGATGTCCAGTCTCTCCTCAGGCTCAGTTCATCCAGGTTGGACAATGACTGGACTCTAACTGGCAGTGGAAGTGTCCAGAGGAGGGGGGTTGACGGGGTAAATAGTCAGATGGCAGGACAATTGTGAACAGATGACACTGCTGGGACTGGATTCCAGCAAATTCACAAGCAGATTGAGCTCTGACAAAGACATATCTGGTGGAGAGAAATTGGTACCTTGTACCAAGCCCTTGTTCCAAACACTCATCCACTTTCCCACACAATCTGACAGTTCCACAAAGGGACCCCTAGCCAGGGTCTGTCTCACTGGAAATCCAAAATGCCGATCAATAGGCCAATGTCTGAGATATTCCAATCAGCAAAGCTGTTTCTCAACATTCTCATAGGGCCAGCCCTAAGCAGAGTTTCCTTCAGCCTCCCCATGTGTGAACACCTTCAGGGATGTGCACTTCATTCTTTGTCATCTTTTCTCTCCAGACAGCCCTAAGTGTTCCTCTAAAATTGGTCTCTCTTTTAATCCCTTTTCTACCCTTGCTTGTGACCAAAGACAGTGTTGTAAACTTTGATCAATCATTGCAACAATGACTGCACCAACACTGTGCCTGGCCATTCTGAGAATCAGGGATAAAAAAAAGGAAAACAGGAAGAAAGACTAAGTGAAAGGAAGGAAGGAAGAAACAGAGAAAGAACAAAAGGAAGGAAGAGAGGAAGGAACTCTTTCATCCTCCAGAACTGACTCGAGTTGGGAGGGGGGCTCAGGAAGAAGGAGGAATTGGGGGAACAGATGTGTAAGCAAGTTGTTGACAAAATAATCCATAACCAATCAATAAATGAAAATTTGGGAGAGTTTATTCTGAGCTAAAATGTGAGGGCCATGGCCCAGGGCCCTTCTTCCCAAAGGAAGAAAGGGCACAGAAGAAGTGGGGTGACAGAATGGTTATATACCCCCAAACAGGATGTTTCACATAGGATTGAAATGTCCTTTTACAATAGTCGCGAGACTGCTTTGGCGGCACAGCGATTGACCAAACAGCAGGTAGGTCTGCTGTCTTGGTGAACACAGCAGGGTGGCAGGTCTATTGTCTCGAGCTGGGTGGTCATAGCTGACCTGGTGGTCACAGGTGAATGCAGTAATCAGTTCCTAGCCTAAGGAAAGATGCTTACCCTTAAGGAAATGCCAATGTAGGGGAAGTTGCAACTTTATCTTAAGGGCATTTGTTCTTGCCATACTAAATGTTTTAAAGCAGATATGCAATGCGTGCTCAACAGCCACAGTCAGGCCCTTTTGGGAAAACAAAGTCAGGCCGAATTAGGTTTACACCAAATGGCTTCCTCATATACTCCAATATACCCTATTGCTTGCCATTTCTATTTGTCAAGTAAATGAGTTGGTCAGGACTGCTGTAACAAGCACTCCACGCCGGGCGGCTTAAGCAACGGAAATGTATTGCCTCACAGTTCTGGAGGCTCAAAGTTCAAAACGAACGTGTTGGGGCCGGCCCGTGGCCGAGTGGTTAAGTTTGCACACTCCACTTCGGCGGCCCAGGGTTTCACTGGTTCGGATGCTGGGTGTGGACATGGCACCGATCATCAGGCCACGTTGAGGCAGCGTCCCACATAGCACAATCAGAAGGGCCTACAACTAGAATATACAACTATGTACTGGGGGGCTTTGGGGAGAAAGAAAAGAAAAAAAGATTGGCAACAGATATTAGCTCAGGTGCCAATCTTTAAAAAGAAAAAAAAAGTGTACACAGGGTTGCTTCCTTGGACTGTGAGGGAGAATGTGTTTCAGGCCAGTTTTTGACATTCCTGTAATTAGTCTGAGGGTGAGAGTTCAGGGTTTGGGTTCAGGTTCAGGTTTGGGATTGGGTTTGGGTTAGGGTTAGACTGTTAGGGTGCGGGTTCAGATACAGGTTCGAGCTAGGGCTATGGCTGTGCTAACGTTCAAGCTAGGGTTTAGGGTTCGAGGTCTGGCCAGGGCTAAGGCTACAGTTTGGGTTAGGGTTAGGGTTTGGGCTAGGGTTTGGCTTCGGAATCGGGTTCGGCTTCAGGTCACCTTAGGGTTACGGTTTGGGTTGGGGTTCAGCTTGGGGTTAGGGTTCGGGTTAGTGTTAGGGTAGGATTTGGTGTTGGGTTAGGGGTCATGGGTTAGAGGTTAAGGTTAGGGTTAGGGTTCATGTTCAGGGTTCGGGTTTGGGTTTAGGGTTAGGGTTAGAGTTTAGGGTTTAGGGTTCTGTTTCGCAGTTCAGGGTTCGAGTTTGGGTAGGATTTGTGCAAGGGCTACAGCTAGGGTGAGGGGTAAGGATAGGCTTGAGTTCTCTTTGGGGTTTGAGGGTTAGGGTTGTGTTAGGGTCATGGGCAGGGTTAGCGGTAGGGGTTAGGGATTAGGGGTCAGGGCCAGGGGTATGTCAGTTTCAGGGGTTAGGGTTAGTGTTGGTTCTAGCAATTAGGGCTGATGATTTGGTTGGCATCAGGTGGGGGCAGGGGTGAGGGCAAAGAGTCCAATTAGGAATAGGGTCCCGGTCAAGGGTTAGGAGTGATGGCGAGGGGTCTGGGATTATGGTTAGGGTCCTGGTCACGGCTCACTACATTTAGCCAGCGGCGGCAGGAACACCACCCCAGGTCCTGCAGACAAGTGGCTCCTCATGCCCCGCCCCTGACCTACAGCCCACGACCTTGTCCTGCCCAGCCCACACCCCCAGGCCGGAGCAGAAGGAGTTGAGGGTGTGGGGCTCCTGCAGGTGCCAGGAGCACGCCTCAAGCTCCTACCCACCGCCGCTGCCACTGCCGGCCCTGCCCACTAACACACCAAGGACAAGACATATGCGGTCTCCACCTCTTTGCAACCTCAGCCACCAGCCCAGGCCAGACAGCAGGGAGTGCGATGGCACTGGCGTGGCCCACACCGGGGAGGGGGCAGTGAAGCACACAGAGTGAGGTCGAGGTGAGTACTGATACTGACCCTGATATCAGTTTGCCCACATTAAACCCAGCATATATGGGGTTAAAACCAAAACACTCATTCCCTGCTTACTCTCTGGCTTCCTGGCCCCAGAATCCACTATCCTCCATGGAGACAGACACCGTCAAGGACAAGCACCTGGATTATCTCCTCCCCACAAAGAGATACAGACTGGTGAAAAAGCTGCTGACCAGCAAGGTCATGGGCTTCCTCCTCTGTAAATGTCTCAAGGCCAAAGACAGGCTGGTGGGAAAGCTTCGACCAGCAAGGCCATATGCTCCCCCTCCCCTACCTAAAACCCCAAATAAAAACCTTTCCTTTTAGCTTTTCAGGGGGTTTGGGATTTCAGCGTTAGCTGCCCTCTCTCCTTGCTCAGCGCTGTGCAAAAATAAAATTCCTACTTTCTTCCACCACCCCCGGTGTCAGAGATTGGCTTGCTGCACAATGGGTGAGCGAACTCACTTCAGGTTCGGTAACATTACCAGCACGATGTGCTCAGGCTCTGCTCCACTGAGCCCCCGTGCCCTGTTCTCCCGCTCTGCCCTCCATTGCCACGCAACTTATGTGTTCCCTGGGTTGGGGCTTCCAGGAGCCCCGCAGGGGAGATGGGGGAGGGGAACCAACGGTGGGGAAAGGAGCCTCTCCACAGAGCAAACAGCAAATCCCGAGGGGAGGAGGACACGAGCAGAGCTGGAGAGTTGGATACACAGCATAATGTCTGGATTAGGGTTAGCGTTGGGGATGGGGTTGGGTTAGCGTTAGGGGTTAGAAGATAGGGTTAGGGTCAGGTTTACGGCCATGGTCAGAGTTAGGGCTAGGGGTTAGGGTCAGGGTCGGGGTTAGGTTTGGGTTAGAAATCAGGGTTAGAGGTTATGGATAGGGGTTATGGGTTAGGGTTAGAGTTAGGGTGTTAGGGTTAGGGTGTTAGGGTTAGGAAGGCTTAGGGCTAGGGCGAAGGCTACGGCCAATGCAAGGGGTAGGGCTAGGGATAGGGTTTGGGCTAGGGCTAGGGGTAGGGGTTACGGTTAGGGTTAGGATGAGGGTTAGGGTTGGGTGTTAGGGTTTGGATGGGGGTTAGGATTAGGGTTGGGGTTGGGGTTAAGGTTACAGTTAGGCGTTAGAGTTAGAGTTAGGGTTAGGGGTTAGGGTTGGGGCTATAGCTAGGGCTAGGGCTAGTGCTAGGGCTAGGGGCTAGGAGCATGGTTAGGGTCAGGGTCATGTTCATGGTGAGAGTTAGGGTCAGAGTGAGGGTGAGGGTTTGGTTTAGGGTCAGGGTCAGGGTCTTATTCAGGGTCAGGTTTAGGGGTTAGGAGTTAGGGTTAGAGGATTAGGGTTAGGGGTTAGTGTTAGGGGTTTGGGGTTAAGGGCTGGGGCTGGGGCTGGGACTTGGGCTGGGGTTAGGGTTATGGTTAGGTTTAGGGTGGGTGTTAAGGGTTAGGGTTAGGGTTAACGTTATGGTTAGGGTAGGGTTAGGTGGTTAGGGTTAGGAGATTAGGGTTAGTGTTATGGTTAGGAGTTAGGGGTTAAGGTTAGGGTTATGGTTAGGGGTTAAGGTTAGGGTTAGGGGGGTTAACATTTGGGTTAGAGCTTAGGATTAGAGATTAGGGTTAGGGTTAGGTGTTAGGGTACGGTTAGGGCTAGGGCCAGGGCCAAGGCCAGGGTCAGGTTCAGGGTCAGGGGTTATGGTTAGTGGTTAGGGTTAGGATTGTGGGGCTAGCGTTAGGGTTTGCATTATGGGTAGGGTTAGGTTTAGGGTTGGGGTTAGATTATTTTTCCTGGAAAACAAGAAGCAGGAGGTGTCATACTCAGGAAACACACCTGAGGCGACCAGAGCTCACCTGGCACCAGGCCCTCTGCCCTGGTGTCCCCACAACTTCCACTTCCACTCCTCACTGCCTGGGACTCCTTCCCCTCAGGGCCAGGACATCATTCATTTTACCAGTACCCCAAACTGGGATGGGAAGATGTGGAAGGGAGGGCTGCTCCCCACAGCCTAGCGAGGGGGAGGGAGGAGACAGCAGGATGCCCGGGGGGACATTCACATGATGTTGAACATGGTCTTCACGTCTCCACCATCCAGGGCAGTAACCATGAAGGGGGACACCTTAATGGAACTCTTGTCCAGAGGCAGGTCCTTGTCAGCCACCATGGCCTTCACATACCACATCCCTGTGATCTGAGCAGGGTGGGGGCCATGAGCCCAGCACGGACACAGCCCAGATCCTCCTCCTCACCCACTGCCCCTCCCCCGTGCTCAGGCTGCAGCCATCACCAGACACCCCAGCACCCTGGCTGCAGTCCCCTGAAGGCCCCTGGGTTCCACACATCCACATCCCTGGGCTCGGTTGGAACAAGCCCAGCACTCAGGCCTCCAGAACCCTAGACAGAGGCAGGGGTGTCTGTGACCCGGGGAATCTCTTCTCTGCTGGGACCGGGCCCTGACACCCTATGGGTCCACACTCCACAGGGCCGTCAGTGCCTTTGGGGTCCCCAGGGGTCAGTTCAACCGTCTCTGAGCTGAACCTGCTCCCCAGGTGGAGCCTCTGGGCCCAAGGACGGGCCCTGTCTGAAGACATAGGAACAGAGCCTCCTGCTCCTCTGATCACACTCTGCGGGAAGCACAGGGTCAGAACTTCGACCTTGAATGACACCTCCTACGACAGGGCCCCTGGCCACTGCTCCCCACAGGCCGTCACCATCTTTCCCCTACACCCATCCCCCGGCCCTCCCGGGTCTCACATCCTGTTTCTCCAAGGGCAAGAACAGGGGGTCCTGGGCCTGCAGGGCACTGATCAGGCCGAGGATGATGGTCAAGAAGAGAACCTTCATCTCCAGGGTTCTGTGCTCACAGCCGCCGGAAGGTCCCTGGGGTTCTGGAGGAGGCTGTGCCGGCTCCTTACAAGGCTGCCCTTTATACCCAACCCAGCTCCTGCCCATGATACCTTGGCACAGACCACACCCCTCCCACCTGGCATCCCGGCCAATTATGCATCCGGGAGGGTGGACTGTCATTACTGTTGGAATCTGATGAGTGACGATTAAGTGCCAGCCACGGAATGAAAGACTCACAATGCCAACCTGTGTTAGTGCCTCCCAGGGTGCCCACTCCAGGTGAGGCAGATAGGGGAGCACATTGTTGGAAGGGGCAGAGGTGGGGGTCTGCACCCCCAGTCACAGAGGGAAGGCCAAGGGCTTCCTTACCCTGCTTCCCACCCTTGCCCCTCCCAGGAGCCCAGGGCTGGATGTCCAGCAAGTTCTCTGGAAACTGGACCCTCACCTGCTGAGGGGAGAGGGACTGAGCTTTAGAAGTGCAGAGACACGGGTGTGCGGTCAGCTGGGGCCCACAGGGTCCCCAGAGCCCAAGATCTCACCTGTCCCAGGCCCCGGCATTTGGTCCTGCAGGCCCTGGATGCTCAACCAGATCTTCCGGGGGTGGGGGCACTATTTGATGCCTCGGGATCAGTTTCAATGTCGCCCCCTCAGAGGGGCCTGCCCAGGCCACAGGAGGGAACACAATGGCTGCCGTGCCCCTTTCCTTCTGTCCCCAAGGCCGGGCTGGGTTGCCCAGAGAGCGATGGTTGCTCTCTGGATGTGCGCTCAGGTCCCCACGTGCCTGTTCATTGCCCATCTCCCCTGTTAGGACGTCACCTCCCCAAAGCAGAGGCTGTTCCTGTGTCTCGTGAGCCCCAGGCCCTGGAGGGAGTAGCTCCTTCCATGCACCAGGTGCTCTCGGCCATTCGTGCCCTCAGGAACAAACCCGCTCCTGACCCTCTTGGAGCCTCAGAGGACTCCTCTCCCCCGGGGGACCAGCAACTTCAACCGCTTTGGAGCCTGTGAGGCTCTGCTCAGAGAACACGTCCCCGCTCCCCTGGCCTGTCCAGGGCTCGGTGAATGAAGCTCCTCCCTCCTTCTGCCTGGAGCGGGACCCGGGGACCAGGGTCTGCAGAGCCTATCCAGCCCATATTTCTGCAAGTCCCCTCACATTCTTCTAGAACCCTGACTTTCCCGAGTGCTTTCACTTCCCTCCTCGGCTTCGATCTGCCATGTCCCTCAAGACAGGCCTCGCCTCTCACTCCCTTTGGTCACGTGGGCCGAGTGAGGCACCCAGAGGCCACATGGGGCCTGTGCTCTGAGTCCACGGTTGAGCACCTGGGGCACCCGGCCCTGCTGGCCTCAGACCAGGTTGCCTCCTGAGAAAGAACGTGGCCTTCTCCCTCCCTGCCCCTCTACTTCCTGGGCTTCAGTTGTCTTCTCTGTGTCCCAGAGCCCGTGTGCAAGTGCTGGGACCACACAAGGACACATTTGTGCCTCTCTGGCAGAAGGTTGGACACAGCTGTAGATTGCATGTCCCCAAGTACGCAGTAAATAATAAGAAGTAGCACTCTCTAATAACCCCTGGGGAATCATACTGAGCATGCCGGCATGACCAGTCATTAACTCACAGCTTGGAAGGTGCTGCTGAGCAGAAGTCTGCCCTCCTGGAAGTAAGCAAGGGTGGGGCCCGGGCACTTTTGCATCCAAGATTAGTAAATATGCTGGAGCCTCTATGTCAGTGGGAGAGCTCTTCCTGTCCCCTGCTCTTGTTGACTGTACCCCAGACACTGTATATTTCCCGTCTGATATGGAGTCACTGATCTAAGCATCATATGACACTGACAAATAGAATTCAATCCTTGAAAAAGATGGTGGAAAACATGCAGGATCAGTGAGAGGACAGGGTGCCCCCGTGAACCCTCTGCTTAGTGTGATTGGAGCTCTCCAGGGGCCACCCAGCACCCATCATCTTGCCCTGTGCCCCAGCGGGCTGAACGCTACTGAGTTCAGAGTGGTCACAGCTCCTTGGTGTGGCTACCTTGCAGGTGCCTCGCTAAAGGGCAGTCTGGGCTTTCCTTGTCCATGGGGATGAGTTGATTTTGATGGCAGCATCAAACAGCCAATCAGAGGGCCTGCTGGCTGGGGCTGAGGGGCATGTGGAAGGGGTAGGAGAGGAGGCAAGATGAATGTCAATTAAGGCCCCAAGACTGACTGGAAAGTGGAGACTGTAGCTTGTTCTGTAAACATCTCCTTTCACTATTTTAGAGACTGTGGCCAACTACCTCCCTGAAACTTCAGTTCCAGAATTTGCCAGAATGGCTGTGATTTGGAGCATGAGTGCCCCAGTGCAGTGCAAGGGGTGGACTGTGGTTGACAGTGCTGATGGCCACCCCCTCAGCCCCACTGCAGCTGCAGTTCCTGCTCCCTGATAGGTTCACAGCTTCCCTTCTCAGCGCCTGCATCCTCTGTTCTTCTCTGCTTCCCCAACACCCATGGTGGCACCAGATGTGCAGGTGAATTCACAGACCGAGTCAGTAGAGATGGTGACTAATGGGCCCAGCGTCCTCAGCTCTTTGTTCTCCATGGGATGGTCTGAGATGGTTCCACCCTATTTCTGTGAGGGTCAGCAGGAAGATTGAGTCCCAGTTGCCCCAATGGTGAGCTTCACGTCAACATACCTTTTATTTGATATTCTACCTTCCCCATCTCACTTGATCTCAGACTTCTCCTTCTGGAACTGTGAGAGAATGTCTGTTTTAGTCACCTGGTTTGTGGCACTTTGTTATAGCAGACCTAGGAAACTAGTACAAGCCCTAAGATATTAATAATTATATCAAATATAAATGGACTAACCATGCAACTAAAAGAGAAGTGTTTGGCAGAGTAGACTAAAAACCATGATACAACCATATGGTCTCTTCAAAAAACTTACTTCAAATATAATGATAGAGGCAGGTTGGAAGTAAAAGCATCTAAAACATAAAATAAACAAAATAAATAAGTGAATTATGGTGCCTGTTATCAATGGATTGGCTCTGTACTACGACATCAGTGTGTTGCCCTTCACTGTCTGTTCTGCAGTAATGCAGCTGGATGCAGAAGGCATTTCTCTTTTGCACCTGCCAGGGGTTAAGCTTTGTTAGTAGGAGGCTCAGGACAAGGGGCTTCCTTCCTGGTTCCAGGGAGCTTCCATGTTTTTTCATTTTCTTTCCTCTGCAGTACAACCAGCAGTGGCCCAATTCAGGGATGTCCACAGGCACTCATCCACAGTGGGTGATCCACAGTGGATTCAATGGATCCCCTTGGATGGCTTCCTAGGGAGATTCAGTGGCACCACCATGGGTGGAATCCCAGTGAATCTGGTAGGCATCCCAGCCTCAGCCCATCCCTGGAAGGGGACAGGGCTGTCCTGTCTGCCACTGTCAGCCTCCCTTTCCCTACGTGCTGACCTCTGCCTTAACCAGGGACCAACTCTGGACCTGGGCAACCTGGCAAACTTCTCCACCATCCCTGGGCTGCAACCACACCTTCTCCAACACAGTCTGAACCCAGCCTTGGGAAAGGGGTCCCCTCCCCCATTTGTTTCTTACTTAGCTACTCACCTGTCTCCTGGACTATTTTCTATAGTTCTCTTTACACTTTTATACTTAATTGTTCATTATGTAAACTATCCCTGCTCAATCTATCCTATCGTTTGCATGTCCTGATTGAACACTGACTCACACAATTATATATTATTTTAAAATGTGATAAGTGGAAAGGGGAAAAAGCAAAGTGGAACAAACTGGATACAGAGTGTCAGGACAAAGGGATGCTTTGTATTTAAAATGGCTTGGTCTGGACAGCCTTACCAAGGTGACATTTGAACACAGAATTAAAGATGGTGAACAAAAAGAGGCATGAAATCATCATGTGCAAGAGGATTCCAAGTGGAAGGATCATACAGTGCAAGTGTGCAGGTGAGAGAGAGCCTGCAATGTGCCAGGAACATAATGGAGGACAGAGGGAATGGAGCAAATGGTACAGCAGAAGACTGGCCAAAGGTGATCTCAGAGAGAGGGAGAGCCTATTGTGTTGGGCTTGGAGGCCACCATAAGGACTCGAACTTTTACCCTGAGAAGAGGGAGAGGCCCTGGAGAGACTTTACAAAGTCAGGGTGTGACTTCTGGTTTTAAAGAGTCACTCAGTTTCTGGACTGAGGATAGATCTTGGAGGCAAATATAGAGGCAGAGAAACCAGTGAGAAAGATATTGCAATAATCCAGGCCAGAACAATGGTCTACCCAGCCATCAGGGAGTCACGGGGTGTGGACTTACATGCCCAACACAAACAAAGAGAAAACTGGTCAAAATGTGTGAAAACATTGTTTCTCTAATGACCAGTATACATATGCAGTGGGTGAAAGTCCACAAGGCCAGAGAAAAACAACCTTTGAATGAACAATGATTCCAAGGAACAGTAACCATACACACCTGACAATGACAGATTCTAGAATTAGTTGAGATGTCAAGACAATGGGGAAAGAATAGTCCTTTCAACAAGCAGTGCTGGGACAGCTGGTTGTCACCTGGGAAAGAATAAAGTTGAACCCCTACCTCACACCATACACAAAAACAAAGTCAAAATGGATCACAGATGGAAATGTCAGACCTAAAACTATAAAACTTTTTGAGAAAACATAGGAGTAAATCTTCCTGGCCTTGGATTAGGCAATCTTTTCTTACATATGACACCCAAAGTATAAGGAACCAAAGGGAAAATAGATCGATTGAGCTTCATCCAAAGTAAAACTTTGGTGCATCAAAGGACGTGATCAAGAAAGTGAAAAGACCATCCACTGAAGATGAGAACATATTTGCAAATCTTTACCTTTTGGAAAAATGTCTACTGTTGAGAATATATAATATACCATTATATAAGAGTATATATGTAAGCTACTCTTATGACTCAACAATAAAAATGGAAAGAGCCTCATTAAAATTGGGAAATGGTGGCCTGGCCTGGTGGCGTAAGGGTTAAGCTCACGTGCTCTGCTTTGGCAGCCCGGGGTTCATGGGTTTGGATCCCTGGTGTGGACCTACACACCGTTCATCAAGCCATGCTGTGGCAGCATCCCACATACAAAATAGAGGAAGATGGGCACAGATGTTACCTCAGGGACAATCTTCCTCACCAAAAAAAGAAAAGGCAATACATTTGGAGAGGCATTTCTCCAGGGAAATATACAAATGGCCAATAAGTACATGAAAAAATGTTCTATATCATCAGTCATTAGGAAAATGCAAATCAAAACCACAAAGGTACATCACTTCACACACACCAGGATGGCTAGAATAGAAAAGTCAAATCCTACCAAGTGTTGGAGAGGATATGGAGTAATTAGAACTCTCACTCATTCACTGATTGCTGGTGGGAATGGAAAAGGGGGCAGCTGCTCAGGCAAAGAGCTGGCAGTTGACACTGAGGAATGGATCCTCAAAAGTGGTGTAGCCAAACAATGGAGTATTCTTCAGCCATAAAAAAGATAGGAAGTGTTGATACATAGTACAACATGGATGAACTTTGAAAACATCACGCAAAGTAAAAGTCAGACACAAAATGCCACACAGTGTATGATTCCATTTATCAGGAATCTTCAGAATAGTCAAATCCACAGAGACAGACGGTAGATTAATGAAGGCCAGGGGCTGGGAGAGGAAGTTGTGGGGAGTGACAGTTCATGAGCATGAGGAACATTTTAGGACGTTGAAAGTATCCTGGAATTAAGGTTGATGATGGCACAACTTTGTGAAGGTATTAGAAACCACTGAATGGTACACTTTTTAAAAATTGAGGTTGTGTTTTTTTAGAGCACTTTGAAGTGAAGAGTAAAATTGAGGGGAAAGTATAGAAATTATTCCTATGGGTGCTGCCCCCTCAGGTGCATAGCTCACCCCATTTTCCACATCTCCTGCTGGAGTGGTCAGTTTGTTATGACTGATAAGCTACATTAATGAACCATCACAGCCCCAAGTCCATAATTGACCAAGGGTTACTCTTGGTGGTGCTCATTCGATGGATTTGGACAAATGTGTGAGATGTCTCCATCACTAAGGCATCATGCGGAGTGTTTTCAATGCCTTAAAGCTCTGCTGTGCTCTGCAGGTTTATCCCCCTTCCTGCCCCCACCACTCTTTGGCCACCTCTGTTCTTTTCACTGTCTCCATATCTTTGCTTTTTCTGGAAAGTCATCGAGTTAGAGTCACACAGTATGTAGCCTTTTCAGATAGGCTTCTTTCACTTAGTAATATGCACTTAGGATTCCTCCATGTCTTCAAGGCTCCATAGCTCATTTTCCTTTTTTTTTTCTTTTTCCGAGGAAGATGAGCCCTGAGCTAACATCTGCTGCCAATCCTCCTCTTTTTTCTGAGGAAGCCTGGCACTGAGCTAACATCCTTGCCCGTCTTCCTCTACTTGATATGTGGGACCTCTACCACAGCATGGCTTGCCAAGTGGTGCCATATTCGCACCCGGGATCCAAACCGGAGAACCCCGAGCCCCCGAAGCGGAACGTGCGACCTTAAGCGCTGTGCCACCAGGCCGGCCCCTCATTTCCTTTTACTGCTGGATAATGCTCCACTCTCTGTATACACCTCAGTTTAGCACTGCATCATATCATTGTCTGGATACACTGCACTTTGCTCATCCATTCACCTACTCAGACATCTTGGCTGCTTCTGAGTGTTGGCAATTATGAATGAGCTTCTATAAACATCCATGTGCAGATCTTTGTGTGGTCAGAAGCTGTCAACTCCTTTGGATAAATACCAAGGACTCCAACTGCTGGATCGTACATAGGCTTTTTCACATTTGTAAGTAACCACCAGATCGTCTCCCAAAGCAGCTCTACCCGTTTGCATTCCCACCGGCCATGGATGAGAGCTCCTGACGATGCACAGCCTTGCCAGCACTTGATGTTGGCAGCGTTCCAGATGTTAGCTGTTCTGAGAAGTGTTTAGCGGTATCTCACTGTTGTTGGAAATTGGCTTGTGCTGGTGACGTGTGATGTGGAAAATCTCTTCTGTGTTTATTTGCCGTCTGCACATATTTGCTTTGGTGAGATGTCTGTTGAGATCTTTGGCCCATTTATTAACATTAGTTTCCTTATCACTGAGTTTGAAGGGTTCTTGGTGTATTTTGGATATCAGTCCTCTATCAGATGTGTCTTTGCAAATATTTTATCTGAGTCTGTGGCTTGTCTTCTCCATCCATTGTCACGGTCTTTCACAGAGCAGAAGTTTTTAATTTTAATGAAGTGCAGCGTATCCATTTTTTCTCTTATGGACTGTGCCTTCTGAGTTGTCTCTAAAATGCCTTCACCATGCCCAGGGTCATCTCGGTTTTCCCCTGTTATCTTCTAAGAGGTCCATAGTTTTGTGTCTTACATTTAGATGTGGGATGCACTTTGAGTGATTTTTTGTGAAGGGTGTAAGATCTGTGTCCAGAGGTTCATAGTTTTTCAGGAGGATGTCCATTGTTCCAGCACCATTTATGGAAGGGCCGGCATTGGCTCCAGAATATTGCCTTTGCTCCTTTGTCAAAGCTCCGTTGACTCTGTTTACGGGGGCCATCGCTGGTCTCTCTCCTCTGTTCTATTGAGCTCTCTGTCTATTCGTTCACCAATGCCCCACTGTCTGGATTATTGTAGATTTATAGTAAGACTTGCAGTCAGGGAGTTTCACTCGTCCTACCTCATTCTTTGACTTCAGTGTTGTGTCGGCTATTCAGGGGGAATCATACACTTTTAAATGGGAATTCTGTGGTCTGGGAATTCTATCTAAATAAAAACTATTTCACTCACCTCCTCAGAGAAACCTCCCCAGACTACACTGTGTAAGATGCTACCCTACCTGACTCCTTGCACTTCTCTCTCTGTCACTCCCCTGGCAGTGTCTATTGAGGACACATCTCTCCCTAGGGTTACCCTGCTCCTTAACTGCAACCCTGGTGATGATCAATTTTCCCATGGAGTAGGCTCGATAATGGCTGTGGCCAAAGATGTCCACATCCTAGTCCCCACAGCCTGTACATGTGTTACCTTCATGGTAAAAGTCGCTATCCCAGTGGGATTAAGTGAAGGATCTTCAAATGGAAAGTTAACCTCTGTGGGCATCTAGAACTTCCACAACCTCACACTCCCGAGTGTAGACAGGGGCTAGAAGAGCGAGGCCACAGTGTCTCCTGTATGAATTAGGGCACTTGAAGTCGGTGATCCACATGACTGCAAAGTGTCTGTTGGCCTTGGTTCTCCATCAATGACCCACTATGCTCCAAGACCCTGGGATAATGCTTCCCAGACCTTGCAGGCCTGTGGATTAGGGAGACGTTCAGGGGCTTTGGTGGATGAGGACCAGGGTAGAGAAGGACGTGCCAGAGCACGGCACACCAAGGCCAAAGTCGAGGAAAGATGGTTTTTGTTGGGGTGCTCTTTTGGAAGTCGAGGGGAGTCACTGTCTGGGCTGAGGCAAGGATGCCTCGCGAGTGAAGACAACACCGATGAATGAACAGACAAAGGGGAAGGGAGGATTCCAAAGCCCCTCATACTGTCCTTGGTGCCTTACATCCCACTGGGAACCTAGAGAGCCACCGTCTTGAGAAGCCCCAATAGAGGTGAATGTGTGGTTTTGTGCTGTCCCTGCCATGGTTGCAGTCCAGTACTGGCCACTGGGGGGAACCTCCAGTGTCAGGGGGGCCCACTGAGCTTGCTGGAGCAACTGGACAAAGGAGGAGTCATGTGGAAGTCACGCTGGCCATCCCCCCACCTCAGAACCCACTTGCACCTCCTATTACTAGCGTTCATCTCCACCACTGGAGCAGGTCAAAAGCAGGAAGGAGGGACCGAAGATCCCCCTGTTTCCTCATTGAGCAGCTGTGTGCCAAGCCCTCACCCTGGGCCAGGAGCCCTGGTCGGCCCTGGGATGGTGCTGAAAAGTGCCCAGTGGTCCCTGCCCCCGAGGAACTCAGTCTGGAGGGAGACGGGCAAAAGCACAACATCCGAGACATGTGAAAGAGAAGAGCATGAACTGGGACAAAAAGAAAGAGTGTCCTGCAGGGAGGGCTGGGATCTCACAGGGTAGGAGGGTCTGAAAGGCCTCCCCGGGGTGACATTGGCTGTGAGCAGAATGACAGGAGGAGCCAGCCCTGCACACACCTGGGAGCAGTGTGCCAGGGAGAGGGCACTGCTGGTGCAGAGACACACAGGCCGAAGCGAGTTTTCCAGAGGAGGTTCAAAAGGCTGGCGGTGTGGCTGCAGAGAGCCTGGAGGAGAGTGGAGGGAGGAGGGCAGGCCAGACCCGGGGCCTGGGAGGCAGCGTGAGGGATCTGCTCCTCCTGGACTCCATTGCTCCCAACCCTGCACCTCTCAAATACAAATACTGATGATCTCACCATCTCTGTGGGCCAGGAACGCTGGCACCTCTAAGCTGGCGCCCCTGCCTCCTGGCGTCTTGCAGGTTGGGGCTGTGGCCTCCACTGAGGCTGCACTAGGGTGAGAATTGCTGTGGAGGTCACTCCCATGGGCATGGTCAGGATCAGCTTGACTGAGAGCTGAGCTCCTTTCTCCCTGTTGGCCAGGGCACGCCCTCAGTTTGCCCCTATGTGGCCCCTACATAGGGGAGCTCAGGACATCCGTGCATGGTCCCCAGGTCCAGGGGTAAGAGAGACTGAGAGAGAGAGAGAAGCAAACGGAGAGAGAGAAGGAGGGAACACAAGAGCGGGAGGAAGTGGGAAGGACAGCCTGGGGAATGAGATCTGGAGGGCTGATCTATCGCTTGTGCTGTGCTCTGTCGGTCAGAGGCCAGTCCCTGCCCACTGAGCCGCTCCACAGGGGTGTGTCGGACAGGCAGTGACATTCATGCCTGCAAGGGCCACACTGACCGTGAGTGGAGTGTCCCGCGGTGAAAGGCTCGCTTCCTCCCTGGGCTCGTCCTGGGCTGAGCTCCGATCCTCCTCCCTGGGAGTGTTACTCATCGGGACCAGCTCTGCTCTCCAGGTTTTCCTGGGCTCCGTCTCCTCAGAGGGAGGAGTACAGGGACGAGGACTGAGGGCTGAGCAAGCAGGGTCCTCCTCCCCGCTCCCAGCTCCTTCTCTTCCTGTCCCAGAAGGGCTGAGGCCTCAGGAGCCTCTCCTCCCTGCTCCCCACCTTCTCTGCTCTGAGATCCCCTCAGCTCACTCTCTGAAGAAGACCTGGGGAGAAGTTTCCAGGTGGGAAGGCCTCTCTGCATGGGACCCTCAGAGCGGACAGGGACCCCCCCCCCACAGGGCTGGGCTTTGCCCCTCAGTCAGCTGGGACCTCCTGGGAGGCAGCAAGGCCTGGGGCCAGGGCCTGGGCTGGTGGCAGGTCTCTAACCCTCCCCACAATCCGCACCTGCCTGGTCTCTCCTGAGTGTGTACAGGCCTGCATATGCGCACAACCTTCCAGACCCCAGGGGATGCGTGGAGCCCATCAAGGCCCTGTGTCTGTCTCACTGCCCGGTTCTCCCTCTCCCCTTTCTGGCTAGTTTGTGGCTCTGTTCTCAATCCAACCTCAGGCAGCTGCAAAGTTGACCTTCCATGGCAGCTTGCCGCTGAGATGGCTACAGTTTCCAGAAATGCTCAGGGGCTGGGGTTTTCCCGCCCATCCAGAAACCAAGTGGACAACTTTTGACAGGGAAGCAGCTGCCTTCAGGCTTGCCCTTCTCACAGGGCCCTGACACTGAGGGTGTGGGGGCCGGGAGCTGCCCTGGGTGAAAACACCACAGACTCTCATTGGTCTCCCTCAGCCACAGATGCTCCTCAGTGGGCTGTGTGCCTTCGGTCTCTTGGCAGGGTGCTGACCTGGTGGTTTTCTGCCAGCTTCTCCAGGGTGGTCATTGCTGTGTGGGAGGCAGATTTGCTGAATTCCTCGCTTCACCATTCCGTGTGCCCTGCTGGCCCACCCTGAGGACTTTTGGAAGGCACATCCTTCCAGCAATCTGAGCACCCAAGGTGGAGACTCCATGGCCTGGAGGGATTTTGAGAAGAGCTGGTGGGAGGGCAGTATGGCCAAGCTTTTTGCTTCCAGAAAGCTCTCTGGGGTCCTCAGCATTTTCCTGTTTTTGAATCAAAATCCTGAGATCTTTAAAATGCCAGCCAGGTTACAACATGGGCCCAAAAACAGCTGTCTCTGGGCATCCAACACCAATCAAACATTCGGAATTGCTTGTCACTTGAGATGAGTGGAAAGGAATTGGGCGGGTGGGGTGGAGGGGTGGTCTTGCACCAAACTTTGTGTTTGGGAGGACAAACACCATGCTGATGACTCTCTCTGGGCATAAGGACGGGACCTGTGTGGAGACCCCAGCCGCAGACACTGCTGTGTTCACACCCCTGTTCCCTCAGCCCACCTGAGTCCCCCTGCAGCTGGGAGCCAGTCCCCAGCAGACTGACAGCGGCCCCCTGCAGTGCCTGCATCCCTCCTCCCCGCCTGAGGGCTCTCCTGCCCCATGGGTCCTTCCTCTCCTGCAAGGCTGTGCGGCCTGCAGTGAGGAGGCAGTAATATCCTGGGGTGATCCCTCCACTCCATGGGGACAGAGCCAGTCCAGGCGGGACCTGGTCTCCGGCCGGGACTGAGAGTGATGCTCACCACGGTGCTCGCTCTTCAGGCCCCGCTCTGGGTTTCCTCCTCCAGGCTCACTCCCCGCCTCCTCCCTAGGGCTTCCTGGGAAGACCTGCAAACAAACCACTTCCCCTCCATCCTCCTCTGCATGGAAACCAAACTCTGCCGAGGCGCCACAACAGCTGTGACTCTGGACAAGTCGTCCAGCCTTCAGGACTTGAGCTTCCTCGCCTGTAAGATGCAGACAAATGGCCTGCCTCATGGAGTCATCAGAGGGGACCCTGTGTGTGATGATGTAAACCACTGCAAAGAAAGATGCCAAATGATCCTTAAGTGAAAGTGCCAGCCTTGCAAAAGAAGCAGGAGCTCGTGAGGCTGAGGGAGGAATGCGGGCAGCCCATCCCAACGACGCAGACAGTCCCGGATGAGTGTGGCCCTGCATGGTAGGCCCCCGAAGAGCAGAAGAACAGCCATTGGACAAGGAGGGGCCAGGACAGAGGCTTCCAAGGAGGGAGATTTAAGTGCTAGAGGATCAAAGAGGCCTCAGGAAAAGTTGGTCAGAAAAATGGTGTCACCAATCCCCAATCCGCAGTGGATTTCTTCTTTGTTGGTTTTAGGAAGCAGTGCACACTTGCAATCAGAGCCCATGTTTTGGTGAATATTGGACCTATTTATTTGTCCTAACTTTTCCTTCTTTTCTTGTTCTAGCAGAGGAGCCGTGCACGCGTTCTCTCCATTCTTTCCTGTGCATGACTGGCCTCTCTGTTCAGAAACAGATTCCTGGTGCTCATCACCCCACCTCACCCGAGGGACGGCCGTCTTCCATGTCACACAGCAGACGTGAACTCCGCAGGGACAAGGGTCACACCGGGCCATACTCCCTCGTGAGGTCACATTGCTCGGTGCACAGCAGGGACCAGAGGATTTGGGC
The DNA here is from genome assembly GCF_037783145.1 of Equus przewalskii. Classification (NCBI taxonomy): domain Eukaryota; kingdom Metazoa; phylum Chordata; class Mammalia; order Perissodactyla; family Equidae; genus Equus; species Equus przewalskii. The sequence goes on along the minus strand of NC_091842.1, from coordinate 12,359,968 downwards.
TGAATGAGTGAAAACATTGAGTGAGAGTAGAAATGAATGAATGACTGAATGAGTGAGAGAGTGAGTGATTGAGTGAAGGAAGGAGGGAATGAAAGCCTCGGTGAATGAGTGAGGGAGTGCCTAAAGCCACAGCAGCTGGGATCCACAGAGGAGGAGACTTGATTTCTGGTGGGCTCCGAGGCTGTCCCAGGGCAGGCCCTGGACAGCGGCATGGAACGCGTCCAGCTGTCCTTCTGGCTCTGAGCCCCTGTCACCTGCAACACAGAGTCGCCTGGATCTTCTTCAGCTCCACCTCAAGGAATGCTGGCTATTCCTGGGGACAGGACAGCAGGAGGGAAGGCGAGGAGGGACTCCCTGGACCCTGCACCCAGGAGGACCACTGTGACAGCCTGGCAGGTGGTTCCCAATGCGCTCCGGACACCAGGCAAGAGATCCACAAGTCCTTCCTCAGCGGAGTCTCCCAAGAGCCCGTCCGGAGGCCCAGTCGTTTCCTCACTGTGCAGATGGGGAAGCTGAGGCTCAGGGCCTCCCCTGCAGTCACCAGCTAGAGAGAGGCTGAGCATTGCCTAGGACCCCTGTCTCTCTGGCCCGGGGTCATTCTGACCAGTGTCCCACGTGGCAGCCTCCTGGAGCTCAGGGGTTCTGTCTTTCCTGGGGCCTGCCCCATTCCAGCCTCCAGCCCTCACTGAACTCGAGGCCCAGGGCCATCCCCTCTGCCTGGGACTGGGCGTGGTGGCCAGGTTGGCCAGCCACAGACACTGTGGGCTCTCCCAGGACCACGACCAGCCTATCCCCCTGCAGGATGAGGTCCCTCTGGGCACCAGGATCAAAGATTGTCAGAACTTTAGGGAAAAGAGGCCCCTTCTTTTCCTTTTTTTCTTTAGGGAAAAGAGGGTCATGGGGGCCCATGGGGTCTAACAGGCACTGGGTTCAAGTCCTGGCTCTGCCCCTCTGTTGGGCACAGAGGGACCGAGTCTCTTTAAGCCTTAGTTTCCTCACCAGTGAAATGAAGGCCATAATCCCTCGTCCCCCACGGAGCTGCCAGGAGGATTCAGAAAGACAGTTCGTGTGGAGAACAGAGGCCCAGTCAGAGCTTGTGCCCAGGAGCCAGTCCTGCTGACGTCATCCCCATGAGAGCCCTGGGGCCCTTGGCCTCTGCCCACTCTGTTCTCCCGCCAGGCATGCCCGACTCGCTCTGACTCCTTTGTTCCTCTGGAATGCCTTTCTCCACCCCATCCGGTCCCATGACGGTCTGCCAGCTGGGGTGGGATCCGGGCCCCCGGCCCAGTTCTCCTCCTGGGATTCCTCATCATGTGAGCTAGTAGCTGTGGGGCTCTTAGAAGGAGCAGCCACTCCAAGTTCAGCCTTCGTGAACTTGTCTCACACCAGCACAGAAGGTCGGCTGCCACCCCACTGCACAGGGGAGGAAACCGAGGCTCGAATGGCAGTCCCCTACCAAGGTACCCAGGGCTCTCTCCCTCGTCCCCACTAAGCAGAGCCCCTCCCTCCCAGAAGCGGAGTGTGCTGGATGTGTGGGCCAGGGGCTGGCACAGAGCCTGAGGCAAGGGTCACTGCTAGAGGACCCTAGCTCTGCTTTGGGCTCAGAGACCTTCTCTAAAGCCCCCAGCCCCAGGCTTAGAGCTCTGGCACCTTCCACGAGGCCTCTGTTGTACCTTATAAAAGTCCCTTCTGCTCACACGAGCTGCAGCAGGTCCTGCGGTTGCAGCTGAGAATGTCCCCTGGAAGGAGCACGTTCAAGGTGGTCCCCGTGACTCACTGCGCTGCCCTAGATGTGCTTTCCTGCCTGCGAGAAGGGGTTTGGAGGGAGAGAGAGCAGACAGGAGTGTCTGGGCCCTCCTCATCCTCTGTCCTGGTTGTCAGGTCAGGCTGCTCAACTCAGGAGAGTTAGAGGGCAGGAGGGGCACGGGGAGGCCAAAGGGGGCTAGGGAGGTGGAGGGGTGGGACCAGGGATGAGGGCAGTGGCAGGGCCAGGAGGGCAGGAGTGGGGCCTTCCAGCTGGGCAGGTCACCCCTGGTGCCTTCCTGACCCGCATCCTAGCGGCCCCTCCTTCTCCATCCCTCCCTGAGCTCTCTGCCGCAGGGTCTCTGCATCCCCACGTTCCCAAACCAGGTTCACAGCAGAGAGGGAGATCTCGAAGGTCGGAGACTGACAGACCGCAGAACACCGTGTTTACGTTGTGCGCCAGAATCTCCACCTCTGGGGATGTGTCCTTCAGAATCAGAGATTGAGGGACGCAGATGTTCCCATCAGCGTGAGGAGGGGAGAGGAAAGTCAGAAACGGTGCACGTTCCACATCGGGGCCATTTGGAAATTCTGAAGCTGGGACACAGAAGAGGAAGAAGTTTGTGTGACCAGGGTCCGCCCCTGCGGAAATCAGATCTCGACGAGCATACACCCTGCAGGCCTCTGCACACATCACCCACAGGATGCACACACTCCCACGCGCACACCGGCATATACATGTGCACACACGCAGCACAGATGTGAATATGCATCACCCCACACACATGCACTCCCGCGCACGGGAACACGGGCACACACACACACATGCACACACACACACGTGGACACAAAGGGCAAAGACTGGAAAGGTGAAGACCACCTGCGAAGGGCACTCCTGAGTTGCCGCTTCCTTAATTCTGCAGTCTCTTAAAATTCGTTATTTTACTACAATAAACGTTCATTGTCTTGTAATAAAAATCTTCAAAAATAAAACTAAATAACGTACTTTACTCCAAAGATGAATCGTAAATGGATTTCATTTAACCTGTGATATTAACCTTTTTAGAATTATGAAAGGAATGCACACACATTCTAAGAAGTTTAAACATCCCGACAGGAGCAGATAAGAGAGTGGAAAGTCGCACCTCCGAGGAGAGCCCCATGGACAGTTTGGTGCATATCTCTCCGGCACGGTTGCTCTCATTACGTCTCTGTTTGTCTCTCTCTCTCTCACGCACATTCATTTTCATAGATGTGTGTTGATATCACATATCTGTGGTCTGACGGATGGGCCGGACGGGTCCCGTTGCCTCTCCGTGAACCTGAGTGTTGTTTCCAGCTCCCAGCTATTGCAACCAGTGCTGTCATGACTACTCTTGAAAAGACACCTTGGAAGCCTTGGGCAAAACTTCCTGTGGGCCACACTCCTGGCATTCGCACCGCCAGCAAAGGCAGGCTCCTGGGGAACTTGGATGGGTCCCGCAGGCTGTTCTCCCAGAGAGCAGTGTCCTTTCTCCCTGCACTCCAGGGATCTGCAGGGGCCTCTGCTTCCCCAAATTCTCACCAGGGCTGGTCACAACCAGACCAGAAACCTGCCAGTCTGGTGGTAACCAATGCCATCTCCACGGTGTTTACGTTTGTCCTCCTGGGGGAGGTCGAGCATCTCTGACACATGCTGTCCCTATGCATCACCTCTCGGGGGAATTGCGTGTGTTTGCTCTCTGTCCCTTTTAAAACAACGACTTTCGAGAGTGTTTTGGTCAAGAGGGAGGTTTCACCTTTCTCTGACCTTGGTTTACGAGGAATGCTTTCCAGTTTGTGGTTTTTCTTTCCAGCTGTCTCCATTTTTCTTGTTTTTGTTTTGGCCACGGGAAAAATCAGGCATTTCCTGTGTGGCTTGTGTCTCTGGTGTCCCCAAAAGCAGTCTGTAGCCTGAGATAATGTACATATTTACTAAAAGGGCTTCATTTTAAGCATCTAATCCATAATCCATCTGGGACTTCCCTATCAGCTAGCAAAAATGCTATTCAAGTAGAAAGAGAAATGAAAAATCGATCAGTGCTTCTGAAAATATGTAAGCAGACTAGGATGGCCACTGTAGGGGAGGAAGACATTTCCTCTTCCCAAATGTGGGTTCGTCTGGCCAGAGAACGAATTAAATTCACATGAGACAGAATAGCAAGAGAAAATTAAACAAAGCTTTATGAGGAACCATGGACCGGGCCTTTCTTCCCGAAGGAAGAAAGGGCACCGAAGAAGTGGGGTGCACAGAGTGGTTATATACCCCCAAACAACGTGCTTCACATGTGACTGAAACGTCCCTCCCACAATACTCACAAGATTGCCCTGTCAGCACAGTGCTTGATGGACACAGCAGGTAATGGGTCTGCTATCTCGGTGGGCTTAGCAGGAGGCAAGTCGATTGTCTGGAGCTGGGCGGTCACAGGTGAGCTCAGCAATCAGTTCCTAGCCTAAGGAAAGATGCTTAATCCTTAAAGAAATGCCAATGTTGGGAGGGGGAGGGAAGTCAGTTACAGGAGGTTACCAGAGAAGCACAATAAAATGCAGATTTAAGTCCTTGCCTTTGGTATTGATTAAGAGTTTCTAGAGAGAAGGTCATCGCCTTTCTTCTTCCTGGTACAGCCAGGGAGGCACCTTTTACGGATAGAGATTTAACTTACAAGTGTAAATGTGTCCTAAGGAAGGGCAAGTTCCATTCCTCAGAGCCTGCTTCCCTGTCCCAGTTTATCAAAAGCAATCAGCCTCAAATAATCCTGGTGCCAGAGACATATCTTGGGGTGGCCAATTCCAGGTCCCCATAGTCCCGCCTTTGAAATTTAAAGTTTCACAATCCAGAAGCTGAGTGGTAAATTGTTTCATCTCACTGAACACATTTCTTAGTCCTGGTAATAGATCAGTCCAGTTAAAGCCATTTTAGAAGGCGGTGATGCAGGTGGGCTCCCAAAGTTAGGCCTATATTTTGGAAGCAAGCAATCAGGTATTTAATAAGTATTTCTATGGAAATAAAAGAAAAACAAGGTTAATGGTTGGAGCAAATCATAAACTAGTTCCTGAGTCCAGGAAGCAGCCAGTAAAGAAGATTTCTAGATGTCAGAATCAAAGCATCTTTAGCAGCTTGAAACATCTCTGATGATGTTGATGCGGGGTTGGTGAGCCGAGGAGTCGAAAGAAAGATTTCTTAGACTCTTAAGATCTGGCAGTAGTGCTCTTTTATTTAGAGAATAGTGTAGCATGGGGACAGGACCCATGAGCAGTCAGAGCTTCTGCTGCCCCAAGTTGAGGGTTAGAGCTAAATTTAAGGCATAGGTATATGATTCATCTCTTTACAAGACAAAGGAAAGAACATGAAAAAAAGTTAAAATGGTATCAGTGCAGGTGGGGTCTGGTCATTGGGTAATCCCATGACTTTTAGACAAGAATCAAATCGGATTAAGTAAAGGTTAGACACCACCAACCTAAACCAGTTACATGAGATTGCCAGACAGCAACCAACTTAAGTTCTTGCCTTCCCCATTAAGAGTTTCTAGGGATAAGGTCATCTCTCTTCTTCTTCCTGGTACAGAGAGGGAGGCACCTTTTACAGATAGAGATTTACCTTAGAAATGTAAATGTGTCCCAACAAGGGCAAGTTCCATTCCCCAGAGCCTCCTTCCCTGTCCCAGCCCATCAAAAGCAATCAGCCCAAAACAATCCTGATGCCAAAGAGACATATCCTGGGGTGGCCAATTTCAGGTCCCTACAAGGTCATACCCCCTTCCTTCACAAACGCAAATGTCTCAAAAGGGCAAGCAAAATTCCAGTCCTCGGAGCCTGCTTCTCATCTGCAGTTTTAAAAGTAACCAGCCTAAAAATCCTCATCATAAACTGTTTTAAAATTAAGCAGCCTAAAAATCCTCATCAATGTCATCGGCATTCAGGTATCTTTCTGAGTGGCTTACAGCTTACACAGCAACAGACAGGAATCTCTCAAGTTTCTATCAAGTTGTCCAGCTTTAGTTTGCAAGGCTTCAGGAAAAAGAGCAGGTTCAATTCTCAATGATCCCAAATGAAAATGGGATTAAAAAAAAATTGAAAACTTAGTTTGGAGATTTGTAACCAGATATTTCAGTAGAAGAATTCAGGATCCAGTCCAGTTCACAGGTAGTAGAAAAACCTCAAAGACAATTAACAGAACTAGGATGTAAGATCCACAAATGCGTATTATAGTTTTTCACTGAAACATAGTTCTTCTCTCTAAAATCACCCTCATTTTTACCAATGATAGCCAAATTAAGACTAATTGGTTTGCAAAATAAGTTTAGTTTCAAGAAACTTGGCCCAATTATTTACATAAGTGCAGCAAGAATAGCAATTGATCATATAGGCTCTTAAACTTGCTTTGCTGGAATTCTTTTATGAGGAACCTCAGATTGAACTATAAAGGCCTCTTGAGCCAGGAAAGCCAAATCAAGGACTTGCTGTCAGATTTTGCCTGCAGTACCAACAGATTTGTGTGGATTCCTCTCTTCTTGAGGTCCCCCAAAATATTCTGAGTTTCCTTACATCTGCCAGATAAGCAAGCTTCCTTACTTACCAGGTAAGATTGCCAGAATCTCTGTAAACAAGGTACCAGACCCATGTTTCCAAGTGGCTTTATTTCCACAAAGTCAATCTTACTCCTCAAAGGCAGTATTGTCATATCCAAGTCTGTATGTTTCTCTCAAATATGACATTCCAGTCAAAGCCTTGGTAATATAACCAATGTTTCCAATTGTGTCCTGTTATAAGGAGAACAGATTCTTATTGAACTTATGCAAATAACTTTATTGCCATGAAATAACCATACTCACAAAGAGTTTCCAAATTCTGGAGGGATCAGGTAGGGAGAAAAAGATAACTGTTTCAGTTTTGCTCACAAAGGTATAATTTCACCAAATTGCTATAAGTCATAGCACAAGAGAATAGAGAAAAAGATTTTCTTGAATCTGAGAAAACAAAGCAAAACATCAAAAAAATCAACAACATTTCAAATAAAAGTCATAAAAATTATCATCCTCAGTTCACTCGGTCCTGTATAACAGGTTCTTGATCTTAATCTTCTGTTAGCAGTTTTATGGGGTCATCAGTTTCTCCATTAGATTTCTGTAATTTCTTACCCAGAGTTCAGTTCTATAATCTGAAAGTTTGTCAGAAACCTGTATTCCAGAGTAAGTGTCAGAGTCCTTTCCATGAATCCCTCTGAAGATGAGACATATTTGTAAAAGCAAAAGGCATCAGAGTAAAACAACTAACCGTAAACAACAAAAGACTTAAAAATGACAATTGACAGAGAAACTTATTATTTCTGTGATATACAACACCTTAAAATAATATTTAGAATCATGGCTGATAGCCAGGACAGATCAGAATTTTAGGAATGTTATATAATTTCAGAACATTTATATCAGTAACATTTACCCACATAATACCAACTAAGAAAGATTATCATCACTTTTCTGACAATGCTTCCAATGTTATTTAACAGACCAAATAAGCCTAGTTAGTTTAGAATCTTCCACCTTATAGGAAGAGAGCAAATTTCTCTGTGAAGTCCCAGTGGCCCTCTGAAAATCCCCAGAGAAATCCTCTTCCTTCATCCAGGTCAAAAGAAAGCCTTTATTCAGGACTTGAATATTTTTGAGGGAGAAGCTTGTCAAAAATATAAAAAGATTTTAAAACATTTACTTAAAGTAAACAAGATCAAGAGGTTGCTGATTTTGTCATTGTAAAACAAGGGTTACTGAAACAGTGCTTCATAATAGTTAAACAAAGTGACAACAGCAAAAAACCTTAATAGAGAGACCTCTGTCTTTTTCTGAACCTAAGAAATTATTTTAACAAACCAGATTCTGTCTTTTCGGTAGACTTAGAGCAGGCCAAAAGTTCAAGAAAATTATCCTTTTGAGAGAGAAAGCCAAATTCTAATTTTTGTACCAGTTTACTTTTTCATACTGAAACCCATTTACTTAATTAGATTCATTTTAATCTTAACCAACTTGACCAGGTAAAAAACTCTTTTCAGAATTTCTTTCACAAACCTTCTATAGCTTTCTTTTTATATTCAGAATTTGTCCCATGCTTGCTTTCTTCCTTTCTAGTATATTAGGACAAATTTATCTTTCTTAACCAATCAAACAAAATATTTCCATTCTTTATACCCTCTTTACTGAAAACACACATTTTACTTTCCTTGAATACAGAAACATTTTCCTTATTAGTTTCCAGTAGCTTTAATTATATAGGTTAAGAACTTTTAACCCTTAACAGACCATAGTAAACACTAAAAAGGTAAGCAATTATGAATTGTCTTTTATATCAGCATTCTAAACACTTCATAATTTCTAGAAACATGCCACTTCACAATAAAGCACAAGGCATACTTTCCAATAGACCCAAACGCTTTTAGCCTCTTTACAATAAGAAGCCAAAGTAGATAAACTTACATTTAATAATTAATGTCTAATATCTTATTTGGAAATGATCTAGGTACTCAACGAATTTTATCCTTCAAATTAACCTAGCAAAACTTCAAAATTTCGAGTTACCAAAAAGATTTGGAAGTTATTTTAAATACACACACCATAAACTATAATTATTGCTAAAAAACGTTACCTATAAACTCTTATTTCACGTATATCTAAATCAGTTGTTCCCAATAATGATGTTTAGATTACCCACAAAAACTTTGAGACATTAGACAAACAGCTATCATTTAAAGTTATTATACTGACACATTTCTAACAGACATGAGCCTTTTTTGACTAGTAAACCCAGGCTGCATGCCTGCATCGTATGCAAATACCGACAACTCTGACAAGAAGACTGTTTTCAATCAAACGAACAAACTTAAACTTTCATTAACCAAAGATTAATCCATATCATCTTAACTTAAAAGACATTTGGTTAATTTCTATTGCGTTTAGAATTTAGGTAAGCACTTACTTTAAGCCAATTAAACAGAGCTCTTAGTTTTGGCCATATCACCCGGGGGTAAAAATATCACACACATGTAGACACACACAGACACAGAGCCTTCACACCTATTGTTTTAAAAATCACTCCATGAATCAGGGACAATAATATAAAGCTCCCTAGTTATGAATCCAAATTTTGTTCTGAGCCTTTTTACTAATATTTCTGGAGAAGACACTCAAGATGCTAGATTTTTTTTTCTCGGCAAGGGCACACTTATGACCTTTCCCCTTTTTTTTTGTTTTTTTTTTCAGTCTTAGGAATTAGTGATGGGCTAGATAGTAGTTCCTGGAGAGGGGAAATGATAATCCTTTTTGAGATAAAGGAACTGGGTGGGATCTGAACTGCCTTTAGAGCTGTATTTCCAGTCTTGCAAGGATTTTCCAAGGACAGTTGGGAGTTACTGGGTTTAACTTAATGACATTCTAGATTGACCTACCTGTCCAACTACATCACAAAGGCACAGAGAAACTCCTCAAGTTTTCTCCAAGCTGGAGTTTCTGGGGCATAATGCATCCAACTGAAAGCGTTTACAAGTAGTTAAAATGCACCCAGGGGGTGAGCCTCTGGGGATGCTTGAGGCATTCCCCATGGTAGTAAAGCTGGTGTCTGACTAACAAAGCCAGAGAAAGGGTGAAAAGGCGCCTGACTGCAGGCATCAACATAGTTATAAGATCTAGTCAAATCCCACTTAGCCCAGGGCACTTAGTCCCTGAGCACAGGTGAGCCAGGCAGGGAAGCAGGAGGCAAAGGCCTGGAGCTAGCTGGGGGCTGGGGCTCCCTGTGTCTGGGTCTGAGAGTTAAGTCCCTGGCAAAAAGTTTTCAAGTTTTCAATTTTACAGAAAGTCCAGGTCCTGCTCAGGTCCAGCCTGAACTTAACCTTGACTTGGTAACAAGAGAGGAGGTGACAAACAAAGGAAAAGAGATCAGGCCTCACCCTCATGGCCTTTTTCCCAAGGGTGATTGAGATAGAGGTCACTCAGCAGTTCCCCTGCCGGGGTACACATCACCATCAGGACAGTCCACAGAATAAATCACAGGTCTCCTATCCTCATAACTGACTCAGTAGGCCACCTAAAATGCTTAACGAGTCAATCGCCAAGAGAGGGCACCCCACTTGGTCGCCGGGGTGATCAGGCCTGGAAACCAGAGAGGGGGCTCCCAGAGGTGGAGACTTTGACACTTTAAAGATTTCTTTGTTTCTCAATTACAAAGCTCAAAAGGAGCCCGAAATGGCTACTGTCACTTTAAGAGAGAGGAAAGAAAAGGGTCCATTACCTTTAAAATCTCCTGAGCCTAGGGCAGCGTCCTACTTGTTCTGCCTGTGGGGTTCCTATAGCAAGGGGCGATGGGGGTGTCCCTCTGCCTTGCATACCTTGTACACCTTCCCTACTATGCCTGGCAGTAATAAGTGCCAGGTGAATTGTCCCAAAGATAAGAACAGAGAAAAACAGGAATTTTTCCGCCAGTCTGGGGGACATTCTACCCAATTGCGTCCTGGAGCCATTCTCCCAAGAAGGGGTTCCCACACTCAACCAAAGGTTAGAGTTTGGTACTTGCCTTGAACTGGAGTCCCGATTGGGACTTTCCCGCAGTTCAAAGAGTGGTCAGGTGCCAGAGGAAGGGATCTCAATCCAGCCTTAGGAAAAGAAACCTTCCACGGGAATCTTGGAGATTGGCGGCCGTCCTAATGACTTAAGTGGCCGACCCGTGCCCACGTAAAATTTGTCTATTAGAGACAGAGTCAGGAAGGAATGGATTCAATGTAAAATTTGTCTATTAGAGACAGAGTCAGGAAGGAATGGATTCATACACTTTCCATCACCCTCAGGCTTAAGGTACTGATTCTCTTCAGGCTGAATGCCACAATTTGCCCCATAGAGTAGCCATGGGCAGCAAAAGTGGATTCATACAGCTGTCCGAGAAAGTTCCCGATGGAGCAGTGAATTTAGATCCATCCTTGAAAAAGAGAAAGGCACAAGGAAGACTAGAACTTTAGCTCACAAGCTGGTGAAACAAGCAGGCTCAGCAAGCCAAGGAGTCAAAAGAAAGACTTCCTGGACTCAAGGTCTGGAAGTAGTGCTCCTCTATTCAAATAGTGTGGGGACAGGGCCTATGGGCAGTGAAGAGCTGCAGCATGGCGACAGGACCCATGACCAGGACTTAACAGGTCTTAGTCTTATAATATTGCACAAGGAAGCATTCCCAGGAAGACGTTTTAAAACATACTCAGGCAAAGTTGATATAACCTCCTCATAAAGAAAATCAGCTCAAGCATTCCAACCTTTACAATCTTATCAACAGTTAAACCTTTATATTTTACCAATTCAATTAAAACCTGAGTGAGGGTTTAAACCTAGTCATCATTTTCTTGCGTTTCTTTTTCAATTTGGCTTTCTTCATAGATACCAATAAAAATTATGATGAGAGCGCTCACAGGTTTTTTCCCCAATTTAGAAGTTTTCTGAATTTAAATGATCCATCGTCTGGCCAGAATTGACGAATAGGATCTTAACAGCGACTCAACCAAAGCTTAACCAAGGACAAAGAGGCATCCCCAAAAGAGATCCAGAAAACTCACTCCCAAAAATAGCCTAAGAAAGTAAAGGCCTTCGTTACACAGTAAGCAACAAAGGTTCAGACGACACAGGCCCCCTATGAAAGCAATTGGGACCTCTTATGACAAACTCCCCTGAGAGCTTACACAGCCGGACAAAGAGTGTGTCCCAGAAGCCCAGTCTACTCGACTGGCCGCCAAGATGCCTGCCGGTACATGCATCCTCCGATGGCCGAGACCAGAAAGGTCACAAAACCAAGCTCTATAGACATAGAACAAGACAAAAAGCCCAGACAACAGGCTTATAGAGATGCTTGTGTCTTATGACAAACAAAGAGACAGAGACAAGGAAAAGTACTATCTCTTGGAGGAAAAGGATCTACAACCAGTGAGTACTCAAATCCTAGAGTCGCTGAATACAAGAAGCTAGCCTCACCAACATTTTCTCCTGCTAATCTAAATTTAGAAGAGCAAAAAACTCACCACTCTTGCTTCCATTGGAGCCTGCAGGCAGAGATCCGGGAGACTGACGTGGTAAGAGCTCTTACCTCTTGCCGGCTCTCGTCAGGGGTCCGGGATCTCTCGGCCGCAGCAGTCCAGGAGCAAGCAGTGTCCAGCCAGGGAAATTTTATCCTGCCGACTACTGTAGGGGAGGAAGACATTTCCTCTTCCCAAATGTGGGTTCGTCTGGCCGGAGAATGAATTAAATTCACATGAGACAGAATAGCAAGAGAAAATTAAACAAAGCTTTAATGAGGAACCATGGCCCGGGGCCTTTCTTCCCGAAGGAAGAAAGGGCACCGAAGAAGTGGGGTGCACAGAGTGGTTATATACCCCCAAACAACGTGCTTCACATGTGACTGAAACGTCCCTCCCACAATACTCACAAGATTGCCCTGTCAGCACAGTGCTTGATGGACACAGCAGGTAATGGGTCTGCTATCTCGGTGGGCTTAGCAGGAGGCAAGTCGATTGTCTGGAGCTGGGCGGTCACAGGTGAGCTCAGCAATCAGTTCCTAGCCTAAGGAAAGATGCTTAATCCTTAAAGAAATGCCAATGTTGGGAGGGGGAGGGAAGTCAGTTACAGGAGGTTACCAGAGAAGCACAATAAAATGCAGATTTAAGTCCTTGCCTTTGGTATTGATTAAGAGTTTCTAGAGAGAAGGTCATCGCCTTTCTTCTTCCTGGTACAGCCAGGGAGGCACCTTTTACGGATAGAGATTTAACTTACAAGTGTAAATGTGTCCTAAGGAAGGGCAAGTTCCATTCCTCAGAGCCTGCTTCCCTGTCCCAGTTTATCAAAAGCAATCAGCCTCAAATAATCCTGGTGCCAGAGACATATCTTGGGGTGGCCAATTCCAGGTCCCCACACCACCTATTGCATGATTCCACTGATAGGAAACATCCAGAAAAGATTTTTTAAAAACCTGCCAGAACACAGAGTAGACGTTGTCAGGGAGCGAGGGAGGAATGAGGGATGAGCGCTTTTGGAACAGGCTTCCCTTTTGGTGAAGGGAATGTTCAGGAACTGGACAGTGGTGATGGAGGCCGAGCGTTGGGACTGTACTTAACGCTCAGGAATTGTACAATTTAAAAGGTGAAAACACAGTGACAAATAAAAATGGCAAGTGATGAGGATTTTTAGGCTGCTTAATTTTAAAACGGTTTATGACGAGGATTTTTAGGCTGGTTACTTTTAAAACTACAGATAAGAAGCAGGCTCCGAGGAGTGGAATTTGTTTGCCCTTTGATCAGAGACAGTTGCATTTGTGAAGGAAATCTCCATGCCTCCCTCTCTGCGCCAGGAGGAAGTGGGGATGGCCTTATCTCTGGAAACTCTTAATGGGGAAGGCAAGAACTTAAGTTGTTTACTGTCTGGCAACCTCATGTAACTGACCCCCCACCCCAAAATCCTCCTTTGCCTTTAGTTGAAGATAATATTTGAGCGGTGACTTCTGCCATTTACTCAATCTGGTTTGATTCTTATCTAAAAGTTGTGGGACCGCCCAATGGCCGGACCTTACCGGCACTGGTAACATTTTAACTTTTTTTTCCTTTGTCTTGTAAAGAGATGACTCACATACCCATGCCTTAAATTTAGCCCTAACCCTCAACTCGGGGCAGCAGCAGGAGCGTCCTGTCCGCACACACCAGCTCTGCCTGCCCATGGGTCCTGTCCCCATGCCAGCGGGGGCAGCAGAAGCAGCAGCAGAAGCTCTGACTGCCCATGGGTCCTGTCCCCATGCTATTCCACACTATTCTCTAAATAAAAGAGCACTACTGCCAGATCTTAAGAGTCTAAGAAATCTTTCTTTCGACTCCTCGGCTCACCGACCCCGCATCAGCAAGTAATAGGATATATTGGAGTATATGAGGAAGCCATTTGGTGTAAACCTAATTCGGCCTGACCTTGTCTTTCCAAAAGGGCCTGACCGAGGCCATTGAGCATGCATTGTATATCTGCTTTAGAGATTCCCTATGGCAAGAGCAAAAGGCCCTTGAAATAAAGGTGCAACTTCCCTCCCCCTCCCAACGTTGGCGTCTCCTTAAGGATTAAGCATCTTTCCTCAGGCTAGAAACAGATTGCTGTGCGCACCTGTGACCGCCCAGCTCCAGATGATAGACTTGCCTCCTGCTACGCCCACCAAGATAGCAGACCCACTACCTGCTGTGTCCATCAAGTGCTGTGCTGACAGGGCAATCTTGTGACAATTGTGGGAGGGACATTTCAATCATATGTGAAACACCCTCTTTGAGGGTATATAACTGCCCTATGTACCCCCACTTCTTTGGAGTGCTCTGTTCCTTTGTGGAAAGACTCTCCCGGGTTATAATCCTAAAATTTAAGCTCAGAATAAACTCACCCAAATTTTCATTTATAGATTGGTTATGGATTATTTTCGTTGACAACAGATTTCTTAAAATATAAATAAATTTATTTTACAATTTAAACCAAAACAAAACAAAAAAACCACCAAAAAACGAAAAAAATAAAACGTTAAACAGACATACACGGTAAGTGGGGAGAGGAGGCGAGGGAGGTTGTGGTGAGGGAGAAGGTGGAAGGGATGGGTCCGGAGCTGGGGATGACAGGGGTTGGAGAGTGAGCTCTCCCGGGGCCAATGCTGGGGCCTGAGCAGGCTCCAGGGGTCCAGCAGGAGCCGGAGCAGAGGCTGGCTCTCGCTGCTCCCTGGCGCACTTCAGCCGGCCCCGGGGCCCCGGCAGGAGCCGGAGCAGGGGATGGCTCTCCCTGCTCTGTGGTCCAGAGATCCGGCTGCATGGCTCCTGCCGGAGTCTCAGGAGGGGCTGGCTCTCCCTGCTCCCGTCCTGGCGCGCCGCTTGTCTCCTGCCCTTGTGCAGGAGCTGCTGGAGGTGATTGTGCTCCCCGCACACGGGCTGGGGCCTGTGCTGGCTCTGATCCTTGTACAACAGTCCCTGAGGACGCCAGCCTTTTCCCCACGCCTGCCGGTCCGCTGTTCCTGCACAGCTTCTCCTCCCTCGGGGAGATGGACTCCGTGTCCCGAGTGGACCTCTGCAAAGACAGTGACCAACAGTCAGCCCAGAAGCATCAGAGCCCTGCTCAGCTGCCCCTGCTCTTTCTTCTGCCCTCTGCGCCTAATGCTCCCACATCAGGCACCACCCTGTGTCTGCGCAGAATTCTCCCCGGGATGAAACAGATAGACCTCAGGGGCTCGGGAGAAACCTCGGGCAGACGGTGCTGCCCGGCACTCCACGTCCCACCCGATCAGCCATGAGCTGGGGTGGGAATGGGCCCGGCCCACCAGGCTTCTAACCCCTCATCAGCCTGCTCCTCCTCGCGGTGGTCCACTCACACAAACCACCCTTCCACACACACACACACATGCACACACACACACACACACACACACACACCCAGGGAGGGGACGTAGGGCTGTCCAAGTGGGACCACAGTGGTGGCCTGGCCTGGATTGGCCCACCCCGGGCGTCCCTGTGTTACCTTTGTGTCCCTCCGCACGAACGTCCAGAGACGTCTTGAGCGGGACAGGAGCCCGCCTTTGCGTCCAGGGCGCTCCTTGCGGGCTCTGCTGAGGCTGCGGCCCCGGCAGATAGGCAGACAGCAGAGAAACATGCTGCTCCTTCTAGACGAGTGCTAGACGAGTGAGCTGTTGGGGGCTGTCTCTAGGAGCTGGGTGCCTAGAGACCAGGGTTCCAAGTTCTCTTGGGCCCAGTGAGGTCACTGCCTGGGGTCCCCTTCCCTAGGCTTCCTGCTCACACGAGACCTCCCTAAGGGCCCCCTGGGCCGCTGACTGCTCACCCTCCATCCCAACACCACGGCCATCCACAGTTGCACCAACACAGCCCATCCCACCGCCCCCGAGGAGGCCTGGCTCGAGTCAGAAGCCAGCGTTGGGGACACAGAGCTGGTCAGACCTGGCTCCTCCTTCTTGCCAGTGATGTCCCCCTGGACAGCCATGTGCCTCTCAGGGCCTCCCCATGCCCCCATCTGTGCAGTGCGGGTCATTCTAGTACCTACTTGCTAAGGGTGTCTTCAGGTGTCTAGACCTATCAATCCCTCTAGCGCCTGTCAACCCATGGGCCGCTACCCCGTGGAGCTCCTGCCCAGACTTAGCACGGGAAGGGTTCCCCAAAGGGCTGGGCGGGACAGACAAGACAACTCCAACAGACCTGGGGCTGCTCTGGCATCTGGGAAAGGCACTGCCCCTCCTGCCTGTTTCCCAGTGTCCCCAGGGAGCGTTGTCATGAAATGCTGTTCAGACATCATCTCCCTCTGGCTCACAACCTTCCGGGGCCTCCTGTTAGGTTCAGACTCAGGTCCAATGGACTCCTGTCCGCCTATGTGCGTGGGAGACCCCAGAATGGCTCCCAGTGTTCCCACCCCCTAGCCACACATCTTATGTGATCCGGCCTCCTCGCGGGGAAGGAACTGGGTTCCAACCAGTAGAATATGGCAAAGGGATGGGATGTCCCTTCCAAGACGGAGTTCAGGACAAGTCTGTGACTTCTGCCTGCTGCCCTCTCTCCTGTGTTCATTCTCTCTCCATCTCTCTCTCTCTCTCTCGCCTCTCTCTGCATCTCTCTGGGCCTCTGTCTCTCTCTGTGGGGCTGTGTCATTTTCTGTCTCTCTCAGTCTCTCCCGGTCTCTGTTTCTTTGTCTCTTTCTCTCTCCATTTCCGTCTCTTCTTCTTTGTCTCTCTGTCTCTCCTCTCTGGCTTTCTGTCTGTGTCTCTCTCGGTGTTTCTCTCTGTCTCTCTGATCCGTTGTTCAGGAGAAGCAAGACGAGATATTAGGAGCTGCCCTTGGAGGCCCTCGTGCAAAGAGCTAGCAGAGGGTCCCGGCTCCCAGACGGAAAAGACTCCCAAATCCATCCAAATGGCGTCCTTCCAATAGTCGGGCAGTGATGTCCAAGACAGCCCCCGCCCCTCGAGCCTCCATTGAGCCTGCAGCCCAGCCTCCCGGGAGACCTGGAGGCAGAGGTTCCTAGCTGAGCTGAGCCTGGATCCTGGGAGAGAAACGAGGAGGTGGTGCCATGTTTGTTCTTATGAGTGCTAAGTTAGGGTCATGCTCACACCCAGCATAGACAGCTAGGAGCTCCTTCCAGGCCTGAGTCTGGCCCTGCCCTCCTCCCCTCCAGCCTCCTCTCCTCCCCAGCTATCTCCAGCCACTCTAGCTCCTTTCTCACCTCCTCTCGGCCAGATTCCTTGTGTCTCCGAGTGTCTGGCTCTCAGAGCTTCCCTTGGCACACTGCTCCCGGATGTGTGCAGGGCTGGCTCCTCTTGTCCCTGCTCGTGGCACCAATGTCCACTCAGGGAGCCCTCAGGGCGCAGGCCCTCCCTCCAGCACCCTGCTTCATTGCCCTCTAGCACCTGTGCATCTTTTCCACATGGATTTGCTTTCCTCACTTTGTCCCTTCCCCTTGCAGGTGGTGAGCTCCTGGAGGACACGGGACCACGTGGCGGCTTTCAGAACAGCCCCCAGGCTCACACTGCGCCTTCTCAGAGTGAGTGCAGGGTCCACAGCAGCTGAAAGAAGGGGATGATCTCAGAGCCCCCTTCCGCCTCTGAGCAGCTCCCATCGTGGACATGGATGCCGATCATGAAAGGTGCCTGTTGCTTTGGCCGGGTGAACCCCCAGAATGACCGCTGAGTGTGCCTTCCCTCTTCCAGTTGCTCCTCTGAGCACAAGTGGCCACAAACCCCTGGTGGTCAGAGCCAGCATTGCAGCAACAGATGGGAAAGGAGGAGACGAAAGACACACCTTTGTTCGGCCCCTCGAGGCAGCGGTTCCAGCAGGGCCCAGGGCGCAAAGGAGAAGGCCCTGCAGGCTCCGGGGGTGATGTGAGGGACCTGCGAAGCCTCTCTTGCTCCCTCTCTCCCTGCACTGGCCCTGGTGTGTGCACTTTCCCCACGAGGCCTCCTCACCACAGCCAGGGCACTGACTCCACCCCACGTCCAAATGAGGACCCCGAGGCTCCAACAAGGATGGCCTCGGTCCTGCTCTCCAGAGGAGGGGTCCAGTGCTCTGCCACGCTCTGCAGTAGCCAGGTCTCCAGCCCACCTACAGCTCAGGCTGCCCTCTGCCCAGAAAGGCCTCGAGGGACTAGAAGGCCCTGTCCAAGGCCTCGGAGCACAGTGGGTCATGGATGGACAACTGAGATCGATAGACTCTTCTACAAGCTTGTGGGGTCCTTGGAGTCACTCCTCTAGGCTCCCCAATTGATGGAGGAGTAATCTGAGGCCTTCTATCCACTAGCCCCTTCCACACTGGGGGGGGGCACATCCTACCTCCAGGTGCCCAGAGAGGTGGACACAGGACCCCAGACTTTGTCAGGCATTTCTCCTCTTCATGCTGTAGGCCTGGGCATGTTGCTAGGGGACTGGAAACCCCTGGGCCATGGCAGAGCCACTTCCAACCTCTTTCTTCTTTCCGACTGTCACCTCCCCAGTGTGTACTCCCCTTCTGACCCCCACCCTGGGCAGGAAGAGTGTGTGTGAGTGTGAGAGTGAGTGTGCGCCCATGTGTGGATGCCCAAAGGAAAGGGCCCCCAATGTGAAGGCGTGGACAGAGGTCTCCCAGGATGTTAGGGGCTCTTATTTCCAAAGCAAACCTCCTGGGACCCTTGAGCTGGCCTAGGGGCCTGGAAACCTCGCTCCTCCTCTGGACTCTGCCCACCTCGTGGGCCCAGGGCCAGTCCCTGTTTCCCCTGGCCTCAGTTTCCCAACTGTCCCTTGAGGGTTGTACAGGAACTTCATCAGCCCTGCTCGGTCTGGACACAGCCCTGGCCTCTTGCCCCCATGGGTGTGGTGGGGCCGCCCTCAGGGGCTCCCAGGCCTCTCTCCCTCGGGGCAGCCGGGCCTCCTGTCCATGCCCAGGCACACAGAGCGGCCCTGCCGGCAGCACACGTGGGTGTCCCCGCCCCCAGCACACATGTGTACCACAAGAGGCTCCTGACGTGGCTAGTTTCCTGGGTCCCCCTCCCCTCCGTGGGCAGGGCTTCATGCCCATCGGCAGCACTCCTTGGCAAAGGTCAGCTAGCCCTTTGGATCCCAGAGAACAGAAGGCACCTGAGGCTGCCAGTGGTCCACGGGAGGCCAGGACAGCCTGGTGACTGGCCGACATCATTCCTGCAGCGAGAGATGTTCAGGGTGACAGTGCTCCCAGGTGGCCGGGGCTAGCAGCTTGGACAGAAGATGCCCACTTTGTTTTTGTCACCCTCGTCTGTAAGTGCTTCGCTAGCCAGCTGGTCAGACCCTGGGGAGGGTGGCCCAGTGGCTGAACAGCACTAGAGACTGATGCGAAGGTGCCCTTGGCAATATCGAGTCCCTTCTCTTCATGTGAGGGACGGCGGAGCTGGCTCCATGCCTGACCTCACCTCCTCGGTGAAGGTGAAGGTGGGCTTCTTCAGGACAAAGTCACAGTAGGCGGCGAGGTCATGGCGCTGAGCACACTGGCATCAGCAGAGGTCTTCATCTTGCTGGGGGAGGGGCAGAGGGAGAGTCCGCTGTGCTGAGCGTGACCACAGCAGGGAGAGGGAAAGGCACAGAGACAGGAAGCAGACGAGGGGTCGTCAGGGGCTAGGGGAGTGGGGATCAGGGCGTGGCTGCTTAACGGGTACAGGGCTTCTGTTGGAGGGACAAAAACGATGGGGAGCTCCAGAGTGGGGACGGCGCACAGCAGAGAGGAGCCAGTTCATGGCCCTGCGTTCTACACCTTGAAGTGACGAAAACATTAAGTTTTACTAAATCTAAATTTGAACACATTAAACATCAAAACCCACAACACACAAAAGAGAAGAAAACTACTGCCCTCTCAGGTAAGGAGAGGGCCGCTCCGGGGTGGAGCTGGAGCTGGCTGGGCCTTAGTTGCTGGCCGCGAGGACACTGCTGGAGCTGATGTGGCGCTGGAGCCCCTGCCGTGGCTGATGCTGAAGATCCCGCCAGCTCTGGCTGGGGAAGGGGCCCAGGAGCCGCACCTGATCTGGGGCTCAAGCGGGGTCTGTTCCAGGTCATAGTGCCAGAGCCGCTTCTCAAATGGCTCCAGTTCTGACACTCACTCGAACTCGGCCTTGCTGCCCGATTTGGTGCAGGAACCAGCGATGGAAAGGGCTCCTGCTCCGGAGCTGGAGTGAGCTCTACTTCTGCAGCTGGCCCCCACTGAGCTCCACAGCTGCTGTCAGAGCTGCCACTGGTCCACAGCTGGTGCGAGATCTGCTGCTTTAGGTGGCTCTAACTTTGGAGGTCGAGGGACCTCAAGCTCTGCTGCTGGTGACCGAGCCGGCTCTGGCTCCACACGGGTTAAACAGCGTGCTCCGACCTCATGACGGCCTCAGAGATACCGCCAACCAATCATGACATGCCCATCGGAGGATGGAAGTGTGCCAGCACATCGTCAGATATGACAATAGTGTTATTTCATCTCAGTTACAGTCACACGTTCGTTTTCAGGTTGGTAAAAGGAGACTAGGATCATAGAAACCATTCACTTTTTGCTCCGATTGAATGCAGCGTGTTCTCTAGACATCATTGTTCAAGAAATATTACAGACACAATTGAAGTCACCGTTCTCTTTCCTCCCCAGAGCTAAATACGGTTTGATGTTCATTTATGTATTCTGCACACAATTTTTCTTCTTGAGGAAGATTAGCCCTGAGCTAACATCCGCTGCCAATCCCCATCTCTTTGCTGAGGAAGATTGGCCCTGAGCTAACATCCATGCCCCTCTTCCTCTATTTTACATGTGGGACGCCACCACAGCATGGCGTGATAAGCCATCCGTAGGTCCACACCCAGGATCTGAACCAGAGAACCCCAGGCTGCAGAAGCAGAGCATGCGATGTAAACCACTGTGCCACCAGGCCTGTGCCGC
The DNA here is from genome assembly GCF_037783145.1 of Equus przewalskii. Taxonomy (NCBI): domain Eukaryota; kingdom Metazoa; phylum Chordata; class Mammalia; order Perissodactyla; family Equidae; genus Equus; species Equus przewalskii. Next base: position 12,339,291 of record NC_091842.1, on the reverse strand, counting down.
TATACACATTTTCTTTGGCAGAAATACAATTGTCCCAAATTAGCTGAGTTTTTTTATAAGTGGCTATCAAAGATATGCATCCTAGCAGAGGATGTTAAAATTCTGTCCTTTCAAAATAAAGATAACAATCCAACAATTGGTGAGAAATTCCCTGCTCTTTGGATATCATTTTTAAAAGAGGTTTGAAAATCTCTCCATTGTGTTGTGGTGGATTCTCCTTACTGGGAAGAGTTATGTTCTATAAATTCTTGGCTGGCCCTACAGGAGCAAAACTGAACCAGTGCTCCTGGGGGAAGGGCCAGGTCAGGTCTCTGCAGCCTCTGGTAGTGACATGCCTGTGAACCTGTCAATGCACAACCTTGTTTTCTGTGTGTCTCTGTAAAGACCCCTGATTTCCTACAGGCTGTTGACTCATGAGTTGAGCTCCCAGCCAACAGCACCGTCTGTGACTCAGGCCTGAAGGAAGCTCATCTACCACGAGCCTGTCCCATGGGAGGCCCATCACTGGCTTCCTGTGCTTAGGAACACTAGACAGCCCTTCAGCATGATGTTTGAAGGCCATCGTCAAGAGCAAATCTCCAAGAAAAAGCACAGAAGGGGGAAAATGTAGCCTTAACTTCATCAGGAAGAGCACGGTCATTGAGGTTAGAGCTGAAATGAAAGTGTCACCTTGTCCCACCTCAGGTGTGAACGTGTGCCTCAGGCAACTCCAAGTTTTTACTGGTCTACACATGGCCAGGAGTTCACAGAGAAGGCACATTTTCTCACACAGGAGCTTTTCCCCTAATAAAATCCTTGCTCATGACATCACCAATGGAGTGATCACATCAATGGCGGAGTGAGTAGTCTTCTTTGTCTCTCCCCCTTTGAATCTACAACTAATTGAATATTCATCAGTTAACAAAGGATATCCATATAGCATCTCAGGATGCCTGAGAGACCCATACTGCTATACATCTGAAGGTGGACGGACTTCCCCCCCAGGAGGAGGTGGAGATAGGTGAAAACTCTCTGACCCCCGACGCCTGGACAGCCTAGTACCTGCAAGTGGCTTTCTTCCAGCGGACACGTCCATAGCATCGCCATGCACCAAGGGTGGGTGTGTGCATGCACCAGTGGAGCGATGGTGGAAACAGGTGACTACAGCCCTACCTTAAGCCCCCCACGATTGCCCCTAAGCCCAGGGGGGATATCCACAGTCCCACAGCAGCCACAGGGCAAGCCTCTACTCGGCGTTAGCGGAGAGGCCCCGCCCAGCATTCAAAACGCTGTTAGGCTCCAGGACAGGAGGATCCCAGGCAGAGCAGCAGCCCACCAGCTGCCTCTGACTCATGGACTCCAGCTGTGTCCCAGAGGGGGCAAGGGACACCCAGTGACCCCATGGGAGTGGTTGGGGGCTGGGTGGAGCTCCAGTGCCCGGCTCCATGGCCCAGGGGAAAAATCCATGGTCCCGCAGCAGCAACTGGCAAAGCCTCTACTCAGTGTTAGCAGAGAGGCCCCACCCAGCACTGAGAGCACTGGGAGGCTCCAGGACAGGAGGATCCCAGGGGGGGCAACAGCCCACCAACTGCCTCTGATTCATGGTCTCCTGCTGGGGCCCAGAGGGGGCAAGGGACACCCAGTGAGCCCATGTGAGTGGGCGGTGGCAGATTGGAGTCCCAGCAAACCTGTTCCACGGTCCAGGGGGAAAATCCATGGTCCCACAGCAGCCACAGCGAAAGCCTCTGCACAGCACTAGTGGAGAGGCCCCAACTGGCAATCTCAAGGCTGGAAGGCCCTGGGGCAGAAGTAACACAGCTGGGTGAGTTAACCACAGACCTCAGCAGATACCCATAGCTCTGCTGTGGCCTATAGTGGACAGGTGAGATCTTGTGGGCCCTGACAGTGACAGAGCTGCAAATATAGGTGATCCTGCTCTTGGCCGCTGGGAAAGCCCATAACACCACTGCAGACCCTAAGGAGGGAGCACATATAGGTGGTCTGCAACAGTAGGCACCAGCAGCCTGAGGCCCCCTTGCGATTGTCCCCACACCTGATGAGAGACCCCACAGGACCACTGTAACTATGAGGAGGGGCCCAGGTCTGGTCAGCAACAGCTGACAGGGTACCTGGTTGGTGCAGACTAAACAGCTGCTCCCCACACACACACCAGTAGAAGCAAGTGGAAGCAGTAACTAAACTCTGTCTCTATGTGGAGGCGCAAATCCACACCACCAAGCAGTATGAAAAAATATATTAAATCTCCAGAACAGAAGGAAAATGACAAGTATCCAGAAAACAATCCCAAAGACAATGAAATCTATAACCTAAATGACAATGAATTCAAAACAGCCATCATTAAAAAACTCAATGAGTTAAAAGAGAATATAGATAGACAACTCAACGAGTTCAGGAGCTATGTCACAAAAGAGCTTGATACTATAAAGAAGAGCCAATCAGAAATACTGAGGATGAAGAACACAATGGAGGAGATTAGGAAAAATCTGGACTCTCTGAACAGTAGGGTCGATAATATGAAGGACAGAATTAGCAATTTGGAGGATAGGAATATAGAAATGCTGCAGACAGAGGAGGGGACAGAACTAAGACTAAAAAGAAATGAAGAAACTCTCCGAGAATTATCCAACTTAATTAGGAGATGCAACATAAGGATTATAGGTATCCAAGAGGAAGAAGAGAAGGAGAAGGGGGCAGAAAGCCTGTTCAAAGAAATAATGGCTGAGAACTTCCCAAACCTGGGGAGAGAGATGGAACTCCATGTGACAGAAGCTAATAGATCTCCAAACTTTATCAATGTAAGAAGACCAACCCCAAGGCATATAGTACTGAAGCTGGCAGAAGTCAATGACAAAGAGAAAATACCAAGGGCATCCAGGCAGAAGAAAATAACCTACAAAGGAACCCCCATAAGGCTGTCAGCAAATTTCTCAGCAGATACCTTACAGGCTAGAAGAGAGTGGAATTTCTTATTTGTAATTTGTGTCTTTATTCTTGTTATTTGTTTAGTGGTTACCAGGCGGTTTGTATAAAACATCTCGTAGATGAGATAGTCCATTTCTGATAGCCTCTTATTTCCTTAAATTAAAACATTCAAAACTCTGAAGGACAAAAACTTGCAGCCAAGAATACTCTACCCAGCGAAAATATCCTTCAAATACAAGGGAGAAATAAAAAATTTCCTAGATAAACAAAAGTTAAGGGAGTTCATGGCCACAAGACCTCCTCTTCAAGAAATGCTCAGGAAGACCCTCATACCTGAAAAATCAAAAAAAAGGTAAGTGTTACAAAACCCAGAGCAAAGGAGATAAATAGAAGGAAAATAACAGAAAGTAGCAGCACTCCATCAGAACAGGTTAGCAAAAGTTAAATAAAACATTAAAGATAAAAGGAAGGGAAACACCAAGAATAAATATAATCCTGTCATTTTTAACCACAAACTCACAACACAAGAAGGAAGAGGGAAAAAAGTCTGACAATAACAATCTGGAAGGGGAAGAGAAAAGGGATGGAACGTTTTAATTTAAGGAAATAAGAGGCTATCAGAAATGGACTATCTCATCTATGACATGTTTTATACAAACCACCTGGTAACCACTAAACAAATAACAAGAATAAAGGCAGAAATTACAAATAAGAAGAAAGCCAATATAGAAATTTACCTACCTGAATTAGTGGTCCAAAAATCATGGGACGAGAAACAAAGGAAATGCAAGAGAACCAGAAAACAAGTGATAAAATGGCAGTGTTAGGCCCCCACATTTCAATAATCACTCTAAATGTAAATGGATTGAACTCTCCAATCAAAAGACACAGAGTGGCAGGATGGATCAAAGAATAAGACCCAACAATATGCTACCTCCAGGAAGCACACTTCAGCCCCAAAGACAAACACAGACTCAGAGTGAAGGGATGGAAGACAATACTCCAAGCTAATAATGAACATAAGAAAGCAGGTGTCACCATACTTATATCAGACAAAGTAGACTTCAAAGCAAAACAGATAAAGAAAGACAAACAGGGGCAGTTTATAATGATAAAAGGGACAGTCCACCAAGATGACATAACACTTATAAATATATACGCACCCAACACAGGAGCACCAAAATTTGTAAAGCAACTATTAACAAAACTAAAAGGAGACATCAACAGCAATACAATGATAGTAGGGGACCTCAACACCCCATTAACACCAATGGACAGCTCATCCAGACAGAAAATCAACAAGGAAATTATAGAATTAAATGAAAAATTAGACCAGATGGACTTAATAGATATATAGAGAACACTTCATCCAAAAACAGCAGGTTACACATTCTTCTCAAGTGCACATGGAACATTTTCAAGGATAGACCATATCTTGGGAAACAAAGCAACATCAATAAATTCAAGAGGGTTGAAATAATATTGAGCATCTTTTCTGATCATAATGCTATGAGACTAGAAATCAACTATAAGAATAAAGCTGGGAAAGGGGAAAAAATGTGGAGACTAAACAACATGTTACTGAACAAACAATGGATTATTGAAGAAATTAAAGAAGAAATCAAATATTATCTGGAGACAAATGAAAATGAAAACATGCCATACCAACTCATTTGGGATGCAGCAAAAGCAGTCCTAAGAGGGAAATTCATTGCAATACACGCTCACCTCAAAAAAACAAGAAAAATCTCAGATAAGCAACCTCAAACGACACCTAACAGAATTAAAAAAAGAAGAACAAACAAAACCCAAAGTCAGTAGAAGGAGGGAAATAATAAAAATTAGAGCAGAAATAAATGATATTGAAACAAAAAAAGACCGTAGAAAGGATCAGTGAAACAAAGAGTTAGTTCTTTGAAAAAATTAACAAAACTGACAAACCCTTAGCCAGACTCACTAAGGAAAAAAGAGAGAAGACTCAAATAGATAAAATTAGAAATGAGAGAGGAGAAATCATGACAGATACCAAAGAAATACAAACGATCATAAGAGAATACTATGAAAAACTATATGCCAACAAATTGGACAACCTAGAAGAACTGGATAAATTCCTAGACTCTTACAACCTCCCAAAACTGAAGCAGGAAGAAATAGAGAATCTGAATAAACCAATCACAATTAAGAAATTGAAACAGTAATCAAAAACCTCCCCAAAAATAAGAGTCCAGGACCAGATGGCTTCTCTGGAGAATTCTACCAAACATTCAAAGAAGATTTAATACCTATCCTTCTCAAACTATTCCAGAAAATTCAGGAAGATGGAGCACTCCCTAACACATTCTATGAAGCCAACATCACCCTGATCCCAAAACCTGACAAGGACAACACAAAGAAGGAAAACCATAGGCCAATATCGCTGATGAACATAGATGCAAAAATTCTCAACAAAATTTTGGGAAACCAAATAGAGCAATACATCAAAAAGATTATACACCACGATCAAGTGGGATTTATACCAGCGACACAGGGATGGTTCAACATCCGCAAGTCAATCAACGTGATACACTACATTAACAAAATGAGAAACAAAAACCACATGATCATCTCAATAGATGCAGAGAAAGCATTTGACAAGATCCAACAGCCATTTATGATAAAAACCCTCAATAAAATAGGTAAAGAAGGAAAGTACCTCAACATAATAAAGGCCATATATGACAAACCCACAACCAACATCATACTCAATGGACAAAAACTGAAAGTCATCCCCCTGAAAACAGGAATGAGACAAGGATGCCCTCTATTACCACTCTTATTCAACATAGTACTGGAGGTTTTGGCCAGAGCAATTCGGCAGGAAAAAGAAATAAAAGGAATCCAAATAGGGAGAGAAGAAGTGAAACTCTTGCTGTTTGCAGACGACATGATCTTATTTATAGAAAACCCCAAAGAATCCTTAGGAAAACTATTAGAAATAATAAACAACTATAGCAAAGTTGCAGGGTATAAATCAACATACATAAATCAGTAGCATTTCTATACACTAACAATGAACTAACAGAAAAAGAACTCAAGAACTCCATCCCATTCACAATTGCAACAAAAAGAATAAAATACCATGGGATAAATTTAACCAAGAAAGTGAAAGATCTATACAATGAAAACTATAAGACTTTCCTGAAAGAAATTGATGATGACATAAAGAGATGGAAAGACATTCCATGCACATGGATTGAAAGAATAAACATAGTTAAAATGTCCATTCTACCTAAAGCAATCTACAGATTCAACGCTATCCCAATCAGAATCCCAATGACATTCTTTACAGAAATTGAACAAAGAATCCTAAAATTCATATGGGGCAACAAAAGACCCCGAATTGCTAAAGCAATCCTGAGAAAGAAAAACAAAGCCGGCGGCATCACAAAGCCGACTTCAAAGCATACTACAAAGCTACAGTAATCAAAACAGCATGGTACTGGTACAAAAAAACAGGTGCATAGATCAATGGAAGAGAATTGAAAGCCCAGAAATAAAACCACACATCCATGGACAGCTAATCTTTGACAAAGGAGCTGAGGGCCTACAATGGAGAAAAGAAAGTCTCTTCAACAAATGGTGCTGGGAAAACTGGACAGCCACATGTAAAAGAATGAAAATTGACCATTCTTTTTCACCATTCACAAAAATAAACTCAAAATGGATCAAAGACCTAAAGATTAGGTCTGAAACAATAAGTCTTCTAGAAGAGAATATAGGCAGAACACTCTTTGACATCAGTTTCAAAAGAATCTTTTCAGATACCATAACTCCTCAGACGAGGGAAACAATAGAAAGAATAAACAAATGGGACTTCATCAGACTAAAGAGCTTCTTCAAGGCAAGGCAAAACAGGATCAAAACAAAAAAACAACCCACTAATTGGGAAAAAATATTTGCAAGATATTTATCTGACAAAGAGTTAATCTCCATAATATATAAAGAACTCACACAGCTCAACAACAAAAAATCAAACAACCCAATCAAAAAATGAGCAGGGGACATGAACAGACATTTCTCCAAAGAAGATATACAGATGGCTAACAGGCACATGAAAAGATGCTCATCATCACTAATCATCAGGGAAATGCAAATCAAAACTACACTAAGACAGCACCTTACACCTGTTAGAATGGTAAAAATATCCAAAACCAAGAGTGACAAATGTTGGAGAGGCTGTGAAGAAAAAGGAACCCTCATAAACTGTTGGTGGGAATGCAAACTGGTGCAGCCACTATGGAAAACAGTATGGAGATTTCTCAAAAAATTAAAAATAGAAATATCTTATGACCCAGCCATCCCACTACTGGGTATCTATCCAAAGAACTTGAAATCAGCAATTCCAAAAGTCGCATGCACCCCTATGTTCATCACAGCATTAGTCACAATAGCCAAGACGTGGAAGCAACCTACGTGCCCATCAACTGATGACTGGGTAAAGAAGATATGGTATATATATACAATGGAATACTACTCAGCCATGAAAAAGGACAAAATCGTCCCATTCACAACAACATGGATGGACCTTGAGGGTATTATGTTAAATGAAATAAGCCAGACAGAGAAAGACAAACTCTGTATGACTCCACTCATAGGTGGAAGTTAACATATAGACAAAGAGAACTGATCGGTGATTACCAGGGGAAAGTGGGGGGTGGAGGGGAAGGGCACAAAGGGTGAAGTGGTGTACCTACAACATGACTGACAATAACGTACAACTGAAATTTCACAAGGTTGTAAACTATCATAATCTTAACAAAAAGAAAAAAAAAAAATCCTTGCCCATTTAATCCCGTCTTGGTGTCTACCTGTTTGGGGCACAAACTAATATAAAATGACGCTTGAGCCAAGGCACGAAGCCATGAAAGAGTGAGCCATGTAGGCATCCCGGGTAGAGGTTCGGGCAGAGGCTGCAGCAAGTATGAAGGCCCAGAGGTGAGACTGCTTGGGTGTGTGCACTGCAGAGAACCCAAGTGGTTTCAGCTAACCCCACATAGTCCTGCTCAACTTTTAACTTGTTGTTCGTAGATGATGATAGCCACTGAAGCTTTGCCTTGATAATGGTCAGCTAGGCGCCCGCAATCTATTACCAGGTTATAATGAAAGCAAGTCTCAGGCCAAACTATGTCACACAAATGGACATTTACTTAAAGAAGTTCATTAGGAACCATGGAATAAAGCAGCTCATAAACCTATTCTGTAGCTCAGTAAAGCCTATCTCTGTCCTTTTGGATGAAATTGCCAGCCCCATGGGGACAGATTTTCTCATGACAGATAGAACATTCCAGAAATAGAATTTTTGTGTCCTTTTTAACTTCGCTCCGCATTAGGCTTGATAGAACTGCCTAGGGATCAAACATCCGGTGTCATCTCTAAGAGCAAAGGCCAAACCTGATTCTCAAACCTGTTCACGCGAGGGAGAGAATTGTTCCAAAATCTGCTTTCCAACTCTTGACAACCACTGATTTCACAAAGGCCAGCCCCGTTCTCCTAGCCTCCAATGCCAATCCTGTCAGGTATCAGTATATGGCCTCTCGGCTCCAAATCCACTCTTCATGGCCTGCTTTGGGAGAATGCAGCTGGGCCCTTTATGTGTTTTTCTTGGAAAGACAGAGCCGGGGAAAGAGGACTTCCTTCCTGGTTGCAGGTGCACAAATGGCTTCTCCAGCGCCAGGCTCCTGCCCTAGTGCTGGCCCATAGCACAGAGCCGCCAACAGCTTCCTCCAGCAGCCCCCTCAGGCAAGGCCCTAGCTGAACGCCTCCCATGAGGCCCCTCCCCTCGAACGTCTTTCTCAGCCTTCAAAAGGGTGGATTTCCATAAAGTTCCAGAGTGCACCTATCCCATTAGTTCGTGGGTTTTTATATTAAACTTTGTCTCTTCGAATCACTAGGGTGTTTCTGTCACCTCATTGAACCCTGACTGATACACCAATTAACAAGTCACTCATTTCACCAAACCCATTTTCAACCCTCGTGAACTACTGAGGAAACCCTGCAATCTTGGTGGAAAGAGAGGGCTGGAGGCTCCTGGGAGCTGCCTCTGGTTTGCGGCTCTTCTGATGAAATGCTGAGTGAGCACACCTGGAGTGTGTTTGGACCCCCCTCCCCCTACAGACACGCAGAAGGCAGGATAGCTGGAGGTGAGTGAGGAGGTGGAGAGAGGTAGGAGAGGAGGCTGGAAAGATGGAGGAAGGGCAGCCAATAGACTTTGGCCATGGGGCCAACATAAAATTTGGGCTTTCATCTAAGTTTGTAAAGCTATAGATGTGTATTGGAGTAGGAGCTTTCCACGTCCTCAGTCTTTCTTCCCAGCCTTACCTCTGGGATCTCCGACATGGGGGGATGAACAGTTCCCACAGGCTTTGACTCCCTTCAAGCTTCTTGTCCCATGTGCATGCCATTCATGTTTAAATTTCTACCAGGAAGCTTCACAGATGCCTCAGACGCGGAAAGGAGCTCATGGGGCCCATACACACATACAGCTCGGAAGTGAGGGGTAATTAACATCATAGAGGCAACGTTCAATCTAGGGGGTTAGGAGCCAATGGGTAAAGAGTACCCCTGTGGTCCATTTGGGGCAGCCCTCTGTCCACTGCTCTGGAGTCCTGGCAGATTCAGGACTCCAGTGACCACAGTGGTGACCTCAATAGAGCCCCTTCTGTTGGCTTTTCCTGCCTGACTCTTGCCACTCGCTCACTCCTCTCCCTAGGATCCCCTCTGGGAAACTCAGAAACTTCAAATTGGGGTTGGGAATGTGTGTAGGGGGAGCTCTCATGCTCTATCAGAGAGCGTCAATTACACCATCCAGGGGGAGGCTGGAAGTCTGCATCTTCTACAGGAAGTAGCACTACTTTCCTACTGAGGCAGATTTCTCTCCCCACCCGGCCACAGCCCAGCCAATGGGAAACGCTGGAACTCAGCCAATGAGAACCTGTTACTGCCCAGATGCTTCCTTTCCCCCATGAACTTGCATTTAGAGCACCCCCTCCCTACCTCCCCCTTTTCCCCTTTCAAAGCAGCTCCCCTCTTTTGTCTTCTGGATTTGTCTAGGGTTTGCCATAGGAGGCACATCCCAAATTGCAATCCTCTGGAGTATTCCTGAATAAACTCATTTTGTGGGTAAAATAACAGGTGAAAAGTCTTTAACGTTGACACCTCCCAAGGAAGCCATTGGAGCACAAGTGTTACTCGAAGCCTGTGTTTGGGAGAGAAAAGCTAAAACAGTTGGCCCCAGAAGTGGGCTAGTGATCACCCCAGGCTTGTTGTAGCATCATGATTCCTAAGACTCTTACTCCTGGTGGGGGGCGAGGTACAGGTAGGCTCAAAGCATTGGGTTAAGCTGTCCATCTCTCATAACCCCTGCAAGGATGGGGTGAAAGGTAAGCGCAAGGGTTCTTTTTGTGAGGAAGATTGGCACTGAGCTAACATCTATTGCCAATCTTCCTCTTTTCTTTCTTGTTTTCAACTCCCCAAAGCCCCACTACATAGTTGTATATCCTAGTTGTAAGGCCTTGTAGTTCTTCTATGTGGGATGCCGCCACCGCATGGCTCGATGAGCGATGTATAGGTCTGTGCCCAGGATCCAAACTGGCGAACCCCAGGCCACCCAAGCAGAGCTCTCAAACCTAACCATGACACCACCGGGCCAGCCCCAGTGCAAGGTTTAATGGCTGGCTTTGTCAACTGTGTAGGAGTCCTTGCGGAAAGATATTGACAGATTCAGGTCAGCCAGCTCTTCACTCAGGGCATGACATGAAAACCAGCAGGCCTGCATGCTGCTGTTTAAAAGACTTCCATCTCCTGCAGTCACAAAGGAGCAATAGGCATGCGATTTTGTCTTGAGGGTGACAGCGTTACAGAGGAGGCTGGATGGACAGGCTTGGCAGGTCTCCTGTGCTGAGGTCAGGCCCTCATAGTGAAGGAGTGGAAACCTGAGATTGGGATGGGGCGTTTTGGAACCATGCACCTGACAATATTCAAACACAGAAACCGCCTGGTCATTTGCAGGCCAGCAGAAGTGGCCCTCTCTCGTGGACACAGCAGAGCCGCCTCCCCATGCCTAGGCACCATGCTAAGACTCCACCTGAACGAATGCCTCACAAAACGATGCTTATCCATATCAAGAAGCAACACACCTTGCCTCATCGCCTCTAGACCCATATTTTGGATTAAGTCTCAGGAGAGCCTGAGTGAGGAAAAACAGTCCCTATTGCAGGAGGAAATAGCTTACTCACTGATGGAACTGTAGTGTCGGCTCATGGGAGCCAGCAGGAACTAGGCAATACGTGTGGATATGTGTGTGTCTTTAGCAAGGGCAGAATAAAGGAGTGGATGCAGAGAGTTTGTTGACTCAGGGGCATCTCCTTCAGGATTCAACCTCCTGCCAAGGAGCCACTTCTCATCTGCTGCTGGGATAGCTCCACGACATTTCCATATGAAATAGGATACAATAAATGAGGTGGAGATGCTAAACCTCCCTGGGAGAGAAAAGAGTCAGAAGGCTGAAGGAGGTGGAATGGTAGAGCAGACTGAATCCATGAGACCAGAGAAGCCCCCATGGGCGGGTCCGGAGGACTCTTCCTTCACTAAGGGCATCAGTAATGCACTTGTCAGGAAGCTCCAGCATCTTTCCAAAGCGCAGGGTGTGCAGACCAGTGTGACAGTAGCAGATGCTGCTCTGAAACTAGATTCCCAAAGAGCATGGTAGTGTGCCAGACGTACAGAGCCAGGTGGCTGGACTTCACCTTCAGACGCAAGGAGGACGGCCTTGGTAGGACAGGAAGCACAGGCAGAACGGCAACTGCCATGCCTTGATCCCCGTGGTCTGTGGCATTGGCTCCCTGCCCACAGTATTCTGAGGGGTAAGAAGTAAGGGCAGACAGGTAGGGTGCTTCCTTGACTTGGGTCAACCAGAAAAGATCTGGTGATCTGAAGACTGACATCAGTTAGTACAATGGAAAGTCAATCCCTCAGCCAGTGTTAGGATCTGACCCAGTTCTCAGCCCAGAATCCAGCAATTCCACGTCGGGCAGCTGGGTCCACTTGAGGAAGGACTCTGCAGAGCCACCACAAGTAGAGTCAATCCATATTCTCCTTTTCATTCCCAAAGGGATGTGTGGTAATTTATCAGAGGGACTACACACTGGAGAATTGAGAATAACCAGATCTTCCAAGAGCTGGACGCAGGGTCTGAGTTGACACTGACACCATAGGACCTGAAACAGCAAGAAAGCCCCCAGGTAGAGTGGTGGCTTATGGAGCCAGGCACAAGTCTGTCCCACAGAGGGTCAAATGTGACCATGGACCTGCCCTGTGGAAATGTCTCTGGTTCCCAAGAACACAGCTGGGATAGATATCCTTAGCCACTCACACTTGTTCCCTCACCCTGTCTGGACTCAGCCAGTACTACTTCAGGAGAGGTACTGCATCACTGGTGAAATTGTCAATCTGAGCACCATCTTCAAAGATCTAAAGAATTCAGGTGTGTGTGTGCCCTTCATGGCCCCATTGAGTTCACTTGTTTGGCTCCTGCAAAAACCAGGTCAAGTATACTAGAGAATGGTAACAAACTGCTCTAACCTTAGCCAAGGGCGTAGCCCAATCAGAGCTGCTGTGATGACAGTAGGATTTCACTGCAGCAGATGAACACAGCTTCTGGAACTTCCTATGGGATACTGATCTGCTGAACGGGGTTTTTCCAGTCCCAGCGGTAAGGAGGGTCAAGGGCAGGCTGCCTCTCCATGGCAAGGATGCTGTTACTCCAGACCTCTCCCTGCTCTCTCTCTCCTGGTCCCTCCCAAAGGAAGTCTCTGTGTACAAGACCTTGTTTCCCACTCTGCTTGGTTGACCAGGCTGAGACATGGATTGACAAAGGGGAATTATGTAAATCTGGTTGTATTAGTGAGGGTTCTCAGAGAGAGGGGACCAATAGGAGACATAGGAGTCCCAGGATCTTCCGTCTGCAAGCTGGAGACTCAGGAAAGCTGGTGTCGTAGTTTCAGTCTGAGTCCAGAGGGCTGAGAACCAGGAGGCACAGTGGTGTAAGTCCCAGGTCTGAGCAGGAGAAGACCTATGTCCCAGGATGAACAGTGAGGCAGAGAGAGAGACATCAACCTTCCTCTGCCTTTTTCTTGTGTTCGGGCCCTCAGCGGGTGGGATGAGGCCCCTGCACACGGGGGAGGGCAATCTGCTTTCCTCAGGCCACCAATTCAAATGCTGCTCTTCCGGAAACACCTTCACAGACACCCGCAGAAAGACCATTTAACCAGCTATCTGGGCATCCCGTGGCCTAGTCAAGTGGACACATTCAACAGCATAACTAACCACCACAAGTATTAATATAGTTATGGATAGTTATGTATTTATGAAATGCATATACCATTTTCACCTGTTCTTTCATGAGCAGGACTCTCGTTTTATCTGAGTTTTATGGCCTCTCTGATTTTTTGGTTTGAAATATCTGTTCTCTTACAAACTGGCAACGATGGTAGATAGCAGGCTTTGGAATAACTTTACTTGTCGGAATGGAAAACTCGATCACCCTGTGTGGGTGTCTTGAATTTCTCATGCATTGAACTTTTCCTGGGTAGCCAAACGACAGAGCCCTTGGTTTGAGATTTGAGGGACAAAAGGTACAGTGACGAACTCGGCAACGTGAACCAGAGCCACCAGGTGGCGATGCTTGCCCACCAATTTTGTGGCTCCTGTTCACGGAGAACTAGGATGAAACAGCCTCAAAGCCAGTGGTGGCCACAGAAGAGCTGCATTTATAGCGACAACTGGGCTTTTATGTTGTATCATTAAAACCTAATTGTTTTTATATACTGGCTGTTGTCAGCTTAAAAAGCAAATTGCCTGTTATTTTATCTCAAAATGAGTTTATTCAGGAATGGCCAAAAGAATTGCAATTCGGGATGTGCGTGCTATGGCAAACCACTGGCGAAGCTAGAAAACAAAGGAGGGGAGCTGCCTTTGTAGAGAAAAATGGGGAGTAGAGAAAGGCTGCTCTAAACAAAACTCCATCGGAGAAAGTAGCGGTTCAGGACGGCAACGGCTTCTCATTGGCTGAGCTGCAGTGCTTCTTATTGGCTGGGCTGTTGCCAGGCGATGGGATAACTCTTCCTTGAGTAGTTAAAGAGTTTTACTCCCCTAGGAAGACAATCCCTCTCTCCTGCTTGGTGTAATTGATGATGTGTGATAGGGTGTGAGAGCTATTCCTAGAGGCCTTCCGGACTCCTATTTAGTTAAGGTTTCTTTTCCTAATTTCCACATTGTATACTAGCAAACACTTGGATTTCTGTCCGAATGTTTGTATGGCAAAGGTGGTCCTACAGCAAAATATCAGCTACCCCAAAGTGTTAAAATGTCTGCTACTGTTAGCCAAGCTCAATTTCCCCCCACCTGTAACAACGTTTTCCTTTAAACATGCTAACTTTTTAGTTACTTTGAGGTAGGTGAAATTCTCTAGTCTGGGAAAGAATGAACTCAATTAGTCTTCTATATTTTAATTTTTAGTATTATTGACTTCATTACACAATTAATATATGATGCAGAGCCTTTGTAAAAATAATTAATTAATTAAATGTTATATAAGGCTGGAGCTAGTCTCCTAAAGGACCCCAGCCCCACATATATCTGTAGAAAAAATATTCTTTTCTTTTTGTTGTATGTGTGTTTAATGAAAATGTTATCATATGCACCTTATTCTGCAACCTCCTCTTTTCACTCAAAACTATATTGGAAATACTTCTGTAACAATTTGCATGGACCTGCCCCACTCTTTTTCCCTCCTGCATGTCAGCGTGAAGAAACTACGTCTTCTTTAACCATTCTTCTTTTGGAGCACATTTGGGTTGTTTCCAGGTTTTGGATGGAACTATTATCCAAATAATTATATAATATTATCCAAGTAATCTATTACAATATTATCATAGATATTCTTGTACATGCTTCCTTTTGCACCTGTGTGCGGTCATCTCCTGAGTAGATATTGAGAAACAGAACTGCTGGGTCCTAGAAAATCTCACTTAACACTTTTTCACATATTTTCAATGGGTTCTCCAAAAGTTGTTCTTTAATAGTATATGAATGGATTAATTTTCCATATACCCAAAAGCTAAAAGTAACTTTTTAAACGTTTCTCCATCTGACACCGAAAGCATCTCTCTTTGTGGATTTATTTCCTATTTCCGTCATCTTCAGGAAGGTTGAACGCTGTATCGTGACTGGCATCTGATATTTCCTCCATTGAGAATTGTTTGGCTCTTCAAATCCTTGGCCACATTTCTACCAGGTGGTTGGTCTCATTAATTTATAGGAATTCTTCATACATTCTGCTTTGAATCACTTGGCTATGTGTTGAAATATTTTCTCCTTTTTATTTAATTCATGGGGCCCTTTGTCTTACAAAGTTGTATTTTGGTGTCGTCAGTTGGATTAATCTTGTCCAGTGGAGCTTTCGCTTTCTGTATCTTGTTTAGGAAGACAGTCTATTATCCAAGACATAAAGACATTCCATAAAATTTGTAAAACAATCTAATAATTTTATTTTTTATATTTAGATTTAGAGTTGATTTTTATGAGTGGCATGAGGCCAGATTGTGTATTTATTGAAATTTTGTCAAAGCAATATCTGATTGTCCTAAAATAATTTATTGGCCATTACAAACGTTATCTGAAGATTTGAAATGCCATGTATAACGTATGATGAATTTCCATATACACAGGTCAACTTGTGGAAGCTGTTTCTTCTGATCTCTTCTTGAATTCACGTGACAAATTTCAACTGCTCCAGCTTTATAATATGCTCTGGTTTATATTCAATCAAGTCTCTCCTCTTTGTTCTTTTACAAAATTTCCTCTGCTATTCATAACATTTACTTCTATATAAATTTTAAAATCATCTTGTCAAGTTGCACAAAAAGTCCCACTGGGATTTTTATCGGAATTGCATTAAATTCATGAGCTAACTGAGAGATATTAACTAGGAGAAGCGACATTTTACAATCTTGAGTCATTCCATATCACATAAACGTGGCACACTCTATATTACCATTGGTTTTACTCACCTGTTTCAATGAATACAGCCCTCTGCTTGTAGAGAAATTCTTCTTGCAGTTTTCTGAGAAGAGGACCTTCTAAATTTTTAAGGCAGTAGTCTCCAAATTATTTTGATTACACATCCCTACTGGTAAAATTTGTGATCATGAAAAAATATATACAAATTATTTGCACACATTATTATACTAATATGTACCTTATAAAATATACAAAATATATTTAAATAATGAGATAAAGATTAAATAAACAATATTTTTTAAACAAATGTCTTATTTTGTTTTTTAAACCATTTGCTGTCATTAAAAATAGTAGTGGTAGGAAAATAGCAGTAGTAAGGTGATTTTAATAAGAACAATGTGACTGCACGTGCTTAACTTTAAATAGTTTTAACATTTCATGATAGAGAAATAGGAAGTGCTGACTTTTTAATCCATATGGGGGTATGGTTTATACATAATAAACTGCATTTGTTTAAACTGTACAGTTGAATGAATTTCGGAAAATATGCTCAACTGTGTGAGCATCAGCATAATCAAGCTACAGCATAATCCCATCCACCTCGAAAGCATCCTCATCTTCTGTGTAGTCAAGTCCTTTCTCCATCCTGGTGCTAGGAAATTGATATGTTTTCCGACACTATGAAATAGTTTGCACTTTCTAGAATTATATGTATGTACAATCATAAAATATGGACTCATCTATGTCAGGCTTCATCGACTGAACATGATGAATTTGGAAGTTACATGTAGCCGCGATTCATTCCTTTTTGTAGCTGAGTCATTGATTCACTTGCTGATGACATTTGCCCTGTGTCCTGCATTCAGATATTATGAATAAAGCTGCTTGAACATTTATGGACAAGACTTTGTATTGACATATATTCCTTTCATCTTGGGTGAATACCTGTGGGTGGGATGGCTGCATCATATGGTGGGAGGATTTTCAACTTAAAAAAAAATTATCGTGGTAAAATATACATAAAATTTATCATTTTAACAATTTTTGAATGCACAATTCAGCGTAATTAATTGCATTCACAATGTTGTGCAACTATTACCACTATTTACAAAACTTTTTCATGACCCTTAAAAGAAACTCTGTAACCATTAAGCAATGACTGCCCAGTCCCCTCTCCCACTCAGCTGCAGGCAACCTCTGATCCACTGTCTCTATGAATTCACCTATTCTAAGTACCTCATATAAGTGAAATCATATAACATTTGTCCTTTTGTGTCTGGCTTATTTACTTAGCATAACGTCTTCAAGGTTCATCTATGTTGGAGCATTCATCAGAACTCCATTCCTTTTCATAATGGAGTGCTGTCCCACCATATGTGTATGCCACATTTTGTTCATCCATTCATCTGTTCGTGGCCACTTGGGTTATTCCCACCTTTTGACCATTGTGAATAATGTTGCAATGAACATAGGTGTACGGTATCTGTTTGAGTCTCTGCTTCTAATTGCTTTGGGTATATGCCTAGGAGTAGAATTGCTAGATCACATGGTAACTCTATGCTTAGCATTTTTAGGAACTGCCAGAATGTTCTTCATAGCAATTGTACTACTTTATGTTCCCAGGAACAATGTACAAGGGTTCTAACATCTTCACATCCTCACCATTTGTTATTTTTTATTTTTTTTTTAAAGAATAACTGTCCTAACGGGTGTGAAGTGATATTTTCCTTGTGGCTTTGGTTTGCATTTAGCTAATGACTAGCAACATTGAGCATCTCGTCATGTGCCTATTGGCCATTTGTATGTCTTCCTTGGAGAAAGGGCTAGTCAAGTTCTTTGCCCACTTTTGAACTGGATTGTGTGTTTTTGTTGTTGTTGAATTGTAGTTCTTTACATATTCTGGATACTAATCCCTTATCAAATGTGTGATTTGCAAATATTTTCTCCCATTCCATGGATAGCTTTTTCATTACCTTAATAGTGTCCTTTGATGCACAAAAGTTTTTAATTTTGATGAAGTTCAATTTAACTATGCCAAATCCTATGTTTTCTTCAAGAGTTTTATAGATTTAGCTCTCTGTTTAGGCCTTTGATTCATTTTGAGTCAATATTTGTATATGTTGTAAGGTAACGGTCTAACTTCATTCTTTTCCACGTGGCTGTCCAGTGTTCCTAGCACCATTTGTTGAGAAGACTGTCCTTTCCCCCACTGAATGGTCTTGGCACCCTTGTCAAAAATCAACAAAAGGAGGGAACTCTTTACCGCTGGATCTGCCCTTCAAATGAGTCCTGGGAGCTGAAATGAAACGACATTAGACAGTAACTTGGAGCCATGTGGAGAAATAAAGGTCTCCATAGGGGCCGGCCCTGTGACGCAGCAGTTAAATGCACACGTTCCATTTCAGTGGCCCAAGGTTCCCCGGTTCGGATCCCGGGTGTGGACATGGCCCCGCTTGGCAGGCCATGCTGTGGTAGGCGTCCCACATATAAAGTAGAGGAAGATGGGCACAGATGTTAGCTCAGGGCCAGGATTCCTCAGCAAAAAGAGGAGGATCGGCAGCAGTTAGCTCAGGGCTAATCTTCCTCAAAAAAAAAAGGTCTCAATAAAGGTAAATACACAGGCAATTACAAAAGCTAGTATTATTATAACAATGGTTTGTAACTGCATTTGGTTTTCTACATTTTTTTTTTTAAAAGATTTTATTTTTTTCCTTTTTCTCCCCAAAGCCCCCCGGCACATAGTTGTATATTCTTCACTGTGGGTCCTTCTAGCTGTGGCATGTGGGACGCTGCCTCAGTGTGGTTTGATGAGCAGTGCCATGTCCACGCCCAGGATTCGAACCAACGAAACACTGGGCCGCCTGCAGCGGAGCACGAGAACTTAACCACTCGGCCACGGGGCCAGCCCCGGTTTTCTACATTTTTAACAGACTAATACATTTAAAGAAAAAAACAATTATTCGCCTAAAAGCTAGTATTATTTTAACTTTGGTTTGTAACTCCGCATTCTGTTTTCTACATAATTTAAAAGAGTAATGCATTTAAAAGAAATTAGATTGTGTTTTGGGGCACAGAATGTATAAAGATGTAATTTTTGCAGCATCAGTAACCGAAAGGGGTGGGGACAGAGCTGTAAAGGAGCAGAGTTTTGTACGCTGTTGAAGTCAAGCTGGGTAAACTCAAATCAGAGTGCTATAACTTTAGGGTGTTAAATGTAATCACCATGGCAACCACAAAGAACATAGCTATAGAGTATACACAAAAGGAAATGAGAAAGGAATGTAAACATTTAACTGTAAATATCAACTAAACACAAAAGAAAACTGTAATGCAGGAAATGAGGGACAGAAAAGCTCCAAGACACATAGAAAATAACCAGCACAATGACAGAAGTAAGTTCCTCCTTATCAGTAATTATTTTAAATGTAAATGGATTAAACTCTCCAATCAAAAGACAGAGATTACCAGAAGGGATAAAAACACACATCTAACTATGTGTTATCTACAAGAGACTCGCTTCAATCCAAAGATACAAAGAGACTGAAAGTTAAAGAATGGAAAAAGATATTCCATGCAAATAGTAACCAAAAGAGACCAGGAGTGGCTATACTAATAACAGACAAAATAGACTTTAAACCAAAAAAGATTCCAAGAGGCTAAGAAGAACATTTATATATATTAATAAAAGGTTCAATACAGCAAGAAGATACAATAATTATAAACATGCACACATCTAATGACAGACCAGGCAAATATATGAAGCAAAACCTGACAATTCCAGGGAGAAATAGACAGTGCTACAATAATAGTTGGAGACTTCAATACCCCACTCACAATAACAGATAGAACAACCAAACAGAAGGTAAATAAGAAAATAGAGGACTTACACAATAAACCAGGTAGATCTAACAGATGTATATAGAATATACTTACAGAAGTAAGCCAGTCATGAACAGACAAATACTGTATGACTCCTCGTGTAAGAGGTAAAGAGGTACTTAGTCAAAATCACAGAGACAAAGTAGAATGGTGGTTGTTAGGGGCTGGGGGCTGGGGGTGGTGACTAGGACTCCTTTAATGAGTATGGAGTTTCAGTTTTACAAAATGAAAAGAATCATGGAGACAGATGGTGCTGGTTGCACAGCATTACCAAGGTATTTAATACCACTGAGCCGTACAATTAAAAATAGTTAAGGTGGTAAATTTTATGTTACGTGTATTTTACCACAATTTTTAAAAATTGAAAAAAATTTACTGAGAATTTTTATATCTATATTCACAAGGAATATTGGTCTGTGCTTTTCCCTTCTTGGAACGTCTTTGTCTGGTATCGGTATCATGACAATGCTGGCATCACAGAATGAGTTAGAAAGTATTTCTTCCTCTTCAATTTCTGGGAAGAGTTTGTGTACACTTCTCACCTTAAATGTTTGGTAGAAATCACCAGTGAAGCTATGTGGGCCTAGAATTTTCTTTGTGGGAAGATATTTTTACTAAATTTCAATTTCTTTAGTAGACATAGGGCTATTCAAGTTATCTACTTCTCTTGAGTGAGCTTTGGTAATTTGTGTCTTTCAAGGAATCTGTCCATTTCTCTTAAACAGACAAATTTAGTGCCAAAAATTTGCTCATAATTTTCCCTTATCATCATGTAGTTTGCTTGTTTTTTAGTTGTTTCAGGTGCGAGGATAAATCCAATCCTTGTTACTTCATCTTGGCCAGAAGCACAAGTCAGGACCTTTACTCTTACTCTGAGATGGAGTTATTGGACGGTTTTGAGCAGCAGAGTGAAATGAATTACAAGTTACAGAAGTCCTCTGGTTGCTGTTAAGAATACTCTGAGGCGGGACAAGGGCAGGATCTGAGAGACAAATTAGGAGTCTATTGCAAGAGACGAAGTTGACTTGGACCAGTATGATAGTGGTGGTGGTGGTAGTGGTAGCGGTCAGAAAGCGGCAGAATCTAGGTACAGTTAGAGCTGACCAGTGTGTCTGACGAATTAGTGTGGGGTGTGGGAGAAGTAAAGGATGCTTCAGGTTTGGGGCCCGAGTAACTGGAAGAATGGACTTTCATTAAATGAGAAAGGGAAGGCTCCAGGAGGAACTGGGGAGAGGGTGGGACAGGTTCTGCTTGAAATGCCTGTTCCTCCTCCAAGCGAAGATCTCAAAGCAGGCAGTTGGTTCTGTAGATTGGAGCTCAGAATCATAACCACATCAATGGCAGTTAAGGCCCTGGGACTGGAGGTGGTCCTCTAAGCAGTGAGAGCAGACAGGAAAGAGATCCGAGACTAACCTCTGAGTCACTAAATTATGTAAAGGTTGGGAAAAAAGGACCTGCAACAGACAGGAGAACAGTCAGAAAAGCTGCAGAACAGCAGCCAAGGGTAGTGTCTGAGAAATCCGGAAGTGCTTCAAAGAGGACATAATGACAGCTTGTGTCAAATGCTGAGAGATCAGGCAATTCACAGACTGAAAAATGACTCTCACATTCAGCAATGTGGAGGTCACTCCTGACCTTGGAATAAACAGTTTTAGTGTAGTGGGGTTAATCGGAATGGACTCGAGAGAGAATGAGAGGAGAAAAATTAAACATAATGCAGTATATACAGCTCTTCGTGATGTCAATTAGTTGTTCTTTCAGACCAATCAGAAGATGCGTATTTTGACATTTTAAACAAATGGTTCAAAACACTGAAACTCCCCATCTAGATTTTTTTTTTTTTAAGATTTTATTTTTTTCCTTCCCAAAGCCCCCCGGTACATAGTTGTATATTCTTCGTGTGGGTCCTCCTAGCTGTGGCATGTGGGATGCCGCCCCAGCGTGGCTTGATGAGCAGTGCCATGTCTGCGCCCAGGACACGAACCAATGAAACACTGCGCTGCCTGCCTGCAGCGGAGTGCGCGAACCCAACCACTCGGCCACGGGGCCAGCCCCTCCCCATCTAGATTTTAAAGATTAGAAAACTGTTTCTAGGTTAAGCTGTCAAGTACAGGAGTTTTATATTCATTGTTTTTGGCAACAAAACAGAGTCAGTCCTCATTATTCACTGATTTTGAATTTGTGAATTCACCTGCTCACTAAACTTTACAGGTCAATCCAAACCCAACAGTCCCCGCGCTTTCCCTGGGAACTCCTGGGCATGCGCAGAGAGGTACAAACTTGGAGTTGCCTGAGGCACACGTTCCCACCTGAGGTGGGACAAGGTGACACTTTCATTTCAGCTCTCACATCAACGAGTGTGCTTTTCCTGATGAAGTTAAGGCTGCGTTTTCCCCCTTCTGTGCTTTTTCTTGGAGATTTGCTCTTGACGATGGCCCTCAAACGTCGTGCTGAAGGGCTGTCTAGTGTTCCTAAGCACAGGAAGCCTGTAACGGGCCTTCCGTGGGACACACTCGTGGTAGATGAGCTTCCTTCAGGCCTGAGTCACAGACGGTGCTGTTGGCTGGGAGCTCAACTCATGAGTCAACAGCCTGTAGGAAATCAGGGGTCTTTACAGAGGCACACAGAAAACAAGGTTGTGCATTGACAGGTTCACAGACTTGTCACGACCAGAGGCTGCAGAGACCTGACCTGGCCCTTCCCCCAGGAGCACTGGTTCAGTCTTCCTCCTGTAGGGCCAGCCAAGAATTTATAGAACGTAACTCTTGCCAATAAGGAGAATCCACGACAACACAATGGAGATATTTTCAAACCTCTTTTAAAAATGTCTAGGGGCCCACCCCATGGCCGACTGGTTAACTTCCTGCGCTCCTCTTCGGCAGCCTAGGGTTTCACTGGTTTGGATCCTGGTTGACAACATGGCATGGCTCCTGAAGCCATGCTGAGGTGGTGTCCCACACAGAACTAGACCTACAACTAGAATATACAATCATGTACTGAGGGGCTTTGGGGAGAAGGAAAATAAAAAATAAAAATCATGTCTAACATGCAAGTACTTTCTCAACTAACTGAACTGTTACCCTTATGTTGAAAAGACAGATGTTTTAACAGCATCTGCTAGGAAGCATATCTTTGATAGCCACTTATGGAAAAAATAAGCCAGCAAATTTGGGACATTTGTCTTTTTGCAAAAGAGAAAGTGCATCAGAAGACGTATATTAACTTCAAGACAACAGTAACCCCTGGGGAGTAAAGAGAGAGGAATGAGAAGGTGCCTTCAATTGTGTCTGTAATATTTCTTAAAACATGAAGTCAATAAGGCATACTACGTTCAATCGGAGCAAGGGGTAAATGGTTTCTGTTAGCCTATTCTCCTTTTCGCATATTTAAAATAAATGTGTGACCATAACTTAGGTGAAATAACACCATTGTAATATTCGACTATTTGCTGGAGTGCCACCAACATCTGATGGACCGGTCACGATTGTTTGGCGATGTCACTGACCCCACCGAAAGGTCAGGACACGCTGTTAGTTTGTAACAAATAACTCGACGGCTTTCGGGCAGATTCACCGGGCACTCGAGTTGTGACCTTACCGCTTTAAAGCTACAAGTTGCAATCACGCAGAAGTATTATATGAAATAGCACATGAGGCGCGTCCGGGGCTGGGGGCGGCGTCTGGGGTGAGGCCAGGCCCGCGCCCGCCGCTCGGCAGAGACCGGAGAGGGCCGAGCGTGCGTGGCCGCCGCCGCCGCCGGCGCTGAGCGCCTGCACCGGATCCCACAGCACCGGAAACGGCGGCTCCCGCTTGGGGCGCTGCGGACGCACGAGTCGAGGCCGCCTTCCAGGAAGCCAAAAAAAAAAGGGAAAAAAGGAAAGAAAAAGCAGGGAGAGTGGGGCGCAGGGCCTCGGCCGCCGCCCACGCCGCAACCTGCCTCTCTGCAGCCCCGGCCGCCGCCTTCGCCTGGGACCCTCCCGGGTGGCCCAGGACTCAAAGCCGCGGGCAGCCGGGCGCTACCCGCCCGCGGGGACCTCAGGTGCGTACCCCGCCCCCGCCGCCGCCATTAGAGCGGGGGCCTTCCTGGGACTCTATCCCGCCAGGACCGGCCCAGGGGACGCCAGGGGAGGCTGCCCCCAGACGCAGGGGGAAGGCACCCCTTCCCCGCCGACCCCGCCAAGCCCCCGCCCGGTGCCCCCGCAGGGCCCAGGAGTGGGGGTGGGGCGGGCAAGCCCTGCCCCGGAGACAACGGGCGCACGCACGGAGCGCGCACCCGTCTCCTTTCTGATTGGCTGCGCGGGCAGGGGGCGGGCGTCTGCGGCTCTGGGATCTCGGGGTCCCGGTGCGCGTGAGGTCACGCTCCGCCTGGCGTACGTGGGTCTCTTGCGCTGCGTGCGGACGTGCTTGATTGGTTAGCGAGGGGGCCGGGCCCCGCTGTTGCCTGGTAACTGCGCCCCTCTCCCCGCGGAGGCGTCCCGACTCCGCCCCTCACGTCACGCGTTCCCGAGGGGGCGCCGCGTGTGGGTTTCGTCGTGGGTCACGTCGACGGGGCTCCGGTCAGCGGCCGGTTTGTTGGCTGAAAAGCCACCGGCCGGGAGAAGCGCCTCCGGCCAGGGGCTGCGGTCCGTTATAGTCGTGGTTTAGAGTTAAAAGAGGAAAAAGGCTTCACGGCTGTATTCTCCGCCCTTTAAACCCAAGCTTTGTGGTTTAATTGCAGCTTTGAGATGCGCCGTAAAATTCACGCTTGTGAAGAGTATAGTTCAGTGGGTCTTAGATTATTGCCACCATCACCACTGTCTTAATTCCAGAACGTTCTCATCACCCAAAAAGAAACCTTATACCCATTAGACAGTCATTCCCCATTTCCCACCCTAGCCCCTGGCAAGCGTTCGCGCACTTTCTGTCTCCATGGCTCTGCCTGTTCAGGACATTTCCTGTAAGTGGGATCGTCAGAAGGAGTCGTTTGTGTCTGGCTTCTTTCATTCCTTTTTATGCTGAATAATCAGTTGTATAGATATACCACATTTTCATTTCCCAGCAATTGATGGATATTTGGGTGGTTCCACTTTGGGACTATTATGAATAATGCTGCTGTGACCGTTCGTGTACACGTTTTTGTGTGGACATATGTTTTCAACTCTTGTGTATATAGCAACGAGTGGACCTGCTGGGTCAAGCTTTGCGTTTTAAGGGGGAAAAATGCACGTTTTCGTTTCATGCTGATAATAGAAAGTAAACAGATGTCTGGGTATAAGATTGGATATTGACAGATTGAATATTGCTCACGGCTGCAATTGAAGACTTGAGCAGCCCTTTTCTTCCGCTTGGAGAGGAAGGTTTGATCTGTGACTGGTCGCCTCGCCTTCAGTGGACACGGGGCTGGCGCCAGGCTGCCGCAGGTGTCAGTCTGCAGTGGTGATTGGAGGGGGTCGTCCATCTCCTCCAGCCTCTTGTTCAGCCCCTGCTGCGTGCTGCCCGGAGCCCTGCGTCTTTGCCCACAGCTTCAGTCCCTCATCCCCAGGCTGCACGGCTTGGGAGTGATGCTCACGGACCTTCTCTGCCATCACCGCGTTGTTGACTGTCTTCCAACATGCCGTGGACCATTTCAATGGTGTCCGCCTTTCATTTTGCGTTTATTATCTGCTGTTCAGCCGTGTCTATACACATCTGTCTCACTTGAGAGCGCAGGAGATGCATTTTATTCACCTTTGTCTCCGCCCTGCCCTGCCTACCGGCAGTGTAAGTTTTCACATAGCAGGTACTCTGTATATTTTTGGTTGTTGGGTTAAGCTAAAGTTCTTGACTATTTGTTAATCATTTAAATTTGACCAAATTTGTTCATTTTTTTTGAAGTTGAAAATACATATTATTTCTGGTTCTCCTCCATACTACTTGGTCGCTCCAGAATAGAATACTGTGTTGTCTTGAAATTTGTTGTTACTCTTTTTTAAAAACATTTTTTCCAGTTATTGAGATAGAACTGATAGACAACATTGTAGTAGCTTTAGGTGTATAGCATAGTGATTTAATATGTGTGTGTGTTTTGAAATGATTGCCACCATAAGTTTAATCAACATTCATCACCTCACGTAGTTAGAATATTTTTTCTTGTGTTCAGAACTTTTAAGATCTACTCTCTTAGCAGCTTTCAAACATGCGATCCAGTATTGCTGACTATGGTCACCATGCTGTACGTTACATCCCCAGGACTATTTGTTTTACATCTGGAAGTGTGTATCTTTTGACCCCCTCAATATACTTCTGTTGATTGGTGAGTAGATGTGCGTGAGTTTGTAGTTTTCATTTCCTGTGAGCCAGTGAGCCTGGGGTGAGTTGTGGAGAAGGTGGCACCTCAGGAATTTGTCAAATAGAATCAAAGCCTCAGAGACTGAGAAATTCACCTTTGGAAAGGAAATCGTAGAAACAGTTTAAAAAATCAACCAGGCCTCTATTGCAAGACTGCAGGGGTTTGATAAATGGAGTGGATGGCGTTCCAAATGATGAAAATTCTGAGCGATGGAAATGAATTCTACTTCACAGATGGGCAAACTTTTTCTGTAAAGGGCCAGAGAATAAATATTTTCGGCTTTGAGGACGTGTGGTCTCTGTCACATGCGTGCAGCACTGTCTGCAGGAAAGCAGCCGTGGACGAGATGTCAGCAAACGAGCGTGGCTGTGTTCTGATAAACCTTTGTTTATAAAACTCGGTGCGGGCTGGAGTTTACCCACAGGTGCAGATTGTTGACCCCTGGTCTAGACGTTTGCTTTTCGTTAGTAAAATATTACGTTGATAAGGAGAGAGAGTCCTTAAGGATTGCTAGGGAAACTATGTAAGATTTGAGAGGTTTTTTTAATCTACATCTCCAATTTTAAAAGAGCAAAAAGTTAAGTACTATCTAAAATCTCTGATCTACATGAATGTTGCTGGTGCTTTCGATTTGAATAGAAAAGAATCTAATCGCCATAAAGGCTTTGGGGCTTTTGGAAGCTCTCGCTGTCGAGGACTTTTAGCTTTATTAGAATGCAGTGATGTTTTTCTCAGGGAAGTGCTCTTGGGGTGAGAAACCCCATGTTAGCTTGCAGTCATGTTTCATTGTTTTTGATGTTCTCTTCATGCATGGTGTGTTCTAAATCATAGAATATAAAAGACAGATTCCTGCCTCTTTTCGAGCGATAATTATGAAACACTCATTTTTTTATTTTTTCTGGTAGCACAGTTGATACCAACTGATAATATCTTTTTTGAGTTCCACCTAGTTTCATTCTACATATTATTTTATTCTCGGTTAAAAACCAGAGTTTTGACATCACAGTCCTCTTAGGGATTACTGTGGTGTAATTAACGGAAATGCTGTCTTGACCACAGGGGCCAACAGAAGTCCATCAAGCAGTTTACATTGGTGTTTTATTTTATTTTATTTTTTTTTAAGATTTTATTTTTCCTTTTTCTCCCCAAAGCCCCCCGGTACATAGTTGTATATTCTTTGTTGTGGGTCCTTCTAGTTGTGGCATGTGGGACGCTGCCTCAGCGTGGTTTGATGAGCAGTGCCATGTCCGCGCCCAGGATTCGAACCAACGAAACACTGGGCCGCCTGCAGCGGAGCACGAGAACTTAACCACTCGGCCACGGGGCCAGCCCCTACATTGGTGTTTTAGAGGAAGGCTTCCTTGAAACTTTGGAGAGAGTTGTGCGAAATAATAGATACAGTGGAGCCATGCCATACATACATTTACCTTATGAGAGCTTAACCATGGGTGATCTACAAAAATGAAAGAGAAAAACAGCTATTTAAATATCATAGGCACTTTCTGCCATTCCAGTGTGGCAGCATCTGACTGAGGAGTGAGCGTGAGATAGGAGCTTGGAGTGTGCTGGTCCCTTAAATGGTCTCGGTCCTCTGGGGTCCCTCAGCATGAGCATCTCACAACACCGTGTGTGATTCTAGTGTTTAAAAAGGCATATTTTTCATACATCATGGCCCCTATCCTACTTCATTGGATAATTAATGGAAGAAATAACGACCTATGTCAACATTGCAAGGAAAACTGGCTGGCAGGACTTGGTGAGAGGTCACAGTAAGAGGTGTGAATCAACATGAGAATCATCAAACTGTGGCACTGAGCGTTCCCCGGTGACTGCTAGGTGACTAGCCAAGTATGTGATAAGAGAGATTGCTAGGTGACTAGCCAAGTATGTGATAAGAGAGATTGCTAGATGACTAGCCAAGTATGTGATAAGACTTTAGAGAGACTGAAAAGTATTCAAGTTAAGGTTGGAAGACATGAACTCTAAGGATGTATCTATCAAAGGCAAAACTCTAAGAGAAAATGGAAACCCCCCCATCAAAGAGGGGTGGCCTCTGACAGACAGCTCAAAGCCAGCCAGGGGCAGTTAACAGATTTTAGAACTACAGATCTGAAAAAATGTGCAATGTTGGCAAAGATGCATCTGCTGATAAAGAGGTACACAAGCCTCTCCCTAAACAAGTAAAGAACTCACAGAAGAAAACTGTTCTCTCTGGGACGGATCCTTACTGCTTCCTTGGATTCTTTTGACCATTCGTGAGCTTGCCTTTGGCCATACCTACTCCCAGTATAAGATGGGACTCTGCTGTAGGAGAGGTTGTTTTTTTTAAAAAAACAGTTTAAGTTAGTTTACTCTGAAGGATAATAGTCAAGAACATCAGTTTCTTTTTTAATATATATTTTATTGCAGTAACATTGGATTATAATATTATATAGCTTTCAGATGTACATCATAATATATTTCCAATTCTGTGTAGATTACACCATGTTCACCACCCAAAAACTAATTATAATCCATCCCCTCACATGCGAGCCTAATCACCCATTTTCCCTTCCCCCGCCCCCCATCCCCTATGGTAACCACCAATCCAATCTCCGTTGCTATGTGTTTGTTTGTCGTTGTTTTTATCTTCTACTTATGAGTGGGATCATACAGTATTTGACTTTCTCCCTCTGACTTATTTCACTCAGCATAATACCCTCAAGGTCCATCCATGTTGTCACAAATGGCCAGATTTCATCATTTCTTATGGCTGAGTAGTATTCCATTGTGTGTATATACAGCACCTTCTTTATCCATTTGTCCCTTGATGGGCGTCTAGGTTGCTTCCAACTCTTGGCTATTGTGAATAAGGCTGCGGTGAACATAGGGGTGCGTGTATCTTTATGCATTGTATTTGGAAGTTCTTTGGAGAAATACCCAGCAGTGGGATAGCTGGATCATATGGTAGCTCTATTCTTAATTTTCTGAGGATACTCCATCCTGCTTTCCATAGTGGCTGCACCAGTTGGCCCTCCCACCAGCAGTGTACGAGGGTTCCCTTCTCTCCATGCCCTCTACAACATTTGTTGTTTCCTGTCTTATTAATTACAGCCATTCTGACCGGAGTGAGGTGACATCTCATTGTAGCTTTGATTTGCATTTCCCTGATAGCTAATGACGTTGAGCATCTTTTCATATGCCTGTTGGCCATCCGTATATCTTCTTTGGGGAAATGTCTGTTCAGATCTTTTGCCCATTTTTTAATTGGGTTATTGGTTTTTTTGTTGCTTGAGATATATGAGTTCTTTGGATATTTTGGATATTAACCCCTTAGCCGATATGTGGTTTGCAAATATCTTCTCCCAGTTGTTAGCTTGTCTTCTCATTTTGTTGATGGTTTCCTTGCTGTGCAGAAGCTTTTTAGTCTGATGTAGTCCAAGAATATCAGTTTCTTAGTCACAATCTTAAATAACACTAACGTGTTAAGGAACTTTGGTTGTACATTTATCTTTAGAACAGTGCAAATGTCCCCGCAGTAATCCTTTTTTAAAACAAATACTTGGTTTATTTTAGATAAAAATTGAACACATATTCAATATGTAAATATATTGAAAGCTTATTTAAAAGTCTTTGTGAGATTTCTATAACTTCCAATGGAAAAAAATTTTTAATATTTCCACCAAGTAATGCAGTTGATTTCTAAAAATATAGAAAAGAAATTAGAGTGAAAACTCTAGTTTTGCCAATGGATGTATTTTGCATCAGATTAAAAATCATTTCAAGTTGTGCCTTTCACATGAAATAATTTAATCTGAATTCTTTTTTTTTTAAATGAGGAAGATTGGCCCCACGCTAACATCTGTTGCCATCTTCCTCTTTTTTTCTCCCTAAAGCCCCAGTACATAGTTGTATATCCCAGTTGTAGGTCACTCTAGTTCTTCCATCTGGGATGCTGCCACAGCACAGTTTGATGAATGGCGTGTAGGTCCACATCCAGGATCCGAACCTAGAAGTCCTAGCAGGAAAGGAAAGAAGGGATTTTCTCTTTAGTGCACAAAGCTACTTCTCTCCTTTTTCTGCGTATGTGAAGCGGAATGTGGTATCTGGCAGCGCCATGCTGAAATCGGACCACACAGCGCTGGGTCAGTAGGTACATTTCCTTCCCCTCCTCCTCTGGGAAATAGTTAACGTGCTTCTCTAGCATAATACCTGAGTTTATTGGATGAGGAGGCGATGTCTGTGTTTAGTGGGAAATACGCTGCGTGAGAGTCAGCATTTATCCTCAGAGACCATGGGCTTATCACTTAGTGTCTTCAGGTGTCGGATTCTTCAGCTTTATGGGAAGGTTTGAGCTGGGTCGTCTGTGAGCGCGCTCACAGCCTGCACTTGTGTTTGGAAGGACACTGTGGATTTCCGCCACTCACTTTCTTATTACTTCTCTTGCTCAGGGATCATGGCCCAGGTGGCAGTGTCTACCCTGTCCGTCGAAAATGAGTCCACGGAGAGCAGGATGGTGGTGACGTTCCTCGTTTCTGCTCTCGAGTCCATGGTGAGACGGCTTTACAGTTCTATAAAACGTGCTGTGGTTGGATCACTGTCGAAATAACAGAACTGTGAAACAATCCACTGTCACTTTTTGATATTCACCTTCAGTTTGACATCCAATCTGTGTAAGCGCATCCTGCATAGGGGATAATGGGCTTGTCAGATAATTAGAACAGTTTTTTTTTTCACATTATGGATGTAATTATATAAATTTAAGCTTTGGGGATCTGAAAATTTAATGGAAGCACCTGTTATCTTGTTTGAGAATATTTTTTGTTTAAATTCAAAGGTAAATCCAAAGGGCTAATCAATTTATATGCATCTGCTTACATCCAAATGTAAATTTTTCCTGTGGGTGAAAATTTGATGAGAAATTTACATGACCTCAAAGTATCTGATCACAGGATACTTATTGATTAAAAAAGGAGAATTGCTAACATTGTGAAAGTGGAGAAACCCAACAGACACCCCGTTAGTCAAGCGATCAGAGTGGTCATCAGCAGGAATGACGTGCCTCCTGATACGATGCACTGAGAAGGTAGCTGTGGCGGCCCTGCCAAAAATATGTGACCTGAATCTAAGGAGGAAACATCAGACAAACCCAAATTAGGGTATATTCTACAAAATAACTGGCCTGGACTTTTACTAAATGTCAATGTCATGAAAGACAAAGAAAGACCAGAGAACCATTCCAGATGGAGGGAGACTGACAGTACAGGACGCCGAATAGAAAGTGTGACCCGAGGTTGGATCCTCGACCAGAAAAATATATATGTAGATATTTATTTATTTTCATTTTTCTATAAAGAACATTATGGGGTCGATTGACAAAATACCAAACACACGTAACTCACTCACATACACGTGTGCACACATGCACACACACACTCACCCCTAGACCCATCATATTAAAACTGTAGGAAACCAAATAGAAAGAGAAATTTTGAAAGCAACCTATGGTAAACTGAATAATGGCCCCAAAGGTGGCCATGTCCTCATTCCCAAGCTTGTGAATGTTGCCTTATTTCACAAAAGGAACTTTACAGATGTGATGAAGTTAGGGATCTTGAGATGGGGAGATTATCCTGGATTATCTGGGGGTAAACAAAACTATTTTTTAAAAAAACTTGGGGTAAGTTTCCAAGTCTATTTGGAAAGAACTAGAAATATCTCACCTGGGAACATTGAACAAGAACTGATCACATCCTTTGTTTGACACATATTCGTGAAGTGCCTCCTACGTCTAGGCCCTCTTCTGGGCACTGGAACCCCAAGACTTGAGAAGACAGATGAGGTCCCCTCACATAGATCTTGTGTTCTATTTGGGGAGAGAGACAATAAACAAATTCTACGTGTGTGTGTTTGTATCAGTAAATATAGTAAATAAAATATTATAAAGAAAAGGGGGGTCAGGAAACAGAGGCTTATGGGAGAGAACAGATGGTTAGGATGGGGTGGCCTGGGAGAAATTCTCTGGCTAGTTGCCTTTTGTGCAGAGACGTGGATGAAGGGAGGAAGTGGGCCATGCCAGTATCTGGGACAGTGTGCAAGTCAGTGAGAACAGCTTGTGCAAAGGCCCTGAGGTGGAAACAAGTTTGGCATTTTCAAGGAACATGAAGAAGACCAGTAAAACTGGAACAGAGTGAGGAAAGGAAATGTGGCCAGAGGTAAGGTGCAGGAGGCACCTAGTGGCCAGATGATGTAGAGCTCTGGACTTTTCCTCGGTGTGGTGGGAAGCCGTGGGAGTAATGCAGGGGAGTGGTGCTTGTGTGAACCATCGATGAACGTGGAACAAGAGTGGAAGCGGGGAGGCCAGTTAGCAGGCTAGGGCTGTGGTTCCGGTGGGAGATTTCTGAGGCCCGGTCTAGGGTAGGAAAGGTGGAGAAGTGATGGGACCAGAAAGGTGTGTTGAAGGTAGAGTCGATAGGACTTACTCATGGGTTGGATAGGAGCTAGAAAGTCTTCTTGGGGGAAAACAAAAAGTTTCTATTTTTTATTGTGGAAAGATCTATCTATGTACACATACGTATAACATAAAACTTGCCATTTCACCTATTTTTAAGCATGCAGTCCAGGGGCTTTAAGTACATTCTCACTGTCGTACAACCATGACCACCATCCATCTCCAGAACTTTTTCATCTTCCTAAACTGAAACTCTGTCCTCAATAAGTAGTTACTCCCCATTTGCTCCACCCCTAAGCCCCTGGAAAGCAAGCAGTTTTGGGAGTTTTTAAAATAAATTTTTATTCAGGAATATCTTTAAGATTTACAGAAAAGTTACAAAGCTAGTCCAGAGATTTCCCGTATGCTCCTTACCCACATCGTATATAACTCTGGTACGTTCTACATAATTATGGTGCCTTTGTCAAAACTAATAGATCAATATTGGCGCACTGCTATTAACTAGCTCCAGACTTTACTCAAATTTCATTAGGTTTTTGCTGATGTCCCTTTTCTGTGCCAGGACCCGCCCGCAGGCACCGCATTGCTTTTGGTCATCATGTGCCTGGGGCTCCTGGGCTCTGCGACAGTGCCTCCGTCTTCCCTTGTTTCTTGTGACCTTGGCGGTTTGGAAGAGTACTGGTCAGGTGTTTTGTTGTCTCCTTCAATCTGAGTGCCTCTGATGTTTCCCTCTGGTCCAGCCTGGGGTCATGGGTTTGTGGGAAGAAGACCATAGGATGGATTGCCCCTCTCCTCACGCTGCGTCGGGGTGCATGGCGTCAGCGTGTCTAACCACTGGTTATAGACTGGAAGTTCCCGGCTCCTTCCGTGATTTCGATTAATTTGCGAGAGCAGCTCGCAGAACTCAGGGAAACATTTTACTGACTAGATGACCAGTTTATTATCAAAGGATATAGCTCAGGAACAGCCAGATGGAAGAGACGCACAGAGCAAGGAATAGGGAGCAGACTTCCATGCCCTTTCCGGGGACCACTCTCCCAGCACCTAGGAGCTCCCCAACCCTGTCCTTTGGCGTTTTTATGGTGGCTTCATTGTGTAGGCATGATTGATGACATCGCTGGCTGTTAGTGACTGAACTCAACCCCAGAGGTCAGGGGGGTGGGACTGAAAGTTCCAACCCTCTCCTCACCTGGTTGGTTCTCCTGGCAGCCAGCCCCATCCTCAGGAGTGGTCCCCAAGTCTCTTCATTCAGATAACAAGACACCTTTACCGCTCTCCTCACTTAGGAAATTCCAAGGGTTTCAGGAGCTCTGTGCCCGGAGCAGTGGATGAACACAAATCTTCATTTCTGACTATAAATCACAATAGCACAGGCGGTTCATAAAAATGTGTTCTTCTCTGGGTTGTATGATGTTTGTGGTATTTTTTTGATAAATTTGTTTTGGTTTTTTCTTGGTGATTTCTTCATTCTAAATAAATATTCATGTTTGTACATAATTTTATGTTCTTAAAGCAGACCTCTCAGGCCCCGCAAAATCTGGCTCTGCCCTTGTGTGCAACACTTTATTCTGTGTTTGTGTTCCAGTGTAAAGAACTGGCCAAGTCCAAGGCGGAAGTGGCCTGCATCGCCGTGTACGAGACAGACGTGTTCGTCGTCGGCACCGACAGAGGACGCGCTTTTGTCAACGCCAGGGCGGACCTGCAGAAGGATTTTGCAAAATACTGTAGGTGTTAATAATTTTATCCTTTGTATTCATAAATCTTAAAACAGTTGCAGGCAAGACTTCTGTAATGTTTTCTTCTAAGATGTCATATGCATCATCCTAAAAATGGTTCCCCCGCATCTGTGACTTGGCAAACCCGAGCGTCTGCTTAATTCCGACGAGTCCACAGAACGTGCTCGGTGTATGTTGTACTGTGTCCTTGAGCAGACTCTGGTTGTATAGAAGAAATTGAAGAACATAAAGTAAATTGTCTTTAGTTCCTAAAATAAACCCACATTTAAAAAAATATTCTTGTTTTACTCCTTCCCAAAGGAAAGGGAAAAACTCTTTCAGGGCTTGTTAGGTATTACTTTCAGATAATAACCATTATACTCCTTTTGCCCTTTTTTCCCCTTACTGTGGGACTTTCAGAGCCGTCCTTATGCCAGTGAGCATAAGTGAGGGAAACTAGCCTCGGGTGTGAAAACGTACACCTTGTGTGATGATTCTCCCAGCACTGCGGGCTACCTGTGAAGCATTGAGTTAGCAGTTTAGCATTTCTCTCTTGATTTCTGGAGTCAAGAAAGAAAAACAAAACAGAAAGTTTCATCATGGGGTATAATGGGGTGAGTGTGTGTGTGTGTGTGTATATTTACACATCTATATATCTAGAGGAATAGATAGAGATACATAGATGTCTCCAGGAGTTGGTGCAGGGTGTGTGTGTGTATGTATATATTTCTTTCTTTCTTTCTTTATACCATTTTACTGTGGACCAAATCTAGATCTGTCTACCCAAGATCATATATATGAGAGAGAAAGATTGATTGATTCAGACTGACTTCTAGAACTAAATTAGGTCTCTACGATCAAGAAGATAGATTTAAAAATGAAGTAGTCTTTAAATAATATGGTGAGTATGTAATTGATCAGCAAGAAGGATCATTCATGTCAGCCGCCAATTGGATTTCTAATCATTGAAATTTAAGTACAGATTTTTTTTTTTAAGTTTCACAGTTGCATGCTCATTTTTCAGATATAGGGCCATTCATATTTACTGTTTTCTTCTTGTGTGCATTTCAGTAAACTTTGTTTCTCAAATTTGTTTTTAATTTGTTTATTTCATCTAAGTTGTGAAATTCATTGGCAAAAAATAGTTTATGATATTTGCTTTATAATTTTAATGTCTGTATTGATGTTTCTGATGTTGATAATTTGTGTTTTCTCTCTTTTTTCTTGGTAAATCTTGCAAGAGATTCATCTATTTTACTTATCTTTCCAATGCGTGAACTTTTGGCTTTATTGATTTGCTCTTTTCTCTGTCTTTCCTTATCCTTTGTTTCTGCTCTTACCTTTATTATTTCCTTCTTGTAATTCCTTTGGATTTAATTGCTTTTCTTTCCTAGCTTCTTGATTTGGGGCTTAGGTCCTTGACTTTATTTTTAATATGCATTTAAAGTTATAATTTTCTCTTTAGATTCTGCTTTAACTACATTCCACAGACTCTAATGTGTTGTGTTTTCATGATAATTTAGTTCAAAATATTTTCTAATATCCCTAGTAATTTCTTTTTGACCCACAGTTACTTAGAAGCATATTGCTTAATATCCTAAATTTGGGAATTTTCTTAGTTATTGATTTCTAATCAAATCCCATTGTAGTCCAAAAACAGACTCTGTGTGATTTTCATCCTTTTGAATTTATCAAGATTGAATTTACGGCTTAGACACCATTTGTATTGGATTCTGCAGTGAAAAGACCAATCAGGTCAAGTTGTTAAATGATGTTTAATTCACCTGTATCCTTTCTGATTTTTGCCTGCCTGTTTTATCAATTACTGACAGAGGAGTGTTAAAATCTCAAATTATCTTGTGTATCTGTCTGTTCCTCCTTCTGGTTAGTACTTTTTGCTTCATATATGTGAAGCCATGTTATTAGATACATACACATTTAGGATTATGAACTGACCTTTTCTTCCCTCATGAATGGCTCCTCTTTGTTTCCATTTATGCTCCTCATCTTGAAGTCAGC
Organism: Equus przewalskii; assembly: GCF_037783145.1. NCBI lineage: Eukaryota > Metazoa > Chordata > Mammalia > Perissodactyla > Equidae > Equus > Equus przewalskii. The sequence goes on along the minus strand of NC_091842.1, from coordinate 12,302,964 downwards.
TTCGTCTTGTACTGACATAGCCACGCCAGCTTTCTTGTCATTAATATTGCATGGTGTATCCATTTCCCTTCATTTACTTTCAGCCTTTTGAGTTTTTATATTTAAGGTGGGTTCCTTGTACACAGAATGCAGTTAGGTCTTTTCTTTTTTTTTTTTTTCAGTTGAGGAAGATTCACCCTGAGCTAACAACTGTGCCAGTCCTCCTCCATTTTGTACCTGGGTTGCCGCCACAGCGTGGCTGACGAGTGGTATAGGTCTGTGCCCAGGATCCAAATCTGCAAACCCAGGCCGCTAAGATGGAGCACGCCAAACTTAACCACTATGCCATGGGGCCGGCCCCTAGGTCTTTTTTTTTTTTTTTAAAACCAGTCTGAAAATCTCTGACTTTTACTTGGGGTGTTTCATCCATTTACATTTAATACAATTATTTATATGACTTAGTTTAAAGCCCTGACCTAACATCTCCTGCCAATCCTCCTCTTTTTGCTGAGGAAGACTGGCCCTGAGCTCACATCCGTGCCCATCTTCCTCTACTTTATACGTGGGACACCTACCATAGCATGGCTTGCCAAGCAGTGCCATGTCCACACCTGGGATCTGAACCGGTGGACCCCAGGCTGCTGAAGCGGAACATGTGAACTTAACCACTGCACCACTAGGCCGGCCCCTGTTTCTTTTTCCTTTGTCCCATATGTTGTTCCTTTGTGCCTGCTTTCCTGTGTTTTTTACACTGAGAAATTTTTATATTACATTTTATCTCCTCTGTTGACGTTTTAACACTTTGTTTTCTCTATTTTTTTTTTTTTTTGGTTGTTCTTGGGACCACAATATGTCCTCCTGATTTGTCACAGAGAATCTGAAATTAATGCCCTTCTCCCACACCTACAATATAAGAACCTTAAACAGTATAATTCTGCTTATTTCCCTCTAGCCCTGCTGTGTTATAAATCCTCTAATGCCTTATTGTTGTTTGCTTTAACAGATTCTCTCAGGTTTTATCAGAAAATATCTTTACCTTGCCTTTGTTTTTTTGTGTATGGCGTTAAAAAAAAAACTTGAGCATAAAATTTACCATCTTAACCATATTTGTGTGCACAGTTCAGTAGCGTTAAGTATATTCACATTGTTATGAAATAGATCTCCAGAACTTTCTCATCTTGCAACTCTGAAACTCTGTACTCATTAAACAACACCATTTTCTCCCTCCCCCCAGCTCCTAATAACCACCATTCTACTTCCAGCCTCTGTGAATTTGGCTAGTCTGGGTGCCTCATATAAGTGGAACCATACAGTGTTTGTCTTTTAGTGACTGACATTTCAATTAGCGTAATGTCCTCAAGGTTCATTCATGTTGTAGCGTGTGTCAGAATTTCCTTCCTTTTTAAGGCTAAATAATATTCTACCGTATATATGTAGCACGTTTTGTTTATCCATTCACCCTGTCGATGGACATTTGGGTCGCTTCTGCCCTTTGGCTGTGGTAAAAAGTGCTACTGTGCACATGGGTGTGCAAGTGACCCTTTGAGACCTTGCTTTCAGCTCTTTTGGGTATATACCCGGAAGTGGAATTGCTGAATAATATGGTGGTTCTATTTGTAATTTTTTGAAGACCCTCCGTGTTTTCCATGGCAGTTGCACCGTTTTACAGTCCCACTCACTGTGCACGAGGGCTTCAGCTTCCCCGCATCCTTGTCAACACTGGTTATTCTCTGCTTTTCTGACAGTCGCCATCCCCACGGGTGTGAGGTGAGACCTCCCTGTGGTTTACATTTTCATTTCTCTGATGGTTAGTGATGTTGAGCATCTCTTCGTGTGTTTATTGGCCATTTGTATATCATCTTTGGAGAAATATCTTCCAAGTCCTTTGCCTGTTTTTGAATTGAGTTATTTGATTTTTTGTTGTTGAGTTGTAGGAGTTCTTTATGTATTCTGGATATTAACCCCTTATCAAAATATGGTTTGCAAATATTTACAATTATATTTACAATTACAATATATGTTTTGCAGACATTCAGTAGATTGCCTTTTAACTCTATTCATAGTGTCCTTTCAAATGTTTTCAAGTTCGATGTTGTCCTTTTTGTCTATTTTTGCTTTTGTTGCCTATGCTTTTGCTGTCATACCCAAGAAATCATTACCAAACCCAATGTCATGAAGCTTTTCTCCTGTGTTTTTTCCTAGGAGTTTTGTAGTGTGAGGTCTTAGTTTTAGGTTTCATCCGTTTTGAGTTAATGTTTGTGTATGATATAAGATAAGGGTCTAACATCATTCTTTGGCATGTGATTATCCAGTTTTTCCATCATCATTTGTTGAAGAGACTGTCCCTTCTTGGTTGTACAATGGCTTGGGTGCTGTAGCTTCTCAGCTGGTCTGTAGAGTTCTCACAGAGATGTTCTGGTCTGTATATCGTTAATTCTGTGTATTTGTGGTGAAGGAAGCCCTCTTGCTTCTTAGTCTGTCGTCTTGCTGACATCTCTCCTTTGCTTTCGTTTTTGAAGAATATTTTTACTTCAGATGGAATTCCACCTTGATGATTTTTTTTCTTTCAGCCCTTTTGAAATTTCATGGCTGTTACTATTTTAGATACAAAGTCAGGATAGAATTCTTATTCTTGTGGTGGGGGGAGGCAGGGCAGATCTTGTGGCAATGAACTCCCTTAGCTTTTGTTTATTTGGGCAAGTTTTTATTTCTCTGTCATATCTGAAGGATATTTTCACTGGATAGAGTATTCTTGGCTGAAAGTTTTTATCTTTCAAAGATTTCAATGTATCATTCCAATCTCTCCAAGCCTGTAAGGTTTCTGCAGAGAAACCCACTGAAAGCCTGATAGGGGTTCCTTTGTAAGTTACTTTCTTCCACCTTGCTGCCCTTAGTATTTTTTCTTTGTCATTGGCTTTTGCCAGCTTCACTTCTATATGCCTTGCAGCAGGTCTTTTTACATTGATGTAGTTAGGAGATTTATTGGCTTCTTTCACGTGGATTTCTAGCTCCTCCCCCACATTTGGAAAGTTCCCTGCTATTATTTCTTTGAACACACTTTCTGCTCCATTCTCCTTCTCATCTTCCTCTGGAACACCTGTAATCCTTATGTTGCATTTCCTAAATGAGTTGGATATTTCTCGGAGACTTAGTTCATTTCTTTTTATTCTTAGTACTCTCGCCTCCTCCTTCTGAAGCATTTCTGTGTTTCTGTCCCCAATGGTGCTGATTTGTTCCTCAATGTTATCAGCCCTGCTGTTCAGGGAATCTGTATTCTGCTTTATCTCATCCATTCTGTTCTTCATCGCCAACATTTCTGATTGGTTCTTCTTTATAGTTTCAATCTCTTTTGTGAAGTAGCTCCTGAACTCTTAGTATTGTCTGTCTGCATTCTCTTTTAACTCGCTGAGTTTTTTAATAAGAGCTATTTTGAATTCTCTGTCATTTAGGTTATGGATTTCTATGTTTTCCAGATTGATTTCTGGGACTTGTCATCTTCCTTCTGGTCTGGAGATTTAATATATTTTTTCATGCTGCCAGATGGCATGGATTTGTACTTTCTCATTGTGGTAGTATTTGATTACCTCTTCCACCTGTCACCACTGGGCGGAGGTCAGGAGTGGCATATTCTGAGCCCAATAGGATCAGCAGGGACAGCTCCAGGGTGCTGGGCTGTGGCTCTGGGTGCAGGGGAGGGGTGCTTCCTCCTGCATGCTCTCAGGGTTTTCTCACTCTCCCTTGCTATCTGCTCTCCTGGGGTGTTGGTTTGATGAAGACACCCCTGCAGTAGTTAGTCCCCTCTGAGGGGGCTTTCCCCCAGACAGTGAGGGACCTCAGAGATCTATGGAATTCCCATGGAGGGCCACCACTTCCTCCCCCTGCCCTCCCTCCCCCGCTTTCCTCCCAGAGGCTGTGCACACTCCCTGGCCTGCTTCCCTTCGGGGAGGAAGAAAAGCTTTCTCTTACTTTGTTCCACTTCCTCGGGAGGGGGCTCCAGAACCTCTACCTTCCAATGTTTGGCTGCGTGGGTCTCTCAGACATCTTTTGTGGTGTGTGGGTGTCCTCTGTTGGAATACAAATGTCCATTTCATTGTATCTTTGAGGGGAGAGTTTACGGGGAGAGCTTGCTCCACCACGATTAGAATTCTTATCCTTGTTCCTCTGAAGATGATGTGTCTTTCTCCCCAGCTCTGTGCAGTCTGGTTTTCAGCAGTTTGGCCGTGACGTGCCTGTTGATGGCCGTCTTTGTTTTCACCCTGCTTGGTCTGTGGAGCTTACTGAATCTGCAGGTTGACATCTTCATTGATTTGGGACATTTTTGGCCATTATCTCTTGAAATATTTATTCTCATCCATTCTCTCCTTCATTTACACATGTAGAAGAAAATCTGATATTGTCCCACAGGTCCTTAAGGCTCTGTTATTTTTGTTTTAATTCTTTTTTCTATTCAAGCTTCAGATTGGTTAATTTCTACTGACTTTCCTTTGGGGTCACTGATTCTTTCTTCTGCCGTATCCAGTGTGCTGTTTTAAGTCCATTCTGTGAAATATTCATTTTCAATTATTTTTCATTTCTAGAATTCCATTTCCTTCTTTCTTTCCTTCCTTGCTTCCTTTTTTCCTTCTTCCTCTTTTTCTTTTTGTTGGCATTTTCATTTCTTTGTTAGAATTCCCCTTGTATTCATCCATTCTGTTCGTCACCCCTGTAAAGGCTTTAATTTATTAATTTATAGTAGTTTTTAAAGTCCTCATCTGATCGTTTCAACATCTGGGTCATTAATGGTTCTGCTTCTATAGGTTTTTTTTCTCTTTTTCTCCTACTTCTTCACATTTTTATGAATGTTTTATTTTATACTGGGTGGTATGCATGATATGTTGTAAAAATCTGCTAAGTGATATTGCATCTTGTTCTGGCCGGCTGCTAAGTTACTGGCAGGTCACCCTGACCCTGTGTGGACCTGTGTGGACGAGTCTGTTTGGGTTTTGCCCTCGGTCCTGGGGAATCCCTCCAAGTCGTAGATTGTGGCCCTCGCTCCTCGGGTGCCCTGGAGTTCACGAGGTGTTTCACAAGCTTCTCTAACTTGGCAGGACTTGAATTCTAAACTCTGCCTTTCCAGCACCACACAGCTCTTTACATCTCTGCTCAGCTCTTTAGCTTCCAAATGTTGCTTTTCCTTAAGGTCTCACCCTGTGCGTACACAGTTTTGGGCCCAGTCAAGAATTTGAGGGAAATTCATATGAAGATACTGGGTTTCCTATTGCTTGCTGCTTTCCAGGATTTTCCCCCTCAGTTTCCAAGCACACTGGCAATCCCAAGACGTGACAGATTGTCTCACTCCACAAAACTGCTACTTCTTGGTTAGGCTCCATTCCCCTGAGTCCCTCGGGAGCTAAGGACTCCCCCAGGGAAAAAGCCAGCTCCAGGTGACTCTCAGTTGTGGCCTCCCTTCTCTCAAGGACAGCGTTCCTTCCTGTTTCTGCCTGTGTTTGGTTGTTCTTTGGGGCCTGCACATGACTGACTTGATACTTCCTCCAGAGTTTACCATTGTTATTGGCAAATACACACTTCTCTGCCGTTCCCGGACCTGGAATACTGGGTGTGACTCTTGAATATGTGGTGTTTGTCTTCAAAAGTTGTCTAGGAAGTAAGGAAAAATTACTTGAGGTATTGCATCAAAAACACATTTACCTTCCCTCTGATGTTAGAAACCAACTCCCTGTGGAATAAGCATTTATTCGCTAATTTAACCCTCAAAATAACAAATTTAGAATCAACCTGCATTAGGGTTATAGGTGCTTAGTATTAAAACAATATAGAGTAACCCAGGGATTGGCAACCTTTTTCCCAAATGGGACAAATAGCAAATACTTTAGTCCCTGTGTGTCATTACAGTCTCTGCCACAGCCATTCGACTTGCCATTGCCGTGTGAAAGCAGAAATAGGTGATACATAAATGAATGAGTGTGGTCAATAAAACTTTATGTATGGACACTGAAATTTGAATTCCCTATGATTTTCACGTGTCATGAAGTAATATTCTCCTTTTGAACTTTTTTAACCATTTCAAAATATAAAAAGCCATGCTTAGCTCACAGGTCGTACAAAACCAGGCAGTGGGCAGGGTTTGGCCTGCAGGCCGTAGTTCCCTGACCCCTGGAGTAAACTCTGCAGCTAACACTGTCAATTTTCTACCACTCTCTTCCCCTCCTTTTTTTTTTTTTTTTTGAGGAAGATTAGCCCTGAGCTAACATCTGCCGCCAATCCTCCTCTTTTTGCTGAGGAAGACTGGCCCTGAGCTAAAATCCATGCCCATCTTCCTCTACTTTATATGTGGGACGCCTACCACAGCATGGCTTTTGCCAAGCGGTGCCTGTCTGCACCCAGAATCCGAACCGGGGAACCCTGGGCCACCGAAGCAGAACATGCTGCGCCACTGGGTCAGCCCTTTCCCCTCTTTCTTGACTTGTAGCTCAAGATTGTTTGAGTGACCGACACACAGAGGTTTTCATCTGCTTCCTTCTTTTAGCCTAAGTGACTGGTTCTGCAATGTAAATGTGCCTAAGAATTGCTTTGCAGAATTGTATACACAAAACTCTATATTCTATACTTCCTGGATGACTGGAGGTTTCAGGTTTAATTTTGCCTGCCCAGAGTTTCTGCCTCACATTTGCCCTTAGACCATAACTCCATTGTATGGGCCTGTCGAGCTCAGGAAGCCACTGGGACATTTTCAGTGTGACGATTGTAAGGTTATTGCCTCTCCACTCCAAGGCCACCCTTTGCCCTGCCTTGTGACATTGGAGCTGGGCCCTGAGAACGTTTTCTCCTTTGGCAGCTGGCACAGTGTTTACCGTTGTCAGAAGGCGGCTCAGGACATCCCTGGAGGAGGAGGGAGCTTCTCTTCTCTTTCCACTGGGTTCTCACCTGCTTGCATCTGCAGCACATGGTGACCAACAGCAGGTGGGATTCCCAGTGACGCCCCTACCCCACGCGGCTTCCAGCCAGTTCCACTGGTGCCCCAGCTGGCTTCCCAGCAAGTCTCACCCAAGTCCCAGAATGTTCTAGAAGGAGGCTTCCTGGTGAATGTCAGTGCATCATACCCACAGGCAGTTTCCCAGGGAGTTCCACCAGTGTCCCAGAGCGTGGCTGCCCAGCATTTCTCTTGGCATCACCCGACAACGTGGTTTCCAGAGCTCTAGCAGGCCCCCGAGGACAGCCTCCTTGCAATGCCCAGCAAGTCTTGCAGGCACCCAGTGGGCAACTTGCCGGTGGTTTCCACTGGTGCCCCCAGGGGGCGGGTCCCTGCCTGCCAGCCTAGCTTGCGGCACCTCAACGGACTTTCTGCCATCCTCCATGCCGTGGCTGCCTCCTCCCCAAAGAGGCTTGGCTCTCGGGCCTGGAGGGACCCTCTTCCAGATGAGCTCCTTCCGCGGGTGCTCTGCCGCGACCCTGGCAGGAGGGGCCGCCCCTGCTCCCTGCTGCTGGTGTACCCTTTAGAGTGCTCATGACCCCGGAGTAGTTAATCTCTCGTTACCAGTTAATGATTCTTTCATTAAACTTTCTCTGTTCAAGTGACTGTGTGGTTTCTGTCTCCTGAACAACCCTGATTCAAACCATCGGTGTCAAAACTTCTGGAGTAGCAGCTGGTTGGAGGGGCAGGTCCTGAGTGCGTTCAGTGGTGATGGCCTTCCTGCACAATGACTGTTCCTTTTAGACTATATAGCAAATATGTGTAAACATTTCTGTGATTAAAAATAATTTCCTTTGAACTACTAGTGTTTCCTGTGTGTTGAATCATTTGTAGTTTCTTGTCAATAGATTCATTTCAGAGATGATCACCATGTTATATTATTCTGTTCACCATAAATACCCTGTTCTTCGGGGGTTTTTTAATTACAATGTCTTGTTTTATGTTTATTCCTCTTTTTTTTCCTTTTCCCTTTCATGACCAGAAGATAGACAGTAAGAAGCATACAGTACAGATGCTTGGGTACTGACTTTGTGCCGATCACCTGTTGACAGGCATCGCTGCAGGGCTGCCTGAGGTGAAGCCCCCGCGCCCGGCGAACGGGATGCCGATGGAGTCAGGAGAGACGGAAATACTCCGAAAAGCGGTCGAGGACTATTTCTGCCTTTGTTATGGTAAAGCTCACTCTCAGCATTAACTTTCTGAATAGTTGACCATCAAGCAAGACAGCGTTATGGATATTTTATTGCTGTGACTGTTTAGAATGTCTCTAACGTTGAAAAATTCACATTCTCATCAAGCAAAGAGCCGGTTTGTAAGTACCCGATTAAGTCTTCTTACAGAAGACAGCTTGGTCTCTCCTGGCCCATCGAAACCTCTGGATCGATCAGACTTCATTCTCTGCTCTCGTTGAGGGAGCCCCCACTCCACAGCCAGTGCGGTTTTTGAAGATGTCCACTGCCGGTTCAGTCACCAGCCTCACTCTCTCTCCACCTATGCACATCTTTCCACAGGCATTAACAGAGTTTTTTTAATACCTACACAGTGTTCTTAAAAAGCTAGATAAACAAAACTCTCAGGTGGTATAATGAAACCAACCAGCAGAGTGTGACGCTCCTACCATTTACGGTCATCTCGCCTCTTCTCCCAGGTAAAGCCTTAGGGACTACAGTGATGGTGCCTGTGCCGTACGAGAAGATGCAGAGAGACCAGGCGGCTGTGCGAGTGCAGGGCCTTCCAGAAGGAGTCACCTTTCAACACCCAGAGAACTATGATCTTGCAACCCTGAAATGGATTCTGGAGAAGAAAGCGGGGATTTCATTCGTCATAAACAGGTGACAGGCTCCATCCTCTCCTTACAGTTCATTTGAAGGTAAACTGAGAGCTTGACCTCACTCAGTTCATTAATTCTGTCTGTTGCGTTTGGAAGTCGGTTACTCCGATGTTTGACCTGTCTTCTTGTGTGTTCATGTCGGGTAATAGTATTGGTTTTCTTGCAGACCTTTCCTAGGTCCAGCGAATCAGCTAGGTAAGTGACAGCTTCTCATCCTTGGTGCCTGCCCTTAGCCGATAAACCAGTTCTGCTCCTCTTAATTAAAATGCAAGTTTGGCACATTCTAATGCTTGTTCATTCTTTACCTTCTCCCCACTGAGGAGGCAACTCTGACGTTCCGGGGGTGGGGGGGTCGTGGTATTTGTTGAGTGCACAGCTGAGGGAAGGACACACCCAACCAAGGTCAAGAGAGTTGAGACACAACCCTCTGACCAGCTCCCGTCCCAGCGAGTTCTGCGTCCAGGCCACACAGACCAGTAGACCTATCTTGTCCTCGTGCACAGGAGTATGAGGATGCTGGGGTCTCTGTTTGACCACCAGCCACAGGCCAGGCATTGGCTTCCAGGGTGGATCTAGAAGGTGTGAGCATTCCCGTGCTCCTGAGATGCATGGTCTAGGAGAAGGAACGGGTGTCCAGCAGAGGACCAGAGGTGACCCATGGTGCTGGCAGGATGGCTGGAGGAAATCCCCAGGAGTCCCTAGGAAGGGGACAGAATTGTGTCTCCAGAACAGCTTCCTAGAGGGGCTGGCCCTCAAGATAAGCAGGGTCTTAACAGGTTGGTTCTCCCGGGAAGCCCATTCCATTGATCAAGCAGAAAGCCACATGGAAGGGTGTTCGAGGCCAGGAGCCTTCATACTCTCCTTAATTTATGGTGACGAAGGGACCCAAAGAAAAGTAACTTGACCAGAAGCATTTAGAGACCTACTATGCCCACTTCTTATTATCTCGGGTTATGGTTCTGGAACGTGGTTGGGAACCTTGGGCCATAGCTGTTCGTGGAAGACCAGGTCTAAAGAGGGTATCTTCCTGAGACCATGTATTTAGAGATGGCCCGGGGATGGGTGGGGTGCAGGTTGCACACTGTGGGGTACAGAGGGCGACGTGATGCACTCCGGTTCTCCTGAGCGTCGCCTGCTCACAGAGCACAGTCTGTTTTTGGAGCAACCGTGAGTTCCTGGAATCCTCTAGCTCACATTAAAGGAGGGACCTGAGGGTGAGGGGTGGCAGGTGACCGGATGCTTGTCGTCCCAGATGACTTGTACTTTCGTTATAGAATAATGCAGCTGATGCTTCTTCAGTGCTTACGCTGTGCCAGGCACTGTTCTGAGCACTTTGCGTGTATTCATTAATCCGCACTCACCCACTATTTTCAGATGAGGAAACTGAGGCACAGGGTGGTTGAGTAACTTGCTTGAGGTCGCCCAGCTGGTAAGCAGCAAGGTGGGGTCCACACCCGTGCTCCAGGCCCAGTCTGCTCCTCAGCCCCCATTCTGCCCACACGAATGGCCCCAGGATGTGGGGCCTGCTGTGAGGGTCTCTCCCCCACCAACTCCGTGATGACCTAGAGCTGCGAGTTCTGTTCTCTCTGTATTGACTTGCACTTTATATATGTTTGAACGTTGTCGTATTTCAAAGTGCAGAAAGGGGCTAGTGTGTGTCTTTTTACTCCTGCACAGGTGGGCCTGTAGTGGTGACAGATGCTGAGAGATCGATGACATCGCCAAGTGAAAGGTAAGGGAAAAATTAAAAAGTGAAAACTGGGGCCAGCACCATGGCGTAGTGGTTGGGTTCAGCGCGTTCTGCTTTGGCGGCCTGGGTTCGCAGGTTTGGATCCCGGGTGCAGACCTACACCACTTGTCGGCCATGCTGTGGCAGCATCCTACATAACAAAATAGAGGAAGATTGGCACAGATGGTAGCTTGGGGTAAATCTTCAGCAAAAAAAAAAAAGTAAAATCCATATCTCACCCCAAAGCGTTGGTTTTTAGACTATGGAAAGTCTTCCTTAGTTTTTTTATTCAAAAGGATTATGACGGTTCATGTTACAGTTGAGGCAGGTTTGCCTTCAGCTTGATGGGGGAGGGAGGACTCAAGAGCTTGGAGACCCAGGACGTTCAGGTCCCGTGTGTCTGGATGCCTGTGGTCAGTCCTCACCCTGCCTGTCTTGACCAGGGTTCCCTTCTCCTTTCAGTTGTGGCTCCATCAATGTGAAAACTGAGCCCATGGAAGATTCTGGTACGTACACGAGTGCTTTTAGAATCAAGTATTTAACAGGTTGTCATTCGATTCCTTTCTTTTGTTATTCCGCCTAAAAAAAGAAATGAGACTCTCAGTAAACTAGGGTTAGAGGGAAACTTCCTCAAATTGATTTTTAAAATCTACAAAACACCTACAGCCAGCATCATACTCAATGGTGAGAAACTAGAAGCTTCCCCACTAAGATCAGGAGCAAGGCAAGGACGTCCCCTCTCACCGGCCCTTTTCCACTTCACAGGGAAGGCCCAGCTAATGCAATAAGAGGAGGAAAGAAAATGAAAGGTATACAGATTGGGAATGATGAAATAACACTTTGTTCACAGAGGACATGGATGTTTATGTAGAAAATCCAAAAGAATCGACAAAAAAATCCAAGTAGGGGGTGACTAGGGCACTAATAAGCCTCAACTGGGGCCTTATTTGCAGAATAGTCATATTTTACTCAAATATCTAGAAAAGAGAACCTTCTAATTCAGTAAGTAACAGGCACTAAGACATTATTAAGTAGACAGATTTGTGGACAAAATATTAATTGTATTTAAATTAGAACCTGACTGTGAAATGAGTAAAAAGTCTTGAATACGCATTTGAATTGTCACCTGGTTTACAAACAGAGCAGTGTTTTCATCGTTGGACACACCTCATTCTACCCCTTCCTTCCACTCTCTGTCACTTCTGCAGCAGACGTGTGGCACTGTGACAACGTGTGCGGGAAAAAGATCCGCCTTCAACGGATGAGAGTAGTTGACCCCCATCCCTGCCCTTCCCTATTCCTCAAAAAAAGGAAAATGGAATTAGAAAGAAGACATTAAAAGGCTAAATATAGAGAAAAAAAAACTTGTTAACTCAAATGTTTAATCAAGGCATGGGAAAATATTGAAAACATTAAAAATGGAAAGATTAGAAACTCTAAAATAAACAAGAATATAAAACTAAAACTAAAACCTCTAAAAGATAAAAATGAACAGAATCTGGCTATGAGAGAGTAAAATTAGAATTTAATAATGCTTAGAAAAGCAGCCTAGAAATATGAAATTAGTAGTTCAAAATGTAAAGTTAAAATTAAATCTAAGATAACCCAAAGGAAAAACAAAGCTGTCAAGGCTGGTTTATGCCCCACCGCCTCCCCAGTCCCTGGGGGCACCCCTGGGACATGTGTGGACCAGTCTCCATGGCCCAGCTCCTGCATTGTCATACCCCAGGGTCCTCCGACCACAACTGTGGGTGCTCATGTCCCTCCCATCCACATGTAATCATGTGCTTCATAGAAGTTCCCCTTTAAATGTCAGTCGGAAAATAATGGTGGTTATCCACTTCAGTGCTTCTAGGTAAAACTCACCTGAGTCAGTGACAGGAAACAGCCACGTGTTTCCACTAAGCAGAGCTCAGCGTGGGTGTTAATCTCACCTGCGACATGACACGCCTTACACATTCACCCGTTTAATCTGGCCTTGGATGCTTTCAAAGCTCAGATACGTTCTGCTTGTGTCTCAGACAGTCACAGAGATTTTAAACGCCCCACGCCCCAGTCTCCTCTTAGAAACTGGGAAGACAGATGAGGGGAGTGGGGGCTGCCAGCTCTCCCCAGGGCCCTGTCACAGACCACAGCCCACGCCGCCTCTGTCTCCTTCCTCGCCAGCTACCAGGCCAGATGAGCGGTTCCCACCCGCCTTAAAATAGGCCTCTTTTGTTGAGGCCTCTCTTTGGAGATGTGGTTCCATTTAAACAAAAATGTGCTCTCTATTAAGGTGGCTTTCTCCTGTGGATTTCGTGATCCCATGGGAGTCGCTGCCTGCTGCCCACAGGCTTCTGAGGCCTGGCTATCGATCAGCCCCATTTCTGTGTTATTTGTGTAGTGCTTGCTACATACAAGTGTTTAAATGGCTTTCAGTTTTCAATTTCCTTCTGTCTCTCTCTCCCTTTCCCTCCCTTCTTCTCTCCCTCCCTCTCTCATTTTGAGGAAAGGCTGAAGTAAATCTGTTTCCATTACCATTTCAAATTTTGCATTCTCCGCTGTCAAATCTGGTTTCAATTTCCTGGATTACAAAGGAATTTTTCTTTGACAGCCCAGCTGTCACATGTTTGTCAAATGTTTCTGTTAGTAGAGTCATGATTGCCCGATCAACTTGGAATTTGTACTTTAATTAAAATTTTATTATAAAATATTACAAAAAGTATGCATGTTTGAAATTTTAGAAAATTTGGACTAACAAGTAGTAAAATTCCTCTTCATCCTTTCACTCTCTCCTCTCAAAACTCCATTCCCCTGAAATCTCCCTCAAATCACCTCAAATTCCATCCCCATTTTAGGGGCAACAACCCTTAACTGATTTGTGAAAATTCTTTCAGATCACTTATTAATCAAACACACGAATAGCTTTTCTCTTTTTTATTCATAAGTAGGCCATTTGTCAGCTTTCCTTTAATCTTTCCATCAGATTACCTTTTGTCCCATTTCTGAGCAACCTCCTCAACTTAATCTTCCACTTCACTAATGTGGCCATCAGCCGTGTCCATTCTGTTCCTCAGTTTTTCTAACAGATTTTGCTTTTTGATAATCACATTCTTTAATATCCAGTCTCACTATCCTTATACCAACAGAGCTGTTAAAGGTTTTCAGAAGAACCCTCAGAACTTGTAAATTCATGCTAAACAGTGAATCCCAAGCTGTGCCACAATTTTTGCTTTTGCTGTTATTAACCTTCATGGTTAAATTATATGTATACTTCAATATCACTTATCTGTTGTTGTATTAAAAAAATCCTCCCCAAAAAACACCCCCCAAAACTTAGTAGCTTCAAACAATAACTTAGTTTTTCTCACAGTTCTGTGTGATGGCTGGGCAGTCCTTCTGGGCTGGGCTGGCTTGGCCGAGGCTGGATGGTCTGGGATGGCCTCAGTCTGAGGCCTCAGCTGGGAGAGCCGGGCACCTCTCCTCAGGGCCTCACATCCTCCAGGAGGCTAGCCCAGGCTTGTTCACAGAGCAACTCGGTTCCAAAAACAGCAGACATGGACGCACATGCACTTTTCACGCCTCTGTTTGCATCCCATTAGCCAACCTCCCATCAGCCAAGGCAAGTCACGTGGCCAGGCCCAGCTTTCCAGGGTGGGGAAGTAGACTCCACTTATGGAAAATAGGAGAAGGGAAAGCCATCTCACAAACAGGTGTGCATACTGACAGGGGAGAAATTTGGGCTAATTTTTGCAATCTACCACACCTTTCCCTGATAAAAGCTTTTGGTTTTACTAATATAGTTGCCCCAGGTTTTGAAATCCATTTCATTGTAATGGATAAGTTAAGATTATACTTGCCAATTCAGGTCCCATTACAGAAGAATATTTATAGCATTTCACGTAAATGCACGTATATATTCAGCCATCTTGAAAGGGAAAACCACCCAAAAGTGGGGTAGACCTCTTTCTCCTTCCCTCCCTTTCCTCCCTCCCTCTCTCTGTTCCTTCCTTCGTTCTTCTCTCCCTCCTTCCTTCATTCCTTTTAAATTGATTTTACATTATTTCATATTTATCTTTATTTTTATGTGAATAAGCCTTTTGTTTACAGTGTGTGAGCTAGAGGTTCTTTTGCTGATTATAATGTTGCTATGTTAAAACAGAATGTGGAAGTTAGATCAGCTGATCATATTTCTCTGTTGGCGGGTTTGGCCTAACACATAATTTGCTCATTTCCGTTGCATTCAAAGGCATTTCTGTGAAAGCAGCAGCTGTGTCAGTCAAGAAAGAATCAGATGATCCTAATTACTATCGATATAATATGCAAGGTAATACCATTTTATCATAATTTTCTTCTCCAAAAGTTATTTGTGGTGGAAAATTTTAATTAGCACACATTGGAAAAACAGGCCAAGAATAATAAAGATGCATGTACATTTACCTGGATCTAGCCTACGGCCAATTAGAGGAAAAAATTTTAGTCATAAAATAGGTTTTATTTAGCCTAAATCCGTATGCTCCCAGGTATATGAGAATGTAAAGATATTTCAGGGTGTATGTTACTTGAGTTTGTCTTAAATATTCTTATTTTGTGTGTTCTAGAGTATTCCCCCAATCCTCTTCTGTCCAGTCTGTCCCGTAAGTTGAGAAAATATTGAGTTATGAGAAAATATTAAAAGTTAAAAGAGATGGAAATTAGAGTTAAGAAATGCAGATGCCCGTTATTGAATAATAGTTGCTTCATTGACATCATACAAGTTAAGTGGGGAGCAGAAGACAGTTATTAGCAAATGCACACACTTCTCAAGCGTGGTCAGGTAGGTGCTCTGCACTGTGGCGTGGCTGGGTCCTCCACCCAAGACCGGAATCCTGCTGGAGCCAGAGTGCTCTCAGCTTGACAATATGGTATCATCCTGACACTGTGACTCTTGTACAGCATTCAGGTCCTTTCTCCACCTTTGAGCACCACTGTGAACACAGGCAGAGTGCAGGCCAATTTGCAATTAATTCCTCAAACATTATTAACCGATTTGAAATATTTCCTACAAAATCGTAACTTTGGAATTTTCCTGCAGCATTACATAGCTCTGTAAATTTTACTAAACACCTTTTTCAAGAAATCTAGAGACCAATGAAAAGAGACCAATGAAAGTGTCTGTTGTCAATAAAACATCCCTCATGACTGGGGTTTATTGTAGGAAATTAGTTCAGCATGTGGAAATCAATCAGTAGGATACAACACAGTAGATTAAAGGACGAAAACCACACAATTATCCCAATAGGTGTAGGAAAGAGGCATTTGACAAAAATCTAACACGCTTTCATGATTGAAAAAAACACTAAATAAACTAAGAATTGAAGGGAAATTCCTCAGCCTTATAAAGAGCATCTACAAAAAACCTGTAGTTAATGTCATACTTACTGATAAAAGACTGAAGGCTTTCCCCCAAACCAGGAACGAGATGAGGATGTCTGTTCTTGCCACTTGTTTCCAACATTGTCCTGGAGGTTCTAGGTCGGACAATTAGGGAAGAAAAAAAGGCATCCGGATTGGAAAGGAAGAAGTAAAACTGTTTCTGTTTGCAGATGACGTCATCTTGTCTATCGGAAATCCTAGGAATTCACACACTCACAGTTGGAGCTAATAAATGAGTTTAACAAGCTTGCAGGATACAGGATACAAAAATCAACTGTATTTCTGTATGTTCAGCAATGAACAAGCGAAAAATGAAGTTAAGGGGCCAGCCCAGTGATGTAGTGGTTAAGTTTGCACACTCCGCTGCAGTGGCCCAGGGTTCACAGGTTCGGATCCCAGGTGTGGACCTGCACACTGCTCATCAAACCATGCTGTGGTGGCGTCCCACATATAAAGTAGAGGAAGACTGGCACAGATGTTAGCTCAGGGCCAGTCTTCCTCACCAAAAAAAAAAAGAAAGAAATTAAGAAAATCCCATTTACAACGGCATCAAAAAAGAATAAAATACTTAGGAATAAATTTAACCAAAGAAGTGCAAGACTTCAGTACACTGAAAACTACAAAATATTGTTGACAGAAATTACAGAAGACCTAAGTAAATGGAGAGATATCCCACATTCATGGATTGGAAGACTTTCCTAAAATTAATATGGAAATGCAAGGGACCCTGAATAGCCAAAACAATCTTTAAGAAGAACAAAGTTGGAAGACCCATACTTCCTGATTTCAAAACCTACTACAAAGCTACAGTGATCACCATTCTGTGGTACTGGCACAAGGACAGACATGAGCCAATGGGACAGAATTGAGAGTCCAGAAGTAAACTCAAATTTACAGTCAACTGATTTTCAACAAGGGTGCCAAGACAATTCAATGGGGAAAGAACAGTCTTTTCAAAAAATGAACAACTGGATATCCACATGCAGAAAAGATCAGTTTGGACCTTTACCTCACACCATATACAAAAATTAACTCAAGGTGGATCAAAGACCCAAATGTAGGGCTAAAACGATATTAGTCTTAGAAGAAAGTAGAGACATAGATGTTTGTGGCCTTGGATTAGACAGTGGTTTCTTAGATAGGATATCTGAAGCGCAAGTGGCCAGAGCAAAGAATAGGTAAATTGAACTTCATCAAAATTAAAAACTCTTGTACTTTAAAGAATACTATCAAGAAAGTGAAAAGACTACCAACAGAATAAGAGAAAGTACTTGTAAATTATGTATCTGATAAGGATCTAGTGTCCAGAATATATAAGAACTCTTTCAACTCAACAATAAAAATACAAACTACTCAGTTTAAAAATGGACAATTGATTTGAATAGGCATTTCTCCAAAGAAGATATACAAGTGGTCAATACACACGTGAAAAGATGCTCAGCATAATTAATCATTAGATAAGTGCAAAGCAAAATCACAATGAAATGCCACTTCATACCCACTAGAATGACAATAATTAAGAAGGCAAACAATAAGAAGTATTGGTGACGGTGTGGAGAAATCGAAATGTAAAATGGTAGGAATGTAAAATGGTGTGACTGCTTTTGAGAAGAGTTTGGCAGTTCCTCAGAAAGTTAAACAGAGCGTTACCATATGGCCCAGCAATTCCACTCTTAGATACCAAGAGAACTGAAAACGTATGCCACAGACAAACTTGTACATTATTCCCAATAGCCGAAAGATAGAAACGACCCAAGTGTCCATCAACTGATGGAGGGACAAAGAAAATATGGTATATCCACACAATGGAATATTACTTGGCCATAAAAAAGAATGGAGTACTGATACATGCTATAACATAGATGAACCTTGAAAGCATTGGGCTAAGTAAAGAAGCCAGACACAAAAGGGTACATACTGTATGAATTCATCCACAGGAAATGTTCAGAATAGGCAAATCTGTAGAGACAGAAAGTGTATTAGTGGTTACAGGATCTAGAGAGAGAAGGGAGTGGGAAGTGACTGCTAATGGCTACAGGGTTTCTTTTGGGGGTGATGAAAATATTCTGGAAATAGATAGTAATGATGACTGTACAACCTTATGAATATATGGAAAACCACTGAATTGTATACTTTAAAAGGGTGAATTTTATGGTATATGAATTGTATCTCAATAAATAAATAAATAAGCAGACTCAATGTACAATTAACCTGTATCTATAATCTGTGTAAATAATCTGTATAAAATAAAATGTGATTAACTTCACATTTAATTTGACTGATTATCAGATTATTTTCAACACATTCGATGCCTATTCAATACAAACAATTTTTGCTCTCAAAACTCTGGACCAGGAATATTTTGTTATAACTGTCTCTGGATTAATTTACCAGGAATCCTCATGTTCTTCGTAAACTGACACTGGTCATCTTTTTACTCATTTGCTTTTTTATTATTATTGTGATAGAACATACATACACCAGATAAAATTTGCCATTTTAACCATTTTTAAATGCACGGGTCAGTGGCACTAAGTACAATCACATTGTCGTGTGACCATCACCACCATCCATCTCCAGAACATTTTCCTCATCACAAACGGAAATTCTGTGCCCATTAAGCAATAACTCCCCTTTCCTATTCCCCTTCCCCTGGCACCCACATTCTACTCTCTGTCTCTATGAATTTGCCTGTTCCAGGTGCTTCATGTAAGTGGAACCATACAGTATTTGTCTTTTTGTGACTGACTTGTTTCTCTTAGCATAATATCTTAAACGTTCGTCCATTTTGTAGCATGTGTCATAATTTCATTACTATTCATTTATTTTTAATTTTACCTTTTTTCTTTATGGAGTGACTACTATTCGATATCTTAACTCAAATTTGATGACTGAATTTCTGCTCCAAAGCAGATCCTTTGATAAAAGGATCCTGCTGATAAAAAATTCCTCATTTTGAAGTGTTTCAAATATATACTCTTCTGCCTCCACTTTCCAGAGCATGTCAGTATTTTAGAGTTTATCTACATTGAATTTACTGCATGTGATATTTAGTTCTAGATTTTGACTTTTTCTTCTTCTTCTTTTTTTTTTGTTTGCTGAGGAAGATTTGCCCTGAGCTAACATCTGTTGGCAATCTTCCTCTTTTTATTTTGCTTGAGGGAGATTAGCCCTGAGCTAACATCTGTGCCAGTCTTCCTCTATTTTTGTATGTATGTGAGTCACCACCACAGCTTGGCTGATGAGTTGTGTAGGTCCACACCCAGGATCTGAACCCATTAACCCAGGTCACCGAAGCAGAGCACACCAAACTCAACCACTACGCCCTGGATTTTGACTTTTTGAAATGAAAGAGGAGGAAGAGAAATACATTGGCCTACTTCTGTTTTTTATGTAAACTTTACTGTGCTTAGAGTTGAACCTAAACAAGGAGCAATTTGTTTTTATTTACCTCTACTTCTGTTTGGTAAAGTCACGTGAGACTCAAAATGGAAAGTGAGTTGCTTTCATATTTAAGTGATTTGTATTTTGTGGCGTCTGTGGCCGCGTGTTGCCCAGCGTGAACAGTTTGATGATGCACTGTTGAAGGTGCTTCGTGTTCTAGAAATGAGCCGTAGATGGCCTCTGTGTATTGGCCCCTAGGTTATTTCTTCACAGAAGCTGAGACCTGTTAGCTCAAAGGCCTGCAGGACCAAACTCCATGAGCTTCCAACTTCTGCTAGGCACAAAGAAGGAAAAGCCCAGGGCTGCAAGCACCCCCACCCTGCTGGCCCTCACAGCTCTCTGACGCAGGCCCTCCCCTCCTTGTCGCCGAGCAACATCACCCGCACACGGAAGCCCCCACTCCAGTCTCCGTCTCCCCGGGAGTTCCCTTGCCCCCCCCCCCCCCCCCCCCGCTTCTGGGTGGTGGTCTTCTTCCTGATGAGCCCTGACATCCCTCGAACCCCATATGCTTGGTTTGTGGCAGAACTGTGACAGAAATAGGCGAGTTGATACACCGGTTTGCAGATTCTGTGCAGTGCTGCTGCCCTGCGCGCTGTGGCTGCGGGAAAGGCCTTTGCCTGAGTCTGTCCTGCCCATGAGCAGCCCAGGATGCCTTTGCCTTTCGTGTCACCACAGAACCTGAGTGTAGCGGCGTGCTTCACATTGAACAAGGGGATGGGGATCATTGGTTGAAGACGGGCCAGAGAGCCTGCGTATCTGCAGCCCGATGTGACGGGAGGCCCCCACGTCTGTCCTGCCCTCCTGCCCCCCATCACCATCTTACCAGCAGCCTGTTCTGAGCCCACTCCCTTCGGCCTCCGCCTCCCTCCTGCTCCCCTCCCTTCCAGTCTGACCAAACACAGGGCGAGAGGCTGGAAAGAGAACAAAAAAGCTTAAATTCACTGTGTGCCTAGATAGATAATCTCCCCCTCCCCTTTCTTCAAATAATTGCAGAATTGGTAAACAAACAAAAAGGTGTTATCGAGACCTCGGGCCCTCCTACAGCGTTGTGTTGGTGTGAGTTTCCTAACCCGAAATATGTGCAGAGTCTTCCTTTAAGACTGCGGTTGCTCTGACTTGGTCCTGGGAATGGGAAGTGAGGCCGCCGTCAGCCAGCGCAGCCCTGGGCAGCAGCCGTGGGGCCGGCTTGCTCATCACTCACTTTTGTCACAGGCTCCGCTTCCGGGTCTGAGCTTCACAACAAGGGAAAAATATAAGAACCGCATAATGAAGTGTCTGTGGGGGTTTTTTCCTGTTGCTGACAGACAGATATTGATTAATAATTTTGTAGGATACTTAGAGTCACTGATAATAAAATCCAAAATTTATTCAGATTCGAACTTTTACCTAGCAAATAAAGTATGTGTTGAATTCCTCTCCTCCTTTTTTTCGCTTAAAAACTTTTGGGGAATAAAACATAAGACTTAAAAAGAAGTCATAAAACGTCCCCACTTTGCCACCCCTAATGAAACCACGCATCCTGGCAATAATCATCAATGGCTGTTAGAAGTCTTTGTAAAATGCCGATGGGGACTTTATCACAGTGGGTCAGGCTGACAGCGCCTGCATTCACCGGTCAGGGTTAACCTCACAAAGATAGAGGTGTGAGTCACAATGTGCCTCCTGACAGGATCCGGGAGGAAGTACGCCTCTGGGATCATTGCCCCCAAAAGTCAAACTTAACCACCAGTTTGCAGGAAATGCGGGGGATACAGGAACATAGGAAAACATCACCATGAGAACACAGGCAATAAACTCCAGAATGGGAGTAACTCAACAAGACAAATTGTACTGGGTTCTCCAGCAAAGAAGGGCGAGTTAAAAAAAAAAAAAAGCAAGAGAAATCTGTTTTATTTATTTATTTATTTTTTAAAGATTTTATTTTTTTCGTTTTTCTTCCCAAAGACCCCCGGTACATAGCTGTATATTCTTCGTTGTGGGTCCTTCTAGTTATGGCATATGGGACGCTGCCTCAGCGTGGTTTGATGAGCAGTGCCATGTTTGCACCCAGGATTCGAACCAATGAAACACTGGGCCGCCTGCAGCGGAGCACGCAAACTTAACCACTCAGCCACGGAGCCAGCCCCAGAAATCTGTTTTATAGAAAAGAGATGTAAGAGACATTTCAACCAAATGCAATGAGGGGGTTTTGCTGCAATCCTGATTTTAGCAAACCAGTTGCAAAGACATTTACCAATTCCCCTGGAATGCCAGATGACGAATGGTCCCCGGAAAGGAACACTGCTGGAATTGGAAAATCCTAGTTTTCCAGCTATTATAATAAAAGATTGGCTCAAACAGGAATCATCAGTGGATGGTAAATCTAGAGAGAAACTTAGAAAAGGAGTGGAATATTTACATGGTCTTAAAGTTTCTCCCCACAGTCTGCTTGTTAGTTGCAAGCGGGAGGGAAAAACAGTAATTACACCGTGGGGAAATCAAATAACACCTTGATTGGGTGGTCAAAATGCACATCCCAGTGAGGGACAGATGGACACTGCCTTAGTCCGCCAGGGCTGCTGGAACAGGATCCCGTAGATTGGGGGCTCACACTCTACAGACGTTCATTCCTCACGGCTTTGGAAGCTCACAGTTATTGGAAGTCCAAGCTCAAGGTGCCAGCTGATCTGGGGTCTGTGAGAGCCCGCTTCCTGATTCATAGATGGCTGCCGTCTTGCTGTGTCCTCACGTGGTGGAAGGGACAAGGGAGCTCTCTGGGGCCTCTTTCTGAGGGCACCAATCCCATTCTTGAGGGCTCCACCCTTCTGACCTCATCACCTCCCAAAGGCCCCACCTCCAATATCATCACACTGAGGGGTAGATTTCAACGTAGGCGTTTGGGGACACAAACATAAAAATGTCTGTAGCAGACCTCACATGCCTCCAGACGTGGTACCCTGAGACGGACACACCAGCCTCTAGGCAGCGTTCTGGCTATAATGCAAAACCTGAATCTTTTTTTTTTTTTTTTTTTTTTGAGGAAGATTAGCCCTGAGCTAACTACTGCCAATCCTCCTCTTTTTTGCTGAGGAAGACTGGCCCTGAGCTAACATCCATGCCCCTCTTCCTCTACTTTATACGTGGGATGCCTACCACAGCATGGCTTTTGCCAAGCAGTGCCATGTCCACACCCGGGATCCCAACCAGTGAACCCCGGGCTGCCGAGAAGTGGAACATGTGAACTTAACCGCTGCGCCACCGGGCCGGCCCCTGAAACCTGAATCTTATCATGAGGAAACATCAGACACACTCAAAATGAGGAACATTTGATTGGGGGGAAAAGGGTGGGGAAGGGGGTCTATATTAGGAAATGGCAATGCCATAAAAATCACAGACAGACTATGGAACTGTTCAGATTAAAGGAGACTGAAGGGATGTGACAATGGAAAGCAACACCTGACCCCCAAACCAGATCCTGCACCGAAAGGGAAAGAGCTAGAAAGGACATTTGGGGCAACCGACAACACTGGAATACAAGTGGTGGGACAGATAAAAATGCCTCAGTGTTAAGCGCTGTGATTTTTCTAACTGTCCTGTGACCGTGAAAGGATATCCTTATTCTTAGGAAATAGTCACTGAAGTATTTAGAGATAAAGGGCCCTGATGTGTGTAACTTTCCCTCGGATGGTTCAGAAAAAAAAGTATATAAATATACATTTGTATCTATAGACAGATGATGGGGGAGAGAAATTACAAATGATAAAGGAAAATGGTAAAACATTAACATTATGTTATCTGAGTAAAGGGTATATGGATCTTCTTTTACTATTTTATTTTTGCAACTTTTCTATAAGTTTAAAACTATTTCCAAATATAAAGGGTTTTTTTAAAAATAAAAAGACATTTATGAGATAATGGAGGAAATTTGAACAATGACGATATATTAGATGATGATAAAGAATAATTGGTCCTTGGGGGAGTCGTCATGATGTTGTGGTGAAAGTTGTTACGTCTTACTTGTGCGTTTGTGCGTACGCGGTGTTTGTGCACTGAGTTCTGCCATATCTGGGATTTCCCGTGGACGGACAGTGGGGGTGGGGCAGGCACAGAAGACACAGGATTGCGTGAGCTGATGACTGTTGGCGCTGGGGGATGGGCACGTGGCTTCCTTAGACCATCTCTGTGCTATTGTATATTTGGAATTTTTCCGAAGTACAAGTACAATGACAAAGAAAAAACGTGAAGAAGCGATCATTTGTGTGAATTTTATTTCAAGGAATCGAAGTATTTCATGTACATTCCTGTGCGAGTCTTGAATTGTTTTCAATAATTTCTTTTTTTAATTTGTATTTCTACCTTTTTGTAATATGTTTTTTGCTTTCCTTTCAGAAAGCCATCATTCTTCGGGGAGCAGTGAAGTAATAGAAATGGAATTACCAATGGAAGGTTAGAAAAATGAGGCATTTTGTCTCTCTCTCTCTTTTTTTTTTTTTTGGTTTCAGTATTTTATAAAGAACACACTCTTTTATTTTTTATTTTTATTTTTTTATTGAGTTATTGATAGGTTACAATCTTGTGAAATTTCAGTTGTACATTAATGTTTGTCAGTCATGTTGTAGGTGCACCACTTCACCCTTTGTGCCCACCCCCCACCCCACCTCTCCCCTGGCATCCACTAAACTGTTCTTAGTCCATAATTTTAAATTCCTCATATGAGTGGAGTCATACACAGATTATCCTTTTCTTGCTGGCTTATTTCACTCAACATAATTCTCTCAAGGTCCATCCATGTTATTGCAAATGGAATTATTTTGTTCTGTTTTGCAGCTGAGTAGTATTCCATTGTATATATGTACCACATCTTCTTTATCCATTCGTCTGTTGCTGGACACTTAGGTTGCTTCCATGTCTCGGCTATTGTAAACAGTGCTGCAATAAACATTGGGGTGCACAGGACTTTTGGGATTGCTGACTTCAAGCTCTTTGGATAAATAGCCAGTAGTGGGATGGCTGGATCATATGGTAGTTCTATTTTTAATTTTTTGAGGAATCTCCATACTGTTTTCCATAGTGGCTGCACCAGTTTGCATTCCCACCAGCAGTGTATGAGGGTTCCTTTTTCTCCACAACCTCTCCAACATTTGTTGCTATTAGTTTTAGATATTTTTGTCATTCTAACGAGTGTAAGGTGATATCTTAGTGTAGTTTTGATTTGCATTTCCCTGATGATGAGCGATGATGAGCATCTTTTCATGTGCCTATTGGCCATCAGTATATCTTCTTTGGAGAAATGTCTGTTCGTGTCTCCAGCCCATTTTTTGATTGGGTTGTTTGATGTTTTGTTGTTGAGTTGCGAGAGTTCTTTATATATTATGGATATTAAGCCCTTGTCAGATATATGACTTGCAAATATTTTTTCCCAGTTAGTGGGTTGTTTTTTTGTTTCAATCCTGTTTTCATTTGCCTTGAAGAAGCTCTTTAATCTGATGAAGTCCCATTTGTTTATTCTTTCTATTGTTTCCCTTCTCTGAGAAGGCATGGTGTCCAAAAAGATCCTTTTAATATTGATGTCAAAGAGTGTACTGCCTACGTTTTCTTCCAGAAGCCTTATGGTTTCAGGTCTCACCTTTAGGTCTTTGATCCATTTTGAGTTTATTTTGGTGAATGGTGAAAAAGAATGGTCAATTTTCATTCTTTTACATGTGGCTTTCCGGTTTTCCCAGCACCATTTGTTGAAAAGACTTTCTTTTCTCCATTGTATGCCCTCAGCTCCTTTGTCAAAGATAAGCTGTCCATAGATGTGTGGTTTTATTTCTGGGCTTTCAATTCTGTTCCATTGATCTGTGCACCTGTTTTTGTACCAGTACCATGCTGTTTTGATTACTGTAGCTTTGTAGTATGTTTTGAAGTCAGGGATTGTGATGCCTCCCGTTTTGTTCTTTTTTCTCAGGATTGCTTTAGAAATTCGGGGTCTTTTGTTGCCCCATATGAATTTTAGGATTCTTTGTTCTAATTCTGTAAAGAATGTCATTGGGATTCTGATTGGGATGGCGTTGAATCTGTAGATTGCTTTAGGTAGAACGGACATTTTAACTATGTTTATTCTTCCAATCCATGTACATGGAATGTCTTTCCATCTACTTATGTCGTCATCCAATTCTCTCAGAATGGCCTTGTAATTTTCATTATATAGGTCCTTCACTTCCTTAGTTAAATTTACTCCAAGGTATTTTATTCTTTTTGTTGCGATTGTGAAGGGTATTGTATTCTTGAGTTCTTTTTCTGTTGGTTCATTACTGGAGTATAGAAATGCTACTGATTTATGCAAATTAATTTTATACCCTGCAACTTTGCTGTAGTTGTTGATTACTTCTAAGAGTTTTCCAATGGATTCTTTGGGGTTTTCTATATATAAGATCATGTCATCTGCAAACAGCGAGAGTTTCACTTCTTCCCTCCCTATTTGGATTCCTTTTATTCCTTTTTCTTGCCTGATTGCTCTGGCCAGGACCTCCAGTACTATGTTAAATAAGAGTGGTGATAGAGGGCATCCTTGTCTTGTTCCTGTTTTCAGGGGGATAGCGTTCAGTTTTTGCCCATTGAGTATGATGTTGGCTATGGGTTTGTCGTATATGGCCTTTATTATGTTGAGGTAGTTTCCTTCTTTGCCCCTTTTGAAGAACACACTCTTTTAAAACACACGTCTGAACATAAAGAAGGCGGCTTCCTGGCGTGCCTTCTTAGAAAACTGGCTGAGTCTAGTCCTAAGATATGGTGTTAGAACTCCATTGCTCTCTTCCTTTCCCATCTGTAAATGATTCTCCTTAAAGCACCCGGATATGGAAGTTAAGTGAAGAGAAAACTTCGTGTTGGCACCATTTGTTGCTTTCTTTCATTTTGAACAGAGTTGAAAAAGTATTTTAGGAAATTCTTGAGTTAGAAGTAAAGTTTGACAGTACTTCCCTCCATTCATATATCGATCTTGAGCGTTGTATTTAAGGCCTGAACTCAAATGGTTCACAGATGTCCAAGGTAAAATTCATAAGGGAAATCTCCTCTCCAAACCTGGAGGCATGGAACATCTTTGTCAGTTTATAGGCGAGACGATCTTGCTTTTAGGAGCTGTCTATATGTCTTAGTACCACAATGATTTGTATTTTCCCCTAAGTCAAAAGCATTTTCCAAAGGACTGATTTGTGGTCATTTTTACTAGCTTCTGTGATTTCGGGGTTCTGGAGGTCTTTATTGTGGAGGACTGTTCCAGCGGTCCACTGAGCAGTTTATCCAGTTCTCTGACCTAGAAGAATTTTGACCGATTTTGCCAGGGAGCCTACTATCTTAGAGCCAGTCTCAGCGTTGCTCCTTCACTCAGAAAATGAGTCCTCTGGAACTTGATGGCTTTCAACCAAGAAGACAAGTTGCTCTGGCATTATTTAACTTCTGTTTATTTTTCTAAAGTATGTATTTTTTATTGTGGTAAAAAGCATATCACGTAAAGTTTGCCAGCTTACCCTCTGCTAAGTGCACAGTTCAGTAGTGTCAAGTATGTTCACATTGTTGTGAAGCAGATCTCCAGAACTTTCCCATTTTGCAGATCTGTCCCCATTACACCACCACCTCCCCGCCCCCTCCCTCCCTCCCCCTAGCAACCACCCCCTCCTTCCGTCTCTGTGCATCTGACTGCTCTAGGCACCTCATGTAAGTGGCATCATACAGCATTTGTCCTTTTGTGACAGGCTTATTTCACTCAGCTTGATGTCCACAAGGTTCATCCATGTTGTAGCGTGTGTCGGAATTCTTCTGTTTATTTTTCATTTCTTTTCTTTTCCTTCATTGCGATCTCTGACCTTCTCTGAATGTGGGGCAGGACAGTTACTTTGAATTCGGTTGAAATCTGTTCTTCCCTTGCATCATTTTACTTCCCTTTGTTAAAGCCTGTTAAGACATTGTTTGGTCATTGCTTTTTTTGATAGAACGTATTTAGAAAGAAGAAAACCTGGTGGTCAGTTGTAGAATTCGTGTTGAGTGAGAGTCAGAAAGATTCCATTGGATGTTAGCCTTTGAAATACTTAATTTCTGAAGAGATTTTTATTATCACAGTAGAGTGGAAAGTCCGTTTACAATAGAGCTGAATTAGTTTGATTTTTTTTAACTTTTTACTTTGAAATAATTATAGGGGCTGGCCCGGAGGTGTAGTGGTTAAGTTCACACACTCCGCTTTGGCAGCCTGGGGTTCACAGGTTCGGATCCCAGGTGCAGACCTACACACCACTGGTCAAGCCATGCTGTGGTGGCATCCCACATAAAACAGAGGAAGATTGGCACAGATGTTCACTCAGGGCCAATCTTCCTCACAAAAAGAAAGAAAGAAAGAAAGAATTATAGATTCAAAAGAAGCTGCAAGAATAGTACAGAGAGGTCTGGTGCACCTTCACCCATGTCCCCCCAAAGGTTATATCTTACATTACGCAAGTACCATTTCAATACAGCTACATTAGTTTTGAGTTCTGGTCTTTCTTCCTTTGCTAACGATTAATGTAAGCTTTGGCAGATCTTTCTAAAATGCGCTAGAGTTAGGAGGGATAACCTGGTCAGGCTTTTGTCTGTGTGTAGAAGAACTTAATGTATGTGTCATCATTCTTGTCTGCCAGAAAGGCCGATTGCGCGTCCGTGTGATAACAGACCGTGAGTCACCCAGGGGCTGTGGGCAGGATGAGAGGGGAGCTGTTGACCAAAGCAAATGGCTTTCTTTTTATCCTAGTAATTCCTGATGACAACAAGAAAACACTGTGCCCCTAAGAATGCCGTTAGCGCTAATAGAAGGCTACCCTGTGTCCATTCCTGAGGGTAGCTGTGGATTGTTGGATAGTATCTGAAAGTTTCCTACCTCCCCTTATCTCTTGTAAGACTATCCTTGTGACCCTATTATCCCAGCAAAATTAAAATTACCTTTATGTTTCTTAAGCGTGAAATGTATTTAAAATGCCAGGATAAGCTACCTTTTTGGTATAGGAGCAGTGAAATGTTGGGACATGTGAATCCATAATAATGAATGTCATTTTAGAAATTTTCTTTTCAAGATTCTACTCAGCTTGTCCCTCCAGAAACGAGTGAGGACCCCGAAGCTGAGGTGAAAACTGAAGGTTAGTCCAAAAGCCTTGTCGCAGTCACACCGCTAAGTATGGTTTTCGTCCCTTCTTAAAGAATCATCGTGGGGGAGAGATTGAAATTGATGTGTGTGTTTGTATGACCGGAGCTGGCCTGTGCTCACCAAGCACACGGTGCCCTGGGCTTTGTAGACAAGAGAATTAGGCCATGCAAACGTGGGACCGAGGTGTGCTCTGCCCCAGAGAGGAAAGGATGAAGGGGGACGGGGCGATGGAGGGGAAAAGGCTGGTTCACTTGGAAACATGCCCTCTCCCCCTCTGTGTGATAGAGTTCAAAAAGAACAGCCCTGGGCCTGGAATCAGTGAGCTCAGTGTAAGCGCAAGTATCTAAAGGAAGTGACGTTCAAAGTGTGGTTTAACCAAGATTTAGTTTTTGAGATCCACCATGTAAGATGCTTTTCTTTAAAGTACTTACGTTGACATGGAACCTGTTTGGTTTTTTGTGCATGTGTTTATTTAAAAGCCACACCCAATAGTTATAAACATATTCTAAGATATTCTTTACACTTGAAAGTTTTTTTGGAAACTTTTTTGATTTTTCAGGGAAATGAATGAGCCCATGTATCCTGGTATTTGTAGATTTTCAGCCCATTTACTTAAAAGAATGTGCCTGTTTGCTTTCGTTGTGAGCTACTTAGTCATCTGCTAAAAAGTATTTTCCTCTCTGCTCCTGGAACATGAGCTGGTCCATAGTGTCTTCCTAATGTGAGTGCTTTGATTTTATATATCTAATAATGTTGCAAGGTCTCAGAATTAATGTCATTAGGTATATAATTCTATCCTAGCATTCCATAAAATCTCACTCACCTGAACAGATGTGATTTTGAATTAGTAAAATCTGATTATCAAATAACAAAAAATTGCAATTTTGAGCCAGCCGTAATGGCCTAGTGGTAAAGTCCTGCGTGCTCTGCTTCAGCGGCCCTGGGTCAGTTCCCCACGCGTGGAACCACACCACTCGTCTGTCCGTAGCCATGCTGTGGTGGTGGCTCACATAGAAGAACCAGAAGAACTTACAACCATACACAACTATGTACTGGGCTTTGGGAGGAAAAAGAAGAAAAAAGGAGGAAAATTGGCAACAGGTGTTAGCCTAGGGCGAATCTTCCCCTGGAAAAAAAAAAAAACGGCTTGAAATTACTTTTTCTTTTAATTTGCAATTTTATGATTTTTCCATCAGAAACACAACCTAAGAAGATGGCAGTGTTTGGAAAGAGGTGGATAAACTCTACAAATTATGCTTTTAAAATAAACATCCCTTGGAAGTTGTATTTACCTTTTTTTTCCCTGAGTTCTTTTATTGAGAGAGAATACTATTTCCCATGAAACATCACAGGGTCTGAACTGGTTTTGCCACGATTGGGGGAATTTTGAGACTTAATGAATGTTGCCATCCTGATTTGATTCTTCCATTTTTACTTTGTTTATTTGAATTCTAAGAATGGTTTCATCAAGTTGATTGTTGATTGTTTAGGGGGAAAAAGCCTCTCTCATCACCATTTACAACAAAGAAAAACTGGGTGCAATGCCAGTGCCCAGCAGTTAGAATGGGTCGTGGTGGTCCACTGGGAAAAATGCTCTCAGTGTACTCAGTGTACAGCAAAACTGTCTGGCTCAGGAAGAGTTATAAACAGGGGCCACCCCTGTGGCTGAGTGGTTAAGTTCACACACTCCACTTTGGCATCCCAGGGTTTTGCCGGTTTGGATCCTGGGCGTGGACCTAGCACTGCGTCAAGCCATGCTGAGGCGGCGTCCCACACAGCAGAGCCAGAAGGACCTACAACTAGAATATACAGCTATGTACTTGGGGTGGGGGGTTAGGGAGAAGAAGAAGGAAGAAGAAAGAAGGAGAAGAAGAGAAAAAAAAAGATTGGCAACAGATGTCAGCTCAGGTGCCAATCTTTAAAAAAAAGAGAAGAGTTATAAACAAGATGAAGGGGGACCAAAAGAAATCATAATTTACAGTAGGATCTTGATTTTGATTAGAAAAATTATGTAGAAAGAAAAACAGAAGAGAATACAAAAAAAGAAAGTCTGCCAGCAGTAGTGGAATCATGCTTGGAGTGACCTTTCTTCCTTATCCCTTTTGGGATTTCTCTAATTCTCCACAGTGAGCATATATTACTTAAGTCTTAAGGGGAACAGTCCACATATGGATAGAGTCTGTGCAAATGGCCGGCCTTTCTGCCATGTTTTAGCCCTGACGGCTTTCCTGGAAATTATGTGGCGATGCCATCAGGGTAACTGAGCACGGAGAAGATGCTTCCTATCCAGGGATGATGTCCCTGCCCACAGCCAGGAGGGTGCATATTTTCAGAAGGATTTTCCATTAATGAGAATGGATTTATGCTGGTTCCTCTGTACCTGAAGTCAGTGGGGCCTGAGTGTGTTTATGGATAAAATATGATATTTACATGGCCCAGTTTCAAAGTCATCTTAAGGCCTCAACATGGCATTGGGTACCACCATTCTGAGCCATACAGTGAAATTTGTTTTCCTTAAAATTCCGTGAAAGGAATGGCTTAAATTACTTAAAACATTTTTTATTGAGGTGAAATTAAAATAAAATTAACCATTTCAGGGGCCAGCCCGGTGGCGCAGAGGTTAAGTGCACACATTCCACTTCAGCGACCCAGGGTTCCCCGGTTCGGATCCCAGGTGCGGACATGGCACCACTTGGCAAAAAGCCATGCTGTGGTAGGCGTCCCACGTATAAAGTAGAGGAAGATGGGCACGGATGTTAGCTCAGGGCCGGTCTTCCTCAGCAAAAAGAGGAGGATTGGCAGTAGTTAGCTCAGGGCTAATCTTCCTCAAAAATAAATAAATAAATAAGTTAAATTAAATTAACCATTTCAGAGTGAACAATTCACTGCATTCAGTGTTGTACAACCATCATCTCCATCTAGTTCCAAACATTTTCATTTCCCCAAAAGAAAACCCATTAAGAGTGCCTCCCCTACCCCCTCCCACTCCATTAGCCCCTAACAACACTAATCTACTTTCTGTCTCTGTGGATTTACGTGTTCTACATATTTCCTATAGATGGAATTGCACAATATGTGACCTTTTGTGTCTGGCTTCTTTCACTTCAGATCTTCAAGGGTCATCCATGTGGCAGCATATGTCAGAACTTCCTTTTTAAGGCTGAATAATATTCCATTGTGTGTGTAAATCAGAGTCTATCCATTCTTCCGTTGATGGATATTTGAGTTGTTGCCTTAAAGCACTTTTAAGAATATAAAGAGAAAAGTGCCATGTTTAGAATCAAAGTCCAGCAGTGATTGGAATGCCAGTCGATAGAAGTGATCCCACAGCGGCCTGTGTGCTGCGCTGTTGTCTTCTGGGGCATCACGATTGTGTGGGGAGGGTAGGCTAATCCCCTTTTGTCCTGGATAGCAGTTTTTCAAAAAATTAGCTATAAATTATTTGGCAAACAATTTTGCCACTAGCAAGTGTTCAAAGGACTAAAGCGTTTGGAAGTCCATCTGTAGGTGTGTTCTTGTCGTTCATCTGAAGGGTTATAAGGATGGTTCATAGATCATGGAGCCAGAGGAGCAGTTTAAAACTGACTTAGGAGGAAATTGATGAGTGAGCTCAAAAGAAGGCATTGTCTGCGTAAAGGGGGCGTGTCGGAGGAGTTAGGGCTCAGACCCATTAGTGAAAATGCCATCTATTTGTTTGAAATGTGCAGGGTCATTAAAATGGATTAAGTGCCAACTTATGCATTAATTATAAGTAGCTTTTGATCAATTTTTAAATTATACTTGGTGTCCTTTGTGACGGATTTTTAAATTTTGCGGAGCCCGTTTTAATGATAGAACATTAGCACTTTATCAGAACCTAAGGCCTTCTCTCCCGGCACCATCTCTTCATTGACTCTGATGACCTGAACTGGTTCTGGGTTTTTTGGAGGCTCAGACGTGTTAAGCACCCCAAAAGATTTTTCTCATTTCAAGGTGATGAGGGAAACTCACAGTAGTTTCGGTAATCTCTTAATGTTGAGCCTGATTGCTAAGGATCAGACCTTCCAGGATTCATTAGATTGATCAGAAAAAAGAGTAATTTTGAGGTCAAGAGTAGCAAATTTTCCCCCATTTCCTCCAAAAATTCTACATTTGAAGCAGCACAAGACACTGCAGAAAAAATTGAGGGCTTTTGTTGGCGATGTGGCTCCTTATGTCCCTTTGAGGCCTTGCTCTTTAGATGCGGAATCTCAAACACTCAAATGACTGATTCACAGACCGCTGGCACGGGGCCTTGAGCTCCCAAAGGAGCAGACAGGCTCATTTACGCTCCCTCCGTAGAAGTGAGGGGAACATCCTGTTTATCGGTTGACCAGGAAACATGGTACTGTCCGCTCTGCATGGACTGTTCAAGCCTGCCTGGGCCTTTCTGGGCCTCTGTCTGTTCAGTCGTTTTTCATGGGATGTCATAGATGGCCTCGTGGACACATTCACATGTCCTATTTCCTTTTCTCCCCTTTACACTGAGAATAACAGCAAAGGAAATATACTTTTTACCACCCTTCTTTTTAAATCAAATTAGACTGACTGAAGTATTGGGGGCTAAGAATAAATAAAAGCCACTGTGCCCATAGCCCTTTGACGTCAGCATTAAACCGCAGAGACTCAGATGGCAGCCCATGCCAAGCCACCTCGCTATCCTGCAACTAAATTTTCTCTGAATTTTAAAAAATTCAACCTGGGCTTCTGATCAGAGTAGCATCTTGACGTTTTGAGAGGAGAACCGGCCTCATTTCTGTTAGTTCTAAATTTCAGTTTCTGTTTTAAGGAAACATCATCTCATCCCGTCTTACAGATTCCGCGGCAGGGGTTGAGGACCTCAACATCGTCCAGGTGCCAGTTCCAGGTATGGAAGCTTACCTGGCCTTATCATAATTTATTTTTTATATATTATACAATTTATATATCATAATTTGTATTTTTCATTTGCTTTTATATTTTTCATTGTTATATTTTAACCATTTCATGACATGGGTTAGTCTCTCGGAGGTGTTACTTTTTTGCCTAGTTCACCCTGTCAGCTAAGGGTTGACAGTTCTGGAATATAAAATATGCTGCAGGTTGCTGAACACTGAATATCCTGCTCATATCAGACACAGTTAGGCAGACAGACCGCTTCTGCCAGCTGTGCGCAGGCATCACCAGGAAGACCCACCTCAGGGCAGCAACTCCAAGGACTGGCTGCTGTCAAATTGGAATTGAACACAGAACTAGACTTTGTTTGCTGCCCATCAAGTAATCTTCCTTTCTGAATATGTGGATGTAAAACATATCTGGAGAGACACAAAAGAATCTAACAACGTAGTTCCTCCAGGGAGGGAAACTGAGAGCTAAGATAGGGGTGGGGGAGAGCCCTTTCACTGTGTACTGTTTCATTTCTCTTAAATTTTGAACCACATAATTGCTTTAGTTAATCAAAATTAAGTAGAATAAAAAATTTTTTAAGTATTGAAAAATATTTTTTTTTTTTTAAGATTTTATTTTTTTCCTTTTTCTCCCCAAAGCCCCCCGGTACACAGTTGTATATTCTTCGTTGTGGGTCCTTCTAGTTGTGGCATGTGGGATGCCACCTCAGCGTGGTCTGATGAGCAGCGCCATGTCCGCGCCCAGGATTCGAACCAACGAAACACTGGGCCGCCTGCAGCGGAGCGCGCGAACTTAACCACTCGGCCACGGGGCCAGCCCCGAAAAATATTCCCTTCTAATCCTAGTACATCTTATTCCTTTTACTTGGCTTATTGCACTGGCCAGGATTTCTATTAGAATGTTGAAGAATTGTGGTGAAAGTGAACATCCTTGTCTTGCATGATATGGAAAATATTCCCAAAAGTAGTATGTAGTGTTTACATAGTGTCATAATTTGGAAAATTCCCCATCATCTGTAATGGCTTCCATTTACAAGTTTCCAAAATGCTTAATTATTGCTAAAACTAAACTGAATGATAAGCCTGTAAAGCGCTTTCTCCAGTGCTAACAGGCATTTCCTCCAACAGCTTTCTTGGGGACAAATACATTAATAACCCTAGTTTGCTTGTTTATTTTTAGACAATGAGAAGGAAAGATTACCAAGTATTGAAAAGATAAAGCAACTAAGAGAACAAGTCAATGACCTCTTTAGCCGAAAATTTGGTAAGTTTTTGTATCATTACATATCTAAAATTCATGTACTTGAAATGCTTCTTTTTAATTGAATATTTTATCTAAGAAATTATCTTTCTGTGAAGGACCTATGCTGAAAATTAGTCTGTATTTTTACAGAAGAGCTTTTCCATGGAAACACTAGCAACAATAATTTTAGCCATGTATCAAATCACTTTGTTGTACACCTAAAACTAATACAGTGTTATATATCATTGTATATAATCTCAATTCCAGAAAATGAATAGAAATAAAAACTAATAATAGCTACCTTTGACTTACTGAGTTCTTACCATGGCCGGGCATCGTTATCAGTGCTCAACACATGAGTACTCATTTGATCCTCACAAAAACCTTCTCCAGGTAAATACCGTGGTGATCTCTGTTTATGGGTTGAGAAACTGAGTTTGCTGTGCTACCCACTGTCAATTTCAAAATCAATTAAATTATTTGTACATTGTCCTACCACTGGAAAATAAAGAAATGATGGCTGATCACTTGATGTGAATGATTTTAAAATCTTGACACTAAAGGGAAAGCATGGTTTGGGAAAAGTAAGTGACACACTCAGCTGGCTTTTTGCTGTTTGTCTCATCGCAGGTGAAGCAATCGGAGTGGACTTCCCCGTGAAGGTGCCCTACAGGAAGATCGCCTTCAACCCTGGCTGCGTGGTCATCGATGGCATGCCGCCCGGGGTGGTCTTCAAAGCCCCCGGTTACCTGGAAATCAGCTCCATGCGCAGGATCTTGGATGCGGCAGAATTTATCAAATTCACAGTCCTTAGGTAAGATCGCAGATATAAAGGTCATTGGAAGGCCCCATGACCTCGGTCATGAGGACGAATCTGCAGACTCTCACTTGCCCAAGGCGGACAAGTGGCAGCACAGGGATTCTCACCCCAGAGGCGTGCGGTGGGTCCCGCCGTCAACTGCTGGGCGGCCGCCAGCCCCGTGGCGTCTGTTCCACCTCCGCGAGCTGCGTGTCCGTGTCCGGTCTCCGCTGTCGCGGGCAGCCTGTCTCGGTTTTATCTCCCGCCGCACCGAGCGCAGGGTTGACGTTCCCAACAGGTTATCGAATAGAACTAGGTGGACGAGGGAGGAAAGTGGACTCTTGCATTCACCAATGTCTCTTTCTCTTCAGACCGCTTCCAGGCCTCGAGCTCAGCAATGGTGAGTATCCCGGGCGCGAAGACGCTCCAGAGCCCGCCGGCCGAGTGCAGCGGCGCAGGGCGCACACGCAGGGCCCTTGCTTCTCCAGCCTTGAGCCTTGAGCAAAGCACGCTGTGCGTGCTGTGTGTTGTACTTTTCCTGCTTGTTACAAAGGCCTTTAATTCCATTGCTTGAGTTTTCTTAGCCAGGCGTTTTTTCCTCCTACAGCAGTCTGGCGGCGCTTGCTCTGCATCAGACTGTGTGTGTGACCTGTGGTGTGGCTCACTCTTATGCGAGAGTCCTTTATGGCAGAGGGCCCCCATCATAATACTGAACCTTTCCATGTCATCTGCCAGACCGCCCCAGCCCCACCCCCAGATTCCCCAAGGCTCAAAAAACCAGAGCTGATGCCTGGCCCGGCCGGGCTTTGCTCCCTGTGCTGAGGTCACATCTTGTTAAATATTTTAAACGTTTCTCCCAGAGTCCTTGCAGGCAAGTCATTATCCTGGAGGGTGAGTGCAGCAGAAGATGGAGAGCTGGCCTCAGGAGTTTGAGTCACTCACTAAGGGACCTCCTGATTTAAAGTTTGAAAACTAAAGTATTCTTTTAAAATGCTGAGTTATTATTGCTGGTTGCTAAAGGATATTTTACATTTTTAATAGCTTTCTTGAGGCATAATTTACATACCAGGAACTTCACTTGTGTGGAGTGTACACAATTCAGTGATTTGTAGTAAATTTACTGAGTTGTGCAGCTGTCACCACAGTCTAATATTAGGACATTTCCGTCACCCCCTGAAAGATTCCTGCCGCTCGTTTGCAGTCACTTCCCCTTCCGGAGCCCCAGCCCCAGGCCACCACAAAATTGGCTTTCTGTCTCGGCCTGCGCTTCCTTCCGGTGAAGTTTTAGATCCGTGTGTCTTGAAGTAAAGCTCACCTGCACTGTGGCCTGGTTCTGTAAATTGAGAACAAGCCCCTTCTGTGCATTTCTGTGGCCATCCCCACAGACTTTTATGGCTCACAGCAAGTAAGCCATCTGCCTTCTGTGCCCATTCCCTTCTCTGCTATTTCAAGGTTCTCTTGAGAATCAAGTGAAAAAATGTACTTTAAAATGTAAATGTACTTGCCAGTGATTCCTGCTTAAACCAGATGTGGCAAACGTCCTGCTAAATGGCACCAAAGATGCCTTTGTTTGGCTCACATACCTTTTAAAAACGGGAATAAGTATAGCGGCCAACATTGAAAAGCCAGGGATTTGTTCATAAAAATCAATTTCCGGGTTTTTTAAAGAAATCTGAAGATCCAGCCACGGGGGCCCATGTTCCCTCCAGCTGGAGCTGTCAGCTATCCTGGGGGCTGGAGGAGCATTCTCCAGTTAACCACCGCTTTCTCTCTCTCAGTTTCATCATCTCATGCTTTTGCTGTTCGTTTTCCAATAGTAGAGTTAAGAGAAAAGTAAAATATTTCTTATGTCCATGTCTCTGTCAAAAGTGGGAAAACGAAAGATAGACCAGGAGGGCCGTGTATTTCAAGAGAAGTGGGAGAGAGCGTATTTCTTCGTGGACGTGCAGAATATCCCGACCTGTTTAATATGCAAACAGAGCATGTCAGTGTCGAAAGAATACAACCTAAGACGCCACTATCAGACCAACCACAGCAAGCACTATGACCAGTACACCGAGAAGATGCGCGATGAGAAGCTTCACGAGCTCAAAAAAGGCCTCAGGAAGTATCTCCTGGGGTCCTCAGAAATCGTGTGTCCCGAGCAACATCAAGGGTTTGCAAACGTGAGTCCCGCTGAAGCTGCTGCCGTGCAGCCTGTAGAAGATGTGGCCGGGCACTTATGGGAGAAGCTACGTGAAAAAATCAAGTCATTTGTGGCATATTCTGTTGCAATCGATGAGATCACAGATATAAATAATACCACCCAGTTGGCCATATTCATCCGTGGTGTTGATGAGAATTTTGATGTGTCGGAAGAACTTTTGGATACAGTGCCCATGACAGGTACAAAATCTGGAAATGAGATATTTTTGAGGGTTGAGAAAAGTCTTAAAAAGTTTAATATCGACTGGTCAAAATTAGTAAGCGTGGCCTCAACGGGCACCCCTGCGATGGTAGACGCGAACGACGGACTTGTTACGAAACTCAAGTCCAAAGTGGCGATGGTTGGCAAGGGCTCAGATCTGAAGTCCATGTGCTGCATCCTTCACCCGGAATCACTCTGCGCTCAGAAGTTAAAGATGGACCACGTCATGAGCGTGGTCGTCAGCTCGGTGAACTGGATATGCTCCCGCGGAGTGAACCACAGTGAGTTCACGACGTTGCTTTATGAACTGGACAGCCAATATGGCAGCCTTCTGTACTGCACGGAGATCAAGTGGCTCAGCCGGGGGCTGGTGCTGAAGAGATTTTTTGAATCCTTGGAAGAAATCGATTCCTTCATGTCATCCAGAGGAAAGCCCTTGCCCCAACTGAGCTCTCAAGATTGGATCAAAGACTTGGCCTTCTTGGTCGATATGACGACGCACCTGAACACTTTGAACATCTCTCTCCAAGGCCATTCACAGATCGTTACGCAAATGTACGACTTGATTCGGGCATTCCTGGCAAAACTGTGTCTTTGGGAAACTCATCTGGCGAGGAATAATCTGGCCCACTTTCCCACCCTGAAATCAGTTTCCAGGAATGAAAGCGATGGCCTGAACTACATTCCCAAAATTGTGGAATTAAAGACTGAATTCCAGAAAAGGTTGTCTGAGTTCAAACTCTATGAAAGCGAGCTGACCCTGTTCAGCTCCCCCTTCTCCATGAAGATCGAGAGCGTGCCTGAAGCGCTGCAGATGGAGGTCATTGATCTGCAGTGCAACACGGTCCTGAAGACTAAATACGACAAGGTTGGGATACCGGAATTCTACAGATACCTCTGGAGTAGCTACCCGAGATATAAAACTCACTGCGCGAAGATCCTCTCCATGTTCGGGAGCACCTACATTTGTGAGCAGCTGTTTTCCATTATGAAACTGAGTAAAACCAAGTTCTGCTCCCAGTTAAAGGACTCCCAGTGGGACTCTGTACTCCACATCACGGCGTGATGAAGAACACACTCCTGGCAGTGCCCCGTGGGGTGTAAGACCAGAATCCTCTAGACCCAGGGGATTGTGAGCTGAGATAATGAATTATTAAATGTTCTGTTTTTCAAGTTTTTCCACTTTGACTCAGAAATATAATTTGCAGTATCATACCTGTTTGTATGACATTTTATGCTTTATCATAGTCCAGTAAAAATCGAGAAAGTTGACTTTTCCTATAACTGGCCTGTTTCACTCATTCACAGACCTGCTTGACCCCATAGGCATTGGGGCTGCCGTCTTGAAGTTTAAATCAATCAACAGAGAAACAGAGAGACAGTGTGTGTATTCGTGGAGGGGGACACGTGCGCACACATTTGTCCTGTCCCCTTTTGCATCGTATCCCGTGTGGTCTCACATGGTCCCCAGTTTCAGGTGCCTCAGCTGGAGACGCAGTCACACCCTGCAGGATTCCGGTGTTGTCTCTCTCTGCCTCCACGAACCCAGAAA
This sequence comes from Equus przewalskii, assembly GCF_037783145.1. Classification (NCBI taxonomy): domain Eukaryota; kingdom Metazoa; phylum Chordata; class Mammalia; order Perissodactyla; family Equidae; genus Equus; species Equus przewalskii. The sequence goes on along the minus strand of NC_091842.1, from coordinate 12,263,582 downwards.
GGTGGGACTTAGAATGGAAAGCCCAAAACAAATAACACAGGCTCTCCAAGGCAAAGTAAGTTGAGGTTTCGAGGTTGTCTATTTTTTTTAGCTTTATTTTGAAATAATTTCAAATTTATAGAAAAGTTGCAAAAATAAAAATAGTACAAATAACACTTATGTGCCCTCTCACCAGATTTTCATATTAACATTTTACCCCTGTGTTTTATCATGTATTTGCTTTCTCTCCCCCGTCTCGTGTGCGTGTGTGTGTGTGCACAGCGTTACCTATCAGTGTGTATGATTGAATGTCTGTGAGTATCTATAATGTATGTATATAAACGTTGTGCATCATTTTTTTTCTGAGCCACGTGCAGGAAAGTTACATATATTGTTTACCCCTAAATTCTGCGGGGCACATTTTCTAAGAATAGTAACCATGGTTTAGTCGCCAACCCCAGTGATCGAACGTTCATGTAATTCTTTCATCGAGTTTACCGCTCACGCTCCAGTTTTGCCAGTTGTCCCAACGTCCTTTCCTTTGTAGCTTTTTCCCCCTGGGGGGTGTCATTTGAAGGCACATCCATCCATCTGTGTTCTTAATCTTTATCATCACTCGAATTAGTGACCCAAAATTGTGAATACTTCCCAAATTGGGGGGAATTAACCTGACTAGGGTGCAGAAAGGCTGAGGACCCTGACCTGGTGGCCCATTCGGGAAGCAGTGGAGAAAAGACTTTGATACAAATGAAGGGAGGCTGCCAGAGGGAGAGACGACCTGCAGGCCATTACCTGGGAAGGCACCCGGCCCAGCTGGAGCCTGAATGCATATCCTGAGACACGGGAAATGACCCAACCCCGGCAGTTCGTTTCCCGGGGAGGCGGACTGCAGGTACAGCCGGGTCCAGCTAGCTCAGAGGCTCACTTCCTGGGGAAGGAATGCAGGACAGCCTGGTTTACAATGCGGCCGGGGGGACCAGCTCCTGGTGTGCCTGAACAGATGTTGGAAGTGTGGCCCTACAAACCCTGCAGGAAAAAGCCCCCTCATTTTATGGAGTGGCACCTGGGGCTCAGAGTGATTAAGTGGCCTGCCTGAGGCCACACAGCCAGGAAAGGAGTCATCAGGATTCAAACTCAGGTCCGTGTGACTCCAAAGCCCATGTTCTTTTTCCCTGAGTGGCCACTGTGCCTGATGTGGAGACCCAGCAGGTGTCTGTCATACAGCCTCAGTTCATCATCTGTCATTGGCTCCCTGGTGGTTAGCCCATCGGTGACAAGGAGGAGACAGCAGGGTTCAGCCTGGGCTGCCTTCTGACTGGACCATTAGTGGGGCTGTTCTGCTTTGAATCAACTCCTGTGGGCCCCAGATTCCTTCTTTACCTGGCAGTGTGTGTTGGGACCAGGGGGGCTTGACCAGCACTGTCACTCACGTGACTGAGGCAAGACTGGGGGGAATGACTTAAACGAGTGGGGTGGTTTTCAGAAGCTGTGGTGATGGCGTGTCTGCACATGGGGGCGCCTGGAGTATAGTGTGGTCGGGGAGATGTGGAGGGGCCCAGCCCAGAAGCTGGGGGGCTGGATGTGGTGGGTCCTTGTCAGTTCCCAGAGACAGGGCGTGCATTGCTTCTGATCCAAGGCCCTGTCTTCCCATCCCAGGGTGGGCAGAGCTGGTCAGTCCTCCATCACAGGCCCGGGGGGCTGCAGAGAGCACTGGAAGACGCCGCCGCATCACACTCCCTCTTCCCAGCGTCCCTCCGCCATGGGCTGACCCATGAGCTGAGCTCTGCAGGGTCAGGATACGGTAGAGGATCCAGCAGGGATTTGGAATCAGAAGGAGAAGCCTGGCTCCACCTCCCAGCTCTGCCGCCTACCTGCCCTGTGACTTGAAGCAAGCCACCTGCATTTTCTGAGCCTTGGTGTCCTGGTCAGTAAAGCCCCTCCCTGACAGGGCTGTTGTCAGAACTAGAGGTGACATGAGGAGCCCAGCACTGTGTCTGGCTCAAGAAATTGGCTGCACAAACGGTGCAGCCGGAACTCAGACCCAGATGCCTGCAGGCATGCCCACCCTGTGTGCATGGCAGAGGCTGCTGGCACGGCCTCCTGACCTCAGGCACACCCACCACCAGGCCCTCCCCGTCAGTCTGCGACAGTGGGGCCGCCACATGGCCACCTCCAGGGGACCAGAAATACCCAAAAAACATGGGAAAACGTGATCAGGACTTGAGCTTGAAAAAACAAACTAAAAATTATGAAAATAAGTATTTTCTCATACTGTGTTTAATTTTTGTTATAATTGCAGCTGAACAAGCAAGGGGGTTGGGGTTGTCCGTAGTTAACTTTCTCACAGCTTTGTATGACAGTTGTTGTTGCTGGACTCTTCCAGCAAACAGGGGTCTGCAAAAATCGTTAAGGGCACAGTGGTTATCTATCTCAAGGCCTCTCTCAACCCTTGGACGGTCAAACAGTTCTCTTCAGAGGCATCGGTCCCCTTGCCAATTTTCTCTTCTCTCTCGGGACCAGCCTTGCCCATCCTCACATAGCGGCTTCTCTCCCAGGAGGGAACAGCTCCCCCTGCCACCCACAGCCTTTGTGACACGCTGCATCTTTTGCAAGATTTGCAGCTCCAGTTTGCATGGTAGTGTGTCTGCATTTTGGGAAAGACCCCCCCCACCCCCCCCCCGCAAAGACTCTGAGGCCATGGGCTGGCAGCAGTGCCGGAGTGAGTGGTGAGGACGTGTTCATCAGTGAATATTTGCTTTCTGGTACAACTCCGAACTGGACAGGCTCTCGGTGAAGAATCAGAGGTGCCCCCTCCCTATACCTAAATGACAATTCTTTTATCGGCCGACTAAGGTGCACAAACAAGGTCACCTACCTTCCCGATCCCCCTGACCACAGACTGTGTCCACCCTTCTTCAGGACTCCTCTGCAGTGGGGCCAGAGTTCAAGTTTGCAGTTTCTGTGCAAACAGCCAGTGGGGGCCAGAGGTTCCTGTTGCACTTGGCGTTGTGCAAACTTGGTATTGGCCAAGGCCAGGGCAGTATGCAACCTGACCTCGGTTCTTGCAACTTCCCCCTAGCAGACTTCACAGCCCTCACTTAATTCCAGAAATACTTCCAAGGGCGGAGCCCAACCGGCCCCGCATCTCTGCAGAGCCTCTGTCCACTCCAAGCAACATTTATTGAGGGCGGTGGATAGCGAGGTGGGGCGGGGCCCGGGGATGCCCTCGGCGCTCAGACGCCAGGCTCTATACAAACGCACACAAGGAGCGGGCGGGAGCGGGCGGAGGGGTCAGGTCACCCTCTGGAGGGGGTGCCCTGGCCTCAGACGGCGGGCGCCAGCTTCCGCTTGGTGCTCTCGCTGCAGCGGTTTAGGATGAGGTCCGCGCTGGGCCTCGGGGGCACCGCCGGCTGCGGCTTCGCGCGGTCGCTCTGCGGCTGCGGCTGCTCCTCTGCTGCAGGCAGACAGTACGGCCGGTGAGGCCCCGCCCCGCCCCCGGGGTCCCGCGTCCCGGGGTCCCCGGCCCGCCCGCCCGCACTCACACAGCGGGCTCCCGGCGCTCTGCGGCCCGGGCCGCCCCAGGCGGCGGCGCTGCTGCAGAAATCGGACGCTGTTGCGCCGGTAGGCGTCCTGGCTGAGGCGCTTCCGCGACCGCTGGTGGATGCTGTGCGCGTTGCGGATGGACGACCTGGGCCCAGAAGGACGGGGGCGTTCGTCAGCGCCCCGTGTCCCCGCCGCGCCCGCGTGCCTGCCCGCGGGGACTCCCGCGCCGCCCAGCCCTGGGGTCCAAAGACTGGCCCGAGGAAGTGGGGAGCGGCAGGAGCCTGGGCAGGGCTATGAATGCAGCTGCCCTTCACCGATACGGACTCTTGCCCGGCCGCAGAGCCCAGGCCCATTGCCCACGCCCCTCGCCAGCCTCCAGGAAGCCCTACGGACTGCCACAGCCCTCATGGCCATCCTCAAGGACCCAGGCATTGGCGCCTTCCCCAGCACCCCACACCCCTGCTGTCCTGCCGCCCCGTGCCAGCCCCACGGTGGGGAGGGCTCGACCAGGCTCTTGAGCCGGTGAGGGTGCTGCCGCCCCCGCCAGGCTGGGAAAGCCCTCCCGTGTCCCCTGCGCCAGCACTGCCAGTCCAAGGCCCGGACTGACAGGGGGAACCGGCGGTACCCCTTCCACCACCCCGCCCAGGCCCCAGCCCCGGGGACTCGCTCACCTGCGGGGCGGCGCCCCTCGGCTCTTGATCTGGCGTTGGGCCTGGGCTACGTCCTGGCCCGCCTTCTGCAGGTACATGGACGGGAAGTAGCCGGTGACGTCGTCTTTCCTGCAACAGAGGCAGCCCTCAGGCCTGGTCAGTGGCTGGAACGGGGTGGGGGGCCCACACGTGGGGTGGGCGGGGGTCAGGGCTCCCTCTAGCAGCGGGGCTCAAGGCAGGCAGGGAGGCTGCAAACGCCACGCCGGGCTAACACCAGCCCCCGCCCTCTGGCCTCAGTTTCCTCATCTGTGCAACACAGACCTTCCCAGCTGGGATGTTGGGAGGGAGAGGACGTTGGACCCAGATCACCGCCAGGATGTGTGTTTGCTGTGAAACATCTGCTACACTGCTTTGTCGGCTTTTTCTTTTACCGCGATTGCCTTCCGTCCTAAGAAACCTTTGCTTTCTTCCAAAAGCTTCTTTTTGGGGGCTTTGTGCTTGGTGATAAAACCTGTGATCCATCTCACATAAATGTGTATGTGTGAGGTAGGGTCTAGGTTCGTTTTTTTCCACGTGGATATCTAGTTGTTCCAGCACCATTTGTCAAAAAGATTTTTCTTTCCATTCTCACTACTATACTTGGGCGTTAAAAAAAAACACCTTTGCATAGTACAAACTTGGCTCAGTAAAACTGATTCTTCTTGGTGGGGGGAGAATCACAAGAATTCTCAGGGGTGCATGCTGGGGCGTAACTGAGTGTGGATCTAAAAGGCTGGGAAAGGCTGCCTGGAAGCCCCGAGCCCAGGGCCATGCTGATCTTGGGTGTCGTGGCACAAGCTCGCTGGGGCCACGGGCTGGCCCGGTGACTCAGGGCTCTGAAAACTCGTCCAAGGACCTGGGGAGGCCCAGTGGCTCCAGGGAAATGGCCCTGCATGCCCCTGGGATTCTGCTTTCCCCGGGACCAGAAAAAAAACAATTTAGTATTCCTACGTTTGGAGGAATAAACAGGAATTGCAATGAAAATTTTAAAGGAAAAGAGACGACGGGGTCTGCTCTGCCAGTGCTCAAAGATAAATAATCAATACAACAATTAATTGTGTTGCTGGAGAAGGAATAATGGATGGACTGGTCAGGGGAAGTGACCCAAGTCACAAAGGAAAAATGTACCCACTCGGACAAGGACACTGAATCCTGAGAAACAGGCAGGATGGGATTATCACTCGTCTGCTACCCAAAAGGAAACTGAGTCCAGAGAGGGGTAGTGGCTTACGCAGAGACACACAGCCAAGTCAGCACTGAGCCCCAACAGGCCCTGCCCCAGGCCAGGGCTGGCTCTCAGAGTGGGCACAGTGGGAGGGAGGGGCGCTCTCCTACCTGATGACCCACCAGCCGTCCAGGAGCTTATGAATGACCTCAATGGTTTCACCCTCCTCCAGGGACACCTCATCCTCCAACGCAGCAATGTAGGCCTTGATGGTGACATAGGGCTCACCTGGTGGGCAGAAGGGGGAGGGGGCATGGTGTGAGGGTCCGCCCACATGGGGCTCACCACCCCCTAATCAGCTGGCCAGGACCCCCCTCCCCAAGCTCTCCTCCCACCTCCCCACCTGCTCCTTAGCCTCCCTCTGAAGCTTCCTTCTACCCGCTTGGGGGTGTAACCTGGACTTCTGCCCTCTGCCCACTGTACTCAGGTGAGCTTGCCCCTCCCACCCTCCGCCATCCACTCCAGGGGCCACAAGTTCCCGTGACTACAGAGACCTGGCCAGACGCCTAAATATGAGAAGCGGATGCCAGGAAGTGGTGGGGGGAGCACCCGTCCCCATGGTACCCGAGCCACTCAACTCCAGCTGACTGCTGGCATGTGGGGCTCCGTATCTTCCCCAGTTTTTAAGGAGAAGCCATAAATCCACATAAAATTGTGAAATCTCTCCATTTTTAAATATAGGCTGTTAATTCTAATTTTTTTGAAACTCCATGTGGGCCCCATCCAGCCCCAGGGCTGCCAGCTTTCCCCCTCTAGTCAACGATGATGCCCCTACCTCCAGGCAGCCCTCCTTCCTGAGCCTCAGCTCTGCTCATCCTTCAGCTTCCTGCTGGACCTGGCCCCAGGCCGACAGCCATCACCTGTGCCAGGCTGACCTCATCACCCCCTACCTCTACCTCCTGGTTCCCCATCCTGACCGAGAGCATCACCTCCTACTAGGCCCCCAAGCCAGACTATGGGGTCTCAGCCCTGAATCCCCCTCTGCCCCACCCATAAACATGTCCCACCCCAAAGCAGTCCCTTCTGGCTTCTCCATACCCCCGGGCCCCTGCTGTCCCTCCCCCCGCATGGCCGTGGAGGGCAGGGGCACCTGCATAGTTGGGCTCTGGGTCCTCCGCTTCATCTGGACTGTCCAGGGGCTCCAAGTAGGACGCCGGCACCCAGCCACGCTTTGTCTTCATTTGGCAGAACCACCAGCCTGTGCCAGGGGTGTGAGGCAGAGTCACGGCGGGCCTGTCAGCCTCCCCAGCCGTCGGGGGTGGTAAGAACACTCAGACAGACACACAGACATCCAACACGCAGATTCAGAAATATCGCCTTCCCAAATCACACACAGCCGGACACACAGGGTCACAGAATTACAGCTCTGAACCCACTTCACACACAGCATGAGAAGTCCACCCCCATCAGGGTGCAACCCCAGAGATGCACAGTCACAGGATGGAAGATGTGCAGGAACCCACAGGCGCCCCGGGGTGCACGCTCAGAGTGGGGGGACCCGCAGTGTGGGGGGACAGTCAGGGCCCCTGAAGGAGCTGGAGCCCCACAGTGCGCCAGGCCAGGAGGAGGCCCGAGGCTGCCTCGGTCGGGGGCTTGTGGCCATGGACCCAGGCCCCAGGGGAGGAGGACCAGGCAGGGCGAGGAGGCTGACCGCTCTCGCTCTTTTCCACGACGTCCACCACGTCACCGGACGCCAGAGCCATCTCGGAGCCCGAGGTCTTCTCATAGTCAGCGATGGCGCGGTAGGTCTGCAGGATGATGGGGCCCGTGATGTCTGGGCAGAGGGAGGGCAGAGTGAGCAGACGCCCCCGGGGGGGAGGGGACCCGCCTCCTCCCGGCTTTCCCCTGCCGTCCCCTGTGTGGGCCACAGAACTGGCCCTGGCTCCCCGTCCCCACCCAGCTCCAGGCACGCCAGAGGTGGACGTGCCCCGCCGACTGGACAGCAGCAGAGGCAGCTAGTGCTCACAGCCCCGCGTGTATGGAGCGCCTAGTGTGTTCCAGACACTAGTCACACACTTTAACATATTCTCCTTCTCATGTGGTTGACGAGCAGCCCTTCTCAACTGTGATGTGCACGAACCGCCCAGGGATCTTGCTGAGGTGCAGGGGCTGAGCCCGGTCTGTGCCGGGACGCCAGCCTGAATTTCTAACCAGCCCCCAGGCCATGCTGCTGCTGTGTGTTTTGGGCTGAATTGTATCCCCTTCCCAAATCCATATGTTGAAGCCCTAAGCTCCAGGACCTTAGAATCTGCCTGTGTTTGGAGAGAAGGTGATTAAGGTTAAATGAGCTCATCCAGGTGGCACCCTGATCCAGTAGGACTGGCGTCCTCGTAAGAAGAGGGGGCAACGCCAGGAGCGCACGCACGGAGGAAAGGCCGCGTGAGGACGCAGCGAGAAGGCGGCAGCAGCACGCCATGCAGAGCGGCCTCGGGAGCACCCAGCCCTGCCACACCCTCATCTCGCACTCCCAGCCTCCAGAACTGTGAGAAAATATGTTTCTGTTGTTTGTGCTGCCAGTCTGGGACAGCTTGTGATAGCAGCCCAAGCCGACTGACACTGCTGGTCCCTGGACCACACTCTGAGTGGCCCAGAGGACTCGTCTGGGCAGCCCATGGACGGGGTGAAATCCCGCTCCACCACTTAGTAGCTGTGTGCCCCCTGGCAAGAGTCTCAACTTCAAACAAGCCCCCTGGGGACAGCCAGTCTTCGACAAGGGGGACAAGGGTGTGCAAGACAAGTGTACAAGACAAGAAGAGAAAGGAGTCTCTTCAGTAAATGGCGCTGGGAAAGCTGGACAGCCACAGACAAAAGAATGAACATAGACCATTATCTCACACCGTGCACAAAAATCAACTAAAAGTGGATTAAAGACTTGACTGTAAGACCTAAAACCATAAAACTTCTAGAAGAAAACATAGGCATACACTCTTCGACATTCGTCTGAGCAGCATATTTTCAAGTACCATGTCTGACCGGGCAAGGGAAACAAAAGAAAAAATGAGCAAATGAGAGCACATCAAACGAAAAAGCTTCTGCACAGCCAAGGAAACCATCAACAAAACGAAAAGACAAGCTAACGATTGGGAGAAGATATTTGCAAACCATATATCAGATAAGGGGTTAATATCCAAAATATACAAAGAACTCATACAGCTCAACAACAAAAACCCAACAATCCAATTAAAAAATGGGCAAAAGATATGAACAGACATTTCTCCAAAGAAGATATACAGATGGCCAACAGGCACATTAGCTATCAGGGAAATGCAAATCAAAACTACAATGAGGTATCACCTCACTCTGGTCAGAATGGCTGTAATTAACAAGACAGGAAACAACAAATGTTGGAGAGGATGTGGAGAGAAGGGAACCCTTGTTCACTGCTGGTGGGAGTGCAAACTGGTGCAGCCACTATGGAAAGCAGTATGGAGTATCCTCAGAAAATTAAGGATAGAGCTACCATGTGATCCAGCTATCCCACTGCTGGGTATTTACCCTAAGAACTTGAAAACACGAATGTGTAAAGATACAGGCACCCCTATGCTCATTGCAGCCTTATTCACAATAGCCAAGAGTCGGAAGCAACCTGGGTGCCCATCAAGGGACGAATGGATAAAGAAGGTGTGGTACATACACACTATGGAAATACTACTCAGCAGTAAGAAATGATGAAATCCGGCCATTTGTGACAACATGGATGGACCTTGAGGGTATTATGCTGAGTGAAATAAGTCGGAGGGAGAAAGTCAAATACCGTATGATCTCACTCATAAGTAGAAGATAAAAACAACGACAAACAAACACATAGCAACAGAGATTGGATTGGTGGTTACCACAGGGGGAGGGGGAGGGAAAAGGGGTGATTAAGCAGTGTGTGTGGTGATGCATTGTCATGAGTCTTTGGGTGGTGAACATGATGTAATCCACACAGAAATCGAAATTTATAGTGATGTGCACCTGAAATTTATATAATGTTATAATCCAATGTTACTGCAATAAAAAAAAAGAATTAAAAAAAGAAACAAGCCCCAGTGCGTCCAGCTGTAAAGTGGGTCGTAACACTGCGCACCTATTTCATCTTGTTACGGAGAGCCTTACACCAGTTAACACAGGGAAAACTCTTTAAAGCAGCATCTGGCACAGACTAAGAGCTCAGTAAATGTTACCTAGTGTTATTAACAATTATCGTGCAATAGAGATTAGACACTGTCGTGCCCCTGCGACACCCGCGCAGGCCAGGTTGGCCCCCAAGCCTGTTCGTTCATTCAGCCATAGCCTGCCGAGGGCTGATGGGAGCCAGGGTCGGCGCTGGGCGGAGGCGGGGGAAGCGCTGACATCTGCAAGGAGCCCCCTTCCTTGTTCGGTGACCCCGAGACCCTTTAGATCTTCAGAGCAGCACCAAGACCCTTCACGGTCACTCTCCCCTCCTGCTCGTTCTCCTGCCCACCGGCACGCAGGGTCCCTGATCGTGTCAACAATCTCCTTAGGGTGACCCGCGCATGGCTGGCCCCGCGCTCTCACCTCCTATGTTATTCTTGCCGTCTTTGGGCATCAGGTAAGTCTCTGGCTTTTTCACTCTGCGGGAGAGAACAGTCTGGCTTGGACCCTCAGCTTCCCGCTGGGGAGCGGGAAGGTCCAGACAGACCTAGAGAAGAACTTCCCAAGAGAAAAAGGGACGTGGGAAATGGCCCACTGCAGAGAGAAGGTAGCGAACGGACACTGCGGGGCTGCTCAGACCATGGGGGGCTGGGGGGGGGCCAGCCTCCTGCAGACCCCAAGGAGGAGGGGCCAACTGGAGAAGGGGGCAAAGCCCCTGCCCCCGGGCCACCGGAGAGCTCTGCTGGGAGTGTGGGAAGGGTCCCATCAGCCCAGGGGCCAGCTCCCTTCTTCTGAAGCTTTCAGCCAGCAGCCAACGGGGAGTGGGCGCCCCCACCACCACCCCGGGCCCATGGGGGCCGCCCTCCCCTGGCCCCGGCATGCATTCAGGGGTCAACAAGCACTGGCCGGAGTGTCTCTGTCTGTCTGTGGCAGCCTGTCTGTGGGCAACCCCCACACTCAGTGACCAGAGGGGGCCTTCCCCCGCCGGCCTGGGGCGGGAGAGCACATTCCCCGGATCTCACTCAGCCTCTCCGACGCCTCCCCGCAGGGCGCAGAGTCCAGGAGACCCTGGGGCCCGGGCAGGCAGAGAATGAGGTGACAAAGGGGAGGCAGGGGCCTGGGACGCCCGCATTCTCTCTGGGCTCCACACTTGACAGTGTGTAGACGCTCTCCACAGCACCCCTTACCGCATCAGGCCCTCAACATCCCGTCACAGACGGGAAACTGCTTTCCGAAGGCTCCCGGCAGACGCAGAGTCAGGATGAGGACCCAGGGCTTCCGACCCTGGCACCGCGAGGCTCAGAGGGGGCCAGGCAGAGAGCTGGCGGGGGTGCTGGGCGGCTCCGATCACAGAGGCCAGATTTGGAATCCTGCCCCCTTTTCTTTCCAGCTGTGTGACTTGGGGCAAGTCGCTACCCTTCTCTGAGCTTCAGTCGCCTCATCTGTAACATGAGGAAAGTCCCACCCCCTCCAGGGCGGGCTCACCACCCCTCCCTGTCCCGCCTCGTTGAACAGGACGAGGAGGCCACTCACTGGCTGTCCGCGGGGAGCTTGAGGTCGTTAGGGCGCACCCTGAAGAAGTCGAGGAGGTGGGGGCAGCGGGAGATCTTGGTGGGCAGCCCCATGAGCGCGCTGCAGTACTCGGTGAGCGTGCCCTGGCGGCTCTCGGCGGCGCGCTGCCCGTCAAACCACCGCGGGGCTGGCGGGCGGGCGGCGGAGACAGGGTGAGCGCGGCGAGGGTGGATCCACCGGGGCGGGAAGGGCGGCCCGGGGGCAGGGGAGGGGGCGGGGCGGGCGACCCCCGGCCCGGAGGCCCGCGCCTCACCTGGCAGGTGGGGGATGATCCTGTTCTCCGACTTGATGTCCCCCGCCTCGATAGGAAACATTTCCTTTAACGTTTTCTGGACAGAAAAGACGTGAAGGAACGTTCTTTATTACTGTAAAAGCACAAAATCGGAAACGACCGAAATCCCCTTCCAGTCGCTCGCCCTAGACACTCCTGGTGGCATCCTTGCTGCCTCTCTTTCTCTCTCACCTCACATCGAAGCCACCCGCAAATCCTTTTAGCTCTACTCCCCAAATCTGTGCCAGGCCCTTCTCACCACCCCCACCTCCACCAGGCCTGGATTATTACGATGAGTCTCCCTTCCACCCTTGTCTGTCCTCCATCCACACCCAGAGGGATCCTCTTATAACCTAAGCTGGATCCTGTCCCTGCTCTGTTCAGACCCTCCCTGCCTCTCAGCTCTCTCAGAGTGGAAGCCCAAGGCCTCATGTTGGTCTACAAGGCCCCATGTGACCTGCCCCTGCTCCCTCGCTCACCTCCTCCGCCACCACCCTCCCCCTGTTCACTCTGCTCCAGCCACCCATGAAAGCTCCAGGCTCACTCCACCCCAGGGCCTTTGCACATGCTATTCTTATTCTTCCCCCACATATCTCAATAGTGTGCTCTTTCTCCTTCGTCAAGTCTTTGCTCAGATGTCACCCGCTCAGTGAGGCCTTCTCCTGACAATTGTCTCTCCTTACCTGGCCTCCCCATCCCTCCCCCTGCTTTATGTTTCTCCACAGTTCTAACCATCACCTAACACACTATATAAATTGCTTATCTTTTTGTTTGTCTGTTATTCTGATGACTCCGCTAGAACTTAAGGGTACAGGAGAGGGGAGGGATTTGCATCCGGTTTTTATACCCTGGTCACCTTCAGCTGCGTCTCCTGCTCACCTGGCACTTAGTAGGGCTCAACAAAGAACTGCTGAATGAGTGGATGAGACTGCCAATTAGCACAAGAGGCTAACCCACAGGTAACAGCCTGGGGCGGTCCAAGGAGCTGATGGGGCCGCACACGCATCAGGGTGGACACGTCTCAAAAACGCAACCCAGTGACAATGAGATAGGGAAGGAAGCCAGCCGCGCTCACGGCTTCCATACAGACTACGGAGATGCGCACACAACACCACTGCACACTCTTCCTGGACTCTGTGTGTGTCTGTGTGTCTGTGTGTGTGTCTGTGTCTATGTGTCTGTGTGTATGTGTCTGTGTCTTTGTGTGTGTGTCTGTGTCTGTGTGTCTGTGCCTGTGTGTATGTATGTGTGTGTGTCAGTGTGTGTGTCTGTGTGTGTGTCTGTGTGTGTGTGTGTATGAGCGTGCATGCAGCCACCCAGGGAGGAGCTGGGACAGGGCTATGGATGAAGGGAGTCTTCTGCTTCTTTTGTAATGTTTTATTTCCTTTATCTTAAAAAAGCCTGGTGGCAGACGGCCCAGTGCCATCAGTGGGGCTTCGCGGCGCTGGTGAGTGGCGGCTCCAACCTTCTTTGCATTTCACTTTACGTTTCTCATTTCTCACACAAGAGAAGCGCGGGAACCCGACGGTGCGCAGGCTCCCTTCCCTGGTTAAGGAGGGTCCTGTATATGGAGTGGGCTCTTGGGGGACCCATGTGGCTTTTATGGACCCTCCATCCACCTGACCCCTCTCAGACCAGGACCCAGCAGCCAAGCTCTGCACAGCGTGACCCCTGATGACCAGCCCCAAAGCTGTCCAACCAGCACCTGGTGTGGGGACCCCGAGAGGATTTAGGGCCCCTGGGATTCGCTCATGTAAACCTTGGGGGCTGCGGGCCCCACTAGGCGAGAGGCCCCAGGCTTCTGGTGTCAGGATTATCAGTGCTCCCTCTGACCCACCAGGGGTCCTCAGCAGGCCAGTGACTGTCCTGGGCTGACAGCCGTGGTGGTGACACTAGCCAGGCCACCCCAGCAGGGACAGAGCCAGCGCATCCCTTAGGAATGCCCCCTGGGTTGGTGTTGAATGGGTACAGTTTCTATGCGGGAGATGGAAACGTTTAGGAAATGGATGGTGGTGATGGTTGCACGACACTGTGAATGTACTTAATGCCTTTGAGCTGTACACTTCAAAATGGTTCAAATGGTAAATTTATGTTATGTATATTTTACCACAATAGCAATACTTTAAGTAAAATGTTTTTAAAAGTTAAAAAATAATAATTCCTCCCTTTGGGCCGAGGGGACTCCAGGTTCCTCAGCTTCCTGCTGGCACCAGGGCGCCCTCCTCCCCACGGGGCGGAGCTGGGACTGGATGGCGTCCCCTCCTCGACCCCCGCCCCCGCCAGGCACTCACGTGGAACTCGTAGATCTCCGTGAACCGCCGGTAGACCACCTTCTCGGACAGGTCCTGCCATTTCACCAGGAATATGTACACCTGGGGGGGGCCGGGGCAGGGGCCCTTGTTCAGCTTCTGAGGGGGCCTGGCCACGCCCCCAGGAAGCCCCCCAGCCCCTGGTGGGAGCCCTCAGAACTTGGGGGGGCACTCTTTGGGGCAGCCTGGGCCACAGAAAGGACACCAACTTCACGGACCCAGGAGGTGCCACTTTCCACCTTTAGCACCCAGGGCAAGATGACCCATCTCTCTGATAATAAGTCCACTGCCTACAATTCCATAATTATCGTCCCGCAACTCCATAGTAACTCCAACTCTGTAAACGGGACATAGAAGTAGGACCTCACTCCTAGAGAGTTAGAAGGCTACGATGCAGAAAGGGCTCAGCTGACACAACGCGAGAACGCAGCAAGGTACCGTGTGGTGCCAGTAATAGGAAGTGTCAGAACAGACAAATCCATAGAGGCAGAAAGCAGACCAGTGGTTGCCGGGGCTGGTGGGGGTTGAGGAGTGACTGCTAAAGGGTACGGGGTTTCTGTTGGGTGGTGATGGAAATCTTCCAAAATTGAGAGCTGTGTTGGTTGTGCAGCTCTGTGAATATGCTAAAAGCCACTGAGTTGTACACTTTCCATAGGTGGAGTGTATGGTATGGGAATTATATTTCAATAAAGCCATTGTTAGAAAGAAAAAAGAAGATCTCAGTAAGGAAAATTAAGCCTGCAAAAATAGGTCAAAGAATACTACTCAGCCAGAAAAAGGAATGAATTCTTGATACATGCAACCACATGGCGGAATTTCAAGAGCATCACGCTGCGTGAAAGGATCAGACACGAAAGGTTACACACCGTATGATTCCATATCTACGACATTCTAGAGCAAGCGCAGCTAATTTAAGGTGGAAACAAATCAGAACAGTGGTGGCCTCTCGGGGAGGTGGAGGAATGACTGGCCTGTGGGAGAATGTTCCGGGGTGGCGGTGATGCTCCATATCTCGATGAGGGTTTGGGTTACATAGGAACCATCAAAACTCAGCAAATGTGTCTCTAAGACTTGTGGATTTCATTTTACATACATTTTACATCAAAAGAGAAAAAACTATAAACAGATGAATTCTAGTTAGCGATATGCATGCTGAGGGTTTAGGACGAAGTGTACTGATGTTTGCAATATGCTTTGCAATGCCCCCAAAATAAGGTAGATTGCAGGATGGATGGAGAAACACGTGATGAAGCAGCTACAGGGCAGTGTTGACGGTGGAGTCCAGGTCTGGCTGAGGAGCAGCTGGGGTTTTGTTTGTTTTGTTTTATTTTTTGTAAAATTCTTTCTGCTTTGCTGTATGTTTGGAATTCTTCAGAATAAAATACTGAGGCATAAAAAGAACAGCTGTCAGTGGGTACAAGGTTTTGGGGGGGTGAGAAAAGTGTTCTAACATTAGATTATGATGGTTGGACAAATGGGTAAACATACAAAAACCACCACGCACTTTCAATGGGTGAACTATTTGGTATGAAATTATAATCGGTAAAGTGGTTTAGAAGGACGAGGAAGATGAACTTGAGGCGGGCTCAGGATAAACTTCTGGTGATTCTAATTCTAGGAACCACGTCTCAGACCAGGGGGGTCACGAAACGTTCTCTGTAAAGGGCCAGAGAGTGAACACGTCACGCTTTGCAGCCTCTGTGGTCTCTGTCCCAACTACCCAACTTGGTTGTTTTAGCACAAAAGCAGCCGTGGACGGCATGTGAGGAAGTGAGCAAGGGGAGAGAGAACAGCTAGGAAACCCCTGGAAAAGAAGAGCTACGTAGGGA
This sequence comes from Equus przewalskii, assembly GCF_037783145.1. Lineage (NCBI taxonomy): Eukaryota > Metazoa > Chordata > Mammalia > Perissodactyla > Equidae > Equus > Equus przewalskii. The sequence goes on along the minus strand of NC_091842.1, from coordinate 12,248,067 downwards.
CAGTATCCCTATGAGCTATGAAAACAGGCTGTAAACGCTTTATCATTAAAACAGTGTGCACCACACCTGTCAGGAGAACTATTATTAAAAAAACCCAGAAAACAGAAAGAAACAAATGTTGGTGAGGATGTGGAAAAACTGGAATGCTTGTGCTCTTATGGCGGGAATGTAAAATGGTGCAGCTGCTAAGAAAAATAGGATGGCGTTTCCTCAAAAAATTAAACACAGAATGACCATATGACCCAGCAATTCCACCTCTGGGTACACAACCAAAAGAATGGAAAACAGACTCAAACAGAGATTTGTCCACCCGTGCTCATAGCAGTATTTGTCACAACAGCCAAAAGGCAGAAACAATGGAAATGTCCATTGAAGGAGGAACGGATAAACAAAATATGGTCTATACACACAATGGAATATTATTCAGCCCTAAAAAGAAAAAAAATTCTGGCACATGCTACGACACAGATGAACCTTGAAAACATTATGTTAAGTGAAAGAAGGCAGACACAAAAGAACAAATATTGTATGATTGTACTTATAACAGATACCTGAAATAGTCGAATTTATGGAGACAGAAAGCAGAATGGTGGTCACCAGGGGCCGGGAGGAGGGAGCAGCGGGGAGCTAGTGTTTCACAGGGACAGACGTGCAGCTTGTGATGATGAAGAAGTTCTGGAGATGATGGTGGTGACAGCTGCACAACAGTGTGCATGTGCTTAATGCCACTGAACTGGGCGCTTAAAAACGGTGAAGATGGTAAATTTCGTCATGTCCATTTTATCACAACAGTATGGTAGTGGCGCGAGAACAAAAAACCATTGGAATAGAACAGAAAATCTAGAAATAGATCCACGTACATTTGGCAATTTAGGCTATGTTAAAAGTGGTATCTCAAGTCACAGGGGCACAGGTGGATTTTTAAAAACTTGGTCTTGGGACAACTGGCTAGCCTTTTAGGAAGAGGTAAAATTTGGCTCATATTTCACACCACACACCAGAATAAACTCCAAGTGGATCAGGGATCTAAATGCAAAAACTGAACCCATGTAAGTCCTAGAAGGAAACACGGGTACACAGAAAGCCTTTCTAACTGACTCAAAACCCACAGGCAGTGAAAGATTGCTATTGCAAATGCATTAATATTTTTTCAAACTTTAGCATGTAAGACCGTAAGCAAAGCCAAAAGACAAATGATAAACTGGGAGGAAATATTTGCAATACGTATCACAGATAAAGAGTTAATATTCCTAATGTATAAAGAACTTTTTTAAATTTGAAAGAAAAAGACAAAAAATCTGATAGAAAAATGTGCAAAAGGCACAAACAGTTCATGGAGAACACATATAAATATGTAACCCTTAAACATATAAAGAAGTGTTCAATGTTACCTATAATAACATAAATGCAGGTTGATTAGGTAAATGCAAGTTAGTGAAAGCAATCTAAATGAACGAACAATGGCATAGTCACATGACGAACTATTACACACATTTAAAAAATGAGACAGATTTAATGAACTAATTCGGAGGGCACTCCAGGATATGGAAAATGATAAAAAATGTATAGTATGTCACCTTGTTTATTATTTGTGTGTAGTAAAGAAGGAAAAATAAGAAAATATATATATGTGGGGTTTTTTTGCAAAGAGAAATAGAGGAAAGGTAAACTAGAATGAGTCTTTGAGTATATCTTCCTGTGAAGTTTTGACATCTGAACACGTTAATACGTTACATATTTATTTTAAATTTTATTTATTTATTTTTTGTGAGAATGACCGGCCCTGAGCTAACATCTGTTGCCAATCTTCCCCTTTTCCTTTTTTTTCCCTCCCTGAAGCTTCAGCACATAGCTGTGTGGCCTAGTTGTAATTCCTCTGGCTCCTCCACGTGGGACGCCACCTCAGCACGGCACCACTGGGCCACTCCCATACATATTTAAAAATAAAATTAAATCAACAAGGTTTTTTTTTAAACTTCAAAAGTGGAAACAAATGAACAGAACTATATATCAATGGAAACAACCATCATGAAGAAAAATGGAAAATGGCCGGGCCCGTGGCTGAGTGGTTGAGTTCGCGCGCTTCGCTTCAGTGGCCCAGGGTTTCGCTGGTTCAAGTCCTGTGCGTGGACATGGCACTGCTCATCAGGCCACGCTGAGGTGGCGTCCCACATGCCACAACCAGAAGGACCCACAACTAAAAATATGCAACTATGTACTGGGGGCTTTGGGGAAGAAGAAGAAAAGGAAAAAAAAGAAAAATGGAGAAGAAAAAATCCAAGTACCTTTTAGCTACAATCCAAGAAACTTTTAGTACTTTCACTCTCTGTCTAAAACGACAGAAAGAGCTGCAAAGAGAACTTAAATCTGACTTCATAATAATGGCGTGTGTGTAGTAATTCTGAAACAAGTTGAGTGTATTACAGAATCAAGCAAAAGAGGAAATACATTAACCTTGTCGGGAACCAGGTTCTCAGGGCGAGAGACAGGAGCTACAAATCTAAACAGATGAAAGGCAAGAATGGATGACGTGGCTATTTTCCCCAGTCTGTTCACTGACAGGACACAAGCAGTGACGTCCCAGTGGCAATGAGCACCCCTAGCTTCCAGATCTTGGTTCTAATACGACCCCTCACTAGAAGAACCAGGGCTCCTTGGCAAAACCGCTGAGCCCAGGCTGGGGCTGAGAGAGGACAGGCTAAACTGGGAGCACCCTGTGCCAGAAGTAAGAATGTGCTCAAAAAACGACAGGATAGGTCAGAAGGGCACAGAAGGAGCTCCCACAGGCCAAAGCTGGGACAATCTGAGCATCTATAAGTAATGACAGTAATAGATTATGACCCATTAAATAAAGTAGAGATCTGTGCATCCGTATTGACATAAGTAAATAATAAGGAAAAAGGAAAGACTTTTAAGTAAAATGTTTACTAATAAATGCAAAGGAATGATAGAGTTTAAAAAAGTCACTATCTGGCAATCAATTTCAGGCTAGAGTCATCAATGTTCTCTAAGGAACAGGATATTCACAAAGTTTCAAATCATCTCCTCCCAGGTCGGTTGTTAATTACAAAGAGGAAAATAGTAACTTTACAGTAGAGAAGCTTGGAGGACACATCTGGGACTCCTACTCAAATTAACATCACCAAATATGGGAACAAGTCAAAGTCACCTGCCACCTGATAGGATCAATGAGAACATAGTGTCACTTCTGGAATATTCCTGCCACCGATGCATAACCTGAATCTAATGAAGTATCAGACAAACCCAAATTGAGGGACATTCTACAAAATAACCGGCCCTTCTCTTCAAAATGCCAGAGCTGGGAAGGACACAGAGAGGCTGATTAAGACCGACCCAGATTAAGGAGGGCTACAAACACGTGAGCACTGACATGCCTCAGGTGACGCTGGATCGGACCCTCGTCCTGAAAGATTTTGCTACAGAGGACAAGTAGGACAATGGGTAAATTGGAACAAAGTCTGTAGGTTGGATAATAGTGTTTCCTCAAGGTCAATTTCCTCATTTTGACACATTTGGTTATGTAAGAGACTGTCCTTGATTTTGAGAAATACACATCATAGTGTTTAGGGGTCAAGAAACACGTTCTCTGCGACTTAGTATTATAATGATTCAGAAAAGTTATATTCAGAGAGAGAGAAACCTGGTAGAGGCGGAGGGAAGGAAAGGGAAGAAGAGAGAGAGAGAGAGAGAGAGAGAGGGAGCTAGCATGTGGGTGAAGTTATTGGTACTTTTTTGGGCAACCTCTCTGCAAATTTGAAGTTATTTCAAAATTAAAAGTAAAAAAAAAGGTCTTGGCACATTGCTAAATGTACCATACAAATGCCATACAATTTACTAAGTGGAGCTCCTCCCTGGCCCTCCTCAGCCTTGGGGACCCTAGGGGAGGTGGCACGTCTGGGCAGACACTTCCCCAGCCACCAGGGCAGGAGGGGGGGCATTTTTGACCCCCCTCGTGCTGTCACCCTACTGGAGGGGATAGGACTCTAATGGAACTGACCCCACGGGCGACTGAGGGGACAGAGAGCCCGCTGCCAGCCTCCTTCCCAGAGGACTCCTCCCTGAGAGCAGAGATGGTCAGGGAGGGCTGCCCGGAGGCACGCGCCCTGGACGTGTGCGCGGGGTCTCGGGGACATGGACAGCTGCCGAGGAGGTGCTCCTGGCTGGGGCGAGGGAGCAGGGAGTGAGGTGGGCTGGCGGGACGAGGTGGGGGGTGGCGAGGCTGGCCGTCCCCGCCCCTCAGAGTCAGGGGTGCGAGAGCGCACATCTTTTTAAGGGCGTGCATCCACCGCGGACCCCGACGGGCAGCTGAGGCCAGAGACGCGGAGCCGTCTGCCCGCGATCCCGGCTCTCCACCCTCTGCCGCCCGCCCGGAGCGCCCGCGTCTCGGCCGGTGGCCCTGGGGACTGCGCGGGGACAGCACGGTCTGGTACCCGCGCCCGGGGCTGTCTCTGCGCGCTCGCAGGCGCTGCGGCTACTCACGTAGTGCTGGCTGGGGACGAAGCGCTTCTCGAAGCCCAGGAGGGCGATGTGGCGGATGAAGGTGTCCCCCATGGCGGGGCTGCGCGTGGCCTCCACTGCTCCGGGGCGTTCCCGGGCTGGGCTTTAAATGGGCTGGAAAGAGGAAGTCCCATGTGTGGCGGCAGGGCTGGGGGCAGGAGGGATCAGGGAGGGCGCAGAAAGGGCTCTGCTTCTTCTTTCAGTTTCTGGGACTCTTCAGGCTCCCACAGGGTGGACGTGGGCGGCCGGACGCATGCCCGTGTGCCCGACATGCTGGACATGTGGCCCTTGTCCTCTCTGTGGCCTACCAGGCCCAACCGGTTGGCGAGGGGAGGTGCCCAGCTCTCTCTGGGCCAGCTGCATTGGCCTCTCTGCTGTTCTGGAACACACCAAGCTGCTGCCACCTCAGGGCCTTTGCACTGGCGCTTCCACCTGGACCATCTCCCACACACCTGTAACTCCTCCACATTTTCTCCAGGTTTCTGCTCAAATGGCACCTCCTCTGAGAGGCCTTTCTTGATAACTTCACACAAAATAGCAAAACTTCATGCTCCCCCCACCCCGGCTTTCCTGTTTGTATTCAGAGCACTTACCATGACTGACATATTACCTATTTTATTTTTTTACAATGTCTCTCCTTACCAGAATGTGAGCAAGGGCTTGGCCTGTTTCGCTAAGGCCTCTGGCCCCAGCTCCTAGAACTGGTACCTGGCACGCAGTGGGCCCTCCATAAACACGTGGAGAGTAACTGCGTCACTCACTGAATGAACGAATGAATGAATGAATGCCTCTCCGGGAATGTGTGCAAGTGTCAGGCACACATCCCTGGGTGTCTGAGCGTGCTGAATTGCCAGCGGCAGCTGGGACAGATGCTGAGTGAGAGCTGGGTTACAATCCTGATCAAAGAGTGGATCTCAGAGATGACTTGGTTTTCGTCCTGAGTAAAATGGGGCCATGGGGAAGGGGCTCTGGGAGGAAGAGGTGAGGAGGGGAGCAGTGGGCAGGGGGACAGGCTGGAGCCTCTCTCACTAAAGCCTGGGGTGCTAGGGCCAGGCAGGTGGGGGTCTGGGAGGCTCAGAGGTTATGGAGATGGACCAAGGTCACACAGCAGATGGCCTCAGACCCAGGCAGTCTGGGTGTAGGCTCAGGGGGGCAGAGCCAGCGTGTGGTCAGATCTGCAGATTCCAAGGTTGAGAGAGATGAAAAAGGCCATCACGGGGAGCACTGAGAGCCACGGGTCCCCTTGGACCATTGGGGTGACAGTTGGCATTTGGAAGAGGTTTTTTTTGGTTTTTTGGGGATTTTTGCTGAGGAAGATTAGTCCTGAGCTAACATCTGTGCCAATCTTCCTCTGCTTTATATGTGGGTCACCACCACAGTGTGGTGTAGGTCCATGCCCAGGATCTGAACCCACAAACCCAAGCCACCAAAGTGGACTGCACCGAACTTAACCACTCTGCCAGGGGGCCGGCCCCAAGAGGGGTTTATCAGAGAAGCACAGGGTCCATTCCCTCCGCTGTGAAAGATCTGCTCGGCAGGCATGTCCCCTCCAGTCACTGCTGCTCCCCCACCTCACCCAGAGGTCACCAGCCCTGGTGTGGCCAGCCTTTCAAGTCCCTTCTCTGGACATTTCCATTTATGTATCTAGGATCCTCCTGAACAGGATACACTACTCAGCGATGAACAGGAACTGCCACACACGAGTGAACCTTCCAGATGCAGTGTGGAGGAGAGAAGGCAGACGCGAAGCACGCCTTACAAAACATGCCTTTGGCAGGAACCCATTTATCCTAAGCTCAAACACTGCCTATGCCTGCCAATGGTGCTGGAAGCCAGGGTGACCTCTGGGCCGGGGGTGGGGGCGGTGGGGGGCCAGCAGGGACTGCAGGGACACGGGAGAAGGCAGGTGACGGGCTCCTGCTTGCTAAGGATGCTGGTTCCACAAGTGTGCTCACTTTCCAGCAATGAACCCAGCCCTCAGCACTGAGATCGGCGCAGGGCCTTTTGCTGTGGGTGTTTTGCTGCAACAAAAAGTTGGAGAGCGAGAATAGATTAAGTGCACGTGGTTGGGAGGGCAGCACGGGGCACTCAGCTCCCTGCTGAGTGCTGTCCTTTGATTATTCGCTCAAGGCCCCCTCCCTCAGGGACTCAGCTTGTCTCCAGCCTTCCCTGGCCCATGGTGCTGCCTTGAGGCCCCTGCACAGACTCGACTCGCCCGTTGCTCCCCGTGGTGTGGCGAGGGGACAGGGCAGAGGAAGTAGTCAGGGTTGCTGCAAGCAGGACCTGCTGGGCGCCGGTGCACCACGGCGCTCCCTTCCCCTCCTCCCCCGGCCTTTCCGCTCTTGTGCAACTGCCTGGCCAGGCGGCCAGTCCGCAGACACGGCCCCGACCCCGCGCCCAGCCATCAACTGCTCCTTCCCGCTTCCCTCCTGGGCCTCCCCCTGCCTCCCCTCGCTCCTCACGTGCCCCGGCAGAAAGCAGGCTGCCAGAGCCCAGGAGGCCAGAGCTCCGGGAGCAGCTCCCAGCCCTGTGTCGGGAACCACTAGGATTCACTTCAGTGCCTGGGGGGCGCGAGCGGGCGACCAAAGGATTAAACAAACAAACAAACAAGAACAAGCAAATGTGAGGGAAGGAGGTGACGAATAGATAAAAGAATATTGGGGGGAGATGAGACAAACGTAAAAAGTTTTAAAATTTTTTATTGGGAAATACATAGAAAACTCCAAAAAAATGTAGTTTATTATAAAACTATAATTATTATAAAGTGGCTATCTAGTTGTCACCTGGGTGTTCAAACAATACCAGTCCGCAGAATCGCCCCGACCTCCCTCGACTGCTAACAGGAAGGACTTCCCGTGGGTCAGGAGACCTTTACGTCTGTGATCACATATTAGCCTCACAGTGAGGCTCTCCGGTAGGTACCATTCCTCCCTCCACTTCACAGATGGGGAAACTGAGGCACGGAGAGATTAATAGGTGGCCCCAGCTCATAAGCTAAGTGCTGGGATTTGAACCCATGCAGTCTGGAGCCCACGCCCGTGCTCTTAACCACTTGAGTCCCCTGCCTCGGCCCTGAACAATATGTGAATGAATGAATAAATAACGATGGTGATTCACCCGGGAGGAGCCAGCCTGCGTGAACGCCCCCAGAAGAGGGGGGTTCTCAAATCAGGCCAGACTGTGGGGGAGCAGGGCTTTCTCCAGATGCCACCTTCTCCACCCTCAGGCTTCCCCAGACGGCGGGCTGGCCAGTGCCCGACACAGGAAATCCCCAAGGCTGGGCCACGGGGGCGGGCGGGGTGGAGAGGGGTCTGGCCTCAGAGCCTGAGGCCAGGCAGGCCTTCTGGGGGCCTTCCGTCAGGAGAGGGATCTAGGGCTTCCCCGAGTTGGAACGGACCCAGTTCTTCCCCAAGTCTCACTTAAAGCTCTCCCGCTGCCCCTTCTCGAGCAACCACAGCCTGGACCCCACGCCAGGCCGGTGACCAAGGCCCCCTGGCCCGCCCCCAGGCCCAGGGCCTGGCCGGCTGGGAGGCGCACGGCCCCGGCGGCGGGGGCGTCTCCGCGGAAACGCAGGCGCTCCCACGCCCCTGCCTCCCGGGGCGCCTTCCCTTCTCAGCAGATGCACACGGGCCACGGCCGAGGCCGCGGCGGAGGGGAGCGGGTGACCCGCCCGAGTCACGCCCCGGGAGCCACACCTGGGACGCCTCCTCCCCTGGGCCTGACGGCGATGCTGTCCAGCCCTCGGCAGGGGGACTGGGGCGCGGAGGGGCGGGGGACCGGGCCTTGGCCCCGCCGAAGGGCGCGCGCGGCTCCCGCGGGCCTGCGGGAACTGACTGCTCGGAGCCGGGAGCCCCTTGGCGTTCATTCAAGCTCCCTGAGCCTCGGGTTTTGCACCCGCAAAATGGCACCAACAACGGTACCCACTTCAAGGACGCCCGTGAGGACGGGCGAGGTCAAGCGCGGAGCCCGGCGAGCGTCGGCTGTCGTGCGGCGTCCGCCGTGCACAGGCGGCCCCTGAGGTGCAGTGGGGCGCGGAGGTGGGAGAGGCCAGGAGCCAGGGCGGTCTCTTGCTGTTTAAACGGAGCCTTGGTGAGGAAGATGTCGCAGGATGAGAGCAGGCGCTCCAGGCCGGCACGACCTGCGCAAGGCTCGGCCGGAGGGCCAGGCTCGTGTTTGCTTCTGGAGCTGTCGCCGCGAGCCGGGCGGAGGGCGTGGCGCAGGCCCGGGTGGAGAGCTGGGGGAGCTCAGCCTGGGTTCTGCCGCGGCCGTTTGGGGTGGAGTCAAGGGCACGGGCTGGTGGTGGGATGGAGGCTTTTCCAGAGCCGGTGGGGCTGAGGACAGCGGCAGAGGACTGCAGCCTGAGTCCTGCACGAGGGGCTGGGGCTGTCCCCACAGCCCCGCAGCATCCAGGAGCTGCTGACACCGAGTGGGCCCTAGGTGATACCTGACGGATGGGGACGCTGCGAGCCCGGAGCGCCAACTCTTCCTGCGCTGGCTGCCAGGGAACCCCAGGGCCCAGCCTGCAGTGGCCCCTCCGGCCCCACTTGTCGCTGGCACTTTCTTGCTGACTGGGCCCAGATGTGTCTCAGTGAACATTTAAAGCTCATGAACCAACCACCAGGCTAAATCCGGCAGCAAGCTGCCACTGCAGGGGGTTTTGTGGTGATCTGTTTGAACTTGAAGCGAATTCTAGTAATGAGGAAACTGTGCCTCCAGTTACGGGCGCTGGGCTGCCGTCTCCAGCCCTGAGCCAGACTGCAGGCAAGTCAGCTGGCAGCATGCAGTTAGTCTGGGAGTGGACAAGGGTTCAACCTCTGCCACATCCAAGGGGACACAGGACCATAAAGACACACAGGTCTGGAATGAGGGGCCAGGCCACCTGTCTTCACAAAGGTGTGAAGCAACCCGTCATGCTGTCTTGCATCAAGCGACAGGACAAAAGATGCCACTGCTGTGGCTTTATGACCACACACGGTGGGCCGCCTGCTCCGACCCTGTCTTCCTGGAAACCTGCCCTTGCTGTCTGTTATCAAGGATTTTCCCTAGAGGATCTAGTTTGGCTGTCACAGGGGAGACCATTTCAGTCTAAACTGCAGGTATGAACCCCATAGATCCTTTCAGGATTTACCTGGATCTTCTTCCAGCCTGCGACACTTTTTAGGCTGCTGGAAGGTGGGCCTTCTGCTCTTCCGCTGCCTCTGGTTGGGTCTACCCAACTCTTCATAATGGACTGAGTGGAGACAGGCCTCCCCACGTCCCCTCAGGCACTGCCAGGGCACGGCCTTCTGTCAGGTTGTCAGTGCTTTACAGAAATCTAGACACTGCAGTCTAAATGAGCAGCCTTGAGACCAGGCACGAAGCTGATGCTACAAGATGCCTGTCAACATCCGTCTGCGCTGGCTTCTGAGAAGGAAGCACCTGGACAAATGCGTGTTGTGTCACAGCTGGCTTTCAGTGCTAACTTTCCTGACACTTCCTCAAAATAAACCCACAGGTGTCAGTGGTTGGGGGGGTGTGTGTGTGGGGGGATAAGGTGACACACAAGATCACTGCTGCCCAGAGCAGGGAACCTGGGGACAACCACGAGCCCATCAAGCTTCCCGTGCTGATTCTAACCCAGTTCCTGGGGTAGGGAAGTCCCTCCGGAGCAGCTAGGCTAGGTCCACGCAGTTATTTGTCAACAGGTCACCAGACCTCTAGGGACATAAATTTCTACAACCAGCTGCAAGCTGCTTTCAAAGCTGCTTTTTGAGCCAAGAAGGTTGGCAGCCACAGGCAAAGTACAGAAAGCTCTTATCCCTTATCCCATAATGGAGTAACCCAGAACCTCAACAGCAGAGGCTGGGCAGCAACTCTTGGAGCCTAAACAGAAGGACGAACGGCCCCACTTGTGCTCATCCTACTGGACTCACAGGCCTGAGCAGCACAGGGAGGGGTGATGAAGAAAGCAGCCTACAGCTCACCTCGATTCCTAGTCCTGCCCCCCTTGCCTTCCCCATCATAGGAAAGCGAGGCAGTCCTGGGAAAACACCACATCCTCAAAATACATCCGAGCCAGAAACCGGAGCCTCCACTTAGGAAGGTGAGTACTGGACAGTACACCTCAGGGATGTGCGGCAGTGTGACAAGTATCTGCCCACTAATGGGTAAGGCAACCAAGCGAGTCCCTTCAATTTATTTAGACTGGGGCTTCAGGGTGTTAAGTGAAAACTGAAAAGCTCCGGTCACGCAATCTTCCTCTCCAACAGACCTTTCGGTCGGAGGCTGGAAGGATGCTCGGAGTAACCACCTACTTCAAAAGGGAACTGGCTGCTGCTGTAGACACCATCGTGGGAGCAGAGGGCTGCAGAGCTGGCCTCGTCCTTCCCTCAGTCTTGGAGAAAGACAGGGACAACTACCTGATTCTGCCTTCGCTTCCTCATCCCGGAAGCCCCAGAGCAACCTTGGCACCAGACATGGAGCGCAGCAGACACCTCACCTCCTTTCACAGATCACAGACGATTTCGACCAACGAAAAGATAAAGGCTTCGCATGACGTGCTAACTGCTGAAAGGGCAAGCTTCCGTGCAGAGTGGCTGGGGTCTCGGAGCGCTGGGCGAACAGCAGATGCGGACACTCCCAGCTTCAGCACTGGCCCTGCCCTCAGGGGCTCTGCGGCCCAAGGGGAGGCCACTCCGGGAAGAAGGCTTTGCTTCCCCCCCCAACTGAAGGGCCACAGCTTGGCAAAGGGGTTAGCACTTAGCCCAACTCCGCTGATGGGACTTAATTTAATAATCACTGGAATGTAGACATCTCTTTGGTTATACTGTTTTTCTGGTGGAAATTAAGGTAACAGCTGTCCAGAAACAGAGCTTGGATTTGGTCACAAAACCTATGTTCCCAGACACTCTACTACATTCCGCAATAAAATGATGCTTCACGTCAGTGAGCTATTATGGAGTCAAGACGTCGTTTCAGAAACACAAAGCACATGAGAATTACTGATGAGACCTACTGGAACAAAGTGTATTTTGTTTCTCAGTCCAGTCCTCACTGATCTAATAAAGATCTTAGTGGGCAATTTAAGCCCCAACCTGACCCCCGCCCTCAGAGGCACGCTATTTATCAATGGTCTCATTTATGAAAGCAGTGCCTATCCATTCACACAGGCAGCTGGTGGCTTCATCTTACAGACTGTTCCTGGGCTCTGATTCAGCCACCCAGGGCGACACTGCCACCCAGTCTTAAATAAGCCCAGGGTGCTGAAAGCAGGGATAATTTGGCGAGTGCAGGAAAGGAGGCAACTCGGTAAGGCAGTTGCCTTGCCAGGAAACAATGCTGCTCTAAGGGAAGCCTTCCTGAGAGACCCAACTGTGGGAAGCAGAGACCGAGTGCGACGTGAAAAGCTTCAGGACACGACGGTGGGTTAAGAATGACATTTCACCTCCACTCTCTTCCAGCAGAGGACAGGCACAGGCACAGCACCTCTTGTGTGACGGCCAACATTTCCTGAAGGAACCAGGCTCATTCAGTTTAGAGGAGAGGCAGAACCGGACAGAAGAGCATTCCTGAAACCTTTAAAAAGTTATGTCGAGGATGGAGCACCGGTTCTGTTGTTGTCCAGAGTACAAAAACTGGTCTACTTGGCAGATGTAAGAAGATTTTTAAAAAATGCTTTCTAGCGGCATATATGAAAACAAAAGCTATGTGTATGCATCTATAGAGAATTGCATATATACAATTAGACTGGATAGGAAAACAGATCTCCTTGGTTAAGTCTGCCATCCCACAAATTTTTTGTTAAAAAAAGCTTAACTCCTTTAAAATGCAGCCTTTTGACGGACCTGGTTCTCCAGTGGCTGGAAGGGGAAGTGTGGGCGAGGGCAGGGCTGAGTGCACTTTTTAAGAACACTTCACAGGAACCGTGATGCTGGATCGCAGCAGCTAGTTTCCTCCCAATGTCAGGTGGCAGGTTAACAAGAAATTAGTTTGGCTTTCCCTGAGCACACACTTGTAGGATAAAGGAGAGGCAGAGGGCTGTGGGGAGGGAACAGAAACAACCTGGAGCCAGTGCGGGACTGCTACACGGGAGCAGCTAATGCGTGTGCTCTCTCGGGGGAGGGACTCTGATCTCACCATCACACTTAAGCTGCACACAGTTGGCGTGTCAGGGAGAGAAAGTTGGGGGTTCCAGCCGCAGCTCAGACAAGAGGCACAATGATCTCAGAAAACACCATGAAGGATGGTGTCCTTAGGAGGAGCTCAGCCTCTGCACAGTGCCAACTTGACCCTCATTTTGCATTTCACCTACCACCGAACCACCCACAAGCTTCCCCAGACATAATCATGAAAACACCTTAGAAAGAAATAATTAGTGTGTGAAAGGCATGGATGGATTTTATTTATTACCCTATATCTACAATTTAATTTGAGGTAAAATATAAGCAACACATAAAAATGCCTATTTCTGCTACCATGTAATATAATTCTCCATTGTGAATATTGTGATAAAGCTAATGAAAACTCTATGCCGTCACATACTCTAGCTTTTCATATAGCTGGTATTTTACAACTCTTAATTTGTTTGTGAAATCTCAACACATGTAAGATTCTCCTACAAATGGCGCAGAATATCAGAGGGCGCATAATTAGCCTACCCCTCACTCCCCACACTGGAGCCTCAGTGTTACAAGTAGAATTATAAAGTAACGAAGGCGATGAAAACCCCTTGAGTCTGATCCAAGCCGGAACAGTGTTCCAAAGAAATCCACACCACAATAGGTGACAGGACAGTGAGGCTGTAGGGTCACTTTGTGTGACCAAACACTCAAACCTGATCTTACACTTCTGGTACACCATGCATTTTATTCAGAGGATGAGTAAATGTGGAAGAGGTTCTCTGTGTTCCATCTAGAGCCACACACTGAGATACTGACCTCTTACTGGCTGTGAGGTGATCCAGACGGATGTTTTTAATTATGATAAAAAACATATGAACAATGATAGATAGCTTAGGAAAAGGTTTAGTCAAATATACAGATACTAACTGTTCACTCAGTCATTAAGGAGAGTCGTGAACAAAAGGATCATTTAAATGATTTCTCAAATAGAAAAACTAAAGAACTGAACTATCACAGGTGTTTTCTTCACTGGAGAAGCTGAGATGTTCCAGTAGGAGATATCGTCACTTGATTGGAAAATAAACACCATGGCTGAAGGCTCTGCTGATACGTAAAAAATCTGATGCGAGTCATCCCTGTCATTGTCCCTGTCATTTTCCCAGCATTGCTGTAAAATCCTTATAATACATTCCAAAGTAAACCAGCCATTCCAAATCTACAGTCACTCTGCTCTTTAATTCAATTCACAGAACTGCTGAAAAAGTAGACATTTCTATCTAAAAGTAGAAAAAAAGGTTTGTATAGAAGGTATTTCTGTTATACAAGTATATTACACAGCTTGGGGCAGTAACAGGTCCGAAAAGCTCTTCTCACCCACTGATATTTTAAGCTAAAATAGGAGAGAAAACAAACAAGCAAGAAAACAGGTTAATTTCATTATAGGAATTTAACATTCACAAATATCACAACTTAATCAGCACTTAAACCCATGAATTGACATTATATGGCAATTTCATGACAAAAAAAGGCCTCTGTCTAAAAAAAACACACTGCCAGGTACAGATGAGAGTGGACTGCTGCCCAGCCGGATCCCAGAACCGCCACCCAACGGGCCGCAGCTCAGGCAGCACATGAGAACCAAGCTTTGCTGACTCCTGAGCCAGAGCTGCCCCTCCTGTCGTAGCCTGGCCAAGTTTAAGAAGCTTCCAGTAATAGGATCAGGCTTCTAACTGAATTATGTCAGATGCACAACGGACTGTGCGGCTCAGCCTGACCCTGAAAACACTGTTCTGATGAGGGCGAGCAGTCAGTCTAGCAACACCAAGGCACAGTGAATTCCAATGATGAGGAAAAGGTTTACCCTGGAGATTAGAAACAAAGCAATTTCCTTTGAAGGCAAAAGTGCTTTTATATCTTTGACTGACAGACACATATTGACCCAAGGAAAATTCTCTACTTGAATCTTCTAGCTCAAATGGTCCAGTATGGCTTAGATTTGGAGCTCAAATGCCATGAAAGCAGGGCCATCATTCATGGGCAAAGCAGGGGGAAAACAATAGCTTATGAGTACACAGGTGGTGCAGCCGGACACTGCATGGCATCCCAGACACAGAAGCTGATTTACCCTAGGAGGGAAGAGGTCTACCACGTAGGGTCTGGCTCTTGCTTGATCTGAGAGTTTCCATCAGTCTCCTTTATTTCTATCAAGAAAAACAGAAGGGAACCGATTAATTGCACTATTAAGGCAAATCTGCTCAATTATAAATCCCGTTACCAAACTATTTACTATAAAATGATTTAATAGGAATTACAAGATACTAACAATGATAACATTTTCAGAGACAACAATATTTTCAGAGACAACAATGCTTCTCTAGCAATAAGTTCTAAATTTTGTTACTTATGTTTTCAAAGTAACAAACCTCTTATAACTTACGTGTTTAAAGGACCCACACTATCTAGGTTAGACACAGTCTCCAGCTGTTTGAGAATTTATTAAGAGTCATCTGGGGAAAATGGAGCAAAAGAACCCACGAGTCACCTCTGAACACGTTTCTGGGCATAAACTACAAACCGAATTCACCCAGAAACAAAAGAAGAAAACTACCACACACACAGTTCTAGGTAAGCGGCTTTAAAAAACACACAGTCTTCTCTTCTAATAAAAGTCTTAAGGAACTTCAGCTTTTGGCAACCAGACTCCCCTCTTTACCTTCTGTTGCAGGAACTTCTAACTGGCTTGGCTCAGCTGATTCTGAAAAGAAACACATGAAGATTTACTTTAACACTGTTCAAAAGTTGCTGTCAATTCTCTAAGTGCCTAGAAGGAGGAAGAGAGAAGGCCCTCCAGACACCGTGCACAGAGCCCATTCTAGGATGAAGCAACAGCCAAAGAGTCTTGGGCTAACACACACAATCACTTAACTAGATTTTCAAAAGTCTACTTTTCTGAAATACGTGGTTAGCTTACACAGCCAAGGTGTTAAACAACGATCTTAATTATGAGAGCTCTAACATGAAACTAAGAAGTTCCTTCTTCATGTCTTCTCCTTATTTCCTTCTGTGGGCTCCCTTTCAATAAAAGCCTTTCATTACTTTCAATGAAGCATAGTAGGAGGCCTAAACACTTTTCTAAACCACAGTACATGCATTGCCACCCAACACAATTTGGTGTACAGCAACCATTAGAAACCAATGGCATAAAGAGTAAAAAGTTAAAAAGACAACTGAACTTCTCACTCAAAAGTTACATTCTATGCCATTTGTCCTGGGGTTTCTGAGTGTACCCCTGACCTGGGACAGTGGGATCAGATGGCACGTGTCCATGGCTCTCAATTAGGTCCTACAGCTTGAGCTTATACAGGCTTTCAAACACAAGAGTCAAAGAAACGAAGTCTAAGTGTGCGCATGCGTGTGGGTGACTGTCCTCACAGTGAGGCAAACATAAGGATGTGAGGCCAGGCAAGTCTGTGAGCCGTTTCCTCGAAAAAGTAGGAGTACTTCTATGTCTCACCCTGCTTAACTTACCTGGTATCACGGGGCCTTCCGACTCATTCTGATCAACCAACTCTGAAAACAAAGCAGATTCAAGTAATAATTTAATGATATGCTGTTACATTTGAAAAGCATTTTCACACACGTTCTCTATTGTGATGCTCCAACTTTGCTATAACAGGCACTATTTTCCTTAGGACAAGAGAGGAACAAACATTAAGAGTTCTGATATGTTCTATCAAAATAACTAATTCATAATAATCACCATAATCTCAACAACAAAAAACCCAATTAAAAAATGGGCAAAAGATCTGAACAGACATTTTTCCAAAGAGGATATACAGATGGTCAACAAGCACATGAAAAAATGTTCAACATCACTAATTATTAGGGAGATGCAAATCAAAACTAATGAATAAACTAAGAATAAATGAATAAAACTAAGAATAAACAAATGGGACTTCATCAGATTAAAGAGCTTCTTCAAGGCAAATGAAAACAGGACTGAAACAAAAAAACAACCCACTAACTGGGAAAAAATATTTGCAAGTCATATATCTGACAAAGGCTTAATATCCATAATATATAAAGAACTCTCGCAACTCAACAACAAAACATCAAACAACCCAATCAAAAAATGGGCTGGAGACATGAACAGACATTTCTCCAAAGAAGATATACTGATGGCCAATAGGCACATGAAAAGATGCTCATCATCGCTCATCATCAGGGAAATGCAAATCAAAACCACACTAAGATATCACCTTACACCCGTTAGAATGACAAAAATATCTAAAACTAATAGCAACAAATGTTGGAGAGGTTGTGGAGAAAAAGGAACCCTCATACACTGCTGGTGGGAATGCAAACTGGTGCAGCCACTATGGAAAACAGTATGGAGATTCCTCAAAAAATTAAAAATAGAACTACCATACGATCCAGCCATCCCACTACTGGCTATTTATCCAAAGAGCTTGAAGTCAGCAATCCCAAAAGTCCTGTGCACCCCAATGTTTATTGCAGCACTGTTTACAATAGCCAAGACGTGGAAGCAACCTAAGTATCCAGCAACAGATGAATGGATAAAGAAGATGTGGTACATATATACAATGGAATACTACTCAGCTGCAAAACAGAACAAAATCATTCCATTTGCAATAACATGGATGGACCTTGAGAGAATTATGTTGAGTGAAATAAGCCAGCGAGAGAAAGATAATCTGTGTATGACTCCACTCATATGAGGAATTTAAAATTACGGACTAAGAACAGTTTAGTGGGTACCAGGGGAAAGGTGGGGTGGGGGGTTGGCACAAAGGGTGAAGTGGTGCACCTACAACATGACTGACAAACATTAATGTACAATTGAAATTTCACAAGATTGTAACCTATCAATAACTCAATAAAAAAAGATAAAAAAAAATGAGAGATCACCTTATACCCATCAGAATGGTTATAATTAACAGGACAAGAAATAACAAGTGCTGGAGAGGGTGTGGAGAGAAGGGAACTCTCATACACTGCTGGTGGGAGTGCAAACTGCTGCAGCCACTATGGAAAACAGTATGGAGTATCCTCAGAAAGTTAAGAATAGAAATACCACAGGATCCAGCTATTCCACTGCTGGGTATTTATCCAAAGAACATGAAAACACAAATGCATAAAGATACATGCACCCCTATGTTCACTGCAGCCTTATTCACAATAGCCAAGACTTGGAAGCAACCCAGGTGCCCATCAAGGGACGAAAGGATAAAGAAGGTGTGGTATATACACACAATGGAATATGACTCGGCCATAAGAAATGATGAAATCCGGCTATTTGTGACAACATGGATGGACCTTGAGGGTATTATGCTAAGCGAAATAAGTCAGAGGGAGAAAGTCAAATACTGTATGATCTCACTCATAAGTAGAAGATAAAAACAACAACAAACAAGAACATAGAGACAGAGATGGGGAAGAGGGGAGGGAGAGGGTGAAAGGGGTGATTCACATGTGTGTGGAGATGGATTGTAACTGGTCTTTGGGTGGTGAACATGATGTAATCTATACAGAATTCAAAATGTAATGATGTAGAACTGAAATTCATATAATGTTATAGACCAATGTTACCTCAATTTAAAAAGTTTTAAACGAAAAGAACTTTAAAAACATAATAATGATTGCCATAAAATCCTATTATAGACTACTACACAAAGATGAGAACAAAACTGAACATTTTAAACATAAAGTAAGGGGGCAGGGAGGCTTAAAATATAATGTTCCTTGAAACTGAAATTACACAGGAGACAGAAGAATTGGGATTAATAAAAAAAATACTCACAGAAAAAAATTATCATGGGATTTCTTAAATAACAAAGTTCCTTGGTGTGATTAAAGGTAAATGTCACAAAGATGACTCAAAATCCGTGAAGCAAGGTACACCTCTCTTCCATGACTGACATCACCAGATACTAACACACTTGGCCAAGACCAACAGTATACTAAAAACAGAATCTTTGAAAAAAGAACTCCTGGTTTTGGGGATACAAGCAAACCAATAAATTTTATGATAAAGTAAAACTCAAAACTTGCAAGCAGAAGAGAGTAACCAAATCCATGACACAAAGAGCAAGATCAAAGAACAAGGTCAACAGTGCGAGCAGCACGGAGCAAGTCTAAGAACCGCATGATTTCTCAGGCCAGGGAGGCAAACCAACGCAACAGGGCTCTGCTGCTCAACGGTCACTGAACACTCCTGAACACGGGGTCAAAAAGGCCCACGCTCCCCAGTGAGTGAACTGCAGACGTGAGCACTCACTGCGATGGGTTTTCCCTGGGCAGAATAATAATGCCAACTGGAAAAAAGAGTGAAATGCTAACGGTATTAGAAAAGGATAATTCCCGTTTTTGAAAATTTTTAATAATAAAGTGAACAGAACAGCATAAAACATACTATGTTTTGCTAAAAACACTATTTAAAATGATCTGAACATCTGGGAACTGGAAGAACACTTACATTTTCTCATGCAACAATATCTTAGAGCCCAATGCGTGCCAGACACTATGCTTCAGTATGAACAGAAGAAGGCTAGATCACATAAAAGGCCCACTTACTCCAGCACAGAAACGATCACACAATAATAGCGAAAGTAAGAATAGTAGTACTAACAACAAACACATTGTATTTACTGAGAACATACTTTAGCGCAGGCATTGTTCTAGGTTAGGAGATCAATAAACCTTTATGTCAAAAGCCACTTAGCAAATATTTCAGGGTTGCAGGTCACAGTCTTTTTTCCAACTTCTCCACTCCACCATCAGCAAATGGGCCTGGCAGTGTTCTTCTAATAAAACTTTATTTAAAACGCAGACAGGAACTTGCTGATCTCCGTTTCAGATGCTTGACTAATGAGTCACTTGAAATCTTCTAAAACTCCCCAAATGGGTACTAACATCCCTACCATTTTATGCACGAGTAACCTGAGATAAAAAGAAGCTAAGCAACTTGTCCAATCTTACATCTAGAAAATGCCTGGCGCTCTACATTGAAGCTCAAACAATGGCTTTGCATGGTTACTGCCGGAGGTGAAGTGAAACAGCACACTCTGTGAACTAAGTGTGTGTGTGCATGCCCCCCACAACCTCGCACATCCCAGAAAGGAAGAAAAACAAAAAGACTTCATGAAATACTCACGGTTATTAATCACAAGTCCTGGAAATGGTCTAAAGAGAGAAATAACAGTTTATTTTTACTCTACAAGAATCGACATGTATATTCAGTTTACTCAACTAATAATTAGCCCATGCATTTATATATTATCCACTACTTTTTAATCTTCTACCTTTTAATCTACAGATAGATAACATAGATACATGAATAACTATTATGAAACATTATTAGAAAATGTTGCACTAAAGATGGTGGGAAAACAAAAAATAAGACCAAACAAAAGGGAACAGAGCAATTCTAGTGAATTGGTCTAATGGAAGATGGCTTTCCTCCAGGCCCCTGGGGAATGAGGTGGAGGTGGGACAAAAATACACGATTTTTAGGGAAAGGGAGAAGACGAGTGAGGAGAAAAAGCCTAGGGAGGGTGATACATTTGCTATTTCTGAGAGCCAGTCCTAAGTGATTTATACTAGCAACAGTGGGAACCTGACCATGAACTGACTGGGTAGATTTAGAGATAGCTAACATTTTGGGAGTTGGAAGAGAAGACTGAAGACATCTTGAGACTTCTGCTTCGGTGGATGAAAAAGAGGACAGTTATTGAATACTTACTGTGACGAGCACATACTAACAAATCTAATTCTCATAATGCTGTTGGGGGTAGGTATAAGCACCATTCCCACCCTGTGGATAAGGAGCTGAGGCTCTTAAAGGAAACAATTACAGTTCCACTGTGCAGCGAAGGCAACAGAAGTAACTTGGCTGACATGAGATCAAACCCCTGTCTGACCTGAAGTCCGTGATGAGGCCTAAGACAGAGGCTGGCCAAATTTTCTGTAAAGGGCTGGAGAGTAAGGACTTTAGGCTTTGCAGATCATACTGTTTCTGTCCCAACTACTCAGTTTCACCACGGGAACATGAGAGCAGCCATAGATAAAATGTAAACAAACGGATGTGACTGTTTTAATAAGACTTTATAAAAACAGGGGGCAGGCTGGATTAGGACCTCAGGGCATGGTTTGCCAACTCTTTGACTTAAAATCTGGAGAATTGGAAGTCAGCTCTGGGAGGAGAGAATCTAATGGCACAATAACACAAGTACAGTTTCCCCCCTTTTGTGTAGGGGATACATTCCAAGACCCCTAGTGGATGCCTGAAACCGTGCATAGTACCAAACCCTACAGAGACTACGTTTTTCCTACACATACATCCCTAAGATAAAGTTTAATTCATGAATTAGGCACAGTAAGAGATTCACAACAATAACTTCTCTTTGGCATATCCAAATGGCCAGCATCACGACTCTTGTGCTTTGGGGCCACTATTAAGTAAAATAAGGGTGACTTGAATACAAACACTGCAATACAGCAACAAGGATCTGATAATGGAGACGGCTACTAAGTGACTAAGGGGTGGGTAGGGTACACAGCCTGGATCCGCTGGACAAAGGGATGAGTCACCGCCTGGGTGGGATGGAGCAGAAGGGCACAAGAGTTTATCACATGACTCAGAATGGCATGCATTGAAAATTTACGAATGGTTTATTTCTGGAATCTCCCATTTAATATTTTTAGACTATGGGTAGCTAATATTTTTGGACCGTTGACCACGGGTAATTACAACATAGTTGTAATGCGAAAAGCGGAAAGTGAAACCACAGATAATGGGGGACTCTTCATTTCATCACCCGGTAAACTTGATTCTTTAACTACATTTGACTGCATACTGCAAGACGACTTAGCCTCATGATCTATAGATTCATTCTTATGATCAAGCAGGGGACTCTCACTTACCTGATGACTGTGAATTTAATGAACTCAGCAGAATCTAAGATCCTTCTCATGGAGCTGATTTCCAGGTAACTGGGGGCTTTGAATGACACTCCAGGAGGCATGCCATCAACCACCACACAGCCAGGGTTGATTGTGATTTTCCTGTAGGGAACCTTCACAGGGAAACCCATACCAATAGCTTCACCTATAATGAGACAAACAGCATGAAAGCAAGATTAACCTTGTACCTTAGCAAGCGTTAAAAAGCACATGACCAACATTTATTTTAAGTTGTCTCCACTGTTAACTAAGGTCTTTGTATGCTTCAAAAAACCTTACATTTAATTTTATTCACTCTGATATTGACCATGATAAACAGTATAATACATTTAATGCTTTCTTATTAAAGAACTTTAGTAAAACCAAAATACTTCTTTTTAAATTTCATTTCCTTTTATATAAGATTACAACTATGTGAGCACAACCTACTGTTAAAATCTTAATCAAACAAAATTCCCTTGCTTATTGCAAGCTGTACTATGCAAATACAAAACCCACCAAATTTCCGACTGAAGAGGTCATTAACTTGTTCTCTTAGTTGTCTAGCCTTTTCAACTTTGGACAGTCTTTCATTATCGTCATCTAAAAAAGTTAAGAGAAAATCCATAATTTAATAATGCAATTTCAATTCCAACTAAATTTTTGGGTGCTCTGTGCAACTCACTTTATGTTTTTAGAACATTTAAGTATTTTTAAACTAATGAAGATTGAAATAATTTAACCACACAATTTAACGGTAATACCAAATTGAAAATGCTACAACTTCATTCCTGCTATAAAGAGCTTTACTTGCTCTTATATACAGATATTTTTAAACAACACACTAGGCGTCTGGGTGGTCAACAGACTTCAGCTCATGCCCAGTCCAGGAAGTGCCTGGCGTTGTGCAGACATAAACCGACAAGGTGAGGTTTGTGGTAGGCAGTTTCGGCAGGGCTGGGCAGAGGGCGGTGTCGCGCAGCGTGCTTGACGTCCTTGAAGGACTAGAGCAAACGCCAGCACTGTGTCACTAAAGTGAAAAAACTCCGCAAACATGATAAAGGCAGAGAAATCGTACCTGGAATTGTCACCTGAATGATGTTAAGATCTTCAACACCTGATGCAGTAGTATTAACATTGGGCGATGAATTTATTTTTCCTTAAAATAGAAACTTAAGATTAAAACCTATACAAAATGTAATTAAATCTTCTCTAATAATGTGCTTATAAGTCAGACTACAAAAGACAGCATTTTAACCCAGCTTTATTCAAGGTTCGCTCCTTTTCATGGAATGTTTTATCAATCCATGATATTAAGCTTCCGGAAAAGACTGTTTTTCACTTTTTTCTCTTTCTTGTGGTGCTTAAGACAGCATTAGACACATAGAGATTCTCAACTATTAAAGAACTAAAAAGTGTAAACCAGTCACAACCACAAGTTTCAATGAGCTTTCCTGCTTTTTATCTCAATAGCTGTTTTTCATTTTCTAGCCACTGCTGGAAACTGAGTTGCTGACAGTGTGTCTTCTGTAGGAAGGACACCTACTTGGAGGGCTCTTAGAGGAGGAGGTGCTCTCCTTAATTGCCGTCTCAAACATTTCGGGCCTGAAATCAAGAGAAAACAGCATGTGTGCCAATAATATAATAGTACGACATTAAAAATTAAAAAGCAAAATATCTAAAACACTAGTAATTTTCTGTAAATATACGTTTGATTCTTAGTAATGGAAAAATGGAAATAACATGGTTATGTCATGTCAAGGAACATACAAAAAGACTAATTATGATTGTGATCATAACACGCACCCCTGCCCTATCTAGCTTAAACAGCTTCTGCCCATGGTTTCAACAGGTCCTGGAAAGATTCAGCGCTGGACGTGAGAAGGGAAACAGGAAGCACTCCGCATGCAGGTAGCAGGGGAACACAAGAGGGTGTGAAAACTTGAGCACAAGAGCCTTTCTGAGGAAGCAGAAGCAGAGGCCTTGGCCTCTACGAACCTGGCCAAAAGAACAAAAGGTGGCCATTATGCTTGCCAACACCAGCACTGATTATGTGACATGACAGCTTTCTGGGCGACTCAAAAGTAAGTGTTAATAAAACCTAAAATCGGGGGCTGGCCCCGTGGCCGAGTGCTTAGGTTCACGCACTCTGCTTTGGCGGCCCAGGGTTTTTGACGGTTCAACTCCTGGGCGTGGACATGGCACCGCTCTTCAAGCCATGCTGAAGTAGCGTCCCACATGCCACAACTAGAAGGACCCACAACTAAAAATACACAACTGTGTACCTGGGGGCTTTGGGAGAAAAAGGAAAAATAAAATCTTTTAAAAAAAGAAAAAAAACCTATCATTTATTTCAGATAATTTCTGGGCATCAATATGTATTTTTGATTCTAATTATTCCCATCTATTTCAATTGTATTAGCCCAATTCATGGATCTCCAAGCAAACAGGAGAGAAATTTAAAATATTCTGTAAGCTGGAGAAATAAAAGGGCTTTAAAAAACTAAGCCACTGCTTAGATTCCAGCAGCACCAACCATTAAAAATATAACTGTGAGGGGCTGGCCCCGGGGCCAAGTGGTTAAGTTCACGCAATCCACTGCAGGTGGCCCAGTGTTTCGTTGGTTTGAATCCTGGGCGCGGACATGGCACTGCTCATCAAACCACGCTGAGGCAGCATCCCACATGCCCCAACTAGAAGGACCCACAATGAAGAATATACAACTATGTACCGGGGTGGTTTGGGGAGAAAAAGGAAAAAATAAAATCCGTAAAAAACCCCCCAAAAAACAAGAAACAACTGTGCATAGATTTAACAGAATCAAGTTGTTATCCCCCTGGAAGCGAGGGCCCTCCTTCCCTCTTTCAACCAATTATGGAAAATTCAAAACATACGCAGCTTTAAAAATTTTTTTTTTTAAAACTACGGAGGATTTTTTTGGTTTTGTTTTTGTGTGTGTGTGAGGAAGACTGGCCCTGAGCTAACATCTGTTGCCAATCTTCCTCCTTTTCTTCTTCTTTTTCCCCAAAGCCCCAGCACATAGTTGTACATCCTAATTGTAAGTCCTAGTTCTTCTATGTGGGACACTGCCACAGCATGGCTTGATGTGTAGGTCTTCAGCAGGATCCGAACCAGTGAACGATGGGCCGCCAAAGCAAAGCGTGTGAACTTAACCAGTGTCACCAGGCCAGCCTCCAGAAAACATATACAGCTTAAAGAACTTTTACGACTCTAGGGCTAATTTGGCCCTGCCGCTAAGGTGAATCCATGTACTCATCTCCCAGTGTCAACAGTATCAAGTGATGGCCAATCTCATGTCATCTAATTTCCCTACTTTTTAATGATGAACTTAATTTTGGCTTTGTTTCTAAGTATCTTCTCCAGTCTTGGAATGCCAAAAGTAGATGGTCGTCGGAACGGCACACCCTCAGGCAAGCCTTCCACATAAAAGTCTTCCGGGAAAGATTCAAACAATGCAAATGGCACTTTCACAGCTTGTTTAAGGCCAAGAGCTTCACCTGCAAAACACACATGTACATTTCTCTTATTTCTCACACTTTTAACCTTTTAAATTAAACCTTTTCTAAAAATGCAGTCTAAATTACATTTTGCAGCAACTAAAACCAAACTCATTTTTTAAAAATCATATTAATTTTCATTTTAGAAAAATGTCTTCAATTTCTCAGTGCTCAGAAACGTGGGAAAAATTATGAAATTCATGCCTGCAGAACCCACATACTTCCGATGATAGTAATATTTAAATGCTGAACATTTCACTCTGTTCAAATTCTTCTAGTTTAAAAAAGCGGCCTTGTATTTTAATAATAATGTGTCAAAATAAACTTACCGCATTTTTCATTGAAAAGATTTTCAACTTTCTGTTTTAGGTCCGTGATTTTGGCATTCCAGGCCTCTGCATGTAAAAAAACCAAGATATTATGTAGCAAAATAAAGTATTTTTTATTAATTCCTTTTATTTAAAATGATGAAATCAAGAAACAAAACGCATATTTACCAAAGGAAAACTCCCTCCCTCGAGGCTTGAAGGGAACATTAGAACCATTAGTCTGGGTAGGGGTTCGAACAGCTGAGGTTTGAGGGTTGTTGTTATTAGGGCCTAAAGAAGGATTAAAAAAAAAAACCAATCAACACATCCATATTCAGTCATGCTCAATGCTGCTTCTGCTGTCTCTGGGATGTGCTCTTCAAGTCCAGCGAGCGCAGGAGAACAAAGGCCAGTTCAAACAGAGCACAGGCACTCCGCAAGGAAAAGGGCAGTGCTGCCCAGCTCCACAGACCTCCACCCACTGCTGTTCTTCCATCTCTACAGTCAGACGTCTTCCCCCCAAAAAACACAATTTGCCTTCTGGCAATCTGAGTTACTTTAATTCACTGAATGCTTCATCATGCCCTTTTGGCACCATCTAATTTTTGGTCCCCTATTTGCAGATAGGTTTTGTGTTCATCCTCAAACATAAGCACAACTTCAGGTGCAATGGTCTTATGTCCCTGTGAAGCTTTCCTGTGGACTCTAGCTGACTCTGACATAGCCTTTCTTTGAATTCTCATTTTTTTATTTTACTATTATTTTTTTTTCTTAGGAAGATTAGGCCTGAGCTAACATCTGCTGCCAATTCTCCTCTTTTTGCTGAGGAAGCCTGGCCCTGAGCTAACATCCGTGCCCATCTTCCTCTACTTTATATGTGGGACACCTGTCACAGCATGGCCCACCAAACGGCGTCATGTCTGCACCTGGGATCTGAACCAGCGAACCCCGGGTCATTGAAGCAGAACATGCGAACTCAACGGCTGCGCCACCAGGCTGGCCCTCTTTGAATTCTTAATATCACTTAGAAACAATGTTACAGGTAATCAGTTGTTTTCACTAAATGACAATGAATGTTAGTTTCGGTTATTCTTATAAATCCCAGGCCCTGACTCCTCTTTACGTAGGGTCATCTAATACTTAAACAGTATTAATCCAAAGCCAGCCAACGATTTTTTAAAAATAAAGAGCCAAAAAAATGGAAAAATAAGAAGAAATTAAGTTTCTTTAAGTTTTCTCTGGAAAAGAACCAACATTCTAGACATTTCCCAATTTGCAGAAATGTTTGTATAGACTCCAGGCTTTCACCTAAATTACTCTTGTACTGAGTTATCTACTTCCTATGCCTATCTTGACACAAAAGACTTTTGCTTGATGAACAATTTCTGCATTAATACTACTAACAGCTAAAAGTACATACTAGTCACAGTACCAAGCACATTATGTGCTGTTACCTAATTTAGTTTTCATAGGCATCGTTATCATTTCCACTTTACCGATGGAGAAACTGAATCACAGGGGTTATGTAACTTGCAGTCCATCACACACCTGGTAAGTGGTGGAGCTGGGCTAGCAAGTTTCAGAGTCTGGCTCCTCAGTCTTCACCACTATACTCTCTCTCTAATGTACTTGTGATACCGACCCTGATATCAGTTTCCCCACATTAAACCCAGCATACATGGGGTTAAAACCAAAATACCCATTCCCTGCTTACTCTCTGGCTTCCTGGCTCCAGAATCCACTATTCTCCATGGAGACAGACACCGTCAAGGACAAGCACCTGGACTATCTCCTCCCGCAAAGAGATATGGGCTGGTGGGAAAGCTGCTGACCAGCAAGGTCACAGGCTTCCTCCTCTCTGCAAGTGTCTCAAGGCCAAAGACAGGCTGGTAGGAAAGCTCCGACCAGCAAGGCCATATGCTCCCCCTCCCCTACCTAAAACCCCAAATAAAAACCCTTCCTTTTAGCTTTTCGGGGAGTTTGGGATTTCAGCGTTAGCTGCCCTCTCTCCTTGCTCAGCGCTGTGCAAAAATAAAGTTCCTACTTTCTTCCACCACCCCCGGTGTCAGAGATTGGCTGGCTGCACAACGGGTGAGCGAACCCACTTCAGGTTCGGTAACACTTGTGGACAGGAATTTCACAAATCATTTCCCAGATCTAAGCAATGGAGGGCAGATACAAAGAATGCATTCGGCCACTCCTATCCTCCTTACTTAGCCCGGATATGGCCTCAAAATCTTTAAGAGTATTTAGAGGCATCTGGTGGGAATGGCGGATGAAGATCAAATTTATGTCATTCCCTATAAAATGTCAAGAGTCAATATTCCAGTGGCTGGCCCCGTGGCCGAGTGGTTAAGTTCGCGCGCTCCGCTGCAGGCGGCCCAGTGTTTCGTTGGTTCGAATCCTGGGCGTGGACATGGCACTGCTCATCAAGCCACGCTGGGGCAGTGTCCCACATGCCACAACTAGAAGGATCCACAACGAATAATATGCAACTATGTACCGGGGGGCTTTGGGGAGAAAAAGGAAAAAAATAAAATCTTTAAAAAAAAAAAAAAAGAGTCAATATTCCAGTCTGTAATTATTTCAAAACTCCTAAATAAGAAAGTATTGTGATGAAAGCAAAATGTTTCTGGACCAGCTGGCTCAAGCAGCCTGGTTTACCTGGTAGGATAACTATACAGAGGAAATCAGTACCTTCCATAACCACAGTTCTCTAACAGGCTACTGAGGCCATCCAACTAAGATGCTGCATGCTCACTAAGCAACCCTTTAATAGCAACAGGGCAAGACAGGAAGAAACTTGTGATCAGCTGACAGAATTGAGTTGACTGAAATATCGAGAAATTATTCTAAACCAATAAATTGGCATTCTAGCATAACTTCAGTGAATTGACACTATACACTCACTAGAATAGCCAAATTAAAAAGAACGACAATACCAAGTACTGCGAGGATGTGTAGCAACTGGAATTCTCACAGTCCTGGCAGGAGTGTAAAACGATGCAACCACTTTGGCAAACTGTTGGGCAGTTTCTCAGAAAGTTAACAACCCAGCAATTCCTCTCCTAAATATCTACTCAAGAGAAGGAAAGCATATGCCACACCTTAAACACAAATGTTCACAGCGTCTTTATTAGGCAAAGACTGGAAATAAACCCAAATATCCATCAACAAATGTATAAACAAAATGTGGAAAATCTGTACAATGGAGTAAATACTCAGCAATAAAAAGGAAATACTGAAAATACGCAACAAGTATAAACCCAAAGATATTGTGCTAAGCAAAAGAGGCAAACCATAAAATAACAGATACAGCATGATTCCAATCATATGAAATTCTAGAACAGGCTAAACTATTCCATGGTGACAGAAAGTGGATCAACGGCAGCCTGTGGCCTGGCCTGGGAGGGACTGACTGCTGACGAGCATGGGGGGAACACTTTAGGGCAATGGAGATATTCTGTGTCGACTACACGGGTGGCACAAACATTTTTCAGAACTCCAACTGTACGATTAAAATGAGGGTATTTTCTCACGTATAAATTATACTGTGTATAAATGTAATAAATCTGATATTTAAAGTAATTAAAAATTCCATTTATAAGCCTAAAAATACCTCCTTCCTATCACTAAACCCTTGAGAAAAGTTCCTGAACCTGGACACAACTCTTTACTACTTAGTCACCTTAAAATACAAATATTTTACAGTATTTTAACAAATAGAAATTAAATTCAGAGTCCATTTATAGCACTGGTTAAGTAACAGAAAGCTACTGTGGGACAAGGTCCTCTATTTATGGCACAGTGTCAAAACCATTTTTCACAAACCCATCACTGACCTAAACCTTTTTCTTTTGAATCAGAAACAAAAAATACAAAATAAAAGTGTGCAAAGTGAGGATTTAACACCAAGATGGCATTGTTTCAATTCAGAAACACAATATCTGGTGTAATAAATGGGTTTATTACCCAACCTAAAGAGCATTCCTATCTTGCCTCCCTTGCTGATTCCACTCCAAAGCAGGAAAAGCTAAATATGTGAACATCCATATGAAATCATTCTAGTTAATACGTTTGTGTTTAAAAAATAAAATCTTCCAAAAAAACACACAAAACATAGAATTAAAAACATGTCCACACAAAAACTGGTACATGAATGTTCATAGTAGCTTTATTCATAGTGCCCAGAAAGTGGAAACAACCCAAATGGCCATCAACTGGTGAATGCATAAACAAATGCCATATATCCACACAACAGAATATTATTAATCAATAAAAAGGATGGGGGCTGGCCCAGTGGTGCAGCGGTTAAGTGCACACATTCTGCTTTGGCGGCCCAGGGTTCGCAGGTTTGGATCCTGGGTGCGGGCATGGTACTGCTTGGCACACCATGCTGTGGTAGGCATCCCACATATAAAATAAGTAGAGGAAGATGGGCACAGATGTTAGCTCAGGGCTAGTCTTCCTCAAAAAAATTTAAAAAAAAATTAAAAAAATTAAAAAATTAAAAGGATGGACACTCATTAGGATGGTTATTACCTAAATAACAGAAAGTAACAAGCGGTGGTGAGGATGTGGAGAAATCCGAACCCTTGGTGCATTGCTGATGGGAACGTAAAATCAGAGTGGCTGTGGAAAAATGGTACAGCAGTTTCTCAACAATTAAACACAGACTAACCATACGATCCAGTAATTCCACCTCTGGGTACATAACCAAAAGGACTGAAAGCAGGGACTGGAACAGCTGTTTGAATATCTAAGTTCATAGGAACATTATTCCCAATTGTCAAAAGGGAGCTGCCACCGGCTGGGTGGAGGGGCAAAATGAATGTGGAGTTGGTGTTTACCAGGCGGAGTTTCAGTGGGGAAGACGAAGTAGTTCTGGAGGTGAGTGGTAGTTATGATTGCACAACAATTGGGAATATACCAATGTCACCAAATGGAACACTTAAAAAGAGTTAAAACATTAAATTTTATGTCTACTTAACTACAATTTTTAAAAAGGGGAGGAGTACCCCTACATACTATAACATAGATGAACCTGGAAATATTATGCTAAATAAACAAAGTCAGTCACAAAGGATCGTATAGTGTATGATTCTACTTATAAGAAATGTTCAAAACAGGCACATCCACAGAGACAAAAAAGCAGGGTAGTGGTTGCCAGTGGCTGCAAGGAGGGGGAGAAGGGGAGCAAGTGCTAATGGGTATGCACTGTTTTTCTGGATGACGAAAATTCTGGAATTAGACAGTACTGAGGGTTGCACAACCTTATGAATGTACTAAAGCTACTGAATTGTATATTTTAAAATGGGGTATTTTATCATATGTGAATTATATCTCAATTTAAAAAGAGCATATATGGGGGCCAGCTCCATGGCCGAGGTTAAGTTCGTGTGCTCCGCTTCAGCAGCCCAGGGATCCTGGGCGTGGACATGGCACTGCTCATCAGGCCATGCTGAGGCGGCGTGCCACATAGCACAACTAGAAGGACCCACAACTAAAATATACAACTATGTACTGGGGGGCTTTGGGAGAAAAAGGAAAAATAAAATCTAAAAAAAAAAGAGCGTGTAAGTTAAGTCCTATTCTCACTCAGATACACTAACTGGAGCAGAGAGCTGGGGTTTAGATCCAAACACTGTGGCATCAGAGCCTGTGTTTTATCATCATTTCTAATTCTCCACCCCCGCAACCAAGAGACTTAAGCAAAAAACTCCAAGGGGATTCTAGAAAGGCTCCTTGCTTTTGCGGACAATGGGTCCAGGTAAGGCCGACGTTACATCTCCTCTATGCCCTGCGTTGAATGTAGACAGGGTGCACAGGAGCTTGATCTGGTACATGAAGGAAGCGTCAGGAGGAAACAGAGAAGCCAGTCTTATTATTTTTGAGCTACTGAAGATAAGCTACCTTCGTATTTTTTTTTATGTAAGAAAAACAGACATCTATTTGTAAAATAACAAATTGTACTCTTCTGTTTCTTGGCTACAATAGAATACAGGCCTAAATTTGTATTTGTTAACCTTCCTTCTATAGGCCTAATCATTTTAACTCATTACATTAACTCTTCATTTCTCTGTTTTCCTAACATCTAATTGATAACCACGAGTTTACTTATACTTCGTAAGATTTAATAAGCTCAGTGGATGAAGTTTAAAAATACAAGTCAGAGTAACTTCCAGAAGTATGTCCCTAATGTGCCAACTGACCATCATGAACTAATCTGGTTTTGAGAAATGTGCTGTTTCTAATACTCAACTGTGTAGTGCCTGTAAAAATGGTGGCTATTAACTGGTTGTTTCATCTCCCCCCACCTTTCATATTTAATACCCACAGATTAATTTATTTGAGATCAGGACACCAACCTATACACAATTTAACTTTATATAAAATAGAAAAAGGAAAAAAAGTTTAGGAACTTGAATGACTTTTCCTGGATGGTGTCCTCTGTGTACGTAAGGTCAAAGCCTTTCTCAATTCCGGGATGTTTTAAAATGAGACAGCTTGTAACTCTACCACGGTTCCTTGCCTCAGCAGTCTCTCCTTTTTTTTTTTTTTAAGATTGGCACCTGAGCTAACAACTGTTGCCAATCTTTCTTCTCCCCCTTCTTCTTCCCCTAAAAGTCCCCCAGTATATAGTTGTATTTTCTAGTTGTGAGTGTCTCTGGTTGTGCTATACAGGAGGCTGCCTTAGCATGGCCTGAGTGCTGCCACATCCACGTCCAGGATCTGAACTGGTGAAACTCTGGGCCCCCGAAGCGGAGCACGCAAACTTAACCACTCGGCCACAGGGCCAGCCCCAGCAGTCTCTCCTTTTTTGAGGTATACGATGTTCTCTTATGCCACCCTTACTACTACTGCAGAATCCATGGCTGCATCATAAAATACCTTTTCAACCTCCTAACCTAAGCACTGTTATTCAACTGCATGACTGCCTGTCATCTCACCATCCCACCTTTCCTTCTCAACTGAACTCTGTTTTCCTTGTGACCTCTAATCTCACGACCCTAGTGAAGTTTTGGGGCCACTACTTCTTTAATGGTTTTCCCTATCAATGTACGAAATGAAGGCAGCATGGATCAATCATTTCAATACAACCGCTACGACCGCAGAACCAGCTAGCTCCAGGACTTCTTGCCAGATACCTTAAAAGTTCCTGAGACAGTAAGTAAAGATGCAGAACTACGCTCCCTAAAACAGATTATTTGTCATCACTCAAACTGTTCCTCTATTTAATCAGCACTTTTGCTCATGCTATGCCTATGCCCTCTCTCTGTCTGGAGAAATTGTACTCTTCCAGCAAAGTCTAATTTAAATGTAATCTCTGTGAAGCCTCTATCAGCCTTTTATGCAGTATTACTGTTCACACTGTTGAAATCTTTACGGATTCAGGCTCAGGTGTCTGGTCCTCAGTGTCTGTGTCTTTCTACTGCAAGTAACACCACATGCACTTTACTTCGTATTTGGGAGCTCCTTCAGGAACATACAGCACCTTGTGGATTAGAGGGCTCTTCCTCAGATGTTATCCCAAAGGAGGAAAGTAAAGGACTGAATACATTTTAATTGACTTCCTGGAAATTCTGAACAGAAATGACTAAACTGGTGTATGATATCCATAAATTGCATAAGGATGCCTGCTGCCTTGCATGCGAGAAAGCAGGTTCTCTGTGAGTAACAAGATAACTAAATGGAGACTGAGGCTCCACTTAATGTCAGTACTGCAAATTCTTAATACAAAACTTGAGGCTACATGACAACAAAGAATTATCTAAATGAAGTTATCCTTTCCCTTTGCATTAATGAAGAGATGGAAGGAAATATTCATACCTAACGGATTCAGGATTTCCTGTAATATTGTATGACGTACTCTAATAATGTGAACCTGAAAAGATGAGATCCCACAGACCCACAGGAGTGGAGAGAAGGAAGTTAACTTGAAGATGTAGCAGAAACTAGTTTAATCCAAGGTACTACTGTTTAAACCATCCCTAAACTTCCCTTCCTGAAAAGAATAGAAAAGAAGGAGATGAGAAAAACCCCACATGTCCCTCTCTGCACCCTTACTTTACTATCAGAAAAGAAAACCATTTCAGGGCTTTTCCTGCAGTTTACAATATGCTCCAAGAACATCATGTTGACTGTTCTGAAAATTTCAGTTGCAAACATGCAGGAATTTAGCTTCATCACAGGGAGTTATCCACAACTAAAACAAGTTTTATTAAAGCTCATTTGCATAAAAATAGACAAAAAAGTGAAGAATCCTATCTAGCCAGTGAACTGGAAAACCAAGAGAAAACTACCACAGTGGGGGCCTTACCTTCCACAGTGACCTCAATTTCGGGAACTTTTGCGTTACTCCCAGGGCTCCGGGGCCTTTTCGGGGACTGCAAGGCTGTAGAGCAAGCGCAGAATTCTTTTTGAGTATTATAAAAAAACCCAGAAGGGGATGCGCTATAGAAGCAGAGTATTAAAATTCATACAGTTTGGCTCTTTTCAAAGAAACCTGAAGAATTAAACTGGTAGTGTAATCCTCCACATGAGTCTCAACAAAGCTGTGGAAACATGAATGGAGGAGGATTGCAAACATGAAACCTTCAATGAAATGTTAAAAAAAAAAAGTCCCGTTGAATAAAATACCTTAAAAAGCAAAGGAACTAACTGAAAGCCTCAAAAAGATACTGGTCAATGAATGATTCAGTATGATTTATTTAACAGTGATAAAGAATGTTTCAATGTGCTGAAATATAAAAAAAGAGTATATATAATTTCTTACCTTTAGTGTTTATTTTACTAGCCATTCCAGGAGGCAAGTAGGAAATAACGAGTTCAGGTCTAGAGAGAAAACCAGGACACGTTACAGTAGCCAGTATAATACTCGTCTTCACAGTTAA
The DNA here is from genome assembly GCF_037783145.1 of Equus przewalskii. NCBI lineage: Eukaryota > Metazoa > Chordata > Mammalia > Perissodactyla > Equidae > Equus > Equus przewalskii. The sequence continues at coordinate 12,213,769 of NC_091842.1, read as the reverse complement.
AAATGATCATGACCAACGCTTTCTATAAAGGCACTCACTCTGTAATGCAACAATAATTTGCCATTATCGACAAAAACTCGCTTTTCCTTCCCACAACTGTTAAGGGATTTTCTAAAGCGTAAATGACTTCCAACATGAAAATGAAAATTGACAAACACTAATTTAGTTTCTTCAACTACTGAAATTCTACGGATATGTAAATAAGAAACTCAACCACTGAAATTCAGTTGCCTGTCCACAAGTTTAACCAGGAATAACAGAGCAGATAAAAATCAGCCTTTTTCTGTTCCATTCAAGTATTGAGGAATACTAAGAGATGGCAGTGTCTCTGACCAACTTCAGCACCACCAGCACTGTGAGGCAGGGGTTACAATCCTACTTGTGCTGATGAAGAAAAGCACGTGCAGGTAAAGGATGTGGGAGGCAATGGATAGTGCCAGGACTGTAGCTCAGAGCTACGCTTTTCCATCACGGACTCCAAAGCCTTAGCCATCATCTGCAGCTAGGAAAATATTTAAATATACATATAACTTTATTGTTTTAATTCCAGAAATGACTACCGGCAAACAGAACTTACTTTTTAACAACAAACTTGATTTTGTTGCTCCCACGGACAATTCTTTCAAGTCGTGGAATTCCAAACCAGGTGGGGCTTCGAAAGGGAATTCCCTCTGGCAAGCCTTCTACATAAAGGAACTCGGGATTTGATTCAAACACAGGGTATGGTACTTTCACTGCCTCTGTGAGTCCAAGAGCTTGAGCTGAAAGTATAAGAGAACATAACTTGTGGAAGGTAAAATTTGAGACATTCTTTTATTTTTGTCTGCATTCTCTTTCCTTCTTTCTTATTGAGGTGTAACTGACATATAACATATTAGTTTCAGGGATACAACATAATGATTCGCTATTTGTATATCTTGTGAAATGATCACCACAGTAAGTCTAATCAATATCTGGGTATTTTCAAATACGTTACGCAAAAGTTCCCTAAAATCTAACAATCTCCACTTAATATTGGAAGCGTTTTACTTAGTATATAGTGCAAAGTTGAAGAATAAGCCTAAAAAATAAGTACTTTTAAGAGGAACCTTTTAACACTTCAAATCAAAAAAAGTTACATTATTAGACAAAATTATCTCTGTGCTCTCGGCAGAAATGAACCATGGCCATTCCACAGTGGAATGGCACCTACCCAGCCTTGTGTTATGTAAATTCAAGTTTGCCATTTAATAGATAAGAGGTGCGTATGATGCCTCGAGATCAGAGGCAGAGTGTTTAAGCTTCCTGATCTAGGACACGTCAACAACAGCTAGGAAAATGACGCGTGGGAACGCCCCAGGAACTCTGCTATCACTCCTACTCCTTACTTCCTTCTCCATGACAGACACACCCCATCAACTGAAACACTCTTGCTGAATCTCCTCAGAATCCTTCTCAAGACAGCGCTCCAGGAAACCACTGTCAACAAATCTAAGTTGAAACAAATGATGAAACCCATTTGCCATATGTGTTAACCAGATCAGAAGTACAGACAGTGCAAGTGAGATTCACCCCAACTCCTCCCTTTTCCTCCCATTCTGACACATGAGAAAACTGAATCCAACAGACATAAAGTAAGACCCCGACTCTGACCTTCCCTCTGGAGGTCCTGAACTGCTATCCTTCATTCAGAACACTGCCTTTCAATTATATTTTTAAATGAAGACATAACATAATCACTGTCTTTTACTTACCAAATTTCAAATTAAAAATCTCTTCCACTTGCTTCCGTAGCTTGGTAATTCTGACATTCCAATCTTCTTTGACTAGAATGCAAAAGTAAATCTAATTAACAATGTTCCTTACTGGTGCTCACACAAAATTAGATTGAATGCTCTTCTTTCAAGTGATGTTCTTTTTTTAAAAAAATTGAGATATAGTTGACATATAACACTGTATTAGTTTTAGGCATACAATCCAGTGATGCTCACAGTTAAATTTTGTTTAAAAACAAAAACCTTGGGGTCTTAAAAGAATTACTTCCTGGAGTTGTCAAATATCAGAAAAACTGCAGGGAGACAGAATTCAAATTTAAGTTCACGCTGTAAATGAAGAACTTGTTCACAAGAAAGAGTGGTTTTTAAACGGCCCCAGGGAGGCGGGACCAAGATTGCGGAGTGAGTAGTCTTCTTTGTCTCTCCCCCTTCAAATCTACAACTAATTGGACACTCACCGGTTCACAAAGGATATCCAGATAACATCTCAAGATGCCTGAGAGACCCGTGCTGCTATACATCGGAAGGCGGACGGACTTCCCCCAGGGAGGAGGTGGAGATAAGTGAAAACTCTCCGACCCCAGACCCCCAGACAGCCTAGTACCTGCAAGAGGCTCTCTTCCAGCAGACTCCCCCACAGCATCGCCACGCACCAAGGGCGGGAGTGTGCACTCACCGGCAGAACAACGGTGGAAACAGGTGACAACAGCCCTACCTAAGACCCCGCGATTACACCTAAGCCCAGGGGGAAACTCCAGGGTCCCACACCCACCAGCAGGGAAAGCCTCTGCTCGCCATTAGCAGGGAGGCATCGCCCAACATTCAGAACACCGGGAAGCTCCCAGGGAGCAGATTCCCAGACAGGGCATCAGCCCGCCAGCTGCTGCCGGGCCCACAGACTCTGGCTGTGCACAGGAGGGTGAAAGAGGCACCCAGACTTCCCATGGACGTGCTTGGGGGGCTGGGTGGAGCTCCATGGCCTGGCTCTGCGGCACAGGGGGAAACTCCAAGCTCCCACACCGCCAGCAAGGAAAGCCTCTGCTCGTCATTACCAGAGAGGCCCTGCCCAGCATTCAGAATGCCAGGAAGTTCCCAAAGAGCAGAATTCCCTGCAAGGCAGCAGCCGGCCAGCCACCGCCGGGCCCACGGACTCTTGCTGTGTCCCAGACGGGGCAAGGGGCTCCCAGAGATTCCATGGGAGTGGTTTGGGGCTGGGTGGAGCTCCAGTGGAACGGCTATGTGGCCCAGGGGGGAACTCCAGGTTCCCACAGCAGCCTCAGCAAAGGCCTCTGCACGGCACTAGTGAAGAGGTCCCGACCGGCAATCACAAGGCTGTAAGGCCCTGGGACAAAAGTAGCACAGCTATGTGAACTAACCACAGGCTGCAGAAGATACCCATAGCTCTGCTGGGACCTATAGTGGGCAAGTGTGATCTTGTCGGCTATGACAGGAACAGAGCTGCGATTATAGGTGATCCTGCTCCTGGGTGCTGGGAAAGCCCATAACACTGCTCCAGACCCCAACGAGGGAGCGCGTCTAGGTGGTCTGCAACAGTAGGCACCAGCAGCCTGAGGACCCCTTGTGATAGCCCCCACAACTGACGAGGGACCCCACAGGACCACTGTGACTACAAGGAGGGGCCCAGGTCCAGTCAGTAACAGCTGACAGGGTTCCTGGTTGATGCAGTCTAAACAGCTGTTGCCCCCCCACACCAGTTGTAACAAGTGGAAGCAGCAACTAAACTCTATCTCTATGCGGAGGCACACATCCACGCCATCAAGCAATATGAAAAAATACATTAAATCTCCAGAACAGAAGGAAAATGATAAGTACCCAGAAAACAACCCCAAAGAGAATGAAATCTATAACCTAAATGAGGATGATTTCAAAATAGCCATTATTAAAAAACTCATGAGTTAAAAGAGAATTCAGATAGACAACTCAATGAGTTCAGGAGCTATGTCACAAAAGAGCTTGATACTATAAAGAAGAACCAATTAGAAATACTGAGGATGAAGAACACAATGGAGGAGATTAAGAAAAATCTGGACTCTCTGAACAGTGGGTTGATAATACGGAGGACAGAATTAGCAATTTGGAGGAGAGGAATATAGAAATGCTGCAGACAGAGGAGGGGAGAGAACTAAGACTAAAAAGAAATGAAGAAGTTCTCCGAGAATTATCCAACTCAATTAGGAGATGCAACATAAGGGTCATAGGTATACCAGAGGGAGAAGAGAAGGAGAAGGGGGCAGAAGGCCTGTTCAAAGAAATAATGGCTGAGAACTTTCCAAATCTGGGAAGAAAGATGGAACTTCATGTGACAGAAGCCAATAGATCTCCAAACTTTATCAATGTAAGAAAACCAACCCCAAGGCATATGGTAGTGAAGCTAGCAAAAGTCAACGACAAAGAGAAAATACTGCAGCCAGGCAGAAGAAAATAACCTACAAAGGAACCCCCATAAGGCTATCAGCACATTTCTCAGGAGAGACCTTAGAGGCTAGAAGAGATTGGAATGAAATATTCAAAACTCTGAAGGACAAAAACCTGCAGCCAAGAATACTCTACCCAGCGAAAATATCCTTCAAATACGATGGAGAAATAAAAACTTTCCCAGATAAAAGTTAAGGGAGTTCATTGCCACAAGACCTACTCTTCAAGAAATGCTCAGGAAGAACCTCATTCCTGAAAAATCAAAAAAAGGAAAGGGGCTACAAAATCCAGAACAAAGGAGATAAGCAGAAGGACAATAACATAAAGTAGCAGCTCTCCATCAGAACAGGTTAGCAAAAGTTAAATAAAACGTTAAACGCCCCCAGGCCTCCTACCCCAGGTTCCACAAGAACGGCTTCACTTGCAACACATTCCTTGTCCCATCTAACAGACATGTGCCTACAGACCCACACAAAGCATGACTGCACTAATCACAGCAGGAAACAAACGTCAAAGGGATTAGGGAGATGTCACTCAACACTATGCACATCCACAATCCAGTTCGTTTCCTTACCCCTTATTTTTAAGACAACCACCTCCTATCCAATGTAACAGGAAAGTAAACTAAAATAAATGACATGCAGGATGTACCTACTTGGACAGATATGGTCAGGACCTGTTTGGTGGAGACACTGGGGCCTGACTGGAGGTACGCAGGATAAGGAAAGGAGCGGGAGGGAGTAAGGGGACAGCAGAGCAAGTGCAGGAATCACATGAAGTGTGCAATTCACTGTGTTTGCTGACATAGGTGGTGAGAAATGCTGGAGAAGTTCTGAAAATACTGCTCATGCCTGGTGGCCTCAGAAAATCTTTTAACATTTCTTTTACTATAAAAGTACTTTAAAACTTTTACTTTAAAAGAAAACCTAGCATCTCAAGGGTTTAATATGGAAGCTCAACCATTCAACCACAGGAAGTCAGTCTGGTATAAATCAAATCTGCATTATTCCTATAAAGAGCTTCTGTCAACTTGCTGCTCTGCCTCTCCTCTGCCTCCCCTGCACTTGCTTCTCTGTCTTTGCTACTCCAATACAAGATCTCTGATCCATTCCTCCCAAGAACCAAGGAACACCTCCCCACTTCTTCCCCTTCAAAGCTCAATGACCTGGCTAGTGCTACAACTTTCTCACATGTGACACACAGATCTTTTACACAATTAAGGGCAGTATACCCACAGTGTGTTTAAGCACACAACTGTTACCTATTCCCATGTCACAGCAAGAACCAAGTAGACGTCTCTGAGGGCAATGACTAACAAATTCTTTTGTCAAGTGGTCTATGACTTGAATTGGCCTAGCACAACACTGATGACTGGCTCGCTGGTAAATTGAGTAATGCTTTGTTGGAATGAAGAATGACAACCGTTAATTCTTTCCAAGGTCTCCTATGAATGATAGAAGACCAAATGTTGTTAACAATTGGGAGAATCCAGATTCTTTTGATATTAGGCCATTAAACTCTCTATGCTAGAAGACAGCAGATCAAGAATTGCAGAGACTATTACTCAGTCTTTGGACTAATTTCTATGGTGCTTGTATATTCTTTCAAAGATACACGTTTAACATTCTGTTTGCAACCACTATTAGAATTGTCCCTAATAAAAGCAGTGATCACATTAATCACAACCTTGAATTTGAGGTCTGTCTTGAGAAATGAAGACTCATACACAGACTTCCATTATATTCAGACTAATCCACCATATCAAAGCTCCACCTTGGGGAATATTTTTCTTTGCATGACTTCCCTCAGCAAAGTCTGTGTCACATCCAATCTTCAACTCATCACCAATACTTTGTCTCTTTGCCTATATCAAAAGTATGCTGAGGAGGCTGCTGTGATGATTTTGATGCTCAACCTAAGAGGCAAATAGTGATTATATCCTCTCCCCTGCAGGACTGCTGACACAGGATAATTCTGTTTCCCTAATACAGTATTTCTCAAACACTTTTAATGCCACGATAAACAGGAAAAATTACACAATCTATCTGGCGTACCAGCTGATCTTCAACAGCTGCCCCCGGGGTCCCTTAAGAGCTGGAGGATCAGTATGTTAGTAGACACAAAATATTTTAGTGCAGTATTTTAGTACCCTGTCTTGTAGACCAGTTCACCTTAGTATCTACCAGAACGATTAACTGCACGAATTGAGAAAAATCCATTGGTTCTTGGCAATAGAAGTCCCTAATGTTGTAGATTACAAGCTGTGATCACTTTTTCTGACATTACGCAATATTAGACAAAAAGATGGGAAAGAAATAAAGGCAGACACACAGCTCAAATAAAGAAGATAAAACCATTCACACATGTGCAAGTGAGACTTCATAGTCCTTTTCTATTGAATGGCTGTGATGTCAGCACAGATGCTGGAATTACAGTATTTGGTACTGGTCGTTTAAAAACAGGGTCCACAGGAATAAAAATTAAGGTCTACAACATCTGCATGGTCTGACACATTAGCAACACGTGGCAACTCAGCACTTCAAAGGTGGCTAGTTGAATTGAAATGTGCTCTAAGCATAAAATATGCCCCAGAGTTTCAAAGCCCAGTGCATGGTTCTATATTCTATTTGTAAGGCTTCCTAGTTCTTCCATGTCAGCCACAGCCACAGCATGGTCACTGACAGATGGGTGGTATGGTTCCAAGAGCCGGAAGCAAACCCAGGCCGCCAAAGTGGTGAGAGCACCAAACTTTAAACTCTAGGTCATCAGGCTGGCTCATCTAAGCTTTTTAAAAGAAGTCACAACCATCTTACCTGGTGTATTTGTTCTCGGTTGAGTAACTTCAGTAGTACTGTGAGTCAGAAGTTCTGGTCTGGAAAAACGGTTCATGTTAGTAATACAGCATTTAGGAACGCCATAAAGTCCTTCCCCACACAGCTGTGCACTGCCGATGATTTTCAATATGGTTCATTCTGCCATCATTTGCAGTGAAAAAAATCATTTTGGTGACTCTAGATTATTTTGAAAATAGCAATTTCCACAGATTCGATTGGGACCACCTGTATGTCCTCAAAGGCAATTAGCTCAAAACTGTGCAAAACAGTCGCCTTTCCCGCAACCAGTCCAACCTCCTGTTTCTAACCCTCAGATGAAGTACACCACGCAACAGCTAGAAATGTCTAGCTACGTCATCCTACAGTTTCCTCTCCCCTAAACAATTAGTCCCAACGAAGATACACAGATAAACGCACACTCCCAATCAGTGAGCAAGTACCACAGAGGCTATCCTACCACAGCCCTCCTATTCAAGAGAGGCCTTTTGTTGCCACTCCCTGCCCCCAAATCTCCCTTCTGCTATCCCTCAAACTCAAGCCAGAATAACCCTTTTGAAATATAAATCAAAATTATTTTAAGAGGAACAGGCTTTCAAACCTTTTAATCACTCCACTGAACGCCCTCCTCCACTTGGCCCTCTCAGGCTGTCCTAACATGCCAAGCCCACAGCTCCACACAGAATGGTGTGGGTATGTGAACGTTCAAGTACGTCTGACACCTCCCTGCCCCTACTTATCTATCTGCTTTCTTTGGGACATCTTTCCTCCATTCCCTATGCACAACTAACCCATCCACATGCCACCCTCGTCTTCTTCCCCAAAGTGCTCAGGAACACTTCATTGCAGTTATCTCTGTAATAAGCCTACCAAGGACAAACAGGGTTCCTGTTGGACCCATTTTCTACATCTGGTGCCTGGTACTGAATAAACATTTACTCAGTAAGTGGATCTAAATGCAATACTTTAATTTTAAGTCAGTCCAACTGAGAGGGGAACAAAAGGCCCATGTTCATGAAATTAACCTCTTCTTAAGGACAACATTAAATGTTTCTGCGGATTATAATCTTACCTTTTAATAACAAATTTAATTCGATTGCCCACTTGAATGATTTTTTCCAGTCTTGGGATTCCATACCACGAGGGACTTCTAAAAGGAATGTTTTCTGGCAGTCCTTCCACATAGAGATCATTAGGATGTGCCTCAAATTTCTGGTAAGGTACGGCCTTGGCTTCAGTGCTCCCCAAGGCTTCAGCTTTACAAAAGAAAAGCAATGCCGGACACTAAGTCTCTGTTGAAATCATATTTTAGTACAATCCAAAGCAAGGTACCTGTCAACTTTTTAGAGAGAAAGTATACTCTGGAAACACGCACTAACTACTGAAACAGACTTAATACAGCAAATACAAGTATAAACCGTCCACCGTCAAGAGGTAACTTTTAGTGGATTTAAGTTTCCTGATTTTAAAACCATCTCAATCTCTAATATCTTATAAAAAATCTTTCAATCTTTGGAAAGAAATAAAGGATAAGAAAATCATGACTGACAATAATAAAGATCACAACTTAAAACACTACTTTTTCAAGTATTTGGAGGCAGATTCTTGGTACTTAATGTTTTATGAGTATACTAATCCTCTTCTATTGGATCCTGCACACTGACTTACATCAAGCTATACTTTTATTTCTACCACAAGCACAAGATTAACGGTCTTTACCCCTTGAACATCATGAGTGTACCACTTTTAAAGAAATAACTTTCTGCAAAGAATTCGTGGAATGGGAAATTAAAATAGTAAGCAGAGACTGGTTTCGATTAAAAGATACACATCAACCAAAGTTAACGCATGAACCTTGCTTAGATCCAGACTCAAAGCAAAAACTTGAGGATACTTTTCAGATGAATGAAGAAACTCAATGAAGGACTGGATAACAACAGATACAAAGAACTAGTTAATTTTGGCAGGTGTGAAAATGACACTGTGGTTGTGTAAACAAATGTTAATACTGTCCATGGATGCACACTGAACAAGTAAAAAGACACAATGTCTGTGATTTGCTTTGTAATATCCCTATAAATGGAAAAAAGAGGAAATGAAGAAAAGGTGAAAAATCTTAATGATCAGTCAATTTGAAAAATGGGTACATGGGAATGCATTGTACTATCTGCCTACTTTTGAATAGGTATAGAATTGAAATTTCAAAATGTAAAAATGAAATTACTAATCCCTGCTCTGAAACCACATCCAAACAGAGCTCTAGGAAGATTCAAATAATTTAAACATCATCAGCATTTTATAGGTTTCCCTTCCATTATGTATGTTACATTTAAATATTTTTACAATCTGATGGTTTAAAAAAGAGTGGCTCCTTGAAGAATTAATTTGTATTTCCTTCTTTGACTGACTTTCCCCTCAAATTTAAAGGGCTTATATCTTCGTTTCTTTCTTCGTTTCATTAGCACCAAATCTGAAGGGCCCAACTATAAAATCTTTTTGATATAAGTAAAGAATGTGCATTTGAAAAACTACATACAATGTAATAAAGATTGCAGCATTATTTATGTTATAAAAGAAACATTCCCCTATAAAACATGGTAAAGACTACTTACACCTGGGAGTAATACTAAGCATAATTATTCTATTAGATAGAGCAATGAAGAATATAATCATAAATCTAACAAACTTCCTATAAAATGAAAAAAACCAATTGTTGGAACTGAGAGAGAGGAGCAGAAGTTATAGAAAAGGGGAAAGGCCAACTGCATTAGTTGTTCATAAAGAAAGCAGCAATTCTGCTGACTTCTCACTCTCCAAAGTAGCTACATTCCTAGACCCACTTAAGGCCATGAACACTAAGAAGAAGAACCAGCCTTTTATAATGTAAAAATACACAAACTTTCACCTATTTTCTTAGCTCTGATACAATGCCAAAATATCTTCCACTGATCACTTTTTCTTTATGTGATACACTACTACATCAATAGCCTCTTCCTTCCGTGAAGCAAAAGTCAGCTTGCTGGGCAACCATCAGTGATGCTAACAGACTGGCTGTTTCTTTTACCAGGCTCAATTTCCCAAACTAAACATGAAGGCAAAGTTTAAGCCTATTCATGCAGATAATCATTATCACATGTCACCTACTCATGAATTATGATGACACAATGGTCACATCTCTAACGATAAACAATATTCATCATCTGATTTGTTTTACTAAACGTCTTAGAAATATGATTTTTCAAGTGGTGAAGATTCTTTAGTTCATTGCTCATTAACTGATTTCTGACCAGATGTAAGAGGACAAAATTATCACTAAGATCCTATATATTCACGTTGGATGGTCAAGGAGACTGATGAGGAGGAAAAACTTAAAATTCTGACTTTTTCTAGATGCATTAAATTTTCAGGGAGTTAGGGGGCCAGCCCAGTGGCACAGCAGTTAAGTGAGCACATTCCGCTTCTCGGTGGCCCGGGGTTTGCTGGTTTGGATCCCGGGTGTGGACATGACACCGCTTGGCAAGCCATGCTGTGGTAGGCGTCCCACATATAAGGTAGAGGAAGATGGGCATGGATGTTAGCTCAGGGCCAGTCTTCCCCAGCAAAAAGAGGAGGATTGTTGGTGGCAGATGTTAGCTCAGGCCAATCTTCCTCAAAAAAAAATAAATAATTAAAAAAGATAAAAATAATTAAAAAAAATTTTTCGGGGAGTTAAAGAGTATAAGTAAAAAATAAGTACATGGATTCTGCAAACAACACACAATTAGTGACCTAAGTTTGCAGTTGCCACTTGAGGTGCACCTAAAAGCTGGTTTATTGGGTCTTTAAGACCCAGTGCCATGCAACCCTCTTGGAAACTATAGGGTGAAGAAGAATCCTCACCCAGTAGACTTGGCTTTTTTGTGGTAAAACTCTAATGGTTTCTTTCACAAAATTATGAGAATCCCTGTGGTACTCAGGATTCTCTGTTCCAGCCACACACACTGCTCTCCACTGCAGCCTTCCTTGCCCATGACAGCTCTGTGGCACTTCTGTACTTGCTTTGGTCTTCTCAGTGTCATAATTCAAAGAGGCCCAACGTGCACTATGTGACTGAAAGGCTCAGTGATTTCTGACCCTGGTCCACTCAGTGAGTATTTGTTGAGCATCTGCCCAAGCAGAAGCACAAGACAGACAAGATCTGGGCCGTCAGATCCACGGTGTAGTAGCAGGAGGAAAAAGACAAGCATTAGTGCTTTGAGGAAAACAAAAGGAAGATGAGCTACAGCATGCTCGGCGGTTTATGTCTGATGGGTGCTTGGTGGAAAGAAAGATCTCCAGTGCAGCCACATTTAAGTTGAGACGTAAATAAAAAGGAGAGGCACAAAAAGATCTGAGCTAGGAGCATTCCAGAGACAAGGACACTAACAGTGCAGCAGTCCCAGGAGGGGAGGACCCTAGAAAAGTAAAGGACAAGCAGATGCTCACCGCAGCTGCTACAAAGTGAGCCAGTGGGATAGGGAGGGAGGTGATACCAGAAGGAAGGCAGGGTGCCGGGATCAGGGACTATGGAGCTTATTCCAGCTGCAAAGAAAAGCCATAGAGTACAGAAGAGGGAAGTGACATGCTCTGTTTTATGTTTTTAACGAGATTAAAAACATTAAAGTTTTTAGATTTACATCTGGCCGCTTTGTGGCACTGGCTCTGAATACAGGGACAGACAGCAGTGAGGAAGAAAAGGGGATGGGTTTGGGCTATGTCTTCAATGCAGAGATGGCAGGAAGGCTTGTGACAACACAGAAATCAACAGTACCTCCCAGGGCCTTTGCTTGGAAGCCTGGGCAGAGTGTGGTGCCACTGGGCAGACTGGGAGAGGAAGGCATTTGCAGGGGGAAATCACGAGCTCTACTTAGGACGTGTGAAGTCAGAAGACGGACAGAGCTATCAAATAGGTGGGTGATTATAAAGGTCTGGTGCTAAGGGGAGTTCTCAGGGCTAGAAACTTACATGTGAACATCATCAGGGTAAAGACAATAAATTATTTTTAAGATATGAGATGGAGTGGGATTACCTGTGGAAAAAGAATAGCAAGAAAAGAGAAGGAAGGTTTGGGACTGAGCTGTGGAGCAGCACTCCTAAACTTGAAGACTGAACTCAAGGGAGGTGCCATCAAGAGAATGAAAAGGACAGCCAGAAGACAGTGAGAAGCCCAGGAAGGAACCACAAGTCGGTAAGATTCGAAACTTTCCATAAAAATAGTTTAAGATAGCTTAAAAACCAAGAAGAAAAATAAGAAGACAACTATGTTGAATGCTGCTGAGAAGTAGGATAAAGCAAGGGAAAGAATGATTTTTGGTGACAAAAGCTGTTGCAATGGTAAACCACACCTAAGCATCCTAAGGCACAGCAAGCACAGCACACAAGCCCAGCATAACAGTGAGGGCCATGTCACATTCTCTGATAACCAGCAGTGTACTGCTGAGCACTGTGGTGACAGCCTGTGACTGAAGGTCTCCTTTCTTCCCAAGAGGCACACAAAATATTGTCCAAGGATCCGAAGACAAAAGGATTCCAAAACTGTGAAATGCCCGAAGCTAAGCTATACTGTATTAAAAAATTACTCAAGAGCATATGGGGGTTCATGTCACTATTCTCTCCCTTTCTGCACAGGTTAAAAACCTTTCATAATAAATATATATTTAAAAACAATAAAAGAAAGCTGGAGGTGAGTCATATCCATCATATTTACTTTCTTTATGTAATACGCTTTAGTTAAAGGAAAATTTAGACTTACCAAATTTTTTGCAGAAAAGTTGATCTACCATCTTTCGTAACTTAGTGATTCTGGCATACCACTCTTCCTTTACTGAAAGAGCAACAAATACACACATTTCCTCAACTTTATGGCAATCATAATTTAGGTTATTAAATATTATGATTATAAAATAGGCAGCATTGTTTTCCTGTTCTCTCCGACTAAAGTTACTTCTAAGATTTCAGAATGTGTTTATTAGAATAATGCTAACGCTGGGGCCGGCCTGGTAGCGCAGCGGTTAAGTTTGCACACTCAGGATCCCAGGTGGAGACATGGCACCGCTTGGCAAAAGTCATGCTGTGGTAGCCGTCCCACGTGTAAAGCAGAGGAAGATGGGCACGGACGTTAGCTCAGGGCCAGTCTTCCTCAGCAAAAAGAGGAGGATTGGTAGTAGTTAGCTCAGGGCTAACCTTCCTCAAAAAAAAAAAAAAAACCCAAGAACAAAAAAACAAAAAAATCCAATGCTAACACTGAATAAATAAAGAGAGTAAGAACAAATGAAACAATGATAAAATGGAAATTTATAATTTAAGAGTAATTTTACGCAGGTACTCTATAAAGTATCATACTAAAGCTAGGAAGAAGCAGAATTCAGTTTACTCAAGAATTTAGAATATGATAATGCTGGCAATCCTTCCATGATACCAACTTTAAGTGACGTGACTTCCATTTTGTATCCCCTCTCCATCCCACTCCACTCCACCCCAAAGCAAAAGCAAGAGAACAAATTCAGTTGTTTCCTACAAAACACATCTAACAAACAGTGATCCCCATGGCGAGATATACACTCTAAGAAGTAAATCTTTTTATGTCCTGAGTATAATGATGAATAATTATTCAACCTATCGATGTGGATTTGAATAATGAACTGTTCAATCCACTATGCCAGATAAATTTCGCATCTCAAAAGTAGAACAGACATGGTTCTTTTAGTGTACCCAGAAATCTGACATTTATACTTATTTATAATGAGTTACTAAGAAAAAAAATGACTTGATTCTTCTAGAGAATATTGGTCAGTGGTTTCACATTGTGTACTTCTTGCACATAATGTTCTGACTTCAGACACACAATCTGACGCCGGGCTGGAGACCCACCTCCTGAAGCTGGTTTATCAAGCTGTAAATCTTCACGTGTTGAATTCAGAAGTTCATGTCTGCAAGGAGAGAAAAAGCACTACGTGTTTACCACGTGATATTCAGCAGAAGCAAAACTACAAGTACTTATTTAATATTCAGTCATCAAGGCCAGTTTTAAAAAGAAAAGACAATCTGGACTCTTGAGCACAATTAAATCCTAATTTCTTGAGATTTCCAGAGTATTTAAAACCAAATGGTAATTGCAAATTGTTTCATAAGGTGATTCATGGAGCATGTGTCCTCACAGAAAAAGAGTTAACTGCGCAACCTAAAGGTATTTCTAACAGGGTAACACCACAGGAAGCAAACCATGAGTTTTAAATGAAACCTTTCAGTTTACATTACATTCAAGACTACCTTACTTCAACCCATCCGTAAATCGGCTATGAAAATCCTGAGTATACCTCAATACTAACATTTGCAGGACATACACCTTTTATCTTTCATAATACACAAACAGCCCATAAAACATAATTTATAGATCACAGAATTTTCACAATCCATCTCACATGTCCCACATCACTCCATGTTGTTGTAATGGCCTAAAGATATGGGGAGAGGAGGAGCCATATGACAGAAATGTTGGAAGCCAATATAGGATTAAGTCAAGGGTATACATAATATTTGAACAATATTAGTGAGCTGTGAAATAAAACGTTTGCTAAACTCTATAGAATTGCCCTTCTAAATAGACAAAATAGTTTATGTTTAGCAAGACTGATCACATTAGTCTCTGGGGAAAGGCTTTTAAAAGTCCCTTCCAAACGTGGAAGATGGCTTCTCATAAATGAATATATTGAAAGTCTTGAAAGAGAATGTGCACAGCATAAAGTAACTCATGACAAGCTTGCATAAACATTTAAACATCCAAAGAGTTTGATATGCTTTATATGAACACATCCTGCAAAATTATTCATCTATTTTCTTTATATATTTTATTAAAAATTACATTTAAAAACCCCTAACAAATTAAAAAGCAAGAAATGTAATAAAATGACAATACAAGAGAGTCTCAAAACACTAACCTTATTAATCTATCAATGTGTGAGGGGAGGGGTATGCTTGTTTATGGTTCTTGGCTAGTGTCAGAGTCCTAAGAACAAGCCCATTTTGTTTACCGTTCAATTTGGTGAGAGACTACTAAATATTTAAACTACAATTTATTTGAAAGAAAAATAGCTGCTAGGAACAAGTTCCCCTCTGTGGAGGATAGCTCACCTCTTACTCTTGAGGTATCTCTTGCGTTCTTTTCATCCTTAGTTACATCTCAAAACCTCTTCTCATTCCCTTATTTAACACCAACACAGAGCAGGTTTGCCTGGTTGTAATCTTTGACGAGGTGGCTGTTAATGTCCCCATTTTCTCAACAGCACCAGAATGTTAGCAGAGTAGTGAAGTCGAACACTTTTGCAAATGATATGCCTACTATTCTAATACTGTTATTCACGTTACTGTTTATAGCTCAAAGATATACGAGAAAACTTAAAAAATTGGTTATAATGTACACATGACTCAAATAAACTCATTTACAATCAAAGGACTTAAAATGAAACCCATTTATTTCAGAAGAAGTGAGCTGATCTCAACTCCATGGGGGCCAAGTACTGCTTGGTCTAAACCTTACATCGTGGTGCTATCTTTCCTATGCCTGCGCCCAGCTGAGGAAAAGCAATTAATCGAATTCTAATCAGAGACAAGGCGGGCCATACTGCAGGGTTTCCTTGCTCTCAGAGAAATGGGTAGCTACCCTCTCCTCTGCAGATGTATGTGGCTGTGAGGCCTGGAACTATTGCATCCAGCTCACGAGTAGTCTAAGGAAACTACCAGTGCAATGAAGGAAAAATCTGGAATAGCGCAGAAGCAGAGACCCAAGTACCACCGTTTTAATCATGCCCTCTGACCTCCTCACTAGGTGAGATAAGAACCTTCCTGTATTAGTCCAATGTGAATCCAGGTTTTGTTACTGCTGGAGACATTCCAGCTACTACCCCGACCCTTTCCATGTCGGGAAACCTCCATTTTCTTTCAGACATGTTTGGCACATTTGGCTAGCAACAGAATTCGAGATTCAAACCATTTTCACTTAGAACTTGGAAAGAACTGCTAAAGAGTGTTACAACATCCATGACTGCTCAAAGCAAGTTTATCATCAGTATGATTTTCGTTCTTTGTGGATGACCAGGACTTATAGTCTCTGAAACTTCATAATTTTCTCCCTTATCTGTAGAGCACTGAAACTTCATGAAGTGTGATTTGGTATATATCTTTGTTTTCCTCGCATTTATCCTGCACTACACTTTTTCAGGTTTGGAAAATAACTGTTACTCATTTTTGCTACTTTCCTTCTCTTTTTACTTTAAGTCAAACTCCACCAGGTTAGGATTCAATATCCCTTATCATGTATCTCATATGTACAATCTTCTTTACACATCACAAGATTAACAATCTTCTAGCCCTTCCATTGAAAATTTTAGTTTACCATTGTATTTTTTATAATTTCCTAGGCAACTATTCTCCAACTGTTCCCTTTGCAAATACATCTAGTACTTGTTTCATGGGTGCAACAGAAATTTCCAAAGATCTACAATTGCTGAGATCTGTTGATAAATGCCTTATTTTTTAAACCTTTTAATATAATCTTAGTTAGTAGGAAATATGAAAATATGATGTTGGTGCCATTTTAAAATGGAAACATTTACAATTCCAATATGAATTGCTGCACTTAGTTTTTGTTTTAGCTTTTCTGAGGAAGACTAGCCCTGAGCTAACATCTGCCAATCCTTCTCTTTTTGCTGAGAAGACTGGCCCTGAGCTAACATCTGTGCCCATCTTCCTCTACTTTATATGTGGGACGCCTGCCACAGCATGGCTTGCCAAGCGGTGCCATGTCACGCCCGGGATTCAAACCAGTGAACCCTGGGCTGCCGAAGTAGAACATGCGCACTTGACCGGTGCACCGCTGGGCCAGCCCCTGCACTTAGTTTTTTCAAAAGCTCCATGCTATGTCTTTTATGTCAATGCTAGGAAATTTATGGCATTCAGCTATCTTGGCTTTTCTTTCTTTCTTTTTTTTTTTAAAATTTTTTATTGAGTTAATGATAGGCTCCAATCTTGTGAAATTTCAGTTGTACATTATTGTTTGTCAGTCGTGTTATAGGTGCACCCCTTCACCCTTTGTGCCCACCACCCACCCCACACCTTTCCCCTGGTAGCCAGGAATCTGTTCTCTTTGTCCACATGTTTAAATTCCTCATATGAGTGGAGTCATACAGAGATAGTCCTTCTCTATCTGGCTTATTTCAGTTAACATAATTCCCTTAAGGTCCATCCATGTTGTTGCAAATGGGACGATTTTGTTCTTTTTTATGGCTGAGTAGTATTCCATTGTATATATATACCACATTGTCTTTATCCAATCATCTGTTGATAGGCACTTAGGTTGCTTCCACGTCTCGGCTATTGTAAATAATGCTGCAGTGAACACATGGGTACATGGGACTTTTGGAATTGCTGACTTCAAGCTCTTTGGATAGATATGCAGTACTGGGATAGCTGGATCATATGGCAGTTCTGTTTTTAATTTTTTGAGGAATCTCCATACTGTTTTCCATAGTGGCTGAACCAGTTTGCATTCCCACCAGCAGTGTATGAGGGTTCCTTTTTCTCCACAACCTTTCCAACATTTGTTACTATTTGTTTTAGTTATTTTTGTCATTCTAATGGGTGTAAGGTGATATCTTCCTGTAGTTTTGATTTGCATTTCCCTGAGGCACAACGATGATGACCATCTTTTCATGTGCCTATTGGCCATCTGTACATCTTCTTTGGAGAAATGTCTGTTCATGTCCCCTGCACATTTTTTGATCGGGTTGTCTGATTTTTTGTTGTTGAGTTGTGTGAGTTCTTTATATAACATGGATATTAAGCCTCTGTCAGATGTAAGACTTGCAAATATTTTTTCCCAGTTAGTGGGTTGTTTTTTTGTTTCAATCCTGTTTTCCTTTGCCTTGAGGAAGCTCTTCAGTCTGATGTAGTCCCATTTGTTTATTCTTTCTATTGTTTCCCTTGTCTGAGAAGACATGGTGTCCAAAAAGATCCTTCTAATACTGATGTCAAAAAGTGTACTGCCTACATTTTCTTCTAGAAGCCTTATGGTTTCAGGTCTCACCTTTAGGTCTTTGATCCATTTTGAGTTTATTTTCGTGAATGGTGAGAAAGAATGGTCAATTTTCATTCTTTTACATGTGTCTTTCCAGTTTTCCCAGCACCATTTGTTGAAAAGACTTTCTTTTCTCCATTGTACGCCCTCAGCTCCTTTGTCAAAGATTAGCTGTCCACAGATGTGTGGTTTTATTTCTGGGCTTTCAATTCTGTTCCATTGATCTGTGCACCTGTTTTTGTACCAGTACCATGCTGTTTTGATTACTGTAGCTTTGTAGTATGTTTTGAAATCAGGGGTTGTGATGCCTCCAGCTGTGTTCCTTTTTCTCAGGATTGCTTTAGCAATTCGGGGTCTTTTGTTGCCCGATATGAATTTTAGGATTCTTTGTTCTATTTCTGTAAAGATGGTCATTGGGATTCTGATTGGGATGGCGTTGAATCTGTAGATTGCTTTAGGTAGAATGGACGTTTTAATTATGTTTATTCTTCCAATCCATGTACATGCAATGTCTTTCCATCTGTTTATGTTGCCATCCATTTCTTTCAGAAAAGCATTGCAATTTTCCTTGTATAGGTCTTTCACTTCCTTAAATTCACCCCGAGGTATTTTATTCTTTTTGTTGCGATTGTGAATGGTATTGTGTTCCTGAGTTCTTTTTCTGTTAGTTTGTTATTACAGTATAGAAATGCTACTGATTTATGCAAATTGATTTTATACCCTTCAACTTTGCTGTAGTTGTTGATTACTTCTAAGAGTTTTCCAATGGATTCTTTGGGGTTTTGCATATATAAGATCATGTCATGTGCAAACAGCAAGAGTTTCACCTCTTCTCTCCCTATTTGGATTCCTTTTATTCCTTTTTCATGCCTGATTGCTCTGGCCACAACCTCCAATACTATGTTAAATAAGAGTGGTGACAGACGGCATCCTTGTCTTGTTCCTGTTTTCAGGGGGATGGGGTTCAGTTGTTGCCCCTTGAGTATGATGTTGGCTGTGGGCTTGTCATATATGGCCTTTATTATGTCGAGGTAGTTCCCTTCCATCCCCATTTTATTCACTTTTTATCATAAATGGCTGTTGGATCTTGTCAAATGCTTTCTCTGCATCTGTGCAGATGATCATGTGGTTTTTATTTCTCAGTTTGTTGATGTGGTGTATCACATTGATTGATTTGTGGATGCTGAACTATCCCTGTGTCCCTGGTACAAATCCCACTTGATCATGATGTATGATCCTTTTGATGAATTGCTGAATTTGGGTTGCCAAAATTTTGTTGAGAATTTTGGCATCTATGTTCATCAGTGATATTGGCCTGTAGTTTTCCTTTTTCATGCTGTCCTTCTCAGGCTTTGGTATCAGCGTGATGTTGGCCTCACAGAATGTGTTAGGAAGTGTTCCATCCTCCCTAATTTTTTGGAATAGCTTGAAAAGGATAGGTATTAAATCCTCTCTGAAAGTTTGTTAGAATTCCCCAGGAAAGCCATCTGGTCCTGGGGCTTTATTCTTTGGAATGATTTTGATTGCTGTTTCAATCTCTTTCCTTGTGATCGGTCTGTTCAAATTGTCTGCTTCTTCGTCCCTAAGCTTTGGGAGATTGTAGAAGTCCAAGAATTTATCCATTTCCTCTAGGTTATCCCTTTCACTGGCAGATAGCTTTTCGTAGTATTCTCTTATAATCTGTTGTATTTCTGAGGAGTCGACTGTTATTTCTCCTCTTTCATTTCTGATTTTGTTTATTTGAGCTTTCTCTCTTTTTTTCTTTGTAAGTCTGGCTAGGGGTTTGTCAATTTTATTTATCTTCTCAAAAAACCAGCTCTTTGTTTCATTGATCCTTTCTACTGCCTTTTTCGTTTCAATAGCATTTATTTCTGCTCTGATTTTTATTATTTCTCTCCTTCTGCTGACTTTGGGCTTTGTTTGTTCTTCTTTCTCTAATTCAATTAGGTGTAGTTTAAGATTGCTTATCTGGGATTTTTCTTGTTTGTTAAGATGTGCCTGTATTGCGATGAATTTTCCTCTTAATACAGCTTCTGCTGTATGCCATATGTGTTGGTATGGCATGTTATCATTTTCATCTGTCTCTGGTATTTTTTGATTTCTTCTTTAATTTCTTCAGTGATCCATTGCTTGTTCAATAGCATATTCTTTAGTCTCCACATCCTTGTCCCTTTCTCAGCTTTTTTCTTGTAATTAATTTCTAGCTTTATAAGCATTATGATCAGAGAAGATGCTTGTTATTGCTTCAATTTTTTTTAAATTTGTAGAGGCTTGCCTTGTTTCCCAACATATGCTCTATCCTTGAGAATGTTCCATGCGTGCTTGAGAAGAACAGTTATTCTGCTGTTTTTGGATGGAGTGTTCTATATATGTCTATTAAGTGCAACAGTGTTAGCTTTCCATTTAGCTCCACTATTTCTTTGTTGATTTTGTGTCTGGATGATCTGTCCATTGATGTGAGTGGGGTGTTGATGTCCCCTACTATTATTGTGTTATTTTTGATATCTTCTTTTAGGTTTGTTAATAGTTGCTTTATGAACTTTGGTGCTCCCGTGTTGGGTGCATAGATATTTATAAGAGTTATTTCTTCTTGGTGAAGTGTCCCTTTGATCATTATATATTGGCCCTCTGTGTCTCTCTTTACCTGCCTTATCTTGAAGTCTGTTTTGTCTGATATAAGTATTGTGACACCTGCTTTCTTTTGTTTGCTATTAGCTTGGAGTATTGTCTTCCACCCCTTCACTCTGAGCCTGTGTTTGTCCTTGGAGCTGAGGTGTGCGTCCTGGAGGCAACAAATTGTTGGATCTCCTTCTTTAATCCATTTTGCCACTCTGTGTCTTTTTATTGGACAGTTCAATCCGTTTACATTGACGGTGAATATTGATGCATGAGGGCTTAATGCTGTCATTCTATTGCTCATTTTCCGGTTTTCCTGTGTGTCCTTTGTTTCTTGTCCTGTGTGTTTTAGCCTACCCATTGACTTCCACAATTTCTTATGCTGGGTTTCTTAGATTTTCCTTATTTATGTTTTTGTCTCTGTTCTGTTTTTTAGTTTAGTGGCTACCCTGAAGTTTGTATTCAGAATCTCGTGTATAACATAGTCCATTTTCTGGTGATCTCTTTCTTACTTAGCCTAGACTGTTTCAGTCCCTTTCCTCCTCCCTTCCTAAATCATTATTTTCATCTCTCATTCCAACTTGTGTTGTGAGTTTGTGGTTAGAGTGATAAGATCATCTTTGCTTTGGTGATTTCCTTCCCTTTATCTTAATGCTATAGTTGAATTTTTGCTATCCTATTCTGATTCTATTTGTCTCCCTACTCTATGTTTTGTGACTCCTTTCTTCCTTTTTTTCTTTTTTCCGGTATGAGAACCTTCTTGAGGATTTCTTGTAGTGGAGGTCTTGTGAGTATGAAGTCCCTTAGCTTTTGTTTGTCTGGAAAAGATTTACTATCTCCCTCATATCTGAGGGACATTTTTGCTGGATAGAGTACTCTTGGCTGAAGATTCTTATCCTTTAAAGTTTTGGATATGTCACTCCAATCTCTCCTAGCTTGTAAGGTTTCTGTAGAGAAATCCGCTGAAACTCTGATAGGGTTCCTTTGTAGGTTATTTTCTTCTGCCTTTCTGCCCTGAGTATTCTTTCTTTGCCATTCATTTTTGCCATTTTTACTACTATATGCCTTGCAGTAAATCTTTTTACAGAGACAAATCTAGGAGATCTGAAGGCTTCCTCCACACACATTTCTCTCAATCCCTAGATTTGGGAAGTTCTCTTCTATTATTTCATTGAGCACACTTTCTGCTCCATTTTCCTTTTTCACGCTCTCAGCAATTCTGGTTATTCTTAACTTGCATTTTCTCATTCAGTCAGCTATTTCTCGGAGATTTTCTTCAGTTTTCTTAATTCTTAGTTCTCTTTCTTCCTCTGTCTGGAGCCATTCAGCCTCTCTATCTTCAGTTATGCTAACTTGCTCCTCTATGGTGTCTACACGGGCATTCAGGGAATCTGTATTCTGTTTCATCTGATCCGTTGTATTTTTCATCTCTAGTATTTCTGACTGATTCTGCTTGATAATTTCAATCTCTTTTGTGAAGTAACTCCATAACTTGTTGACTTGTTTCTCTATATTTCCCTTTACTTTTGATGATAGCTATTTTGAACTCATCTTCACTTAGTTTACCTATTTCCAAGTCCTCAGGACATACTTCTGTGTTTTTATTGCTTTCCTTGTGGACTGGAGCTTTTATAAATTGCTGGATGGTAGAGGAGCGGTTTTTGCACATGATGCTATTATTCAGTTGCAGTTACAACCTGTTGCCACTAGACGGGGGTCAAGAGCCGCGTGTTCTGAGCCCTCTGTCTTCACCCGTGATGGCGGCGCGCAGTGCGGGTTGTGGGAGGAGGGGCACTTTCTCTCACATGCCAACCTGGATTCGGATCAGCTCTTGCTCTTGGTTTCCTAAGGCCCTGGCTTGCTGGGGTCCCACATGCGAAAGCTTTCTCCCGTTAGAGGACTTCCGCTGCATGGACGGTGAGAGTCCTGGATGATCCCCGGACACGCGGCCCCTCCCCTACTTCTTTCCTCACCTGCAGCAGCAATCCCAGTCTTAGGAGAGGGAGCGCAGTTCTCTCCTACCCCGCTGCAGCTCCTCCAAGGGGGGCTCCAGCCTCTCCGCCCTCTGTCATTTGGCTGCTGTGGGTCTCCAACGATTTCTGTTAGTAGGATTTGTTTTTTGGTTGGAAAGCAGTTGGTCTTTTTGCTTGTAATTTGGAGGGGAGAGAGTCCCAGGTGAGCTCACGCCACCATGCGCTGACGTCATCCCTAGTCTTGTCTTTTCTTTCCATTCTTATTTCTATTGTTTCATTTATTTTCACTTTCATAATTTACATATATTTCCACACATGCTTTAAAAAAATTCAGACCTAAGAACAAGACATTGATATTTATTGCTTTCTTTAGCATACTAAGCAGAAAATTGGAAAAGAAAATGTCAGCTGTATGCCAATCAGATACGGGCAAGTGTTCACATTCCAAAAGCCAGATGTGGCATGACTGACAAAATCTTGTACTCAGGCACATTAAAAAGTGGAAAATAAATAATATATAATAACTCAAACTTAATTTAAATATAGCCCTAGTGGTTAATGAAGATGGCAATATAAAAAGATGTACTAATCAAGAACAAAGACAAGAGTCCAAGGGTCTTACTTCTTAATCACAAAACGAATCCTTTCCTTTGCAAGTAAGATCCTCTCAAGGCGAGGAATTCCATAAGTAGATGGCCTTCTAAAAGGAATTCCTTCCGGAAGTCCTTCTACATAAAGATCTTCAACATGTGACTGGAAAAGAGGGTATGGGATCGTCACAGGACCTTTGGCTTTTATAGCTTGAGCTTTAAAGATAAAAAGAGAAAGGAAACATTATTAAATGACAAGGTTTAAGCACATTTTGTAGAAAATAATAATTGAAAATGTATTGCTCTATAACTTTTGTAACTTTATCTTTACTTCAGCTTATTATAATCGAGTCAGAAGAAAAACAGTACAAAAGAACAACAAACAACAGGCCAAAGATACCAGTACTCTATTTAACCAAATCTGCAATGAAAGAATGCATTTTTTTGGTAAAGATTCGCACCTGAGCTAACATCTGTTGCCAATCTTCTTTTTTTCTTCTTCTTCTTCTTCTTCTCCTCTCCCCAAAGCCCCCCAGTACATAGTTGTATATTTTAGTTGTGGGTTCTTCCAGTTGTGGCATGTGGGACGCCACCTTAGCATGGCCTGATGAGCAGTGCCATGTCCCCACCCAGGATCCAAACCAGCGAAATCCCGGGCCACCGAAGCAGAGCACATGAACTTAACTACTCTGCCACAGGGCGGGCCCCAAGAATGTATTACTTTGAGGTAATGTAGATATAGCCAGACTTTGTCTTGAAATCTGGACCACATATGAATCCAGAAAACCCTACTAGTTAGTATCAGCTAATACATACAGCATATAATGGAAGAGAAGTAGTATTTTTAAAACATAAGTGTTAGTTTAAAGATAATTTCTTTAATAAAATAACTGAAGCTTTTTCTGAACTGTGAAAATTCTGCTTAGATTGATTTACCCAAGAGTAAAACAGACTAACAGTTGCAAAAAGTTGAAAGCATGGGGAATCTTAAGAATCAAACATAATGAACAGACTTTAATGATATTATTGAACAAACTACAAAGGGTCAGTTTTTCTAAACAATAGGGGACATTTAAATATCACTGGGTATTAAATAATTTTAGCAAGATAATGGAGCTGAGATTAAGACAATGACTTCCTCTCACCAACTCTCCATTTTGAAATGCAGGCTTTCTTTTTTTTTTTTTAGATTTTTTTTTCCTTTTTCTCCCCAAAGCCCCCTGGTACATAGCTGTGTATTCTTCATTGTGGGTTCTTCTAGTTGTGGCATGTGGGACGCTGCCTCAGCGTGGTCTGATGAGCAGTGCCATGTCCGTGCCCAGGATTCGAACTAACGAAACACTGGGCTGCCTGCAGCGGAGCGCGCGAACTTAACCACTCGGCCACGGGGCCAGCCCCCAGGCTTTCTTTTTTTTAGAGATTTTATTTTTTCTTTTTTCTCCCCAAAGGCCCCTGGTACATAGTTGTATATTCTTAGCTGTGGGTCCTTCTAGTTCTGGCATGTGAGACGCTGTCTCAGTGTGGTTTGATGAGCAGTGCCATGTCTGAGCCCAGGATTCAAACCAACCAAACCCTGGGCTTCCTGCAGCGGAGCAAGCGAACTTAACCACTTGGCCACAGGGCCAGCCCCTGAAATGCAGGCTTTTGAGAAGTGAAATGACATGATGTCTGGGTCATCAGAGTTTTAAAGTATTCTTGTATCAAAAAGAGATGGCATGGTGGCCTTGCGGTTAAGTTTGGGGTTCTGTACTACGGCAGCCCAAGCTTGGGAAACAGGCATGGACCTACACCACTTGCCTGTTAGTGGCCACACTGTGGCAGCAACCCACATATAAAAATAGGGGAAGATTGGCACAGGTGTTGGCTCAGGGCAAATCTCCCTCAAGCAAAAGAAAAAAAAGAGGACTGGCAACAGATTGGTTAGCTCAGGGTGAATCTTCCTCAGCAAAAAGTAAAAAAGAGACACAGCAAGGCATTCTGTCCCCCGAGCCTGTAATCTTATCACCATGTGATAGTGCTTGCATGTAGAATATGTTATGAATTTTTGCTTGTAAATGGACGAATTAAAATCACAGGCAAAAGGCTGTGATGATTAAAAACTGGAAAAAATACTAAGAGAACCTTAAGGAAATAAGTGAAAATATTAAGGAAAAGTTACTGAATTCATTATTAATTTTACCCTACTTCTAAATTTTCATTGAGGGGTAGGTTATCATCCATGATAAAGAGAGAAATGTTCAAGTTTATTTTATTTATTTAATTTTTTTGGAGGAAGATTAGCTCTGAGCTAACATCCATGCTCATCTTCCTCTACTTTATATGTGGGATGTCTGTCACAGCATGGCTTGACAAGTGATGTGTAGGTCCGCAGCTGGGATCCGAACCAGAGAACCCCGGGCCACCAAAGCAGAATGTGCGAACTTAACCACTGTGCCACTGGGCTGGCCTCTCAAGTTTATTGAAGCAAATAATGCCAATATGGTTTATCATTTGAAAACTTCACTTAGAGAAATTGAGTGATGCAGATAGCATGATAGAAATTAGATTCTCAAGTTAAAATTCAGTGTATTATACAATTTTACAGCTTGCCAGTCAATTACGAAGAATCCTCCAGATTAAGAAAAAGCAAAACAAATGATATTTTTAAATGATTGTTACTAGTCTTAGGTGAGCATTTGATATATACCATCAGGTGATAATAAATTGCTTGTTTGAACGCTTTATAAAGGTAGCTATAGGATAGAATAGCAAAATAAAAGGAAAAGAGAATTTGAGGTCTAACAAACTCAGTTGCATATCAAGAAAAGAGTAGAGAAAATAAGGGCATCTAGATGAATACTAGATTTAACATAGCAGATTAAAAAAGACTGTCACTTAAGAAAATAATCTTCAACTAAATCTCCAAGATCCAGGACTTTGCAACAAACATATAAATAAACTCCCAAACGTGCAGGCTGAAAGTTTCAAAGAAAAGCTAATTACTAATTAAAGAAAAAATTTTTTCTAAGTTTTCAGTAATCTAGACAAAGTTTCTAATATTTGGACAGATACTATCCACAGCCTTTCAAGGGACAGAGACAGAAGGCCCAATTCAGTGGCAGAACCGGACTTGCTCACATTAGACGAACAGTAACTCCGTTGTTAAAAAGCTTATGAACAAAATATTACAAGAATCTCTGAGTTTAGACTTACCATATTTTCTTTCAAACAATTCTTCAACTTGTTTACGCAGATCAGTAATCCGAGCATTCCATTTCTCTGAATAGAGAAAGTTAAATCTCACTAATAAATCCCTGTTTGAGAGCACTAATATGTTCTTAAAATGACCCAACATCTAATGATCTATGTTCTACATACTATATACTAATTTTTAATAACCCATCTCCATCTATATAATTTTACTGCTTTCCTAAGAACTTTTTCCTTTTTTGTGGTTCTCAGAATTGGTTCAATGAGAGATCATAGGGGATGTTTTAAAGTTTATTTCTGAAACACATAATGAGCACCTCTTTTCAGTCTGATAATTTCTGAAAAGCAGGAGGGCAGCAAAGACCAGTCCAATTACACAATACAGAACGGAGGCAGGAAAGAGGGAGATGGCCAAGGTTATTCAGGAGACCTTCCAAAACATGTCTAGGTTACTGCACAGAAAGGCATTTGCAACTTAGAATAGAGTGATAAAAAATACAGATATATGGAAACTTACTGTACATATAAATCCAATTTACATTCAGCAATTGTGACCATAACAACTTAAAATATTAAAATGCTATTTAAAAATGCATATAAGCTAAATGTTCTATCTATTCACAATATGGATCACAAACACAACTTGCCACTATTATTTATTTAGTCCCTCCAAACAAATAAATCACCCACCAGGTTTGGTTACATTAGCTTCTGGCAGTTACACAGAACAAGAAAAATCAAGATGTGAAATATTTCTTAAACAAAGAAGGTTTTAAAGCTAAGAAAAGTAAGTGAATTACTGAGTCATTAACAGTGATTCAAAGTCTACTAATTGTAATTAATGTCAGAAGATACAATCAATGGCTTATGCTCTGGTAAACCCAAAGTATGTTTACACAATGTCTGTAAGGTTACTTCAAACTGCCTGTGGTTTTCCTCAGATTAAATGGCAGTAACACATTTTAAAGCATTCTTATCAGTAACAAAAAGAGTTGAGAAGAAAATAGAGAACAGGCCTGTATTCACTGGCGAACTCACCGAAGTTGAACTCCCTGACTTTCCGTTTCCCAGCGTTGGCAGGCTCCGTGACGGGCGGCTGGGGCGGCTCGTTGCTCTTTGGTCTCTTGGTAGGTGGAGAATAATCATCATCTTGAAAAAGAAAACTGTCATCACTGGAGGAACAGCCTGTGAGAGTCACAGCCACCACCTGTCCAACCCTCAACATTCAAAGGACGTGGGCGGCTTTACATCTGTTTGGAATATAGTCATTCCTTCTGTACTGTCATTTTCAGTATATTTTTCCCAGTTACATTTGCAGTTTTCCTATTCTTGGGGGTGTGCTCAAGTGACCATTCCTCATCTTCCCTTGTCTTGCTTCATTTTTGGTTTGCTTCATTTGAATTAAGTCATTGAAATTTCCCCTTCTCCTCTCATAACCCTCTCAGCTGCCTACAATCACAGCCCACTTCAAGTCTTTCAAGAAAAAGCTTTTAACGTAGACAGCTACCTACAATTATACAAATATATATAAGGGGGAAAAATATAGCATGAATGGGAAAATACTTGAGCTTATGCAATACTCAAGCATACATAAACAAGGGAGGTTGGATAACTGCATGTCAAACACTTCCAACAAACACAGATCTTACAGAAGTAAAGAAATAGCGCTACGTCATTTGTGAAACAGACCACGTTGATTCAGTCAATACAAAACCTACGTAGACAAGAGCAATCAGATATTTAAGTACAGAATACAGACTACTCAAGACATTTATAGTACGACTTCGTGCTAATTTCTTCATGGATACGTCTGCAACTCAACTCCGCTGTGATGCTTCAGCATATCTAACGCTAGGATTAAAGGCATTTGGATCAGATAAGGAGAGCTATCACTGTCACCTTCTTCTACTCCTTGAAAATGTCAAGTGTCATACCAAGATTTCTGCTCAAATACCATCTGTAAGTTACTGAAAATATCATTTTAAAGAAATCTATACTTAAAAACAAATATGAAATAGAGAAGAAAATTACTACATTAAAGATCATAGGAATAACAAAAAGATAACGTTTCAAATACATAAGTTACCCTTTTAGAGCAATATAATTTTTATTCTTGTTCTATAGCTAAACAAACAGGCTCAGAAAACGTTCTATCACTTAACCATGTTAATCACTAGATAGCACAGCTGAGATTAGATTATGAATATAACTCTTTCCACGAAACTAACAGGTTGACTCTCAAACAGATAAGAAGAAATCCAAACTCGGCCTAATATACATCGTTGCCTGTTGCCTGGGACAGCAATGGCTAACTTCTAAACACTTGATATGTTGATCAAGGGAAAATCTGACTGAAGTCTAAAATACTTCTGTGGTAAGGCCCCCCTTATCCATGGTTTCGCCTACCCATGGTCAATATTGAAAACACTAAATGGAAAATTCCAGAAATAAACAGTAAGTTTTAAATTGTGTGCCACCCTGCTCTGGAGATGACTCATCCCTTTGTCCACTGTATCCACCCTGTATATGCTCCCCATCCGTTAGTCACTTAGTCTCAGTTATCAGATCGATTGTCAAGGTACTGCAGTGCTTGTGTTCACGTCACCCTTCTTTTACTTAATAATGGCGCCAAAGTGCAAGAGTAGTGATGCTGGCAATTCGGACATGCCAAAGGGAAGCCCTAAGGTGCTTCCTGTAAGTGAAAAGGTTAAAGCTCTTGACTTAACTAGAAAAAAATCGTATGCTGAGATTGCTAAAATGTACTTATTACAGTATGTCGTTATAATTGTTCTATTTTATTACTAGTTGTTGTTGAGCTCTTACTGTGCCTAATTTATAAATTAAACCTTATCCTAGGTACCTATGTATAGCAGAAAACATAGTCTATATAGGGTTAGGCACTATCTGTGGTTTCAGGCATCCACTGGGGGTCGTGGAACGCATCCGGAGAGGGAGGACCACTGTACCTCACTCCTCTCATAGCATCAGAGAGCACAATCAGACATCACTGCCCCAGCTCCCTGACTTTGGGGTTTTCCTATGACGCCAAAAGACATTCTGGTAACCCGAAACAATTTGCTGATTTTTCTAACCAATAGGAGAAAAAGGTACCAATGTCACTAATATCAGATAAAGTCACATTAGGACCCATTTATGTGCTGGGAAACACAAAAATGCTGTCTTAGAGGATACTATTTCAGGAAAACATTATCATACAAACAACTTACGACACTATAAAAACTTTCATGTGTTGAATGCCACTGTAGAGACCCATGTTCAAATCCAGGAAAAAAAAAGATCTATGGGAGAAAATTTAAAAATGACAAACTACTAAGTAAAATAAAACTTGACTGTGTCATCTGAGCTTATAATTACTAAATTACTACAGGATTAAAAATGGTCACAAGAGATTATTAAGTAATTAGATTCAAACCTAAGTAGATACATCTTGGAAAACATATTAGGCCTTCAATCCTGAAAAAACCCTTCTTTTCCAATTTCCAAACATATTTTTCAAAGTCTAAGAGTATTTTTATGCTAGTTCTCAAAGGGTTAAATGAAATATACTCATTCCACCTATGAATACTATCAAAGTATTTTAATGCTTACTATTAATATTTCTTTGCAAACTTAAAACAAAAGTATTTTTCCCTATTAGCTAATTAATGTAGCCGAAGTATTTCTACAGATCATCATTTAAAGTGATCATTAACTGAATTACATAAAATAAAAACTGAAAGAGTATAAAGTGAAAAAGAAAATACAGCTGTAAGATGGTAATGAAGAATCACAGAAATCTATTATATTAATCTCAATTCTAATCTAAACCGTCTGAAACTGAGGCCAAGAGGAAAAGCCGAGAAAACTTTTCTTTAGTGTGAAGATCTCACTCCTTCAATCAATTTAACATATTTTCAAACAAAAAGAATAGTACAAAATATTTTTTATGAAAGTAACCTCATCGACCACAAACAGAAAAAAGAAAGAAAAAAGATAAATCTAGGAGAGTCATTTTTAACAAAACAAATGATTTGCCAAAGATTGTCAAATATTAAAAAGTGGTATTACTTTTCTCTCCAACGAAATAATGAAGTTCAATCTAGTAAATGTGAATAAAGAGATGAAATTTAACTATTTGTAATAATAAATTATTACATCACACATGCTATTAAAAGACTAACCCTTTTCATATACTAACTAATCTTTGGGAGTCTTAAGCTATATGATGGAATTAAATCATAAGGAGCTATGGGGCGGGCCCCGTGGCCAAGTGGTTAAGTTCGCGCGCTCCGCTTCAGCCACCCAGGGTTTCGCTGGTTCGGATCCCAGACGCAGACCTAGCACCACTCATGAGGCATGCTGAGGCAGCTTCCCACATAGCACAATCAGAAGGATCTACAACTAGAATACACAACTATGTACTGGGGGGCTTTGGGGAGAAGAATTAAAAAAAAAAAAGAAGATTGGTAACAGGTGTTAGCTCAGGCGCCAATCTTAACAAATCATAAGGAGCTATGAATTTATAACACATCTTCCATTATTTCCCTCCCTGCAGCAAAAAACTATAATTGGTTTTGAGAAAGAATGTTACTCTTGACCTCAAAATCTTTTTCACAAAGGATCAAAATTATTTATTTCTCCGAAGCAGAAAATATCCAATAAAGCTCCAGGAGCGCACCTCCAATCAGGTCCAGCAGGCAGCACTGGTTTCTAATTATCATGGTGCTTCAACATTGTAAACAAACACCTTTATGTAAAAAGACACATATTTCAGGATGCTTCAAATTCAACCTCAAACTAAAAATATTTACATCATCAAAACTTAAAGCTTATAAAATGAATTTCGAAACATTTTCATGTGCAAAAGTTGCTGTTCAGGAATACATAATAGTTACGCTACCAGTACTAACACAAGCACCCTCAACAACCGGAAAAAAGGTACCAACAGTCCCTAACTCAAAATTTATAGTTAGGAAAAGATCCTGTTTTCTTTTTTGCAAGATATTTACAAACATGCCAAAAGACAGACAGACTTCAGAGCTAAAATTTATTACTGCACTCTCATTGGTGACTGCATTAACAGAACATGAAACAAATTTTGATACACTTTTTTCAACATAATCAAATGGTGATGTTTTATCATAAAATATGACACCTACTCAAAGTGAAAAAAAAAAAATCAGGCACTGTATCTCTTTTGAAATTACTCAGAGTTAGAGCCATTAATTACCCTACACGTTTCAAAATAATGGATGGGATTTTTCACCCATGGATCCAGGTCATAACTCTTGTAAAACTCATTTGCGCAATAACTGATGTTAATTAAGTGACTCTTTAGCAGCTATAAAATTAAACACAACATTTTCAAATGCTAACCTACCCAAATACATAGATTCTCAGAGCTCTCCAGTAACACTGATAAGATAAGCACAATAATTAAACAATGACAAACAGTAGAGCCTACTGGCTCTGTCTTCAGAACATCCCCCGAATTCAACCACTTCTTACCTCCACTGCCACCATCCTGTTCTAATGCATCTTGCTCTGGGTCTTGGATAACTGCAATAGGCTTGCTTCCACTAGGGTCTGCTCTCAGTTTCTTCAAAGTGAAGAACAGAACCTATCGCTCCTCTGTTCAAAAACCTCTAATGGACTTGCCTACCTTATCTTGTTCATTCCTAAATCGTCAGCACCTAATACAGTCCCTGGCACATACAAGGTGTTTGGTATGCGGAATGATCAAATGAACATTTGAACAGTATAGCCCTTGATCATATGCAGCAGCCAAATATTTACCAAGGTCTTAAGCAAGAATTTCGCAAAAAAGGATACTACCAGAGGATGACAGGTAATCAAACTACTGAAGCTCTAGAACATGCTATCCCAACTGCAGTCCACGCACCATACGTGTACTACACGTAGAACTGCATTCCTGTATCCAGATATTTATGTATATGTTTCAACGTAAATGAGAAAGAAATAAAATTTAAAAGGTAGTTTTACTTAAGAACACACAAAATTAATTTTTAAGTGAATCTATTTAAAATTAATTTAAAGAAAAGACTTAAGTAATGAAGAGGGGGTTAGGCCACAACAGAATGACATTTGTGAAGGGCTCAGGTTTGGGACATAATGCCCTAAAATGCTAAGGAGACCTCTTTTAAAGCAAAAGGCTTTCCGTTATTAGCACGCCCATGACAGCTAGACATATTCTGAGTTAAGATTTTCTCTGCGTATCAAAGACCTGACAGCAGTCTGATTTTATCCAAAAATGTAATCATGATATTTATGAAGTTAAGGCATGCACAGTCATATTATTGCATGGGCTATTTCCCAAATCTAAGTCACACAAGTCATAACCGTCCTCCTCCGCCTTCAAGTACAAATGGATGGCATCAAATGGAAGCGCACACCTCCAAGCCCCCAGCGGCACTGGGTAAGGGGCACTCCCAGGCAGAATCTGCAGCAATGCCCATCAGCTCCTTCCCAACTCCACCTAATTTCAAATAAAGACATCAGCACTACAGGACTGTGGGACACCTGACAAACTTACTGATGACAAAGTTCCTTTTTTTCTTTTCTATAAACTATTTAGGAAATGCAGAAACATACAACAGGAGACAATCAGTCACGCCCAGGGAAGCAGGATTATCTTTTCTTCCAAGCACAAGAATTTTGCCAAACAAACACCATTCTCTAGACATACTCTTCCTTTTAAACTTGCCTTGTTCTCAAAAGGCAGGGATTTTTTTCTCACTAAACATTAGAGGTAACTTTTCTCAGATCACTTAAACATACACACAAAAATCACAATTTCAATGCCTGTATACTTTTTCTATTATGAGCAAATACCAAAACTTAATTTTCTCACTACAGATATTTAACTAATTTCTATCACTATGCAATTATCTTTCCAGAAGGAAATACAATATACGTATCAAACAGACATGCACATAAATTCTCCTTTGACCTTCCTTGTTAATATCACGGACTTACATTTTACCTTCCTTAATGTATGGGTAAAACATAACTAGCAATTTAATTAAGGTTGAAGTATAGTTTGTTTGTGAACATATGCCATGGAAAATACGACCTTATAGAGTAATTACTTTATACAGACCCGTATTTCACGGGTCTTCTCAACATAAAGAAGACGACTACATAGCAAAATTCTACTACTGGCTGACAAATTTTGATGATAAATCAAGCTTCTGGCACTATGTCTTAGTTTAAAAGAAATGGGATTTATCAGTCCCTCCAGAGAGGTAAAACTGAAAAGACTGACATACGTTGAGTTCACTAGTCATTTATTTCATAATTATCTTAACATCTCTTTAAAGGCCTTATGCTATAAAAGCAAGTATTTACTTTCTAAACAACATCAATACAGTCTTTATCTGCTTTAAGATTTGATAAATTGATTTGGTTATTAGTCCTATTTAAAAGTTTTATCCTAATAATTAATAGTCATCTATTTTTTATCTCTACACAAAGAAACTTCTGAGTGTTTATAATATTTATACACTCTTAAGATTTTCATCTCTGATAGTTCATGAGGTTTCCAAATAAAAAGCAATTAAATTCAGTATTATAAACAACTCGAAACTGTTTTTAGGTTAGTAAAATTATATAAACGACAAAAGAAATATGCATATTAAATTGAGATATTAACACATGAAGTATGAGAAAAGTTCTCACATTAGGTGGAAGCTACCAATCAGCTTCAATCTTAGAGGCAACGAGGACACACATTTTGAGTAGCTGGAAGAAGGCAAACACTACGGATAACCAAGTGGACACTAGGAGGAGAGAGGTTATTACGAAAGAAAGAGAGAGAGATACCAAACTAAGAGAGGTTATGCAGCAGTTAAAAATATATTAATGAAGTACAAAGACGTGTGGTCATGGAAAATAGACCTATGGGAAATGTGGTACGTGTGTATTTTAAACGTCCGTTACAACGGTGTATGCTGAACACATCTGTGAATTTCTGCAGAACTAAATACATATGAGTATATATACAAATTATTTTTCGATGTACATACAATAAACTCAGTCTATCCCTGAGTACAGGGACTCTGGAGCGGGGTAGGAGTAAATGAAACTTAACAGAGTGCAGTTTATCGTCTCACTATTTGACCTTGGAAAGAATACTTTGAGGGAAAAAATTTATAGGAATAATGTGACATTAATGTAAAAGGAAAAACATTTCAATATGCATTTACTTAAAAATGAAACATGACAGTGTTGATATTAGCTGAATCTTTAAATAATTTAAGGACAAAGTGGTTCATCTGCATTCATGTATTAGATTGTTAAATAAAACCACAATCAATTTTTTGCAGTTGGGACCTTCATTATCAAGACAATGTAACAAATGCAGACAGGACTGACTCCCCTCACTTCAGCTGCATCTTTGAAGAGAAAACTAGGTTTAAAGCAACTTTAGCTACAGAGATTAGTTTAGAATATGTTTGTAGCTACTGCTTCAAAACAGTTTTAAGGATAGATTATATGTAAACTTCTAATAGTATTTTAGAGGGGAAAACTTGCTTTAAAATTTGACTGAACTATCAACACGTTCTCCTCTGCTTTACTGAGACAGAGAGCAGGGGCTCAGGCAGTAATCAGGCCTGTCACAAGCCCGTAAGAGGTTACAGCATCTGTTCTTGTGTGCATCCAATCTGGTCATAGTTTTTCTTTTTATTCTCGATTCCCAGGGATGGAAAGTGCAGCCTGGTCCAGCGCTCATTTTCGCGGCTTACTTCTGTTGCCTAAAACTCCCAAAGCACCGGGTGTGCTGCTAAGAAGTGGGCTGCTTTGGTCACACATACACACATATGCGTCAGTTTTTTCACAGGTTTCCTTTCAGAATGAATGAAATGCATACGTAGCAATGTGAATGTGACAAATATTTTTATGACCAGAAGTAAACTTTTGGAATCAAGGCTTTGATAACTAACCTTCAATAGTCACCTCAACTTCGGGGTCCTCACTTGTTTCTGAAGGGACATGCTGAGTAGAATCTTGAAAAAAATAAAATTCTAAAATGACATTCATTATAAAGCACTTTCTATATGTTCCAACATTTTACTGATTTGTTACTCCAAAAGCAGCCTATGATAAAATTTTCTGGCATTTTAATTCATCTCATTTATTAAATTATCATATCTGACCCTTTTAATTGTAAATAGGGGTAAGAGAAAGCAAAAAGTAAAAAAGCTCTGGAAAACTACTAGATAATACCAAGTTATCTGCAATAATGGACTCAAAAATCTTGTATTTTTAGAGGAATAAGATTATAACAAAGTCACAATTCTTTTCCTGCTGTAACTAGAAAATGCCAGGATAAAAACAAAAGTTTCCTCTTACTTTACTGTTTCTCCTCTCCTTTCAGAGATCCTCAGAGTGGTTTATATTGTTAAATAAAACCATAATCAATTTTTTGCAATTGGGACCTTCATTATCAAAACAATGACTGTAACAAATGCATACAGGACTGAATCCCCTCAATTCATATGCAACATACTTAAAAAAATTAAATATTTTATTAATATTTGTGTTACTACACAAAACAAATGTATATCAGAATGTTAGTGCCAGAAGCTCAGCTAGAGAGTACCTTGGTCAACTCTCTCTTCATTTGCAAAGGTTGAGAGATTAATTGATTTGCCAAAGATTATGTTTACTTGTTAGTAAAGGAATAAAGGCCAGAACCCAGGTTCAATTCAACTCTGTTAACACTGCAATATAACAATAAAAATCTCCTCAAAAATAAAGTATTTCAAAGCCTAATATCTAATGCTAAAATTGCCAACTGTGAAGCAATTCATACCACCTAATGAACCCTGGCACCATGTGTCCTGCATGTAGGTACTTCACTGTTGGAAACACTGCCCACCCAAAACAGGGTTTTTCTTAGAGAGGAAACATCTAATTACCTCCACACAGTAAAACAAAAAAATTCACCCACACAATCTTCTAGAAAAAGATCTCAAAAAGAAAAGTCAAATATTCTTTAAAATGGGCATCTCAATAGTGCTGTAAGAAATGTATTCCAGTTAGAAACCCTAATTCTAAAATTGAATTTGGAAAGATGGGCCAACATTCCAGGGACTTTAAGAACTCCCTTGACTCAAAGAGAGTAAAAGAGAAAATTAATGATTTTTTAAAAATAAAATAAAAAAGCAAATATAAGGAATAAAAAGTTACAGAATAGACTCTCTCTTTATTCTAGAAAAATAAGGCACACCATGACCAGTTTATGAGAAAAATAATAATTTTAAAACAAGATTGAGTCACCTTACCAGTCATTTTCCTTGGGAGAAATCTACAGACACTCTTTTGGAACTATATAAACCATTTAGAAATCTGAAGCCATTCTGCACAGTAACAGTTTTAATTCAAGATTCCAATAACTACAAAGGCTGTAGCACAGCTAAATGTTCATTCAATCCTAAAATCAAAGGAGGATGGCTGGTAAACAAGGTAGTTCATGGGGGAGTTGTGTGTACAAAAATAAGCAGAGAGGAAATCTCTCCTTTATTAATCTTATGTAGAATATATTAATCCTACTTTTAGTGGGATTTTTTTAATAGTATGTTTAAAAATGATATATGAACAGAGCTAGTAATCATTTTAATTCAAAATTCTGAAACCATACTTTCTTAAGATTTTTAATATGACATAAGATGATCAGGGGAGAAAACAAGAGCAGCATTTTGCATCATGAAGAGTTTTACTTACCACTTAAGTTCTCATCCCCATATGCTTTATTATTCAGTACAGTAAAGAGGCACATTACATCTTAGGACTAAAAAAAAACCTGTTGGCTAAGAAGGAATACCAAAACAATCTTCTTTTAATTTTTAAATAAGGTGTTTTAAGGATAATATTCTCTTTAATATAGAGCAAATACATAAAATACAGCAAAATAAAAATCCCTTTATGTCTAACCTTCTGCTGGTACTTCCATTTCTGTTCCTTCATTGCCCTCTGAAGAATGATGGCTTCCTAAAAAGAAAATAAATCATATATAATAAACCAATAAAAACTTACACTGAAAGAAGAGAAACTAGGTAACAATGCAAACGATTTAAAACTTATATAATACAACATATACAAACTGATTTTTTAACTCCTTAGTAGTTAATTCAAACAACGTGATCTAATTCAGAAAAGCATGTAACACATCTACATGAAAACTCAAAAAAAAATTGAAAATGTAAACATATAGAGTAAACCTAAGTAGCTTTGGGGATTTAATATTAGTTACTGTAACTACACAATATAACTATTGATAGATGTTGGAATTTGAGAAATAGAACGACGGTTTCAAAGTACCACGCTCATCTGTCAATGACGCACACACAAAAACACAAATCAGTCAATTCTTTCTTTGCTCACAGACTCTGTTAAGTCTAGATAAACAAGTTCAGGTTTTGCTGTGAAATGTTTCCTGCTTTCCGTTTTTACTACGGTGGAAGCTATGGAAACTCAATCCCCATTATTTAACCAAAGTTGTACTTAAAGGAAACTCGTAAGTTAAAACTTAAGATACTACCTTTAGTCTCAAAAGCATTTTAATTCAGGTAATATAATCTGCCTGCTTCTACAAACTGGAACATAAAGCAATGTATCAGGTTAGGCAGTCACAAGGTAAACAGGCTCATCCTATTAGATCAGAAATTTGACTCATAAATAGGAAAGAAAGAATCGAAAACATGAGAGAGCCACTTAGTATTAAGTGCCCAAACTGCCCCAGAATATTCATCCTCTGTCCTTAAATGTCAGACCTACTAACACGGAAAAGGGGGAAAACCACTGCCTTCATGTACAAATAAAACTGTGTCACCTATGAGTCACAAAGGGAGAGGGGAAGCAAAATCAAATCTATTTTGTCATCCAGTGATAACTAAATTCAGAAGCTCTACTAAAGGTACAACCCCTGGATACAGGTTTTAAGCATATTTTATCTTGATTTTTAAAGAGCATTGATAACAGTTTCAAAAACCTGTAATTAAGTGTCTAGCACCTTTGAATTTAAAATGCCATGCTAAGGTGGAATATTTTTGGTTTTCAACGTCTAGCTTTATGATGTTATAATTAGTTTGGGATTCTTTCCCACTTCATATTATAAAAATTCACCTGAGCTCAAAACACTAGGTAAATCTGTAAGTCTATAGCCATGAATTATTCTTTAACTTTTCAAATATGCTTTCCCAACACAGTCTCTCCTCCCCTTTCTAAACTTTAACATTTGAACTTATGGAGAATTAGGTTCTTTGACTCTAATGTCAAAGAAAACAAAGATGTGAGGTCAAAGGAACAAGAGATAATGGAAAAGAAGCGAGTACATAAAGAGAAAAGGTTGGGCAAAGAGTAAGAACAGTTAAGTTGGTTGTTCCATCTTTCAGAATATTACAAGAGGCCAAGTAAACAATGATTCTATGTGTCCTTTTTGTTCCTTTAAAATTTGAAATGAGCAATTACATTTATATTAAAAGTAAAGCTAAAGAAATAAATCTTACACATTCAAAGCCAGAATAGATAGAAGTTAAAAGCCATCACAAACAGCCTATGATCATGAACTTAGGGAACACTATACAAAAATTCCCCAAAAGGTATTCAATTAATAAACTTAGGGAATGACAAGTGATATTTTATAATCTTTCTTAAAAACTAAGTATCAACATGACCTTATAAATATTTACATCACTAAATATACAATAAAAACCTTACTTCTGACTATTCTGATATAAGGTATAAATGTGTACTTTACCTTAAATATGAAAGTGTGTCATGTACCCATTTCGAGATTCATTACTAGATTCACAAAAGGGAAAATTGGTTTTGAAAAATTTTTGCTTGTGAAGTTCATTTATATGTTAAAAAAAAAAAGGCCAATACATTTTTTTCCTTTTCCATTTAGAAAATAATACAGATATAAATACTAAAACACAGTCTGTCCAATATAAAGAAACATTAAATAAGAACAGTATGTGGGAAAATGGAAGTGAAAAAGTTATACCTTGCAAAGACTTCGAAAGGGGGAGTTTGTCATCAACATCATCAGTTTCAGATGGGCCTGCTTTGGAATACAAAGATAAAACTTCAAAAGTAATCCCAAAAATATATTTTGGGTCACTTTAGTAAACAAATTTGGGTAAGAGATATGGAGTAATACAGCCTTTTCATGAACAGAAAAGGCAAAATTAAAAAAAATGACTAACAAAATGAGTGGCGTCAATTTATGGTCTTAGTGAATGGAAAAAGTGTACTCAGATACATTCGTAAATAGACAGTCAAAAGAAATTGTGAAAATGGCTAGACACAGACTGAATGGGGATGACATGTCTAAAATGGTGGATGTGGATTTTTTCAAACAGTAACAGGTTCATAACAGCCAACTGCAACTTCTACTTCAGAGAGATCGTAAGTGCACATTTATCATACAAGGTGCATTTGTTCCTTCCTTGACAAATATTTGCTTAATCTTTTGTCATACTGAAGAAAAACGCAACATCAAATTATTATACCTTTCCTTTTCTTAGAATTTCTTAAATCATATAATTAAACTATCAATGAGCTTGAATCTCCACTGAAACAGAAACATGACAAACTAACTTATTAATTCAGAATTCCCCTTTCCTGCAGATCCATAAGCCCTTTTTAGCAACTTAATATGGTTCTTTCCAATTGTTAACATATAAAGTATTTGGGATTAAACGGTCAGAAAATGCTATAGATTCTCACAACACACTTGCATGTATTATCAAGCTTTTCAGTGATGAAAGTAAGATTTAAAACAACAAAACACTGTGGTTTCCATGGCTACTTAACATAAAACATGTTCTTGCACTAAATTAGCATACAAACCACTTCACTAATCATCCCTGAAAACTATCTGGAAAATACCCTAAGACTTTTGAAAGTCTTTGCTAACACATGAGAAATTTCAGAGGGACAAAAGTACACATTACAAGCAAAGGACACATCACAGAAGAAAATAACTTCATAGAAAATAGAAAAACTGCTTATATTTGGAATCTCAACTAAGAGTGAGACGCTGAATGAACAAGACCTGAATTCAAATGCCAGATTCACTGCTTCCTAGTCATGTGGTCCTGGGTGAAAATATACAGAAAAAAATTAATTAAATGATGGCTAAGGCTATTAATTGACTTCTAAATACTGTTTTAGCTGCTTTTTCCAAGTTTAGCTATGTGGCATTCTCAATATTGTTGTTCTAAATTTTTTTAAATGAGGTCCTGTTTAAGTCAATTAAAGCAGTATATTTCTTAGTATTCCCCTTGTATAGAATTTCTGTTTTAAATAACCTGTTTATTATTTTCTAATTTACCTAATTACATTATGTTCAGGAAATTTTTTGAGGCTATCTAAGAACAAGTATAAAGTTAAGTTTTTGTAAAA